>NC_081410.1:131776341-132458341 GCF_030272615.1 Cryptomeria japonica | reverse complement strand
GTCAACATGGAGAGGTTTTTCTAGCTCAAATTTGAGATAGGCCAAGGGGTCCAAAATAGGTCCCCATTAGGGAGGAACAGGGCGCCACTACCTTGCCCTGTTTTGGGGCAGGATCAAGGTGCCAATGAGGTTCATTTTTGAACTAGGTGATATTTATGACATGTATGAGCATAATCAGGTCTCCGATCAAGCCAAGGGGTGCAAACACTAAGGTGAAGACCCAAATGCGATCAAAATTTGCAAGGGGTGAAATTTTAGGATGCTACATTTAGCCCCCATTTTAGTGGGAGTATGAGATTACACAAATACTTGTAGTAAAGTACAAGGAGTTTGGATTGAAAGACTTTTACTATGTCAAAGAGGCAAGATAAACCAAGCCCCCAATGGACTTTAGGATCTTACAACTTCAATGATAAGGCAAAAGGGAAGATCATGAGAGAGAAAGAGAGAACCATGACTACAACTAGTAAGGTTCTCTTACCATGAGTCATGAAAAGAAAAATACCAAAAATTACAAAGCAAAGACAAAGTTTGCTAAGTAACCTTAAGTATCACGAGAGATAATCGTGAGTGGAGTGTATGCCCCCATGTTAAGGCAATTGCACATAGCTTACCAGGAGAAATTGCTTAAGGTAGGATACACCCAAAAAGACAAGCACATTATCATAATAATTTAGCCCCGAAGAGAGGACAAATGAAATAATAATGAACACAAAATACAAAGCACAAAGTGTGGGGTGGCTTTGCTTAACTTTAGAGTCAGTATGCTTTTTATGATAACTCGTGTATATCATGTATGTATATATATGCATATAATTGTCTTCGTCCCCCAAAGAAAGGAAACCACCATGGAATAAGGGAACACATGTGTCTTTTGAGTCAACATGGGAGAGACCAAAAGAGATCTCAATGCTTTGCATCGTATTCAAGTAGACAACACTAGGGACAACAAATAGAAGAAGGATCACAAACAAGAAAGATAGTAGAGAGAACGAGAATCTACGGTGCTAATGAAGCTAATCAAGCATGTCATCCTCCCCCTGATCTTGTTGATCATTGTTTTGGAAGGTGGACAACACGCAAGAGGAGCCACATCAAGCACAGTAGATGGATCTATCACAAGTTCCAAACAAGGACCATGCTCTAATGGTGAGTCACTTTGTTTGTTACTAGGAATAGGATTAATACTTTTGAAAATTTTCTAGATAGATCATTGTCAACATCAACATATTCATATTCATCATCAAAAATATTAGGATCAACATTTTCATCATTAACAACATTTTCACCTATTTCTTCATCAAGATTAATAAAAATAGGAGCTCTAACATGAATAGAACTTAAACCACCATTTGTCTTAAGAATTTTGCATCTTGGAGAATTAGGTTCAACATCTTGTTTAGGATAAAATGGATTCATGTCAATAGTTGGTGTTTTAGGAGAAGAAATGGTTTGGGAAGCAACTTCATGAGCTCTAGTGCGACATCTCCATTGGTGTTCTCTCGCATGCCATTCGTTTCTCTTTATAAGATGGAGGAGGAGGAACCACACCATATAAAGGAGGAATGGGAGGTGTAAGAAGGAGACCGGGTCCATCATGATGAGGAGGAATAGGTCTAGCCTTAGCTTGACATTTGGGAGGAGGAGCATGTCTATCCTTAGGAGGAAGAGTGGACTCATCCATAGGAGAAGGAATAGATTCCTCTTTGGGTAGAAGATTATTTATTTCCTTAGGAGGAAGAATAACCTTATCCTCAAGAAGAGGCATATGATCATCATGAGGAAGGCTAAGTGTTGGATTTCTTGGTTTACTCAAGAATAAAACAATCTCATTTTTCTAATTTTGATATGATTTAGAGAGATCATCACTTCTAGGTTGAAGAGGCTGGAATTATTTAAACCAAAAGTAATCAAGACAAATATCTCCATGCCTCACTACAGGTTGATGCATGTTATGATTAAAAATTATGATTTTACTATTATAAGGAAATTTTAAACACTTATGAACAGTAGAAGCGATCGCTTTCATTTGGGACCACATTGGTAGGAGATGGGTTGACTTGGGTGACCCAGTCTGGGGAGTGAGTTGACCTACTCCCCAATTTTTTGGGTCAATTTTGAACCATATAATGGTCAACTAGGTTAAGCGGGAAATATTTTCACGCATCGACCTGCTTCGAGTTTACGCCTCGAAATGCTTAGTGATGTATAAAGGCAAGTTAACTCATCTCATTTTAGGGAGGATGCAATTGTGAAAGATTATCTCTACAATTTGAAGACATATTATGAGGTGAAGATCTGCAAATTAAAGGAAAATCAACAAACATCAAGACTTCAATTAATTTTCATCATTCAAGAGATGTTAGAGGATAATAGGGAATTATCGATTGATGATTGGCTAGTACCTCTCCCTTTGGGTGTAGTATGATTTCATGTTATTCTCATGTTTATACATATGACATTTAGATCTAAGTTTCACTCTTTCAAGTTATGTGATTCATACATTTTCATTTTCAATATCACTATGGGTTTTACTTTGTGTAGGATGAAAATAGAATCAAGTAAACTAGGACATAATCCCACTCTCATGCACACATTGGAATACGAAAGAGTCTAAGGAGATGATTCACTTTGACTACTTCTTGCAAGATGGAGAGTCAAGGAAATCCTTTAGGGTTTCTATTCCTTTGTTGCTATGAAGAGGAGATGTGCAAATGTAATGAAATGATCAACTAGGCTAGGTAGATAAGCAAAAGTGTAGATGTAAACTAAAATATAAAAAAATGCAGATTTGAAACTGAGACACGACGTACAAAGAAGGAAATTGAATTCAAATTTGTACCTGTCACTAAAATTTGGGCTTGACTGAGCACGACCAGGGCACTGAGCATCCTAGTTCCTATTTCTGTGCAAAGATGAACTTTTGGATTTTGACATCTGAGACCTTGCATTGCAGAAATGCCACAAGAAGTGAAAAGCCCTAGAGGACCAAGGTGTGGCACCTTGGTCCTAGACCAAGGCACCATGGCTTGGTCCCAAAAAATTTAGACCAGCCTCTGGCCTTGAGTCTACACCTATGTTTTATGTCAGTTTCATAGATCGTGCATCCATCAGATTTTTGTACTTGCACTTGCAACATGAAAAATGGTGTTTGGGTGGCTATATAGGGTTTTACCTTAGTCAAACCCCTTCTTTCGATGATTTACACCTCCACAAATAACCAATGTAAATTTAAAATGTGTGTGTGTTAGAACCTTGTGTGTATGAAAGATCCTAAATGTAAATCTAAAGATCTACCCTACGCTTGGAGAGTAAATCCTAAATAAATGTAAATGCTTCAAATCACAAATGTAATAATGGATCTAAAGCATGAATTTAAATCTGAAAACAAGTGTTGTGAAATCACATAGAGACATGAAAATAACATGAAATCATACCAAACCCTAAGGAAGAGGTACAAGCCAATCAACAGTCGGTGATCTCCTATTATTCTTCAATATCTCTGAAGCTTCAATTGATGATGAAAATGGTTGATAAAGTCTTGATAAAATGCTTGATTTTATAATTGAAGACTCCACATAACATTTACTTTCACTTCATGATAGTCTCCTTCAATTGCTTGTAGATGGATTCTTCAAATGGGGAAAGGAATGGCTATATGTATGAAACCCTAACATTGTTTTTGATCATAGGCCGACCTGGAATCAATATAATTTTGCAATCCTTTAGATTTAAACATTATAATACCACCAACACATGGCCCTAAAATTTGGGGAGAAAAAGTAGGGATCGATGTGAATCACATCGATCTGACCAACTTTTTCCTTTTTTTTAGGGATGCAATGTATTGTGATTATAAGATGATTCCCAGGTGGGTGTGATGATTTAAGATGTTTAGATATGCAAAATCGTGCCTTGAAGGTCAAAATAGGACATAATTAGGGCTTTTGAAGAATTAATTAATTGAAAGAATAAAATAAAAAGGGGCACACATAGAATTAAGGGCCCAATTTTATGATGTGTAGAGGGATGAAAGAAGACTTTAGATTTAATTAATTAATGCTCAAAGGTTAATAAAAACGCAAGATTCAACACACTAAGGTGGGTGCTAACCTAAGCGTGGAATTGTACCACCCAATTAAGGGTGTACAATTTATGACACTAAATTTATCCCCCACCTTAGTAGTCATATGACACTATGTGCATATGCAAGCTAAAGTACATAAAAGTAAACATTTCATGAAAAAGGATATATCCATAAGGTGTCAAACAAAGCCCCCAACAATATTTGTTGTACACTATTATGAACCGCATCCTATGAAACCACATTGTTAGATAAAATCACAAAATCACCTAAATGCTTACTAAGGAAATGATGAAATTTGCGGGTAGCTATATGCCTCCCTGTTTCGGTTTGCTAATTAGTGAGTTGAAATAGGATATCATGTTTACCATAATGAATTATGAATGAAAATTGATGACAAATGCTCACAACAAGGTTTGATACAAGATCAAAACTAATGGAGAATCATTTGGTAAAAAAGATAACTAAGCCACAACTCCAACACAACCAAGAGTGTGAGAATTGGAGCTCTCTAACAAAAGATAAAAGATTAAGCGAAAAATGAAGAATCAGGGTTTGGAAAATAATTACCTTTTAAATTGTGAAAAAGGAGGAAGATATCATTATCCAAAGACATCCATAATAGAAGGAATCTTTGATAAAGATAACATATTTAGTAAGAGGAGAAGGAAAGGAAGAATACACACTTTCTCCAATATTTAGAAAAAGAGGATTCTTAGTGACGGATTTCACACTTTCACTAAGGAGAGATTGTTCATGAAAAATGAATTATTTCAAACAAGGAATAGCTCGTAACAAGGAACACACATATTCTATGCAAGAAATGACATCAAATGAAAAATGCAACTCAACAAAGGAAAAGGTGAACTATTTGAAAAAGAGATAAAAGATAGAAATATCACCCTTGCCCCCCAAGCATAGAGGGAAGGACATCAAAGAGGGACCATTTATAAAAACAATTTTCTAAAAGAAGGAAATAGATCCTCATCAAGGATAAGCATGTCCACGAAATAGAAGGGTTCATTATAAAAGATACCACTCAATGAAGAAAATAATTTAATGAATGATTATAGATTTCCACACCAAGGAAGAAGGTCCCAATCAAGGATATGTATTGAAGATCCTCGTTAGGTATGCTTGTTCCAATATGAGAGAGGGAATTCCCAATAGGGATATACACCTCTATAATAGATAAGAGATCCTTATAGAAGACACTACTTCTCAAAGGGGAAAGTTTTAATCTGAAGAAGGAGAGATATTTGAAATAATTCTTGCCTCCATAGAGACAAGAGATGTGACCAACATAGGCTATTATGTTTCTTCCAAAGTATATTGCATGTGAAATTGTACTATCATGAATGACAATGAGCCCCCAATAGGTAAGCTACCAATGTCACACGGTAAAGAGAAACATAATAGCCACTATTGTTATTTAGATATATGATAGATTGGATGAGGAATTTGAATATAACATGTTAAATGTTCTACCATCTATGAGATTGAAAACATGTATAAGACGATAATTATTGAAAATTCTTGATCAAGGGAGTGGAAATCTCTTGAGGAGATTCATAAAGAGACTTGTCAACCACCAAAATTTCCTTATGAGTAAGTTGAGTGTTAAGAGATGTAGAGGATGATTTAATTGAGGTGATGTCATCATCACTACTAAATAGAGCATTCACATTGAGAGATTTTCTTTTAGATGCTTTTGTGGGTTTTGAAGGATTGTATCCAAATCCAAATGAAGCTTCGTGTATGTTATTTTGTAAAGGAGCCTTAATCCCTTATTCATTTATGCCAGAACCATTGACACTGTATCCACTCTTACCTAAGATGTGAAAACTAGAACCATAAAGGGATGCCAAATCGGAAAGAGATGGTGGAGCCTCACAGGTCTCTATTCCATAACTAGATGAATTAGAAGAATATTGTGAATAATCATTTGAATTAGAAGCAACCACAAAATTGTTACTTAGTTGTTTATCTACAAAGTGGGTTGTTTTTTAGGTTCATCCATATCTTTCTCCTTTTCAGTCTTAGATTCTCTTGGAGGGACTTTGTATTCTTCTACAAAGGTAGGTGTAAAATCTAAGGACACCCAATAATCCTCCAAGAGCACTTGGTCTGGTGAAAAAGTATCTCTAGGAGGAGATGGTGATTTAGTTTGAGTGGAAGAAGAATTGGGAGTACTCAAGGAAATAGGCATACTTGAAGATGTAGAAGTATTTTCAGAAGAATGAGAAGTAGGTGAACAAGAATATGAGGCTTGCAACAGATCTTGTAAATTGGTATCAATGAACAAAATATGCATCTTATTGTTGTAGATGAACTTAAGTTGCCTATGCAAAGTAGAAGGGACATCTTCCATACAATGAATTTAAGGTCATCCTTATAGAAGATTGTAGGTAAAATTATCGGGTATGACATGAATAGGTGTGGGTAAAATAACATGTCCTACCCTAACAAGTAAGGTTATAATACCTAACGAAAACCCACCAACATTATCAAAGCCACAAATAGTAAGAGTCTGGTTTGAGAATAGATCTATCCACATTGATCTTATGTAATAGATTAACCCTACAAACATTAAGGGTAGAGCCATTGTCAATAAAGGTTTGTCTCATAATATTACCATTGATAATGATAACATTCATAAAGGGATCATATTGATCTTGGATCTCATGGGAGGGTAACTCATCTTGTGTGAACACAATTTGAGCTTTAGATTCTTTCATAGGATCAATTAAAGAAGCCATGTTATTAGGTGTCACTGCAGGTGGGACATCTAAGTTCTTTAAAGCATCTTGTAACATTCCATAATATGTTGATGAAGTCTAAATCAAATCCCAAAGAGATATCTTGGCTAGAGTAGCAATAAGTTATTCGATAAGATCATACTCCTTACCAAGAGTTTGTTAGATATGAGGTGATGATGGAAGAATAGGTTGAGAAGTAGGAAGTGAAGAAGGGATAACTAGAGGAGGATTAGGTTTCCTATTGATCCTTGTATTATATGTACGAGTAACTAAATTGTAAATCTCTCAGTTGATTTGTTTAGCATACTCATAAGGACTCTTAGTGGGATATCCTCCTGGCATAGTAATAATTGGTTTGTTAGGAGTGCAAAAGGCATCATTACTATAACCACCTTGAACTATGATAGTCCTAAAACATGTCTGTACAATTTTTTTTCACGCTTTACTAAAAATATTAGTCATTCTGTATTAATTTTGCTCTCTATCATGTGTTTCAGGCTTAAGGTTTAGGGTTCCATGCATTTTGATTAAGTCTTGGTCAAACCCTTAAACTTGTTATAATCTCACGTTACCTTTTCTCACTTAAGTATGAGGGTTGTAGTAACATTGGCGGGGCAATTTTATTTCCTAGGCATTAATTTGTTTGGCGGTCACTTATATTTTCCTAAGTCTGCATTTTAATTTATCCTAGGCAAGTCCCCTTTTAATATTTCATCGGGGGCATGATTTTTCCTGAGTCCAACATTAATTTTTATGCTAGTGTCTTTATTTAACAGTCGAGTTACTAAAAGTTCCTGTTATCTTCATGTGTTTTAATGAATGAAGATCTTTTAATCTTAGTCAAAAAGATGCTTGGTCTTTAGGTGGTTAAGACTAGCAAACATTGTGGCCTGAAAATAAAGCTTGAACAAATCCAACAACTCTCATAACCCCGCGGTAGAAGATGCTCGAAGGTTATTGATCGCGGTATCGTGAGATGATGTCACGTGTCCAAGGCGGGCCAAAGTAAGCCGAAAGGTGGGGGTTGCTGACCGAGGTAAGGTGGAGGGTGTGCTGGACATGTTGTGTCATACCTTTGATAGGCTCGCTTGCCACATGTGATGGTCAATGTCAGATTGAGTACAATTGTTCGTACAATTTTCCAATGGGGAATTAATCAAAGGTGAAGATTCAAACTTAATTCAAATATAGTTTCAAGTCGTTTCTTTACTCGCATGAGTAGTAATGGCAAATGAAACGATGATGCTTCACTCCAGAACAATAATAAAAGCATTTTCAGAGCCATTTCTGACTTACAACATGATTCAAGGGTGATCAGAAGGTAATTCCTAAGAAGAAGAAGATCAGTGTGATTCCTCATAGTGCAAAATTGGGTTTCATCTGGTGCGTACAAAGTTATAAGTAGCTAAATCCTTCTTCTATGTTTTTTAGAGCTATTGAAAGTGTGGATTGTATGAAATTGTAGTGAAAGGATTGTGGATTGCTCTAGGGTTTTAAAATTTGGTAAAAAGAGGTGAGAATTCGCACTCTTTTGTGTTGAAATTAATAGTGATAGGGTTTGTTCAGGGATTTGATAAGTAGTCTGGGTTGGGATTGCGGATTAGAAATATAGTAAGGCAATATTATCTTAAATTTGAATGCTATTAGAGAGAATTTTGTTATAATTTGTTTTATGTCTTTTGAATTCGAGCATCCAATGGAATAAAGCACTAATTGTCTTAAGTTTTTACAGTCATTTTAGGCTTTGTTCATCTATATTTGTTGCAAACTGTTGATTATTAGAATACATTTCAGTTAATGTATGTTATTTCATGTTTAATCCATCTCGTGCTCCAATAGGTTGAGGGTCACTGAAGAATTCCTCATTCTTGAGCATTCTCCGTCTTTGTTGAGCCTTTATATGAGATTATTTGTTTAGTTTTGGTGTAATTTGTGAGTTTGGCACAAAGATTATAAATTCACCAAGGGATCACCCTCCCGGGTCTTGCAGAGCCCAAAGTGTACAAGGATTTGCAGAATCCTTGTCATAGTTAGTCCAAGTTCTTGAAGATATTGATAGTTGGAGTTGGCTTATCCATAGATAATCTAAAGAATCAACTTGGTTTTTGCCTCTTGCAATGTAAACCCCTTTGGAGAACCAACAAAATGGTGACTCTGTTGGGGACCGTAAATGCATAATTGCAGTCAGTTATGTCATCTATTTAGGAAATTACATTGAGTTTATATCGTGTTTCTGTGATTCGATGGTTGAGCCCTTGTTTTCGTGTGTCCGATTTATGTTCTCTGTTGTAAAGGGTGTTCTACATTTTTTGTGAAAAAGGCATTCCTATTTATGAACAAGGTTCATAAATATTTTTCAAAGACTACCGAATACTATTTTAATTTGGTGTTCAAAAGTAATTTGGGTGGCAACTCTGAAGTCTTTGCACCAGTGCGTATAATGTTGAATATTTCTAATAAATATTTGAAAGTGTAAGCCTGGAATTTGGTATCAAGCTACAATAGAGAAGAACACTTCAAACACACACATGAAACATTGTGTTAGAGTTTGAAATCAAAACAAAATAAAGCAAGTTAATGAATCAATACTCTTTAAAATCGTTCCATGTTCCTCTATCTCTAAAGATCTCTAAGATTCAAAGTGGCCCTCACTTGGAAGAGCACTTGATCCTCAAGATGACAACCTAGAGAATGAGATTTAAATGATTCTAGGATCAAAATGGATGCAACTAAGATCCTAGTGAAAGCTAAGATGATGGATTAAGATGAAATGCAAGATGCAAGACTAAATGCTCAAGATGATGAAGATACAAAACTGGGTTAATTCCAAATTGAAGATTAAATGCTACTAGATGAGTTAATTAAGCTAGAAAAGGATATGCATTTAAGCTAAATGAAACTAAAATGTTATGAGATGAATTCTTGATGCTTGAAGATAACAAAGAGAGCTCCTTAACCTGCAAAATGACTATAAGTTTGATGCAGAAAAAGACTCGATATTGAGAATGAGGAATGAGAACTCTATATATAGGGAAAATAGGGCAATGGAGGGTTGAGATTGACTAATATCAACAAGTACTAGGATTGAAATATATCAATCCATGTGAGGGATTCAATCCAATCTCAAGTTCACAAATGTCACATTGAGAGGGCTTGAGAGGAGATGTAAGAGGCATTAAATGCCTAAGGAGACATGGAGGCTACCTTAGGAGGTAAGGTTGTGGCCGGGTTAGTGGATAACCAATGGATAAAGCCTTTACCCAAGGGGTAAACTCTTGTGCAAGGGTTAATAGGATAACTAGGGTCAAAACCATTAGTGCTTGATGAGACCCTTGGGTTAGTTGAGGGTTAAGTTAGAGAGAAAGTCTCTAACCATGTGGGAAGGTTGAGTTAACCATTAATGGTTAAGAAGACTCTAGGGAGAAATTTGTAAGAGTCCTTCCAAATTTGGGGGAACTCAACAAGTTAGCTTGTTGAATAGATAAAGCCTTTATTGCTTCTAGAAGCCTTTCCTCCAAATTTGAGAAGTGACCTCCTCAAACTTAGGGAAATGACATGATTAGAGGTTGATTAGGCTAATTAAAAGGGTCTAGAAGAATCTAGAAGGCTATAGAAGAGGTTTAGGAGGCAAGTGGGAGATGTAGGATTTGCAAGTGGGTGGGGGAAAAAAAAAATTAATTAAAATAAAATAAATTTATTTTAATTTTGGTTGCAACTTGAATTTGATAGATTTAAATAAATATTGATTTATTTAAATGTGATTTTTAATTTTGCAAGTGGGTGGTTTTAATTAAATGTAAATTTAATTAAAAATGGCTATAAGGGAAATTTTAATTAAATGTGAATTTAATTTAAAAAGGCTAGAAGGGGGATTTTAATTAAACATGAATTTAATTAAAAATGGATTAGATAGAAAAAGGAAAATATTAATCAAATCTTTAATTTGCTTAATGGGCAAAATAGAAGAAAGGGATATTAATTAAATCTCAATTTAATTAATTTGAAGAAATAGGGATAATTAAATGAATAAAATTCACTTAATTTGTTGTGCAACTTTTAGGTGTCTACAGAAAAATAATGTCACTATGAGCAAATCTAAGAATACCAAAGGTTACATGAGGTTGCATCCTGAGGAAATATTGGAAGAGATTCTTGGAGCTCCGCAAAGGAGTGGAATAAGAAGAAAGGCAGAAAAACTCCTGCTCCCTCGTCATGGAAACCAAAGCATAAGAACACAAGTAAGTCATCTTTGAATCATGTTCCTGAAATTAATGAAACTTCTTCTAAGAGTTTTGAGTTAGATAGCTTAGGATTTTTTTACTCTTTGTTTAACACACCTGTACAAGAAGAATTACAACAACAGAGTAAGGAAGTTACTGAGGTTCAATATTCAGAAAAGAGAAGAGGTCGGAGTAGAAGTAGAAGTCACCAAAGTAGTACTATTGGTGTACCTCCTCCTCTTGGCCTCGCAAAAAAATTTCCTTATAATATTGAGTCAACTTAGGAACAAGGAGATGCAAACCTAAATAGATTTAGGTGATATTTCTAGATTTGAAATAACTTTGCCAGATCCTTAAGAGGTTTTTGGAGACAGAGACACATTGAGAAAGGAACTCCAAGAACAAATGGATCTAAGAAAATGAAAGGAAAAGGAGAAAGAAATTGAGGTTATAAATGTTATGATTAAGAGGGATAGTTTAGTAAGGCAGTTGGCCACACTCAAAGCTTTGAATGAAGAAAAAATTAAACCTAATGTTGAGGGTCCTGTTATAAGAGAAATCTTAGGTAGGAAATCTGAACATGTTATAAAACAAAAGTCTAAGAGCCATGTTGATAGCCAAAAGTTAGCAGATCCCAGTCAACCAAGTGCTTAGATCCCAAATCAGATCAGGACAAAGGAAAGCAAAAGGTATCCGATGTTAAAATAAATGATAAAAAATCCTCAACTATCCTGGATCTAAGTCATGGATTGTCTCAAGCTGACATTGAATTAGAAAAGGGTAGGATAAAGAGTGAAACTCTTGCAAAAGAGTTAAAAAGAATTGAGATGGAAGCTTCAATAGCAAGAATGAAGAGGAAAATTAATTTTCTAAAATTGTCATTATTAAATAATGCTTCATTCACTGTTGGCCCATCTAATACTCAAGTTGTTTCTAGTTTAGTCCCTACAACAACAAAAAATATCAGTACAAGTACTCCTGCCCAAAATGTTCAATGTATTCACAGTACTGGAGTTGCAGTCACTGGGCAAGGAGGTTAGATAGCCACTCAAAACATTAGTCAGTCCCAAGCTTCTAAAGTGCCTATTGGAGTTATTGCTAGGGCTAACACTGGAACAAAAGCCACTGGAACTAGTGCTACAAGCAATGTTGGAGCACAAGCTATTGCTGGGCAGTTCTAGAGAAGACCTATCCATTTAGAAAGGTATAGGCAATTATGTTTTGATGGGATACCAGGACATCCTAACACAATCCCAAATGAATTGAGGGACAAGATCAGTAAGTTTGCAGGAAGCAATGCTATCACTAGTGAAGAAAATCTGAGAGCTTTCATGGATAATTTAAATGACTATGAAGTAGAACATGAGGATGTTGTCATCAAACTTTTTGTACAATCTCTGATTGAAGATTCTAGGGATTGGTACAGAGGATTGCCAACTGCAAGCATCAATTTCTGGGAAGAATTTGAAAGGAGTTTCAAAGATAGGTATGGTGACAAAACTAATGTAAGCTTTATGTTGAATGAGTTCAACAATATCAAGAAGTCACCAAATGAAGTTGTCACTGATTTTAATATCAGATTTCAAAAGGCTATGCATAAATTATTTCAGGTTCTAAGGCTAGATGACAATGTTTGTCCAACTACATATGTAAATGCATTTGATGCAAATGACATATATCCTTAGGGATAAAGATCCTCGAAATCTAAGAGATGCATTTAGGATAGCCATAAATGTTGAAGAAAATAGGAGAGCTTCAGGCAAGCTTGGGAGAAGAGAGGATCCCAGATTCTCTAAAATTGCAAAAGATAAGATGGAGAAACCTTTAGGATCAAAGCCAAAAGCAAAAGATAAATGGGACAAGGTGCTCAATACCTTGAAGGATCTCAAATTAACTATTGCAAAGGTGTTGCACTAGAAAAGAAACAGTTTAATAAATTGAACAGACCTCCAAGGCTGCAAGATTATCCTTACAACACAAATTGGAAGGATGGAAATCCAGTTCAACAACAACAAAAGAATAAGCAGGAGCAACAAACTCCTAATCCATTATAAAAATGCATAGTGAATGTTGTTGAGGATACGCCTTGGTGTGTTTCTTATCAATCACCTCATTCATCTGAGTATTATGTTGTTGCACAATTTATTCCTACTAAGGATGAAATACAAGAAGAAGAAGAAACTTTTGAGGATGACAATGTTGTTTGTCTCATGACTACTTCTTACCTTGGCGGAGTGAAATACTTTTCTGATACTAAGACTCGGTACTTTGATGTAGATCATCAAAGGAAAAGAAATTAATCATACCACTAGCAAGTTGAGTTATGTGTTGATGATCAAGTGTGTAACGCTGAACAAGGAGAAGATGTTGTGTGCCTGAGAAGACCTTCAGATCAAGACATTGCCAGAATAATAGCTGTTATGGTGGCTCAAGTCAAAAGTAATTACCAATTAAGAAATAGAACAACTGGTGAAGAAAAAGGCAAGCCTTCCGATGTATTTATCAAAGAACTGAAAAATAAAGGTAAGAAGGTCAGAGAAGACAAACCAAGGAAGGATGTAGTCAAGATCAAGAAGGTCAAGAAAAAAGAGTGGGCAAAGAAGGCTAAAATTATAAAGCCCAATGAGGAAGTTGCTTCACCTAAAGTGAAGACAAAGATAGTTGAAAAGTCTGTTGTGCTTATTGGAGAGACATGAAGCAAAAACAAAACATTGAAAGCAATAAGCTGGAGAAACATAAAGAGAAATCAGGTATGTCTCTTGAATTACCAGATTACACACCTGTTGATATGCTTCAGTTGCTTTCTTAGATTACATTTAAATTTCCTTTACAAGAAATGTTAAGAATAGATGAACATAAGGAGAAATCTATGGCCTTGGTCAGGGGTGTTTCATCTTTTGCTAAGATGGAACATAAAAGTGTTTCTCATAATGTAAAGGATCAATTGAGTAAGAATTAGACAAAGGATAAAGAGCTAGAGGGAATGGTTTCTCAGATTCCCCAAATTTACCTTGAAGATACTGTAGATGAGTGCTTGGAGAATGTGGATCCCTTCTTTTTGAGTGTTATCATAAATGGAGGGGTACTAAAAAATTGTATGGCTGATTATGGAGCCTCAAACAATGTCATGTCGGTGAGGATAATGCAAGGCATGAGTTTAAATGTAGATACCCCTCAAGGTAGATGTTGTGTTATGGATTCAAGAGAGGTACATGTGATAGGTACTATAAGGGCACTGCCTTATAAACTTGCAACCCTCCCGGAGAAGGATTTAACCATGAGTGTCCTAGTTGTAGACATCCCACCTCATTATGGGATGTTGTTGTCAAGAAAGTGGAGTGCTTCTAAGGGGGGAAGTTTGCAATGTGTTTTATCTTATGCAACCTTTTGCATTGATGGTGAGAATGTTAAAATTGAAAGGGTGACATATATGATGGTGCATGAAAAGGACTCTGATGAAGACATGACATGTTTTGTAGACACAGACATCAATGCATTCAGGATTGAGGATTCCTCAAGAGAAGAGAAAGAACAACCTACACCATTGGAAAATGAAGTAAAGAAATCATCAGGTGATGATGATTTATGGACAATGTATTTTGATGGAGCTAGCTCTAAGGAAGGCTCTGGTGCATGTGTATTATTCATCTCACCTAATGGAATTTTTTTTTAGTATTCTTTTACTTTGTCTTTTGTATGCACAAATAATGTAGCAGAATATGAGGCATTGCTACTAGGTTTGAGATTAGTTGAAAAACATGGGATAAAGAATCTCAAAGTCATTGGAGATTCTAAATTAGTCATATCTCAAATCAAGTCAAAGTATGCATGAAAAAATAAAAGGTTGAAGCAGTACAAGAATGTTGTGTGGGATGAGATTGAGAATTTTAATGCATTCAGTATCGACTAGAAAGAAAAAGCCATAACAGGATGGCAGACTTGCTGACCAATATAGCTTTAAGGCCAAAAGATATAACTTTTGTAGGAATCTCAAAAGTTGAGGTTCAAACCAGACCTTTACTCCTTGACAACATTGAAAGTTGTCAAGTTTTCAATGATGATGATGATATTTTAAGGTTCCTGACTTGTGTGGAACAGTATGAGGGTCAGGAGATTGATTTTGGTGCCTTTGTGAAAACAAAGGATGGAAAGGAAACAATATTTGGGAATGAGGTAATTCAATTAAAGATGAATAAGATTCCCAAAGGCTTGGTTTTATTAGAAAGGGTGTTTGATAATCAGGATAAGACGAAGATTGCTACTATTGTCCCACACTTTAAGGAATTAGAAGAGATTAACCTTGGAATAGAAGGAGCCCCAAAAAAGGTGTACATTGGAAAGAAGATGTCACCCAGGGTAAGGAAAATGTTGATTGATTTGTTAAGGAAATATAGACACGTATTTGCTTGGTCATATGATGACTTTAAAGCTTATAGGGAAGACTTGTTTCGACATGAAATCCATTTGAAGGAAGGTTCTAAGCCTTTCAGAAAAAATCAAAGGCCAATTAACCCCACCTTAGCTCCCAAAATGCAAGAAGAATTAGTCAAACTAAGGGATGTTGGAATCATTAAACCTATCAAACATTCATCATGGGTGTCTAACTTGGTACTTGTAAGAAAGAAGAATGGGGATATTAGATTGTGTGTTGATTTTAGAAATCTAAATATATCTTCATTTAAAGACAACTATCCATTGCCTAATATGGAAGCAATGTTGCAGAGAGTCACAAGATACGAGCTTTTGTCTATGATGGATGGGTTTTCTGGTTATAACCAAGTAATGGTTAAAGAATCAGAGCAATTCAAGACAACATTTACTATGCCTTCGAGGACTTATGTTTATGTAAGAATTCCATTTGGGTTGACAAACGCAAGAGCAACATTCCAAAGAGATATGGATGTTGCATTTTCTGACATTATAAATATATTCTTGGTTGTATATCCAGATGATCTAACAACATATTCTAAGAAGGAAGGTGATCACTATGATCATCTTGAAAAAATCTTTAATAGGGTTGTTGAGTATGGAATATCTTTAAACCCAAAGAAATATGCTTTTGGGGGTGACTGAGGGTAGACTATTGGCTCACATTGTTTCAAAAGATTGTGTGAGAATTGACCCAGAAAGGGTAGCAAGAATTGATAAAATCCTTCAGCCTAGGACAGTGAAAGGTATCTGGTATTTCTTTGAGAAGATTAATTTCCTCAGAAGGTTTGTTACTAACTTTGCAAAAATCAATAGACCTATTTCCAAGTTGTTAAAAAGGGGTGCAAAGTTAGAATGGGAAGGAGATCCAACCAAGACATTCCAAGAAACAAAACAAGCTATTAAGAATGCACCTATTTTGAAGACACCTAATTATGGCAAACCTATGCAAATATTTTTGTTTGCATCTTTTCATACTGTTGCTACAGTCTTGCTACAAAAGAACTCGGAGGGTTTTGAACAACCCATAGTATTTTTTAGTATATCTTTGCAAGCCGCAGAGTTGAAGTATGACTTAAATGAAAAACAAGCTTATGCACTAGTAAAGGTAGTGAAGGATTTTAGGAGTTATTTGATGGGAGCAACAATGGTTGCATATGTGCCTAGTGCTGGAGGCAAAGACATCTTCACACAATAGGAAGTATCTGGGAGGAGATGTAGATGGATCAACATGATCTAAGAGTTCAATATTGACATCCAGATCAATAAATTGGTGAGAGGACAAGGATTGGCCAAATTAATGGCTCAAAGAAACTCGGATGCCAATCAGATAAATGTTATAGAAGATGAACACAAAGCTTATCTTTGTGATATGAATAATTGTGAATGGGATGTGGACATAATATGTTGCTTACAAAAGATGAAATGTTCTGAAGGCATGAGTGACAACAAAAAGAGGACATTGAAATTACATGCCATAAAATATGATTGTAAATGGAAAACTTTGGTGGAGGAGCAATGATGGTGTCATGTTAAAGTGTGTGAACCAAGATCAAGCTCATAAAATTGTTGATAGAGATGCATTGTGGGGTATGTGGAGGGCATTATATGGCCAAAACAACTGCACATAAATTATCGAGAGCTAGGTTTTGGTGGCCAACAATCTTCAAGGATGCACATCAGTTAGTCAAAAAATCTAATCCATGCTAGAGGCTTTCAGGAAAGTTGAAATTTTCATGAAATTTGCCATTGAAACCTCTAAATGTGCACACTCCATTTCAACAGTGGGGTATAGAATTTATTGGAGAAATAGCATGTAAATACAGTGGTAGCCACTCTTGGATCTTAGTGGCTACGGATTATTTTACTAATTGGGTTGAAACTATACCAACTAGAAGAGCAACAAGTAAGGTGGTGATTGCTTTTATCACAAATAATATTTTGACCAGATTTGGATGTCCAGAAAGAATAGTTTCTAACAATGGGATAAGTTTTAGGTCAGAGGAAAATGAAGATTTTTGTAGTAAGTATGGTATCCAAATCTCATACTCATTACCTTACCACCCACAGGGAAACAAACAAGTTAAATCAAGCAGTAAGAGGTTGATGAAAATCATTAAAAGATTCCTAGAGAAAAACAAGAAAGTCTGGGATTCAAAGATAAAGTTGGCGGTTTGGGCAGATAACAATTAAAAAGGCAATAGGATATACTCCTTTTGAATTGGTGTATGGTATACATGAAAGGTTGCCCCAAAATAATTTGATGCAGATGTATAATATTATCCAAACTTATGATGATATAGATGACGATATGCAATTGAGGGTTGAAGCTCTGATAGAGCTAGATGAAACTAGAAGAGAAGCTCATACCAGAAATGCAAAATTGCAAATGCAAGTAAAGAACTTGTATGCTAAAAGAACAACTGCAATAAACTTTCGGGTTGATGATTTGGCTCTAATATGGAATGCCAGAATAGAAGATAAAGGAAAACATGGCAAGTTTGATGCCATTTGGCTTGGCCCACATCTCATCCAAAGCAAGTGGGGAGAAGATTCATATTTTATTCAAGATATAAATGGTGATACTCTTGAATTGCCTATTCATGGATAATTCTTGAAGCTCTACTTTTCTTAAAGTAGCTATTTTCCATGAGCATTAGATTAGGTCATGTATATAAGTAGAGTAGTTTCCTTTTCTGTTTGAGTTTCCCTATCTAGGTAACTTCCCTTTTGGTCTTCTCTGCAATGGTCTGCTCCACCTGAGATTATAGATTCTCGCATCATTTCTGAGTAATGATCGTCCCCAAGCAGAGCCACTGATAGTCCTAAAAATGCCTGTGCAATTTTTTTTTCATGCTCTAGTAAAAATATTGGTCATTCTGGATTAATTTTGCTCTCTATCATGTGTTTCAGGCTTAGGGTTTAGGGTTCCATGCATTTTGATTAAGTCTTGGTCAAACCCTTAAACTTTTTATAATTTCGCATTAGCTTTTTTCTCTTAAGTCAGAGGGTTGTAGTAACGTTGGTGGGGCCATTTTATTTCCTAGGCATTAATTTGTTCGATGGTCCCTTATATTTTCCTAAGTATGCATTTTAATTTTTCCTAGGCGGGTCCCCTTTAAATAATTCATCGGGCGCATGCTTTTTCCTTAGTCCAACTTTATTTTTTATGTCAGTGTCTTTATTTAACAATTGAGTTACTAAAAATTCCTATTATCTGCACGTGTTTTAATGAACAAAAATCTTTTAATCTCAGTCAAAAAAGATGCTCGGTCGTTAGGTAGTTAACATTGGCGGACATCGTGGCCTAGAAATAAAGCTCAAATAGATCCAACAAATCTCATAACCCCACGATCGAAGATGCTCGGAGGTTATTGATTGCGACATCATGAGATGATGCCACATGTCCAAGGCGGTCCAAGGTAAGCCGAAAGGTGGGGGCCGCTGACCAAGGTAAGGTGGAGGGTGAGTTGGAGGTGCCACATCATACCTTTAATGAGCCCACTTACCACATGTGATGATCAATCTCAGATTAACCATTGTTGTTCCTGCGATTTGCCAGCAGGGAATTAATCAAAGGTGGAGATTCAAACTTAATTCAAATGTAGTTTTGAGTCATTTCTTCACTCGCGCAAGCACTAATGGCAGATGAAACGGTGACGCTTCGCTCCAGAACAGTAATAAAAACATTTTCATAGCCATTTCTGACTTAAAACACGATTCAAAGGTCATCAAAAGGTAATTCATGAGCAGAAGAAGATCGGTATGATTCCTCACAGTGTAGAGTTGGGTTTCATTTGGTGCGTACAAAGTTGTAAGTAGATAAATCCTTCTTTTGTATTTTTCAGAGCTGCTGAAAGTGTGGATTGTATGAAATTGTAGTGAAAGGATTGTGGATTGCTCTAGGATTTTAAAATTTGGTAAAAAAGGGGTGAGAATTCACACTCTTCTGTATTGAAATTGATAGTCTTGTGTTAAGCCCTACTTTTTATTTTCCTTCTATGCATAATTGTAAGAAGCCCTAGTCAAGTAGGATGGCTCCCCTACAAAACCACTTAGGATAGACAGAGTATTTGAAGAGGACTTTGTTTAAAGATTTTCTTGATCAGTTGAAGCCCTCGACAAATGATAAATATCAGGGGCAGAGACTTGTACAAGGCAAAACCCTAGAATAAGGATTAACCGATAAGGCATATAACATCGTTGATGCTAGGGTGCCAATGATTGGGGTGGAATTATTTAAGTTGTGGTATGGACATATAAATTTACAATCCCCATTTTCAAGTGCCCGACAATGTGACTTGGGTAGGATAGTGGTGCCCAATGTATTCATGGATGTCAACCTCCTCAAAGATGTTTCCGACAAATATGACCTCGTTTGTAGAGTTATAAGGGGGAATGAGGGAGAAATTTTGTTGACAATCAAGAGGGAGGAATTTCAAGAGATTTTTTATTTGTATGAACCTTCTGCTACCTTGGTTCAAATAGATTTGAATGAACTAAAGGCATAATTTAACAGAATGAAGGGTTTTATTAGAGCTAGCCTCCTTCCAGCTCATTTGGAAAAAGATGGAGATACAACCTATCATATTAGACCTAGTTCAGAAGAGCCTTTTCCTATTGGTGCTTTTGCCAAATATTTGCAGGCCACTTTGTTTTCTCTATGCCAGATTTAGGGTTCAACCCTATTACACTGATGCCACCAAATTTTATGTATATGGTTATACAAATTCAACATCCTGATTTTACGGTGGTTTTTTTAATTTGCCTCGTGCCTTGAACAAAAGATTCATGAGGGGTTGCAAGATATTAAGAATGGTGTATTTAGCACTCATTTATATTGGTATTCATTGTTAATGCACATGGTCTTATATAGAAATGCAAATTATTTTGAGGGTACTATGAATCTCAAGAGAACAGTTGACAATATTGAGGTGTCGGTGCAACTTTGGAGTATGGACATGTCTTGGGAAAGGTAGGAAGCTAGTTTTGTTAGGTTTGATATTAGTTTTGCTTCTAGATTGAGGCAGAGATTAACAGTGAATCCACCAAGGATTCCCAGGCAGCTGCATGATTTTGTAAGACCAAAGGAAAGGTGCCACTTTTGAAAATTGAACACAACTAGGGGGATATTATCCCTTATCCCATTAGTATAGTCATCAAAGTTTATAGTTTCCCTGGCCAACCACATGTATTACCTTTTAATGTTCCTTTGAGGTTAGGTTTTGCTGAAGTAATGTGGCAAATGGGTTGTATAATTAATAAGGAGTTGAAGGGTAGAGGCAAAGGGACTATTTTCCCTGGTTATATTGTCATTCCATACTTTGTGATTATAAAAGGGGGATATGTGCATTTTGACAATATTCTTGCACCATATCATTTAGGGGTTAGCACAGTCAGACATAGTGACCCAGAGGGGTTTTATAATATTTTCAGGGCCAGAATAAAAGGAATCCCATTAACCCATGAGCACATTTTCCCTCAGGATATAATAAGAAATGAATTTGATTTCATGACTCGGGATTAGAGGAAGCAGAAATGGATAGATTTTAGGAAGTTATGGGCTATAGTATAGAAAATGGATCCCAACTATGATCCAATAAAAAACTTCAATCCATTTTGTGCCAAAATAGATTTTATCATGAAAATTTTAGATGAACTAATTCTTGCACTAGAGGAAAAGAGAACCAGACTTGAGGGATTTCATGACCGACAAGTTGAGAGAATAATTTTGCAGCAACCTACACCCATCACACTAGAAGAAGCATCCTTGATTCATCAGATGAGAATGAAACGACTAGGTTCACCTCCTCCTCCACTTCATAAAATGGATGGGCTAGTAGAAGGTAGACCTATCCATGTGCCTCCTCTAAAGGGTGGTGTTGTAATAAAAAAGGTAAGAGAAGAAACAAGTAGTGAGGAGGAGAGTAGCAGTGATAGTGGAAGGTTGGTAAGAAGAAAAGGAAAGGAAATAATGAAGACAGAGCCACCCCCAAAAATACAAGTAAAACCTTTTAAAGGGGTCAAGATCATTGATCTTGAAGAAACAGAAAAAAGTCCTTCACCAACTCATGTGCCTCTTTCACCCCTAAGGTAGGTTAAAGAACAAAGAGAGGAGCAGCAAAGAAACACACGGAAGAATAACAGGAGGAAGATACCATTATAGTGACAAATGGAGAGATGCAGATTGGTATTCCTCTTGTGCCACCCACTTTAGAATTAGACCTCACTCCTTTGGATATTCAAGGTAGAGCATTTAGAGATGTCAGGAAGGAGGCATGTGATATATTTCTCGAGGATGAAGCCTTTGTAAGAAGCCCAACATTCCTGTAATTTGTATGGAAAACAAAGATAGAAGAATACAAGAAGAGAAGTGTTGAGAGAAAGGCCCAAAGGCGAGACAGGTCTGATCGAGAAAATCAGGAAGAGGTCAAGAATGAAATGATGGAAGAATTCAAAATAATTACTACAAATGAAGGTAGGATGATCATAAATTAGGCCGAAGTCTTAATTTTACCAGAATGGGATATAGTCAATGCAGTGACTTTTGATGCAATCAAAAGATCAACAATTCAGTTAAGAGGAAGAAGCAAGGTTGGCACTGAAAGGATCATAATTTGTATATAAAAAATAAACTTGCGGGGGAGCCTCACTATAAAAGAGCCTCTGATACATCAAACGTTGAGACCTCAAAGTTAGTTGTTGATGTGGCCAAATTGGCCCATGAAACTTCAAAGAGGGAGGCTAAAGAAAAAGAGGAGCTAATGAAGAAGTTTGAAAAGCTTTTCAATGATTATAAAGTAGTTTAACAAAGGTGTGTGGAGCTACAAACTAAAGATCAACTTCTTGAGCAGAGACCAATAGGAGCATCTTCTTCAGCTCCTACAATTGCATCAGTCCCATCAACTTCTAGGTCTCCAATTATCTCACGTGTAGATGCAGCAGTTCAATTCGACAGTGAGACTAATGTCCCAAGCACACCATTAGTGCCATATGTTGATGAAGAGCTTGAATCCACTAGATCAATTGACCCGACAAGAGCCCAAATTTTAGAGAAAGTTAATGAGTTGCACACTAAGTTAAAGGAGTTAGAGGATCAGTCTTCCTTTAAGAAGAGAGAGATAGTTAGCTCAGTGCTAACTCATCTGAAAGAGAAGGTGGACATTAGATTAAATAGAATTCATTCTTTATATTCTTTATTATTTAATATTATTCAAAGTTTTGACAGAGACAAGGAAGTGGAAATCCCTTTGTTTACAAAATGGTTACAAAGGGGAAATGAACTTAGAATAATGTTAATGGCTTCCAAATACCATGCTGAGAGGCCACCTACACTTCAACCAACCTATTTGTTGGTAAAGTCAATGTAGGAAACTCAGATATTGCCAGAGAATATAGAAAGAAAGATAAGGGAGTTGATGAGAAGTTTCAGTGAATTCAATGAAACACTTCTGCCAGGTGTTGAAGATGAAAGTAGGGCAATTAATTCTTTGCAATTTTGGAAAGAAGAGGCAGAAAGAGTCATTGACACTTAAGTGGACTTTATTTTTGATGAGCTAGATACGCAAGCTAGAGGACAGTATGGACAAGATAATATGTACAAGAACGCTCTTTGAATCTTTTGAAAGAGAAGCTAATCAAGTGGCAGCTAAGTATACTCCATACAGAGCAAAAGTTGATGAGATTATAAATTTAAAATGGTCATTAGATGAAGAATATGGTGAATGGATTAATACTTACTTAAAAGAGGAGTAGGGACTGCAAATAGTTAGTTAGTTAACAGTTTGATGTAATAGTCTGGCAGGGGGCTTTGTTTCTTTGCAACAACAAGGTGGGCCCATTTGATATCTTCATTGAAAACAACAAAAGGGGATAAAGTACATAAAGTGTCATGATGAATCAGTTGCAAATATTTGGTGTTGGTTGTGAGATTCTTAAGGGGAATATTTTGTAACAAAATTATGGGTAACCGGTCACTTTTGAATGACAAGTGTCTCCTTTGGCCCGTAGCTTTTTTGCTCCCTTAATTTCTATAAAAGGGAATTCAAGGCCAAGAGACCGGGTTCCGAAATTGATCTCTGTACTTAGTTTTTTTTCTAAAATTTCAAAGTCATAGGTTCCTGTAGAAGGTTTTAGGTGGGTGTGAGCAAATTGTAAAGATTTTGCAGAGCAATATATAAGAGTCTTCTGTCAAGCTTCTTGTAGGTTCTTAAAGGAGTTATATGTAAATTGTTTTATGACAGAAATGGCAAAATTTATTCAATAGAATTACAATTCTGATCTATTTCTCTCCAATGTACAATTCTATCATCTTTTGAATGAAATATAATCAAGGATTTCTTTCATTCAGTGCATTGTTGTCGTATACACCTAAAAATGGTCTGAACAATTATTTAATTAATCCCCCTCCCTACTTTAATTGAATTCACTAAGCAATTTGATTAAATCCTCCCCTTTCATCTACTTATTAATAAATCTAAGGATTTACTTAATAGGTTCATTTCACCCCTTTGATTAATTAATTCCCTCCATCAAAATCATTTCTTCTAGTCCCCTAGTTAATTAAAACAAATCAAATTCATGAGTTGTTGAAATTAATTAGCCTATTTCCATTATTTAAATTTTTAAATTTAAATTCTCCTAAACCTAACCCATTCTACCTACCCACCATGTCCCCTTTCATCCAACCTCTTCTAGAATCTTTGTGACACTTGTCACTAAGTGTTCCCTTTCATCTAACCTCTTCTAGAAGCCTCTTGACACTTGTCACCATAGAGATGACAGATGTTCCCTTTAATCCAACCCCTTTGCCAACCTCCTCCAATTTAACCATTGATATCTTCAAATCAATCTTAACCATTGATTCTTGCCACCTCACCCCTGGCCTTGAGAAATCCTATAAATAGACCCCATTTTGGAGCACAAAGGGTCCCAATTTCATCTCATCTTATGCATTGTTACTATAGGCATCTAGCTTCTAGTTTCCCATTTCAAGCATTGTTATCATGTTCAAATCTTAGCTTAATTGCATCTTCATTTTAGCCTATTTTCTAGAATAATCATGAAATCATGTAGCTTAATCATGCTATCATTTCTAGATCATGCATCTTCATCATTTAAATCCTCCATCTAAGTGTATTCAAGTCATTGGAGTTTGCATACCAAGATCTGAGAGAAAAATTCATACTCGCATTCACTAGGAGGCGATAGATCGCTTAGCTATGGTTTTGTCTTTCTTTTGATTTAATTAGCTAACCATTGCTTATAATGATTTATTTAGTGCATTGTGTTTGTAGGTACATATACACTTCACATAGCACGACATTTTGGCGCCCACCGTGGGGCAGAAAACATCATTTTCGGCCTCTCATGCTTCAACAAACATCTATCTTTGTCGGACCTGAATCAGAATGTCGTACGAGTTGATTTTCCAACTCGTACGAACTACCTTTTAGTCTGGTATGAAACCTCATCTTGTGTCGTACGAACTAATTCCCTAGTCGTACGAAGTCTAAATTCATGTTGTACGAAATTTTGACTAGGTGAATTTTGTGTCGTACGAACTGATTTGCATTGTCGTACGAGAGCTAAATGTGTCTCATATGAATTTTTGGCTGCAAAATCCTAGGTCGTACGAGTTCATTTTGGTCTTTGTGCGAAATCTAAAGTTTTGTTGTACTAAGTGGAAAATTGTGTCGTACGAGTCTCTGTATTTGCAATTTTTAACAAACTGCATTTTAGGGTTTTATG
This sequence comes from Cryptomeria japonica, assembly GCF_030272615.1. NCBI lineage: Eukaryota > Viridiplantae > Streptophyta > Pinopsida > Cupressales > Cupressaceae > Cryptomeria > Cryptomeria japonica. The sequence goes on along the minus strand of NC_081410.1, from coordinate 132,433,100 downwards.
GTTTTAATCCGAGATTTTCTAATGCTAACCTTGATTTGTTTGTGAGCTTTTTGGGCAGCCTAACTCTTTTTTGCATGATGATTTAAGAAGATGCTCTTGTCAAAGACATAATTCAAAACACCAATCATGACTACTAACGAATTTATTTTGCAAGTTGCCTATGAATTCAACTAAACTTTGTGTATTCATTAAAGTTTTAAAGGAACACTTCAATTTTGCTAAAGGAATGAACAATCATGTATTTTGTGTCTTTGATGATAGGTGAGTATTCTCTCACCTTTCTTAGGTGATCAGAAAGATAGACTCATCTTTTGCTTTCATTAGTGCATTTCTTTAGCAGGCCTGCCCTCCTGAGGAGTAATAACTCTTAGCCATTAAGGTCAGTGAGAGGGGAACGACCTAAGTGGGAATGGCTAATGCCAAGTAATCCAACCCAGTATAAAATAAATGTGTTTTTGATGAAATCAAAGCAACGACAGTGCTCGGGAATAGCTCTCCTCCGTACCTTCAGGTATATCAAACCTTGGTTTTCAAGGCTAGGAGACCTCTTAATTGAGTTTATACCCTGATGCGTCGAACGGATCCCTTACTAGTACCGGTTAAAATAGAAGCTACCCGATTCACCTTTGAAAGGGTGATAGTGTTTGTGCAAGAGAGATAGGAACTCTCCCAAGACACTTGCCATATCGTGCCCCCATTAGCGTTTGGAGTCGGATAATACGACGTTGAGAATCCATTACGTGAGACTCAGCGACCGTATTCTAATTAGCTATTGGGTGTGTACCTAAGTCGGCAAGAAAAGGTTTTCATTCTCAGTCAACTTCCTTGGAGTTTAGCATGCTTGGAGTCACTTATCATATCATGTATTTTCTGTGTATTCATCCCTAAATCAACAAATCAGACATCCAAAAATGGGAAGACATAATCAAAACATTAAACTTCAGTTATCAAAATTCAACCAAACAAACATTTTTATCTATGCTCTGTTATCTATCGTACGAGTTAGGATCTCTGTCATACGAACCTGTTTGTATAAAATCTTGTGTCATATTACACATAATTTTGTGTCGTACGAGTCAGTTGTTTTGTCATATGGTTCATAAAAGTGTGTCATACGAGCCTCTTCTTTTCACATGAAAACTTTTGCTTTGTCGTACAGACTCATATCTTGTGTCATTCTAAATTGCATATCGTATTGTACGAAGCTCTGCATTTGTCAGTCCAGAGCTGTGTCTTACATGCCTGTTTCAAATTTTTAATTTCTACCTGATAAATTTGCAGTAAACATAAACACATGTTATCTGTTATTTTGTGCTTGGATTGTATCCTTTGTTTGCTTGGTCAAGTTATCATCCATCAAAATCAGACTCTAAGAACATAAACACCTCAATATTTTCAAAGTGCTCACCCCGAACAAGTTCAAGATCTAAACATCTCAAAGTGCATTATCACCCTCTTTGATAAATTGATCACTCAAACATAGTTTCTCATTGGGATCAATCATCCTTTATCATGAAACTGAAACATTTGGTCAGGATAACCTTGTCCCACATCGTAGGATATATCGTTCCTACTGGACTTGGTTCTTATCAAATCACCATCATTGCACTCCTAAATTGAAGATCGAAAAACTTGCAAACTTTTAAACACTTGAATCATCTTTTCATGTCATATCATTCTAGTGTATCTACCTTGACAATTGATCACTTGTCAAAACAACTTTTGGACAATCAAACCCCTGAAACAGAAACATGATCATTTGAAACAACATGACATACCAAAGAAAAACACAAAAAAAAGGCATGACAAACCAACATATCAGAGAAATCAAACAAGTTCAAAATCAAACTATGTTAAAACCTCACAAGGATTAAAATACATCTCCAAAGAAAAGTGGTTCTTTTATGCACCTCTTAAAGAGATCTCTAAAAGATTTGGCTGAGAAAGATCAAGATCGCGCACCTATGTCTAGCAATGGCTCATCCCCCTATAAACAAATTGATTCTCCAAAGGCATCTATTCCTACACCTCTTGAAAGCTTGCAAGAACCTTCCATAGTATCATCACCCATGAATCCTATTTCAGATGATCCTATTCAAAGCTCATCTCCTTCATATCCAAGTATTAATTCATTACAAAATCCCCATAGCGCTTCCTTGCAAATTGAAGTCCTCATTCATAGAACGCTTGTTAAACGTGTCCTAATAGATGGGGGAGCTAGCTTGAACATTCTCTCTTTGAGTCTTGTTCGTGCTTTGGGTTATTCAGAAGATGTAGTTGATCCCCTGGAAAAGATCAAAATTAAAACATATGGTGAAGAAGAACATTACTCTAAAGGAATTGTGATGTTACCTATCAGAGTGGGACCTTTACAAAAAGACACAGCATGCCAAGTTATAGACTTGGACCTACCATATAACATACTCTTGGGAGGACCATGGATACATGATATACAGGATGTCCCATCAACATACCATCAATGCTTAAAATTTCCATACAATGGATAGGAAATCACAATATCAACAGACTCAAATCCAGTGCAGTGTTGTAGTAATATGAAATCAGCTCAAAAGGTCATTGTTTCACATAACAAAGAGGTAGCATATTCAAGCACACAATACAAGGAATAATCATTTGCATCAATTTTGTCAAACATGGAAAAACAAATACAACTAAGAGATCAAGGGACCGGAGAATATTTGCTATCATGGACAAACATACAAGAGCAACTTGAAATTTAAAGGGAAGAAGCAGATGTAGAAGTTGATGTAGTTCACATGTATGCAGAACAAACGTTAGGAACTAGCCTACTTGAATCAAAATCACATGCGAATAACATGGACTTAACCGAGGACGATCGGGATTTTCTTATATGAGGTCATTATGATGAGAGTATCATTCTAGACATGGAAATACATACTGAAAGCTCTGACATCTCTATCATCCTCTAATATCTTTGAAACTATTCAACCTGAAGATCCTTTATCCTTAAGCTATCTTGAACCTATGAACTGGGAAAATGAAGGACATACTAACATTGATACCTTACCTAATGACCATGCCATATCCTTATATCTTGATGAAATCAAACCTGTAACAACTTTCACCAAGGATTTTGCTAACGTATCTTTGAGTCAAGTGGGTGCCAAATCTCCTAGTCACAAAATTGAAAATCAAGAAAACAATATCAGGTATAATGTTGAAAACCATTTCTTGGCAACATTAGACCGAGAAAAAGTAAAAATAAAGGACGCATCTAACGGTGAAAACCTCCTCGAGGCGCGAGAAGATGGGAGATTTGACACTTTACCTGAATTTTATCAAGAAAAGTCATCTATCCTAATAGAACCAACAAAGGTAGTTATCATTGGCACAACTGATCTACATCCAATAATCTCTTTATCAGAACTAGTAAGGCAAAAATACTTGGAACCATTCAAAAGATGCCAAGTCAATTCTACCTGGTCATATATAGACATTCCAGGGTTCGATCCATATCTTACAATACATCACCCAAATATCAATCTAGGAGCAGACATCAATAAAGGAACTCAACATGGATCGGGAGCCGGTATTCTATTCATCACACCACAAGGTCATACAATCCTGAAAGCATACAAATTAATCTTTCCATGCACCAACAACACTACAGAGTATGAAGCTTTGGTTACAGGTATCAAAATGGCTATAGAATGGAACATTACACAACTACAAGTCTTTGGAGACTCTCAGCTTGTCATCAATCAAATCAATGACAACTATCAAACAAAGGACAAAAAATTGATGCCTTACAAAAAGATAGTGGATGATTTCAAGAAGTACTTTGTAGAAATAAATTTTGAATAGATTCCAATAAATGACAACAAAGTAGTAGACACTATGGCTACACTTGCTTCTCTATTACAGACACAGGAAAATCAACAACGTTATGAATTCCTGGTAGAAGAGTTGTTTTATCCTGCCTTTAATTGTCCTAATTCCCAAACCATCTGTCAACTTATTGGACATGATTCCTCCCGCTATGGCCAAACTTACACATACCTGAAAGACAATACCTTACCTCCCAACTTATCAAAGAACCAAAAGAGAAATTTTATTCGCCAATCCTCCCATTTTACTCTCGTCGCGGATACCCTGTTTAAATTAGGTCTAGACGGTACTCTCTTAAGATATCTCGAACAAGAAGAATCTAAGAAGGCCTTACATGAAGTTCATAATGGCATTTGTGGCACTCATTCAAGTGGTCTTACCATTTCAAAAAAACTCATATGCTTGGGCTATTATTGGCCAACCATGGAACGAGATTCTTTTCAGATATCTAGAACATGCAAACAATGTCAAATCCATGGGAATTTGATCCATGCACTTGCACAAGAACTTCATGCTTTAGCAACATCTTGGCCTTTTTGCCAATGGCTTCTGGATCTGGTAGGAAAGATAAACCCTTCTTCATCTAATGGACACAAATTCATCCTTGTAGCTACATAATATTTTACAAAATGGATTGAGGTTGTACCTCTCACAAACATCACAGGAAAATAAATTATTGCATTTATCTTGAACTATATCATCTGTCACTATGGAATACCAATGACCATAATCATGGATAATGGGTGACCATTCAAAAATTAGGATGTACAAGAGCTATGCGAGAAGTTCAAAATCCAGCATAGATTCTCCACACCATATTATCCACGGGGAAATGGGTAGGCAGAAGCATCTAACAAAACTATTCTGAAAATCCTCAAAAAGATAGTGAACAATGCTAGGAAAGATTGGCATATTCAACTAAACCCTTCTCTATGGGCCTACCACACTAGTATCCATACACCAACAGGTACCACACCTTTCTCTCTTGTATATGGATCAAAAGCCATATTGCCAATCAAAGTAGAGATACCCTCTCTACGTGTATCACTAAAAGGACTTATCTCAGATGAAGAACAATGAGTATCTAGACTACAAGAGTTAGAATTGATCATGAACAAAGACAAAATGCCTTTGATCATCTAAAGGTGTATTAGCAAAAAATGTGTTGGAGCTATAATCACAAGGTTAAACCACGAGTCTTTCAAGTGGGAGAACTAGTGCTAAAAGAAAATCCACGCAACCAAGCATATCGAGAAAAAAAAGGAAAGTTTGAACCAAACTAGTTAGGTCCATTTGTGGTCACAACAGTATTTGGGTCAGGAGCATATCAGCTATCAACACAGGATGGAGATCAACTTGAAGAACCAATCAATAGCATGCATTTGAAAAAGTTTTATGTTTGAAAAAAAAGAAAAAAAAAAGAGTGAAAAAGCATAAAATCCAAAAAAAAATCAAAAATGAGAAAAAGTGCAATAAAAATAGATGGTGAACACCTGACAAATAGGCGCTATCTGTCTACTAGCTCTTCCATCTATTAGTTCATGCATTATTTCCGCTTGCATTCATTTTCCATTAGCACTGTCCATATCCATCATAAAGCATTTGTACATACTCATACATCGCATCTGCTTTCTCACCATGGTTTGGATCATTGGATATATCATGACGACTTTGTTTCTAGGCTTGGGGAAAAATCCTGCACCTAGCGGGGGGCAAAACTCTTGATCATTTTGAGCTAAATCAAACAGGTAGAACAAACAATTAGACAACTCTTATCAAGCGAAAACTAAGACATATCCAACATTGAACACAAGATCAAACTATCAACTATCAAGCTATCACAAAATCAATCTAAGCACATAACACACTTTTCAATGGATAATATCCTTATGGATAATGATTTTAACATGATTGTTCAACTTTTCTATATTGATTTTCGCTATCATGATTTCTTAGTGACTCCAGGATGTCCTTGACTAGAGGAACAAGGAAGGAACATGATATTTTTCTTGTCTGATGTCTGAAAATTAATCATTAATATGTGCAAATTTGTCTCAGGACATGATCATTGGAGTATCATTGAAGACATTTCCGATTTGCGTATTGAAATGATTAATACTGTCTATTTTATGCAAGAAACACTCAAGTCATCTCGGTTCAATTATACCTCGATGCTTGTGCTAACTTGCTATATCAAAATCCAGGAAAGTAGTGCTCAGGTCATCATGGTTTAATTATACCATCGATGTTTGCACTCAATTCCCACATTTCAAAAGCTCAATGATGACAAAAACACAAAATAATCCAGTGATTGGTCCGATCATAGCTTTGCATCTCATTGCATTTTCATTTTCATTTTAGCTTGCATTTCATTCTTGCATGGGATCCCGCACACTCCTTTTATCCAAGGTTAAATCTATCGCAAGAATCATCAAAGTATCATCACAAGTGTATACACAATCAGAATGATGAACTCATCTCTCTCATGATATTATCGACCTAGCCCAAATCTTATGCTATCTCTGTCAACAGAATCAACATCAGCATATCCAAATATTTCTGCAACTTAATATCAACAAAATGTCAGTTCTTTATCTAATCAACCTTATCAAATCAAATCAATCAATCAAACCTAATTGATTCTATCATGTCTTATATAAGATGTATCCTTCCTGAAACCAGACGTTTTGATCATGTCTTATACAAGATAAATCCTTCCTGAAACTAGACGTTCTGATCATGTTTTATACAAGATAAATCCTTCCTGCAACCAGACGCTTTGATCATCTTTGTCTTATACCGGATGAATCCTTCCTAAAACCAGACTGAATCTCAATCTTATCAATCTAATCGATCAAGATTTATGAATCTTACCAATCTAAACAATCAAGCCAATAGAAGAACTCACATTTTAATCAAAACACAGTTGCAGAGATCAAATCAAATCTATCGAGATATCAATCTCGCAAAAATCCAAAGATCAATTATCTCAATTGATCTCCCAAGGGGGCATCATCGTATCGCAATTTACCAATCAAGAGCTGGGGCATCCTATCAAATCAATATCAACATCAAAATGAGATTATTCTTTGAATCAACACGTCATCACACCTCACTTCAAAGAGGGGCAAAATGTATACACCTAAAAATGGTCTGAAGATAATTAATTAAATAAGCAATTATTTAATTAATCCCCCTCCCTAATTTAATTGAATTCACTAAGCAATTTGATTAAATCCTCCCCTTTCATCTACTTATTAATAAATCTAAGGATTTACTTAATAGATTCATTTCACCCCTTTGATTAATTAATTCCCTCCATCAAAATCATTTCTTCTAATCCACTAATTAATTAAAACAAATCAAATTCATGAGTTGTTGAAATTAATTAGCATTTTTCCATTATTTGAATTTTTAAATTCAAATTCTCCTAAACCTAACCATTCCTAAACCTAACCCATTCTACCTACCCACCATGTCCCCTTTCATCCAACCTCTTCTAGAAGCTTTGTGACACTTGTCACTAAGTGTTCCCTTTCATCTAACCTCTTCTAGAAGCCTCTCGACACTTGTCACCATAGAGATGAAAGATGTTTCCTTTAATCCAACCCCTTTGCCAACCTCCTCCAATTTAACCATTGATATCTTCAAATCAATCTTGACCGTTGATTCCTGCCACCTCACCCCTAGCCTTGGGAAGTCCTATAAATAGACCCCATTTTGGAGCACAAAGGGTCTCAATTTCATCTCATCTTATGAATTGTTACTATAGGCATCTAGCTTCTAGTTTCTCATTTCAAGTATTGTTATCATGTTCAAATCTTAGCTTAATTGCATCTTCATTTTAGCCTGTTTTCTAGAATAATCATGAAATCATGTAGCTTAATCATGCTATCATTGCTAGATCATGCATCTTCATCATTTAAATCCTCAATCTAAGTGTAGTCAAGTCACTGGAGTTTGCATACCAAGATCTGAGAGCAAAATTCATACTCGTATTTACTAGGAGGCGATAGATCGCTTAGCTATGGTTTTGTCTTTCTTTGATTTAATTCACTAACCATTACTTATAATGATTTATTGAGTGCATTATGTTTGCAGGTATAAGTACACTTCATAGAGCACGACAGTTGTGATGTATGTAGTTTTTGTTTATGCTTTGATATAAGGGATCAATTAAATGCTAAAATAAAATTGCAGAGTGATAGGGTTTGTTTAGGGATTTGATAAGTAGTTTGGGTTGGGATTGCAAAAAAGAAATATTTTAAGGCAATATTATCTTAGATCCAAATTATATTAGAGAGAATTATATTATAATTCATTTTATGTCTTTTGAATTCAAGCATCCAATGGAATAAGGCACTAATCCTAGCTTGTCTTACGTTTTTACAGTAATTTTATGCTCCGTTCATCTGTATTCGTTGCAAACTGTTGATTATTAGAATACATTTCAGTTAATGTATGTTATTTCATGTTTTATCCATCTCATGCTCCAATAGGTTGAGGATCACTGAAGAATTCACCATTCTTGAGCATTCTCCCTCTTTGTTGAGCCTTTATATGAGATTATCTGTTTAGTTTATGTGTAATTTGTGAGTATGGTGCAAAGATTATAAATTCACCAAGGGATCACCCTCTTGGGTCTTGCAGAACCCAAAGTGTAGAAGGATTTGCAGAATCCTTGTCAGAGTTGGTCCAAGTTCTTGAAGATATTGATAGTTGGAGTAGGCTTCTCCATAAATAATCTGAAGAATCAACTTGGTTTCTTCCTCTTGTAGTATAAACCCCTTTGGGGAACCAACAAACCACACAGAGAGGTTTGTTCAGAGGTTGCTAATTTTGAGGATGACTAGCACCTTGAACTATGAAAAGTGGTTTATTAGGTGTTTCATAACCATTCACATGTATCATATTGATCGAAGAGGGTTTGGGAACATGTGAGGAAGGTCTAGTAGAGTTGAAATCATCGAGTGGTTTGTAAAGAGGATTATCACCTTAAACATTTTTTCATGAATATGATTTTCTTTAAATTGAATGAAAAGGACATCCTCATAGAGGGGATTGTTTTTGATATTGAACCCTTGTAACCTATTAAAATTCTCTTGTTCCAAAGTATCCTTGCAAGGAGTATGAATTTTAGGAGAAGTATCAATATCATTCGTATGATAAATATTATTAAAAGAAGTGTTGATAGTCTCTTCTTGCACAAATTTTTTGTCATGAATAGAATCAATGTTGGGAGAGGGACTGCCACTATTCATTAATGTTTCATCCATATAAGGAAGAGTATTAAAAGAAGGTGTAATGTTAGTAGGAAATATTGGCATCATATCATCCTTTATCACCAAAGGATCTACATGAGAGAGGTATTCTCTAGGAGAAGGATCAACATCACTATTAAAAGCTTCACCCTTGGGAGGGAGATCTTTGAAAGTAATATTAATAGTGTCTTCTTGAACTATGGTATCCTCATGAGTAGAGCCAAGTTGGAGAGAGGTAAATGCTTTGTATTTAGATGGAAGATTATTGAAATGAATAGAAGGTGAGGTGTTATTAATGGAATTGTCAATCATATCACCCCCTTTTACCATACTATCATCTTCTTTGACCAAGGTACTCTCATAGGGGAGGGACAAATTAAGAGAATAATTAACACCATAGTCTAATAGTTCGTAACAAATAGGAAGGACATGTCTCCTTGCACTATGGTGTCATCATGGGTAGAGACAATTTTGGAAGATGGAATAGCATTATCTATTAATGCTTCATCTTTAGAAGGGAGAGCATTAATACATGTGTTATTGAAATCATCCTCTTGCCTGAAAATGTCTTTAGTTGGATCTTTAAGAGAGGGGTGGAGAGTCATATCAAGGTCTAAGAAACTATCATGATGCAAAGACAAGTCGGTCGAAGGCCAACGTAGGTAAAATGGGGTTTGGGGTAGGGCCCCAAAATTATTTTTCGCATGAAAATATTTGAAAATGTCATTTTTTTCTTTTTTAGTTTTAAAAAATGTAATGAAAGAAAGAATGCAAGAAAATAAAACGAACTAAATGTCTAAGAAACAAAGTTGTTATGTGATTAACTAAGTGCAAACATAAAGTGCATGAACTATATGTTTAAGAAATGAACACACAATGCATATGACAATATTTTTGATAGAAAAGAAACATGTAATAACAAGATCTAATAAAAAATGTAGATCTAAGAAGGTTGGATTCACGTTAGGTTCACCAAAATGTGTAGGAGGAAAATGGAACCAAGTAAACTAAGACCTAATCCAAATCTCATGCACACATTGGAATATGAAAGAGATCAAGGATATAATTCACTTTGACTACTTCTTGAAAGAGAGAGAGTCAAGGAATATCTCTAGGGTTTCTATTCCTTTGATTTTATGAAGAGGAGATGTGCAAATTTAATGAATTTATCAACTAGGCTACGTAGATAAGCAAAAGTGCATATATAAAGTGAAATAAAGAAAAACATAGATATGAAACTGAGACATAGAGTACATAGAAGGAAATTGAATTCAAATGTGTACCTGTCACCAAAATTTGGGCTTGACTAAGCACGAGTAGGGCACTGGGCGCCTTGGTCCCTGATATTGTGCAAAGTTGAACTTCTGGATTTTGGGATCTGAGACCTTGCACTACAAAACTGCCACAAGAAGAAAAAAACCCTGAGGCCCAGGGTACCTTGGTGTTGGTCTAGGGTGCCATGCTCTGGTCCCAAAAAGACCTACCTCTAGCCTTGAGTCTACACCTATGTGTTTTGTTGGTTCTGAAAATTGTGTGTCCATCAAATTTCTATACCTACACCTGAAACTTCAAAAATGGTGTTTGGGTGGCTATATAGGGTTTTGACTTAGTCAAACCCCTTGTTTTGGTGATTTCCACCTCCACAAATAGCCAATGTAAAATTGAAATGCGTGTGTGCTAGAACATTTTGTGTATGCAAGATCCTAAATGTAAATCTAGAGATCTACCCTATGTTTGGAGAGTAAATTCTAAATTAATGTAAATGCTTCAAATCACAAATGCAATAATGGATCTAAAGCATGAATCTAAATCTAAAAACAAGTGTTGTGAAACTCACATAGAGACATAAAAATAACATGAAATCATACCAAACCCTAGGGGAGAGGTACAAACCAATCAACAATTGGTGATCTCCTATTATTCTTCAATATCTCCAAAGCTTCAATTGATGATGAAAATGGTTTATGAAGGCTTGATTTTTTGATTGAAGACTCCACATAACCTGTACTTTCACTTCATAAGAGGCTCCTTCAATTGCTTGTAGATGGATCCTTCAAATGAGAAAAGGAAAGGCTATATGTATGAAACCCTAACTTTATTTTTGATCATAGGTTGATGTGAATCACACCACCAAAACATGATCCCAAAATTTGGGGAGAAAAAGTAGAGACCAATGTGAATCACATCAGTTCGACCAACCTTTTTCCAATTTTTTAGGGATGCAAGGTATTGTGATAATAATATGATTCCCAGGTGGGTGCAACGATTTAAGATGTTTAGATATGTGAAATCATTCCTTGAAGGTCAAAATAGGATATAATTAGGGCTTTTGACGAAATAATTAATTGAAAGAATAAAATAAAAAGGGCACACTTAGAATCAAGGGCCCAAGTTTATGATGTGTAGAGAGATGAAAGAAGACTTTAGATTTAATTAAATTAATTAATTAAATACTTAAAGGGAAATTAAAATGCAAGATGCAACACACTAAGGTGGGTGCTAACCTAAGTGTAGAATTGTACCACCCAATTAAGGGTGTCCAATTTACGATGCTACATTTATCCCCCACTTTAGTAGTCATATGGCACTATGTGCATATGCAAGCTAAAGTACAAAAAAGTAAACATTTCATTATAAAGGATATATCCATAAGGTGTTGAACGAAGCCCCCAACGATATTTGTAGTACACTGTTAGTAACCACATCCCATAAAACCACATTTTTAGATAAAAATCACAAAATCACTTAAATTCTTACTAAGGAAATGATGAAATTCACGGGTAGCTATCTTTTATGCATTATTAGCTTGTAGAAATCTTAGACACACTTAAGATTCAAGAGCATGTACACAATTCCAATTTTGATATTGGCTATGTATGGAGGTGGAAATCACCAAAATAGGGGTTTGAATAAGGCAAACCGCTATATAGCCACACACACACCATTTTTATATCTTGTATTTTCAGCTATAGGTCCATATCCAATTCTGATAGAGAAATCCACCTTTTGACATTGCCACAGACCCAAATCTGTAATTTTAGTCAAAGTTGTGGGGAGCTAGTTGCCCATGGCACCCCAGCCCTAGGAGAAAGGCTCCCTGGGTGCCCCAATCCCCTTAAAATTAGCTCATATTTCATTGGTGATTAGAATAGGTCTTTAGAAACTTAGATCTAAATTCTATATTTGTTTCTTAGTCTCGAGAACCAATCGATCAGTCTGCCCTAGTACCTACAGAAAGAATCCAAATTTGAATCATTAGCTCGTAGCAATCTTAGACACACTTTGGATTCAAGAGCACACACATTATTCCAACTTTGATATTAACTATTTATGGAGGTGGAAATCACCTAAGCGTGAAATTGTACAACCCTAATTAGGTCCTATTTTAAAATGTGTGGCCTTCATATTTGACCTCGATCTCATAACCTAGTTTACATTTAATCCTAACCTCTCCTCGACATTCCAAATCTTCGGTTTAAATTTGGGACAACGTTGGTGGGAGCAGGTTGACTTGGGTGACCCAGCTCTGCTCCTCGATGTTTTGGGTCAAATTTGAACCATATAATGGTAGCTAGGTTAAGCGGGAAATATTTTTCTATGTCGACAAGTTATCTCATCTCATTTTAGGGAGGATGTAATTGTGAAATATTAGCACTACAAATTGAAGGCATCCTATGAGGTGAAGATATGCAAATTAAAGGAAAATCAACAAATATCAAGACTTCAATTCATTTTCATCATCAACATGAAAGCTTCAAAATATGCTATAGGATAATAGGGAATTAATGATTAGCTGGTATCTCTCCCTTTGGGTGTTGTATGATTTCATGTTATTCTCATGTTTCTACATATGAGCTTTAGATCTAAGTTTCACTCTTTCAAGTTATGTGATTCATGCATTTTTATTTTTATTATCATTTAGGGTTTTACTCTAATATACTTGAGTAGATCTCTTGGATATCTTTTATGCATTATTAGCTCGTACCAATGTTAGACACATTGAAGATTCAAGAGCAAACACAATTTTAATTTTGATATTGGTTGTTTATGGAGGTGGAAATCACCAAAATAAGGGGTTGACTAAGGCAAACCCCTATATAGCCACACACACACCATTTTTATATCTTGTAGTTTCAACTATAGGTCCATATCCAATTTTGATAGAGAAATTCGCCTTTTGACATTGCCACAGACCTAAATCTATAATTTTAGTGTAAGTTGTGGGGAGCCAGTCGCCCAAGGCACCCCAGTCCTAGGAGAAAGGCTCCCTAGGTGCCCCATTCCCCTTAAAATTAGCTCAAATTTAATTGGTGATCAGAATAGGTCTTCTGAAATTTAGATCCAAAATCTACATTTGTTTGTTTGTCTCGAGAACCAGTCACTTAGTCTGCCCTGGTCCCTATAGAAAGAACCCAGATTTGAATCATAGATGCTTGGTCATATTCTTATTTTGTTCCTATATCGGATTTGTAGTTTGCAGATTGTTGTTACAACCATTTTTAGGTTCAAGTTTAAAACCCTATTATTTTAATTATGATCTCCAAGTAGAAAAATAATAAAAACCCTAAGAGCATAGATACTAAATTGACTCTCTTGGATAAGGGGTTAGTCAATCATATTCATCTCTTGGAAGTTTCGTATTACAATGTGATTGGAAAAGGGTATTTCTCAACCTAATTGACCTATCCTATTTTCTCACCATCACACCAATATTCCTCTAGTCTAGATTAGTTAACTAATTCTTAATTAATTAACTAATCCCCTTGATTCCTAACCTCATTAACATTTATTCTAATTTTTAATTCCTCACACCTACCTAAGTCCACATGTGACTGTCCATCTTAAATGCCTTGCATGCACAAGTCATTTTAAAATCTCCACCTCATCCTTTGACCAACTAAAATATTGGGTGTTCACACATGTGTGAGAATGCTCTTCCAAATAGAGCCACCCTACCCTTTCCTCTTTTCTCCATTTGTCACCTTTCATCTCTTATGCCTCTTCCACTTTACCATATTTGTGTCCACTTGTCATCTTCATGTTCTTCCCAAGATGTGCTCACACCTTGCCCTCTTCCCCATGACAAGTGATCTTTCCAATGGCTCAACCTTGTGATACTTGTCATAAGTCTATGAACTCAATCCAACTCACATCTTCTCCTTCAATCTCAACCCTTCGTCAACTTTTAATCCTCATCGTCAATTTCTCTTCCAAAAATCTATAAATTGGAGCCTCTTCCCTTCATGATCATATCCACTTCATATGTAAACTTATGTTGCCATTTTTATCGTCAAATTGTCACTCAATCCTTGATATTGTTATGCAATTGAAGAGAAACCCTCATATAATTAAAATCTAAGAGCAAATAAAGTGATCAAATGTGTAATCACTTTGGCTCAATCCATGAAGTATGAAGGTATACGGTCTTATTTGCATTAGTTTTTATGTTTAAACATTTAGTTAGACTTGTATTTTCATCGCTTTCAAATAAATTGAGAGAAAAAAACTAAAATCCGTGATTTGTTTAAAAGCATTGTGCAAAAGAAATGCTTAAAGTCATGGTTTTGTCCAAAAATTGCAAGATTTGCAGAGACCCTAGGCCGAAAAATAATAGTAGATCCTCGAGCTCCCTACAAAACTTAGTTGGAACTGAAAGTACTCGTAATTTTGCAAAGAAATCAACAACACAAATCCCTAAGTCCACGAATTTTCAAAATTTTAACAAAAATCCTAGGTCATTTAGACCCATTATTTTTTGGAAAATCAGGAAACCCACAAAAAAAACACAATTTAAAGTGAATAGATTAGAGAGAAAAAAACCACAATTTTTAGGTAAAAAATCATGCAAAAAAAATACGCTAGGAAAAGAACCTATAAGTAGCAAAAAAATATACCCACATTTTTTTTGAAAATTGTAAAAAAAAGCACAACTCCGAAAACCCTAAAACATGGGTAGAATGTAGTCCCATCACAGATCCCGTTGTGGAAATAACTAGAGTCATCGCAAAAAACCTTAGAGACGTTGTGAAAAACTTGGACTCTAAAAATGCCCTTTTCACGAGACTCAAAAAATCATGATTTTTATGTATCAAAAAACTTGCCCAAGATTTGTAGTGAAAAAAAGTTGCCATTTTGCAACCTGTGCGATTCTTTTCTTTGTACAAAAAACTCATCATTTTTAGAAGAGAAAATTGACTAGATTTATCAGAAAATAAAAATCATTCAAAAACCTTTGTCTATCAAAACTCTCAATTCTACAAACAGAACCTGTGCTTTTGTTTTAAAAAAATGAAGCAATTTTTTTTAAAACATCTTCTCCAAATTTCTAGGTATATGTTGGTATTATGGATGTGTTGCATTGGTTTTGTCATTGATGTCAACACTTGTCAACACTTGTGAACATTTATCAGCACTGGAGATCTTTTGTTATGTTCATCGACATGTTCAGTGACTTATTCACAGTCATCGGTATTTGGCTCACCTACGGGTTATATTGTTCACCGACACTGAGGATGACCTGTTATCGTCTAGAGATTACTTGGTTATGTCAAAGACATTGCTTGGACACTTGGTTTTGGTGATTTGGTTATTGATCTAATCGAGTTTGCATATTTTTTGTTACCGACAAATTGGTCTAGGTTATGGACCGACAAGCATTATCTATTCTAGATCAACACGACTTGTTATGGAGATGATTTGTTTACTTGGTTATTATTGTAAATGCATTAAGCCGACATGATGAATCGCATATTGGTTCATTTGTAATTGATTTAATTGTAATATTCTTAGTGAGCCGACCTCCACATTTGGTCTTAGGTTTTGGTATATATGTAAGATCTCATTTGTGAGATTGATATAAGGTATGTATTAAGGTATTACAAGGTTGTGATATTCGATATATGCGAATATAAGCAGAGCTATACACACAAACATCATTTGAAGATACAAGGAAGGTTTGAAGAAGGCATCAAAGCTTAACCGGTATTGAATCCAACATATGAAGATGCTATTTTGTGCAGTACATTATCATTGGATTTAACCATCCAATTGTAGTCAGTGAGACTCCCAGTTTGTGATTAAGCAGTGAGCTCTAGGCAGTTGGCCTTTCTGCATGTGCAGACCTCATTTGTACACACATACTATCTGCAGTAGTATCATCTGATTGTGGGTAAGGCTTCCCATTGTGGTTTTTCCCCTTACAAGGTTTCCACGTACAAATATTTGTGTTGTGTTGTGGATGTTATTTGTCTTTCTGTCTCATGCATTAAACTTTATCGGTACTGTTATTAACTGTTAAACTGTCAACTGACATTAAGTTTAGTTTACCGGTATTATGCATCGAGTTTGATTAAGTTATATTTGGGTTGAAATTATTAGACCACTGATTCACCCCCCCTCTAAGTTGCCTATGGGTCCTAACAATTGGTATAAAAGCCAAGTCCTCTTTTTGCAGAAGTTTAACAGCTTGAGGAGATTCTATGGCAACTAACTATTTTAGGAAGGACAATCCAAAGCTTGATGAAACTAACTATGGTATATGGAAGATTGTAATGGAGACACATCTAAATTGCATTGGAAAAGACATATGGGATGTTACAAAGAATGGCTATGTTGGTCCTACACAGAGTCAACCTAATCCACCAACCTTGGCTAAAGATCAGGAGAATGATTGCAAAGCAAGAGAAGCACTTTTGAGCGCATTGTCAGATCAACAAATCATGGGATTATCAGACCGATCTACTGCTATAGCTATTTGGGACAAATTGGAGACATTGAATGAAGGTGATACCACAATCAAAATTGCAAAACTAGAATGCTTCCAGGTCAGGTATGAAAATCTAAAAAATGGAAGAAGATGAAAGGATTTCTGCTTTTATGGAAAGAGTTAATGAAATTGTTTTGGGTATACAATGTTGTGGAGGATCCTTAAGTGAAGATGAAATTGTTTCTAAAGTTTCAAGGGCATTGCCACCAGCATACAAAATGAAAGTAATTGTTATTAATGAATTAAGAACAATGCCTTATACATCAGTATCTAGAGATACTTTGGTTGGAAAACTTTCAGCTTTTGAACTTGAGGAATTTGGTCTTGTTGCTACAATTAAGACAGATTTAGCTTTCAAAGTATCATCATCTGTAGCATCATCATCATCATCTGAGAAATCCGATTGGAAAGCACTTTATGCAAGATAACTTGAAGACATCAGAAGGGAAAATGAAGAACTTGAAGATCTTGAAGCATTATTTGCAAGGAAAATGCCTAAAGGTCCAATTGGAAGTAAGTATGAAGGTAAAGCACCATTTAAATGTTTTAACTGCAATAAAATTGGTCATATGACATCTAGGTGTCCTGATAGACATGCAAGATTGAAAGAAGAAGCTAAAAGAACATATAAGACTAACCTTGAATATCAGAGATACAGATTTAAGAAGAATAGAGACAAATCATGTTACTATGTTGATGAAGGAGTTACTGATGATTCTGATGAAGAACCGACAGACAATGGATGGGCTTTTGTTGCAATAACAGAAGATCAACCGACACCTATTGTTCAACCGGTAGAGTAGGCCCTGATAGCTAAAATTGAAGAAAAGGATGAATGGATCATTGATTCCAGATGTTCACATCATATGACTGGTGATAAAAGTAAATTCTCAACCTTTCGGGAATACAATGGAGGTCTAGTAAGATTTGGAGATGACAAAGCTTGTTTGATCAGAGGAAAAGACGCTATATCTTTTGATGGTAAGCATAATACTGACAACGTTTATTATGTTGAAGGTTTGAAGCATAATCTTTTGAGTGTTGGTCAATTAGTTGAAAAGGGATTTCAGTTACAATTCAAGAATGGTAAATGCAATATCATGAATAGAACTGGTTTGGAAATTGCAACCGGTAATCAGACTATAGGTAATATCTTTCACTTGAATAACAATGAGAAGGCATGCTTGATTGCACATATTGATGAAAGTTGGTTATGACATAAGAGACTTTGTCATGTAAATTTTGATTGCATTGTGAAGATCGCTACAACTAAGGCAGTAAGGGATTTACCTAAGATTGTAAAACCTCACAATCCGGTATGTAATGAATGTCAATTTGGAAAGCAAGTTAGAGCAACTTTTAAAAGTATTCTAGAAAAATCCAATAATGTTCTTGATTTAATTCATACTGATTTATGTGGTCCGACAAGAACTAGAAGTTTACAAGGAGATAGATATTTTGTGCTAATCATTGATGATTATTCTAGAATGTGTTGGGTTACTTTTCTCAGGGAGAAATCAAAAGCTTTTGGGAAATTCAAACTATTCAAGGTAATGGTAGAGAATGAAATCGGTAAGAAAATCAAATGTTTAAGATTAGATCAAGGAGGTGAATTCACATCTAAGGAATTTAATACATTATATGAAGTGAATGGAATCAAAAGATAGTTATCAGCACCTCGGACACCCCAGTAGAATGGAGTTGTGGAAAGGAAGAACAAAACTATTATGGATGCAGCTAGAAGCATGATATCAGAAACAAACCTACCTCATGTGTATTGGAGAGAAGCAGTGAATACAATGGTTTACACATTCAATAGAGTTCACATTAAAGGTGAAATCAGTAAGACCCCTCATGAACTATGGTTTGGTAATACTCCCACTCTTAAATATTTCAGAATATTTGGAAACAAATGTTACATTAGGAGAGATGATTATATTGGCAAATTTGATCCTAGAAGTGATGAAGGAATATTTCTTGGTTATTCATCTAAGAGTAATGCATATAGATGTTTTAATAAGAGATTGCAGAAAACCATTGAGAGTGCAAATGTGAAGATTGAACAATTTAGAGGTAATTCAAGGTCCATGGATTCTAAACCAGCAATTGAGATAATCACAAATGAACCTACATTGAGTACACCGGTATAGAATGTTGATCCAGTCACACTGACATCATCTGAGAATTCCATAGTGACTGAAGAACAACAACAAGTGAATACACCCAGGTATGTAAGATTGAATCACTTTGAAAGTCAGATAATTGGAAATAAGTATCAAGGTGTTATGACAAGAGGAAGACTAGCAAATGAAGAGGTATGTCTAATTTCTCAAATTGAACCGACAAGTATTTTTGAGGCATGTGAAGATAAACATTGGATTAAGGCTATGGAAGATGACCTGGACCACATTGAAAAGAATAACACATGGACATTGGTTCCCCGACCTCAAAACAAAAATGTAATTGGAACTGAATGGGTATTCAGAAATAAACTTAATGAAGATGGTAATGTAATTAGAAACAAAGCAAGATTAGTGTGTAAGAGATATTCACAGAAAGAAGGAATTGATTACAATGAAACCTTTGCACCGGTAGCTAGAATTGAGGTAGTTAGACTATTCTTAGCTTTTGCAGCACACAAAAACTATAAAGTATATCAAATGGATGTTAAAGGTGCATTTCTTAATGGTGATTTTGAAGAGGAAGTTTACATTGAACAACCTGATGGATTTTATTTGACAGATGACAAAGATATGGTTTGCAGGTTAAGGAAAGCTTTATATGGATTGAAGCAAGCTCCTAGAGCTTGGTATGCTAGATTGGAAAAATATCTTTTGAAGCTTGTTTACACTAAAGGTAATGCTGACAACAACTTATATTACAAAGGGACTAATGATGACATCTTGGTTATTGAAGTTTTTGTTGATGATATCATTTTTGGAGGAGAAGAAGGATTGTGTAAAGACCTTTCTAATAAGATGCAGGAAGAATTTGAAATGTCTATGATTGGGGAGATAAAATTCTTTTTAGGATTGCAAATTTCACAGACTAATAAAGGTATATTCATAAATCGATCAAAGTACTTGAAATAACTACTAAAGAAATTTGGTATGGAAAACTCTAAACCGGTAAGTACTCCTATGACTACAACTGATAAACTATCATTGAAGGCTGAATCAACACCTATTAATCCTACAAGATATAAGTCTATGATTGGAGGTTGATTGCATTTGACACAAACAAGACCTGATATTATGGATGCAGTATGTATTGTTTCAAGATTTCAGAGTAATCCTAAAGAAAATCATGAATCAACAGTGAAAAGGATTTTCCAATATCTACAAGGCACAACAAATATTGGTTTATGGTATCCTAAAGATGAAAATTTTGATTTATGTGCATACACAAATGCAAATTGGGCAGAAGATGTAGATGACAAAAAGAGCACCACCGACATAGCATTCTTTCTTGGTAGCAGATTGATTTCATGGTTGAGTAAGAAACAAAGTTGTACATCACTATCAACATCAGAATCAGAATATGTTGCAACAACAACTAATTGTACATAGGTATTATGGATTAAGCAAATGTTGAAGGACATAAAGGTAAAATGCAAAGAACCTATAATCATTTATTGTGATAATACGACAACAATTGATATATCAAAGAATCTGGTATTTCACTCTAAAACTAAACATGTTTCTATCAAATTCAATTTTCTGAAAGAGAATGTTGAAGAAAAAGAAGTGAAATCGGTTTATGTGAATACTAAAGAGCATATTGCAAATATCTTTACTAAGCCTTTGCCTAAGGAAACTTTTGAATATCTCAGAGAGAAGCTTGGGGTAATACCCTCATCAGTAGAGACTTAGACAGTTGGAGATTGGCATCAAACCAACAGGAATTGACAGAGAAACTTTTTTCCGACTTTGATGAAGGAGAGCTACTTCTCAGGGGGAGTAGATTGATAAGTTGGTATTTGTAATAAGTTCCATGAACTGATTGTATGTTGTTTTTGTATTGCTTTGGCATTTGATGTCAAAGGGAGAGAGACATCTATAGAAAAACACATTATCTTTTGGGGAGAGATTATTCCTAGGGGAGAGATATTATGTATTTTGATTTTTGGTAATTGATCTATTTGAGAGATTGTTGGTTTTTGGTTTTTGGCATTTCTGCTTTGGCACTTAGATGTTTTTTCCATCTTGTGTTGTCATCAATGCCAAAGGGGGAGATTGTTGGTATTATGGATGTGTTGCACTGGTTTTGTCATCAGTGTCAACACTTGTCAACACTTATCAGCACTGGAGATCTTTTGTTATGTTCACCGGCATGTTCAGTGACACATGCACAGTCACCAGTCATTGGTTCATCGACGGGTTATATTGTTCACCGACACTAAGGATGACCTGTTATCATCTGGAGATTACTTGGTTATGTCGAAGACATTGTTTGGACACTTGGTTTTGGTGATTTGGTTATTGGTCTAATCGAGTTTGCATATTTGTTGTTACCGACAAATTGGTCTAGGTTATGGACAGACAAGCGTTATCTATTCCAGATTAGCATGACACATTATGGAGATGATTTGTTTACTTGGTTATTATTGTAAATGCATTAAGCCGACATGATGCATCGCATATTGATTCATTTGTAATTGATTTAATTGTAATATTCTTAGTGAGTCGACCTCCACATTTGGTCTTAGGTTTTGGTATATATGTAAGATCTCATTTGTGAGATTGATATAAGGTATATATTAGGGTATTACAAGGTTGTGATAATTAGTATATGCGAATATAAGAAGAGCTATACACACAGACATAATTTGAAGATACAAGGAAGGTTTGAAGAGGACAATCAAAGCTTAACCGGTACTGAATCTAGCATATGAAGATGCTATTCTGTGCAGTACATTATCATTGGATTTAACCATCCAATTGTAGTAAGTGAGATTCCCAGTTTGTGATTGAGCAGTGAGCTCTAGGCAGTTGACCTTTCTGCATGTGCAGACCCCATTTGTACACACATACTATCTGCAGTAGTATCATCTGATTGTGGGTAAGGTTTCCCACTGTGGTTTTTCCCCTTACAAGGTTTCCACGTACAAATATCTGTGTTATGTGTTGTGGATGTTATTTGTCTTTCTGTCTCATGCATTAAACTTTACTGGTACTATTATTAACTGTTAAACTGTCAACTGTCATTAAGTTTGGTTTACCAGTATTATGCATCAAGTTTGATAAAGTTATATTTGGGTTGAAATTATTAGACAACTGATTCAGCCCCCCCCCTCTCAATTGCCTCCGTGTCCTAATAGTATAGACCATAAATTTTTTATTAAGAATTTTTTGGCAAAAAAGAACCTATTTTCTCATACCATGAAATGACAATTGATTGTTGCATTAACAAATGAGAGGAATACTCCTTAAATAAGAAATTACAGAAGATCTTTCCATAACGAGGAAACTATCGAGAACTAGGGATATAATAGAAAATTCTAAATTCTAATCGACTAACTTACATAATTGAAAGTTACTAAAAACTAACTAAATGACTTAAATGACCATTATAAGCTAAATATTACAATATTACTTTAATATCGAGTTTGTGAATTTCAAATCTATAATGGTATTGTTTTTGTTTGGTGGAATATCATGACAATTTCGAAGATAAATATTTTTTTAAAGATTAATTAATGAGGATTCTATTGGGGGCCTTACCCCTTAACCGTGAGGTTGTTCAAATGACACACATCCCATAGAGTTCATTTGTGGGGATATCACTTTCTCTAACTCTCCACCAATCGGTTATAGTGTTGCCGTTACAATCCCTTACTTTTTTTGTGCTTGTAGAGCTTGAATGTCTAGTCCTCCTTGTATATCCTCCTATAGGGCATCCTCCTTATCACTCCATTGCCCTCCAATGTCATATGGGGGCCCATTGCATACACTCTTGACTTACGCTAGACTACCACTTCAACACACCATTTTAGAACTACTCTGTCTATGGGGAGATTTGAACGTTGGTCTCCAACATGAGAACCAAGTAATCTTACTAATTGGTCACCATACTAGAGAGAAATCTTGAGAATATGCATGGGATTTTTTTTTTCAAAGGGTCTTTACAAGCCTTTGCCTCTCCACGAGGCATTGTCCTTTTTAAAATCTTTCAAACTCACTAATGCAAACCGTGCCTATTTGGATAATTTACATTCCTAAACATAATGTGACTAAGTTCTTAGGTAATAAGTCATAGCTTGTTTTTGTTTATTTGCTCTTAATAATTATTTAGAAAATCTACCTATTCCTACCTTTACACTAAGTCGTGAATTGAGGAGAGTTATTGGATGGGATTGAGACTTGTTTGATTAAGAAGAATACATGCCTTGTCTTTGTGCTTGTATCTCCAAGTTCACAAGGTCGATTGCGCCATCTCTGTGAAATGAAATATTCAAGTGATAACTTAATATTAATTAATTAAATTAAATAATAACAATACAATGAAATATTATTAAATGTCACTTTATAATGCTCTCCAAATATGATTAATATTAAAGTCGTTCAAGTCGGCCTAATATTCTAGATGCTTGTTGGAGTTCTTTATATGGAGGCTAGATGGAGCAAGTAAAGCATGGATTTGATAAATGTTCGGTGATTTCTAGAGACGAAAGCTAGAGATGAAAGCCTTGAGGAGTGGATTTGCGGCTCAACTAAATTTGTGAAGTCACAAATTTGTAGATAAGTTTTATTAGTGTTAATATTGTATTTGTTTTAGAGAGTATAATTTTGAGTTTTGAAAAAAAAAAAGATAATTCATATTATTCTGTGAGTTAGCTGTTTGGTTTGTTATTAATTGTGGCAAAATAAGGCTAGGTCCCATGGAGGAGAGTTGCTGAGATATTTTAGGAATATTTTAAAGCTAGTAGTCCCATGAATTTTGTATTGGAGTTCACCTAAAAAATTTAAGCTCTTAAATTTAAGGATGTTAAGCAGTAGTAGATCAACTTAAGTTTAAACTCTTAAATTCAGACAAATTGATAGTAAATAAATTTAGTTTTTTCTTTAAAATTCATATGATTGAAAAGTAGATAAAATATTCTTTAATTGATGAGACAATTTCTAACTCTAGCCCCATCCTATTTTCATTATTGATCACCTGTTCTTTATTGGCGTGTATAAGAGTTGTAGCCATTCAAATAATATTTCTGGCGGGATAAAGTATTGACGTTCCAGGAGAATATATTTTGGGCGATTAGATGTCACAGCCGCAACCATTACAAATGCGAATTCTTCATTTACTGTCGGAGGCCTCAATCCGGATTAGAGACTTACGGATATAGGTTCTGATTGCTCTTTTTGGGTGCGAACATTCACCTCGAGCTTTCAATACCCGGGGGAATACAAGTCCGCATCTGTTCTGCCTAAGGACTCGCTTTTGACAAAGCCGTGAGTATTTGGCTGAGCATAACAGATCAGTCTGTACTTAATCTTCTGAGCAATCAGTAAACAAGTTCACAAACTTCTGGGGCGACTCCATATATTCCTGGAGGAACAAAGTTATTGATTCAGCGGTGTGTGATGGTTTATGGTGAAACTTGAGGAATTGAATCTATGCACTGGGTAATTTCTATTTTGTAATAGCTAGCGACTTATAACGTGTTCCAAATCGTTTGCAATCCAAGGCCACCGGTGCGATCTATTTCTGCAAATTAAGGACAGGTTCTAAAATTGCTCCCGAATATTAATATTCTGGTACATATTGTTATTGTTCCATTTCTTCCGAATATTGTTGTATTTTTCTGAGTTCTTCTGAGCAGTATTTATGACAGAAACACTGTAGTTTACATTCAAACTGAATTTCTGATATTTTAAGTTGTATGTTTGAAATTGAGACTCTGAGATCTGAAAACTAATTATTTCTGGTTTGTAATCACCACTGACATTATTATTTGAGGGAAATATTGTTATATATATCTAGTATCCCTGGTAAGGGATATTTCAATCTCTAAGTTATGTAGAAAGCATTTGAACAAATATCAAACACTTTTGGTTTAATAATTTTGGATACATAGAGTATTGTGGGATCCATAGTTGTAATCACACCCTTTACCAAGATTGTTTTAATAGAACCTACAGATTTTTCCTTTAAAATATTAGATTCATTGGAAGCAACTTGTACAATAGTTGCCAAAATATGTTTTGGTAAACTTAAATATTTCTTGAATGGTGATGGCTTTGTGATATTGTTAGAGGTCCTGCCTAAAATTTCCTCGTGCCAAAGGTAACGAATCACCATCTACATTCTCACAAAAGCCTAAGCCCTAAAGATTGCCTTTGGGCCCTTGTTTGTGTTCAATTTAGCCATAGACATTGTGGGTTTATTCTTTAGAAGGGCTTTAAAAAAGTTGTTTTGGGATTGGATTTTTTGAACAAGTTGTTATCATAAGGAAAGGAATTAGCATTCTATCTATGGGAAAAGTAGCTGGAAAATGGGTGTTGCATTCGAGCTTTTTAACTTGTCTAGAAGGTTGACTTATGAAGTATTAGGTCAAGTTCTCAATTTGGCTATCATGGAATAATATGAATGATGTGGAAGTTGACCTAGACTTATTTCTAGCACAAAGCATCAACATCCAAGTTGTCTTTCTCAAGGTCAATTCCATTTCTAGTTATGGAATGTAATTTTCTACATAAAATCTCTTTTATAGCATATGCAACTTTAAATTTGTTAAGATTTATCTTTTATTTGTAAGTACTACTTTTCATTTTTATATGTGTTTACTTTGATCAGCTTCAAATTGTACAAATCAAATTTTTAGCGAGGAATATGTTTCCAAATTCTTCACTCTTTCAGTTCCTCCATCCCTCTCAACCCTACCATGAGAAAAGGGAGGGGTGCTTGGCCAAGATAAAAAAACTCTCAACCCCCTTCTGGTTCCATTTTGAGTTTGGGAGCCAATGATAACAACTCTTTCAAATCAATATCTTGTTACAACATCCCTTGTGAGGTGAGGGCATAGGACATAGTGGCAATGGAAAATCGATAACATGTCAATCTAGTCATTTACTTTGAATCATCACCGTTTTAATTTGCATTAGCATCCAAGTCAGAAGGAGATATGGAGCTTCGTTGGTGAGAATCTTTTATTAGTAAGTATCCTTGTCATATTTTATTGTGTTTACTTTGATAGCTCCAAATCGATCAAATTCTTAGTGCAGACTCTGGATTAAATTTCCAAATTCTTCATTTGTTTAATTCCTCAATTTCTCTTTAGATTCTTCAGCATTTTAGATAGCTTCTATATGTGAGCCAAATTCCACCAGTACCATACAAATGGTGTCATATCACTGCAAGTGATAGACATACTCTTTAAAAAATATCATTAAGATTGTTGTGCAACACATCATTACCTCTAGTTCCCTGTCATTACACACATTCTATAGGGTTTCAAATTAACTCTTTGTGCTGTCAATCACATTGGTCTTTTAGTCCACATATTTTTAACGCTCTTGCCATGTAAATAACATGTGCTCTTTGTAATACTTTTTAGTCAATTTAGTAATATTTTGGGTTGTTAAGGACACGAACATGTTGTAGCGGGTTGAATTTATAATAAAGTGGCTTGGGCTTCAATTTAGTGGTGATTTGGATCCTAGGTTGATTTATGTTGTCTAATTATGTTAACTAGTTTACTCCCTCTATTCCCTCTATATTCGGGCAACACGGGTAAGGTTCCCCACTATCATCTTTTGTGAGTGAATATAAGACTCTAAAGTTCCAAAGTAGATTCAGTATGACATGAACTGTTATGAATTTTATATTTTATGAATCAAGCTCTATAAGGCTTTTTGATGATATGGCTAAGGTATGAATCTTGTTATATATCATAATATTTCTAGTGGCTGTTGTTTCGTTAGTAAGGTGGGTGGCACATCCATTCATTCACTAGACATCCAATCCTATGTGTTCATTTCTTTGTTGGATGGGGCATATGCAGTTTCTTATAATGCTTCTTGGTTGAATACAAGTGCCAACCTTGTGGACTTTGCCTTTTCGGGGTATATGACTATTAGTATTGTGGTTCAGCTTGCAACATTAGATCATTGGAAATCATTCACAGCAAACAAAATTCTTTCATAACAATTAGGGAAAAACCAAAAATTATTATAATGTGTCATTGTTGCACCCAACTTGAATGCATCTATTTTGATTGTTATTCTTTATGTACTTTTTTGATAAGGGTACCCAGAGTTTGATAATATTGTTTATTTGCCAGTTTTCACACTATCACTTTTTTACTGCTTCGGTAATTAGCATTGAGTTACTTTCCACTTAAATTTTCGTCAGCCCATTTCTTTAGGTGGTCATATTCCTTCTATGACAGCCATTGCTTCTTCCTATTATTTATATTAAGTTCCAAATGAACTGAAAGCATCAACAAAAGTTGTCCGTCATCATCTTTAAAATGCCCCTCGTGCTGATCATGGATTTTCTCTTGTGGCTTTATCAAAATTTGAGCTCAATTCAATTTCTACATGTTTCTTATATACATCATTAGGCTTTATCGGCCAATTCCCACCAAACCCATTATAGTGTAGATGGTTATTTTTTATGAATGCTTTAGTATTTTGTAAAAAATTGTCAATTATTCTTTCTATGTCTGTTGAATTAATAATTTTAATGTGAGAGTGGTTTTTATTTATTTTTATAAATGTTGTAATGTTGGCTATAACTGGTTTTTTAATCTTTTCAAATGAAACTTTTTTAAATACTTATAGTTTGTTCCAAATATATTAAAATTTGTAATCGTTCATTTGGAATTTTACAGGAGATCTATGAAAATTGTTAGATACAGCAATGGCAGGCCAGTCTGATCCTCAACTGTCACTATTCTCCGCAGGAGAGGCAAGCTCTCCATTCTCCATGTAGAAATCTCTCTTTTTTTTTTAATCTTCTAATATTTTAACTAGTTATATATAGTCTTTACAAGAACAATTATTAAAAAAATAAATGAGGGTTTTGTTGGTGATTGGGTGCAGGTTGAATTTCTCGCAGAGGATGAGATGACAAATATTATTCCTAATGTTCGGATGGATGCTTTGAATATGATTTGTGTATCTTCATTGCCCATTGGTTCTAATTACTTAAAAATGACTGAAAATTAGTTTATATCATTCTTCTTTGGATTTTTTATATTCCACTTATTGTATTTTCCTTGATTAAGTAATTTGACTTTCAGCTATAGGAGAAGCATTTTATATTGACAAACTGCATGTGCAGGGAGATTTTGGTCCTTTTCGCCCACAAATACCTGTCAAAGTTCCACTATGGCTGGCCATTGCACTAAAGAAACGTGGCAAGTGTAGAATACAATCACCAGATTGGATGTGTGTTGGTAGGCCTAGCCAATCTTTGCTCTTGATAGAGAAAATATGTATTTCACTAATGTACAGCACAAATACGAAATTCAGTTTTTTTTTACGTGGTTAAAAACATTTTAGTTTGTTAATTGTTTGACTACAAAATGCCTGCAATGAATTATTTATAAACTAATGGTCTACTTGATTTTCACAAATTACGCAGAGTGATGTTCCTGCACTAACTTCAATTTTAAATATGCTACCCTTATGTGTTGAGGCTACAATATTTAAGTTCTATATAGTTATTAGAAACAACACAAATGGATGAAAAAGTAATGTTTGGTGCGATGAGACCTTGTGTACTATTTTTTCTTTTTTTTAAACATTTTTGAATTTTTCTTGGGCAAAGGTAGGGCTCTAGGTGGCAATTATCCTTTGATTTACCAGTAGACATAAATGGGTAAGGAGATGAGTGATTCTCAATGTAGTAATCTTTAATTATTTGGTCCCATAAGAAAGTGGACCTTAAAAAACCTATCCTAGGCTTCATATCAGTTTAAGACAGTAGGCAAATTCCTTGGTGTCTAGAAATGAGTTCCAACTTCTATAATGCAAAGTCTCTTTGATCAGCTTGATGGTAATTTTCAGACCATGGGAGATATGGGAGCTTGACGATAACATGGGATAAATTATTTAATTTATAAATGCATGAATTTTGTAGAGAAAAACATAAGAATTCAGGATGATGGGAAGATCAATATGATCCAGGCATTCACGATGAGCTCACAAGTCTGTCTTTATGCATGTGAGAGTAGGAGTGCCTGAAGGAAATAAGCTAACATAAACCGAGCACTTGGAGAGGGAAAATGACTTCACAATCTGCAGTTTGAGAATGTGTATACCGTTTGTAAGTGTGCATTTGTATACTGACATAAAGTACCAAGAAAACTGGAAAAACTGCAACAGCCTAAAGAAAACACTTCATTTTGCTAATATCAAATTACTGTCAAGTTATAAAATTCAAAACATGTTAAATAGATAATGTGAAACTGTTTAACATTCATCAAATCTTCAGAATGGGCAGATGAAGGAGCTGGCTTAACGTAGGTATGTTTGCTGTTGCGCCAAAAGCTTGAGTTATCAACGCCCGCTACAAACGCCAAACTTACCTAGATCCATGGGAGGCGGTTCAGCCATGTTGCAAACCGCGAAGGAAGTGCTGACCACCAAGTCAACAATCTCCCCCTCAGCACCGACTAGGACTAAGGGTTCCGCACCGACGGAATGAAGGAGACCTCCTAGGATTCAAACCTGTGACCCAAGGCTCTGATACCAATTGTAGGTATGTTTGCTGTTGCGCCAAAAGCTTGAGCTATCAACATCCGCTACAAACGCCAGTCTTACCCAAATCCACGGGTGGCGGTTAAGCCATGTCGTGAACCTTGAAGGAGGTGCTGACCACCAAGTCAACACTTAAAAACTCAGAATAAGCTTTAACCTCTGCAAGAAAGGAAGATTGAAAACATTTCTTTTTAATTGGAATGACAACACATGCTAAGCGATTTGGCCAAGTTTCTTGTTTGGTTTTGGATTCAGTAATTCACACCAATTTTTTTTCCCAAGTTCAGTATGTCTGGTTTTGGAAATACACACACATACACATATATATGTACACACATACACGCACATACACGCACACCTCCGTGTTTGTGTGGGGTTGTGTACATACATACACACACATACATACATACATACATACATACATACATACACACATCATGCATACATGTGAAGTCAAATAGGCATTAATGGAAGTGATGTCCTCCATCTGATGACATGGGACAACATGCATATAATAAGAATCGCACGGGTATGGTGGGACTAGGGATGGTCATAGGGCATGACATCCTTGTCCATGAACAGCAGAAATTTACAATTCTCATGGAAAAATAGATGCCTATGTTGCCATAAAAGACCTCATGACCCCTCCATTGGAAATACATGCACTATCTTGGAGGGACAACAAAGAGGAAGGCGGAGAATGTAAAAACTGTGTGGAAAGAGAGAGGGAGAAAGGGCCTGAAAGGGAACAACTACAAGAGAGATGAGTTGGATGGAAGATGGGAGGAAGAAAAGTGTGAAGGGCAACAAGACAAAGGCATATCAACACACCATTAAAAATGCCAAGATATTGGATGCCATTAGTCTAGGTTGATCTTCTTCTTCTAGTTGTTTTATATTGCTGTTATCATTTAAAATCAAGCAAAGATTGTTAACACACCTTCTTGTAGATGCTGCAACTTGGGGTAGGAATGTTGTTTGGGGTTGCCATGAAAATCAACCCCCTGCTTTTATTTGAATTCTTTAAAATAAAATTAATATCTTTAAATTTTGTTTTTTAAATTATGTCAATTTGTTTTTTACATTTTTGTAGAGTCGAAAATTGCATACCACTTTGCAATTCCACCTACACTTTTGTAGCCACATTAGTGTCCATTTCCCTAGTATCTAAGTAGGCTCATTTCAGACCTTGCATCAACCTTTTCCTTCTCAAGATGCTCAGGACACCTTTCTAGCAGCTACCTTTCAGCGTTAGTTTTGAATTAACCATGTGATTCTTTTGCTGCCTGTCGTTTTTGAGCGTGATAGGTCTAGACACTAGCACACCATGTAGACATCCGCGCATTGCCCAAACATCCTACAACATCTTAATGCTTGAATGTTGGTTTTGAGTGTTTTGACACTTGCCACCTGCCCAGGTCGATGGAAACGACTCAAATTCTTCCAAAATGAATCGCTAGCCTCTTCTTTCCCTCCTTTTCTCTCTTTTAAATCCATCTTTTCACTTCTAGTAGGCTCTTCCTGGTTCTCTCTTGGTTCTTTTAGCAATCTTTGGTGCTCTCTCAGCTCTCACAACTTTCTCTTGCTCTCTCTCATTTGCTACATCAATCTTTAGCTTGCTACAACAGTCTTTGCATCCCTCTTGGCTTTCTCAAGCCTTGCTGGTAACATCTTTCTCACGTCTTTTAGCAACTTGGGATTTATCACATCCCTTATCTATTTGATCATTTATCATTCTATCTATTTAACTTTTTGATCTATCTATTTGGCTGTCAGTGGAAGTGGAAACACCAAAGCAAGGGTTTGACTTAGGCAAACCCCTATACAGCCCCAATATTTTTCTTTTTCTTGTGTGTAGGTTTATTAGAAGCATTTGAACGTGGGAGGGTTTGCTTATGCTTTATTCATTTCATTTATATTCATTTTTGTTTATATATATTATCTGGTATTTGCTGTCACGTTTCTAACTTCTAGGTTTTGTTGGTTAATCAAAATGTAGGGTTGGGTTTTTGTGTTTCCGAGTCTTTGTTGTTCGCGGTTCGTACGAGACTATAGTGTGCCACGCAAACGTCTATGCATCACGTTGGCATCTTTGACCAAGGTGCTCAGATTTGGACCAAGGTGCTCAGATTTGGACCAAAGACTCTTTGTCGTTTGCTCTTTCCATTTCTGTAATTAGATATCTTCACCATTTTTACTAGTTGGGGATATTTGAATTTATGTTGTGAAATTGACTCTCAAGGGAACTTAATCTCCTTTCTAGAGGGTAAGATTAACGGCATCACAATTTTCTTTTGCATTCTTTCGTGAACCGATGAGGTCACAAACAGGGGACATCATCCTTGATATAATCATTCAACAATAACAACCCCATGGGTTTGAACCTTGATGGCAAGAACAACACCACCACAACTTAACCATCACACAATGCCAATATCAGCAATTTTCATTTGTATTCTAAAATTTGATAATTTTAAATGTTTAAATTAAATTTTAATTGTAATATATTTATTATTATATACTAATTTTTTTAAATTTAAATTTAAATATATTTATATTGTAATAATATAATGTTTTAAAAAATTTACAATAATGTATTCAAAATTAACATATTATTGTTTTATTTTTATTAATTTATTATTTATATTTAAAAAAAAATCAAATTTATTGGTGGCAACTTTAATGATAATTTTTTTTTTGAATTTTTTGTCTTTGTTTAATTTAATACGAATTTTGTTGTCCTCGAACACGAACATGAACTCAAGCCTTGTGATAGGTTTAAGGCTTCCACGGTCCATAATTTAATGCAAAAAGAGTCTACGAAAACCTTTGAAAATATTTTTATTGCATTGATTTTTGGATTGCACATGATGAAGATTTGTTTAGATTATAGATTGGAGTTCCTTACACAGATAATTAAGCACAAAAGATATCAAATAGGTTGAACATAGGAGAACATTAATTAGATTTTAATTTATCTAATTAAATATTATAATTAATAAATAGTTAGGTGTTGTGAACTAGCTGTTAGAAACTAACCATTAACTAGTTGCACCAGCTAATTAATTAATCAAACCTATAATTAAGCAATTCATTATTTTAATTAGTAAACCTTCATTCTATTTGACAACTGTTATATCGCCATGGCTCCATCTCCCAGCTTTACGATTACTTACTATGATAAGAAAAAGGCTTAAAACTTGGAGTGATACTTTATGGACACTTGTCAGGTAAGATTTAGCTGTAGATTGTTTTTGAATATTCTTCAAGCAAAACTATTAGCTTCTTAGTCAAGATCTATAGTAGGAGATCCAACATCGAAAGGAATTTGAAGATACTTAAGGCTGCAATTCTTGATCCCTTAGATTGTTTGGCCTTGTGAACGTCATTAAAATCATTCATTCATCCTGTATAAGATCAGAAGGTAATGCATCTATTTTATCCCTCAACTCATGTTTGAGGAATTTAACTCTCCATCAAATTTGGATATGGCACAATTGTCCTACACAATCACAAGGTGTTTAAAAATGAAGAATAGATTCTTTTAGGATTGTAAGAAGGTTTGAATCAGCTGTTTAGCTGGTTCGGTTTTGCATGCCTTGGGATTTTTTAATTGGACAAAGCATGTTGAGGTGTCAGCGAAAGTGCATGGAGTGAATACCATAAATGGAACTGGAGGCCGAGGGTAGGGCACGGATAGTTGGGGAGGAGTTAGCAGTTTTAAGGACAACCACAATTGAGAGAGAGGCATATTAAGAGTGACAGTACCTTGGTGGGTGTAAGATTGAGCATTAGTGGATATGGGGGAGACGGCTGATGTGTATGGAAGTAGGGCTGGTTTAGAGGTTTAGAGAAATGCAGGGTCTTTTCTGAGCCAAAATGAATATTACATTCCTGATTATAAAATGATGTCCAACATGGTTTTTTTAGCAGTAATGATAGAAGATGGGTGAGAGTGAGGTGTTACTGGGAAAGCAGTGGCATGTTCTTCATCTTGCACAAAAATGGCTTGGGGAGGGCTGGCAATATGCTCTTCATGTTGGCTCTTTTCTTTTTTGTGATATGCTGCACATATAATGCTGAAGGATTAAATGCCATCTGTTTTCTCTGGTTATACCTCAGGCCTGATATATAGGACTATTTGAGGTTCTGGTAGTTCTCATAAGGTTCATATTATTTATAAAAGTAAATGTTTTATTGAGTGAGAATGTACAATACAAAGATTAGAACTGGACCTGGAGGAAAAGAACTGTGGATCAGAATAATGAATCCTTTACAGCAAGAGGAGGATAATCATCTGCATTAGTTTTGTTCTCCACAGGGACATTCCTGTCCTTGGATTGCACTAACAATGCCAGTGTGCTGATTAATGCATTTGACATGAGGGTTATGTGCACTTTTATTTCTGATCTTTCTTACACGTGCTGAAGATGGGTACAAAATAATGTCTTAGATGACCTTTTTATCTGCAAGATGGTTCAGCTTTCTAGGTATGTGCTGCTAGTTAATCTGTTCAAAACTTTGCAAAATCTTGGTAACTTGATTTAGCAAAAGTTGAAGCTGGATAGTCTCAACCACCTGTTACTAGAGAAGCATTGGATTATCTGTTTGGAGTCCCCTTACAAAGAGAGTTTTAACTTTTTTCAGTTTTCCTTTAGCTATCAGTAGAAGTCTAAGTATAGCGGCTAGAAGTGAGAGTGCTGATAAATTCTAAAAGATTCTACCTTTCAAAGAGATGTGCTTCAGCTTTGATGTACACGTTCTGATTTTGTTTCCATTCAAAGTGAACTTTGACATTTTCAAAAACTTTGCAGTTCTCTCCTGTCCATATAAACCACATAAACAAATAAGGGATTGAAGACCATAAAAGATTGATAAGATTTTTGTCTTTTAGAGAGCTGCTATAGGATTTGCTCCAATGCTTAGTGCATGTTTCTAAATTCAATCTGTATTTGAAGGGAACTCCAAATTTAAAAGAAAGAGAGATCCAGACCAAGGAAGTTTCTTCACATTCAAAAAGCAGGTGGGCTTGAGTTTCACAATATTTAAAACATCTCAAACAAATGTAAGTTCTCAAGATGCCTCTTTGGATAAGATTTCTCTTGCAAGTTGCAAGAGTCTTGTTCTGCGAGATTAACCGCTAGAACACTTTTATTTTAGGAGTAATGCTGTGGCCCCAAATACTATTCAGATCTCGGCAAGAGATTCACCTTTGTGGATATAATGGGTTCCGACCCTAATAGGGTAGCTGCCAGTGGAGTTGGATTTTTCCCAAATTAGACACCCCCACTGTCTAGATCAGGTGGAATAATGCCTATAAATTGCTTCTGGACCAAAGATGTGGGCAAGTTTTGTGATTTCAAGTTGGTTTGTGGACAAGAGAAGACCCCCCCAGGCATGAAGAAGTTTAAGAGTTTGTTTTTAAGTGAAGCTCTTCCAAAAATGTGATGTTTCGTCCATTTCTTGCGTACGGAGAGATCTGGTCTTCAATATCCCAGTAGACTTGACAATTAACAACTAGATTTTAGAAACACCCATTTTTTGGTGAATGACATTGAACAAAGTCGTGCTTTGATTGCCTTCACCACACTTATCAGCTAGAAGGTGCTTGCAAAGGTTTATTGGAGGTTTATTAAAGTTCAAACAATTTTAGCCCCAAGAGCATTACTCATAGTGATAGTAGATCAGATACCCAGATCCCCTTGAGACTTTTCTTTAGTCACTTGACTCAAATTGGGATTTCTTCCTCAATGCTTACTTCCTTGCCATTAAAATTTCCTGATGCTCTTGTCTAATTCTTGAAGAATTGAGACATGAGCATGGTAAATAAGGAGTCTAGAAGTTGCAGATTTTATCAGAATAAACTGCTTATCAATCTTTTCCATCAATTGAGGAGAAAAAACCTGCAAATTCTAGATTCCTGGTGTTGGAGCCCTTCATGAAGCCGAGTCATATGAGATTTGAGCCTCAAGATTTGGTCTTCTTGTTTGACATTTTCATGTATTCTCTCTCATGTATGAGTCTTATTGGGAGATTCACGCTATGAGATCTCTTCATTTTCTCCAAGCCTGTGCAAGCGGAAGTGTTTTGATCTTTCAGAATTGAGATGCAACTTGATCCAATTTTTAAGATTAGTTTTCAGTCTGGAATTTTTAACCTCCCATTTGCTTGAGCATCTCAAGAGGGATGCTAGGCTTTCCAGCTGTGTTCAACTTCTGCCGTAAATTTATTCAAGTGAACCTGAACAGGGTTGTATTTGAAGAGGTTCTTTTTACTACTTCAGGGTTGTTTTGGCTTGTGATCTGAAGTGTTGAAAGCTGTCAACGATACAGGGGAAAGAGGTGAGATTATCTTTTTGGACTAGAAACCTGTCAAGTCTCTCAGAAATGAAGTGATACTCTGCTCTTCTCTCAGGTCATCAATATTTTCCATTAGTGGGTTTGATATCTTGGTGTTCAACCAGAGACATTATATCCTCAACATGCTCATTACAAGGATCTCTTATTTTAGAACCGCCTCTTTTTTAAGCAGGGAAAAAGAAAAAGAACGCAATCTATTGCTAAGAACATATTGGATGGTTTGTTTTCCCCAATTAAGCATAACAGCCAACATTGTTTTTTGGCCACAAGAGAGTTTGGGACATAGATATTCAAATAAGTGAGAGTCATTGCTCACTTTGATCACCTTCAATCTTGGTGAGAATGTTTCCCAAGCAATTAGAAGGCCTGAGAACCCCACCAGAGCCTCCCCTGACATTGATGACTTCAATTTTAGGTTTGTTACAAATTAATCTCCTGGTATTAGTAGCACCCTTTTGATTTAACATAGTCTTTTGAATTCCTATTAATTAAGGGCATTGATTTTTTATTAGATACCTGGGGTAATTTCTTTAAAGGGCACCTTCCAGGCACCAACAATTCCATGAGAGCAATACCAATTTTGTAGGATTTCCTACTTTTGGAGAAACCCTCTAGACTTGATTGTCTTGGCTACTACATATTTCTTTGCTTCTTCATATTTCAGTCCATGTGCAACTGATTTGTTTTTGTGCGTGAGCATGAAAATGTCTCATTGAGGTAGCAGATGATTTTACTGACCTCTGGACTTATCTCTCTGGCTGGTAATTTTAATCCTATTACTTAAAGCTATAGGTTAGTGCTAACTGATACTATATTTACCTTGCAAATCCTTAGCTGCTTGTTCGTATTAATATTATATAATATTTAGTATAATAATGTTTAGTCCTCTTGCAAGGGTCGAATATTTTTAGTTACCTGGGAAATTCCTTTCGGGTAAGGTCATGTTGTGGTATATTTTTTATAGCTTACTCTTTATCTTTTTTTACATGCGAGCTTGAAGCATTCAGGGGTGCTTCTATTGTAAATTGTGTTAAATTGTTTAAATATTGGAAGAACTAACTAATTTATTGCTTGTATAGAGAGGTTGACACAAGTTCTAGATTCTGAGCGCGAAGCTCCCAGAGAATTTGAACCATTGCCATTCCATTACGTGGAAATATCAAGACTGCTTTTTGACTAGTATGTACTACGAGTAAGACCCATTATGCAGTTTTTAAGTTCCCTAGTCTCTTGTTTTGATTCAAAAATTATGTGAAGACACTAGTCTATTCAATTTCTTTTGTTTATGTTCCCGTTTACTAAACAAGTTACTTATTGGTTTTAGTGCACGCGATGACATACCAGATATCTACCTAGTAAGTTCTTTGATCTTAATTTTTACATCATTTTATAAACAAAATAAACTATTCTAAATTACAAATTTCAGATGGAGTTTTCAATGCAACCGTTTGGAATCTCTACATGGTTGCAGGTCAGGTCATTATTAGAGGATATTAGGGATGTAAGATTTCACAAGGTCGAGACTGGTTTAGAGTTAATTAATTCAAGAAATCATGGAATGAAGGTAATGCATTCTATTTCTATGTGCTTGAAACATTCCAAATGAGAAAACTAAAATAAATGCTTTCCATTTCATTTCGCCCTTAAATTCAAACATTGGAAACACTGGCAGTTAAAAAACCTTTCTGCAATGGAGGTAAATCTAGTACGCCCGTTTATGGTGAGAGCTTTTCAAGCTTTCGATAAGCATGATTCTGGAGATCAACAAGGCTTAGATGGAAACAGCCAACCTACATCTACAGACCGGGGCAAAAGAGTAAGTATACTTGCGCATGTGTATTGTATGAGGTGGACAGAATAGTATTTTTGTGTTTTGAAGTGCTCATTTGAGGTTTAGAATTAAGATTTAAGTGGTTAAGTTTTTTATCGAATATTGAATTTTTTTGTTCTATAAACAACTAGTTTTGTTATCCAAAATTTTAATGTGGCTTGTACAGCGTATGCTTCGACCTCGGTAGACACTCCAGATGTTACTGCTAACCCACAGATTCTCAGGTAGAAAATTCAAGAATGACTACAGTTTGTACCATGGAATATGCTAATGTTATCCTCATAACATATGTAATTTGAAAAATCTTACAAGGCATTAATAATATGCATTTCGAGCAGGCAAATACAACAGTATTCTGTCTCAGTAAAGACTAAAAGTTGCCTTGTATACAATGAAAGCTAACAGTTTGGTAGTGCACCCTTTGTTGATAGTGGCTTCTGTTTAAAATTTCAATTTTGTCTTTAATTTCTTCTAGGACTAATAAGTGAATTGACTACGCATATATAAATGTTAAAAGAGCTATTTTGAATTCTGATACTTCAACAATTGAAAAATGTTTTCTTTTGTTTTTGGTATTGGATCACATAGAAATTGATGATTTATGTAGTCAGGCCAAAAAATTATTGAGATGTTTATCTTCCCCACCAAAAAACATTTGTATTATATGTTTTGTTGCTGCTTTTCACTCCACAACGTGGGAGATGTGGATTGACCATAAAAGCAATATGGTTCGTTTCTACTCCAAAGAACTTGGAGACCTGTATTACTTCGGTTATTTTAAATTTTATCTTATTTTTCAATGTTTTCTATATAGCTCAACTTGGGCCTTCCTGGTTTATCATTTGCTCAACTTTTAATGATTCAACTCTCACGCATGCTTTTTAAAAACCTTAGCTTTTTAAAAACCATCATAAGGTTTTTAAACTAGTTATATAATTGTCTTTGTTTGCTTTTGTTATCAAATGAAGTTTCCATAATTGTGATGTATTGAGTCGATTTTATATTATTTCGAATCCTTGCTATCTTGTCTGGTCCAAGTTTTATGTAAGAAATTGTGACATTTTGTTTTCAAGAGATTTGATTCCTTCACTATTTGATGTGTTGTGCCTAACTCGAAATTCTCACAATACTTGTCATTACTTGGAACATGTGCCTTTTTAAATTATCAAAACATGGGTGCAATTAAGTTGAGGTTATGTAACAATCACATGGAGGTCTGGTAGGTTGTTAAGTACATAACTTTCCTATAGAAGTTGGATTTGATTGTTGGTTTGAAAAGGGATGTCTCTTTTTGTATTGTCTTAGGTTTTGTGTTTGACCTTTGTTCTATTTTAGGTTGAGTTTGCAATTTAAAGCCTTGTCTATTGCAATTTGATCTTTATGCAGAAATTGAATCTTGCTTAGTGTGTACCTTTGATTTATTTTTCACTTATTGATATGTGTTTGTTTTGTTCCTTTTGCTCTTTGAACTTGCCAGATTACTATTATGTGACAAGGGGATATGTCCACTTAAGTCAACCTTCATAAATATTTGTTAAAGATAGACAAACATCAAGTACCCTAGAATAATATATGCAAACTTGTTATTCCTTTTAATACTTCAAGCTAGAGTGTTTTGCTATTCCTTTTGCTCTTTGAATGTTTCTAAGATGTTAGGATGTGTAATGGTTGCAAATGAATGTCAAATGGAAAAATATGTGCATAAATATGGTTTGAGATGGCAAAATTGAATTTGAAATTAAGGGTCAAGTTTGCGACCTTGAAAATAACCTTGGTGAATGTTTTTGTGTATGGAGTCATAATTAGTTGATAGGCTATATTATGTGGGGAAACCCCATTGGATTTTCCTCCTGTTTGACGTCAGGAAGATTTTTCAATTGTTCATACTTTCTTTTCATCAGTTTTTGTTCATCCTTTTTCACATGTCATGATTTGTTTGAGGCAGTTTTAAATTTAGATTAAATGCACAATAAATATGATGCAATAGGGAAGGTATTGCTTCCAACGACTTCGGCAAAAGGAACACTTAGAGATATGACATCAGAGAGTCTTGAGCTTAGAAAGCTGACGAGAACATGGGCATTAAAAATGAGTGTACACCTAAATGGTTAAGAAAACACCCAATTTGTATATGTGTAGCTTTTAAACTAAAGCAAGTGAAATAAATAAATTATTAAAGGAAATCATTTTTTTAAAATTTATGATTTCGTTTTGTTGTTCACTTGCCACACATCGACATCCATCTCTCATTAAAAAACCCTACTCTATTACCAAATGAAGACTTTGAATTTGATTATTTTCTTTAAATCAATTCAATAATAATTTATACAATAGGAAAAAAAATTACTTCATGAGAGAGAATACCACAACTCAGAAATTAGTACAATTAAAACATTCGAAATTATTTCTAAAATAGCATAATTTTTGAATATTTGATTATCTAAAAAAAAAAAAGGTAAAAATGAGGCACATATTTTTATAGATGTCTTATATTCCTATAATAATATTAAATAGAGTATAAACAATAATGCATCATGCAGCGTGTTATGCCCTCCATACCTAACCCCATCGGTTTCCTTGTCTTGAAAATATGGGTCCCCTTTCCTTTGCTTTTTGTAGTTTTTGCTTTTTGCACTTCGGATCTACTTTTTGAAATGTAAAGAATCAGGAGAGATCCTTAATAGGTTTAAAGAATTCAAATCACTAACAGAGAACTACTCAGGAAACAAAATTAAAACCTTAAGAACTAATAATGGGGGGAATACACATTAGAATTATTTAAAGAGTTTTGTAAAAATTCAGGGATTAAGAGGGAGTTAACAATACCTTACAACCCTCAACAAAATGGGATAGCAGAAAGAAAAAATAGGACAATCGTTGAAGCTGCCAAAGCTATGATTCTTGATCAAAATCTAAATATCAATCTTTGGGCAGAAGCAACTAGCACTGCTGTATATATTCAAAACAGATGTCCTCACTCTCATCTTGAAGATAAGACCCTTGAGGAAGTTTTTACTAAATCAA
This sequence comes from Cryptomeria japonica, assembly GCF_030272615.1. Lineage (NCBI taxonomy): Eukaryota > Viridiplantae > Streptophyta > Pinopsida > Cupressales > Cupressaceae > Cryptomeria > Cryptomeria japonica. The sequence goes on along the minus strand of NC_081410.1, from coordinate 132,392,286 downwards.
AACCGGATATAAGCCACCTTAGGATTTTTGGATGCCCTGTCTATATTCATGTACCTAAGGAGAAAAGATTAAAATTAGAGCCTTCTGGAAAAAAGGGGAATTTTTGTAGGACATAGTGAAACCTCCAAAGCCTACATGATATATATACCTGGTCAAAAGAATATTGAACTAAGTAGGGATGTGATCTTTGAAGAAAACTTAGCCTTCAAAAGAGCCCAAAGCTCACTAGACCTTGACGTCTATATCCCCACCCCTAGCTTAGATAGAGATCCTACTCCTGAGCTTAGATAGAAAGTAGGTCCTTTGCTTTGTTTTGTGTTCTACCTCGGAGTTCCAAGGTGGGCTCTTTGTTTCCTGTCTTTTGTCTAGACTTTGAAACTCTGGAATCTCGAGGTCTTGCCTTGTTTTTTTCGTTGAAGCCTCAGAATCTCGAAATTCTGAGTTCTTCGTGTTTTGTCGCCCGTTTGTTTGTGAACCCGAAGTTGTTTTGTGTTTTACCTTGGAACTTTGCAATTCTGAAATCTCGAGGTGCCTTGCTTGATGTTGAGCCACACCCCGGAGTCTCGAGGTGCCCTGCTTGATGTTGAGCCACACCTCGGAGTCTCGAGGTGCCCTGCTTGATGTTGAGCCACACCCCGGAGTCTCGAGGTGTGTTCGTTCTTTTTTTGTCTGTCATCTAGGAAGTTCAAAACCCTAAACTCTTGAGGTTGTGTTTAAGGCGGTTGTACGAACGACCTATGGGGAGGTATAAATAGGGAAAATGAACTTTTCAAAGTTCATTTGTGCATTCAAGCTTTCCAGTTTTTTAGTTTTGACCTCTTGAGTTCGTGCCTCTGCGTTGCTTGTTTCATGTGTTTCCTTTCACCAGGTTGATGGATTTTTTTCTATCTTGTGTGTGTGTGTGTGTTCTCTCTCTCTCTCTCTCTCTCTCTCTCTTCTTTTCTTTTTCTTTTTCTTCTTTTTGCTTGTTTGTTTTGCCTGTAACAACCTCGGAACTTCGGATTTCGAAGTTGTTCCCTTAAGCCACTTTTTCACCCCAGAACCTTGGAGTTCCGAACTCCTTTTTGACCTTCAACTAAGTCCACCTCGGAACTTCTGAACTCCGAAGTCACGCGAACCGTTCTAACCACTTAACCTTTGAACCTCGGAACTTTGGAGTTTGGAGCTTTGTGGTTTTATCTTATCCTAACCTCAGAATTCTGAAGCTAGTTGTCTTTAAAGGGGCGTTCCACCTTGGAACCTCGGAGTCCCGAAGTGGGTGATAAAATTGATGTTTTGACTATATGATAAGTTAATTTTTGGTTCTTTCTTGCAGATTAGAGTGATTGAATGGACCCAACATCCAACAAGAAGGCTAAAGATCTAGATAAGCTACTTATAACAATGAAGTATCACTACCGGGACCAAACTTATGCTTCTAAATTGGAAGATCAGATCAAATGGGTAACTGATATTGAAGTAGGCCATGTAGAGTTGGAAGATATTAGAACACAATTGGACAAACCAAGGTTGGATGCTCCTTATAGGAGGATCAAGAGGCAGGGCTAGTGGAGGCAACAATTTTTCTACAATCTTTACAAGCCCCAGAGCTCATTATGACTATTGCACAATTCTATGATGCGGGCACCAAGAAATGTGTAGATGACAAAGGTCGGACAATGATACATTTTTCAGCAAACATGCTAGGTTTGGTATTTGGTATTCCTATTAGTGATGAAGTGTTGTTGACTACTGAGGTGGAGGCTGCAGAGGTTTGGGATAACGATACAGCTTCCTGTAAGAGACATATGAATGAACATTGGCTGGAAGAAGAGAGAAAGACAAGTTTAAAGGCAAGTGATATTCTAAGAGCCGATTTCAAAGAGCCACACCGAGACTTGATAATCATGTTGAGCAAGGTCTTCGGTAAACTAGATTGTCGATATTTTCACCCATGGATGTTCCAGTTTATGACCACCATTTTGATTGGGAAACAATATTATGATTGGGCCCAAATATTATGAAATAACATACATAATCAATTGATCAATGTGCATAAAATGAAGAAGTTCTTCTTTACTTTTTATGTTATCTGGATAGCTGCTCGGGCAAGTAAGTTTTTGGGACTACAAACAGAAGGTCAACTTGGGGATGAAGAAGGGCAGAAGAAGGTATGAGAGTATTACACTCAACTCCCTCTAAGTAAGGCAAAAACACATTTTAAGAGGATAAATGATGCTTTCCTCTTCCCTGTTATCACAAAGCTCATAGGTGATGAAGGTTATAAAATAAGCCTAGAGGCAATGACAGTAATAAAGGAATAGGGATGTTGGTTTCTCCAGAATCAATGTTCTACATATATCAAAGTTAGTGGCTTTTACAGGAAATCCCATGCTGCTGCCTAGGTATTGTAATAACGGGGTGATACTTTTGGAGTATGTCAGGCAGATGGTCAGGTTGCAATCATTACTATCTTCAAAGCACAAAATAGGTGTTGATTTCTTTGTAACAATTGGTTATTTTTCTTGTTCAAAAATTCAAGTGGCTAAGGCAGCTGAGCAGGAGTTATAGGGCTTACATTTGAAATAATTGAATTATGCTCGAGAATACTATGATCCATATGGTAAATTGAAGCAAATGATGCCAAAAGTATATGAGGGACATAAACCTAAGTTGGAAGACTTCTGGGCTAACCTTTAGGATGATTTTGAAGTTAGGGAGAAGAGTTATTCTCGGCTCACTATAGCACAAATAAGAGATTTTGAAACAGAGACAAATCTTCCTAAAGAATTGAGGGATGATGGTGAGCTATTAGACCTAACATACAAAGAGCAAAGAATTGATAAGAAGCCCCTTTCCCCAATAAGATGGTTGGGACATGAAGAAGTAGATATAGATTTAATAACACAAAATCTTGTAAAGAGAACTAAACAATGGTTGAGTTTGAAGATTAGACCTATTGTTTCAAAGGGAAAACATAAAGAATCAACCACTGATAATCCTCAGTCAAAGGTACACAAGGAATACGCTCAAAGAACGAGGTCTGGTTCTAGAAAGAACACATCTACAAGAACCTAATGAAGCTGTTGGACCTTTGCCATCCACAGAGAAGCTTATGGAATAGGTAAAGAAACAAATGCCAAAAGCTGAGTTGTTAAAAAAAGCAACAGATTTTGGAATAAGGGAGGGATTAGGAGCTGTGCCACTTGTAGAAATACATCTTGTTAGGGTTGTTATTGGGCAAATGCTAGGAGAAGGTACCATGGAGAAAGATAAGCAAAGAAAGGTTGATGAAGGAACGTCTACATCAACTCAACCTCCTCCTGGCACAACAACAACTCAACCTCCACCTACTGCAACAACTCAAGCTCCTATTTTTACATCGTCAACTACTACGATTCTTGTAACAACACCGATGTCTACACCGATTGATACATTTATTACAACATCAGTAACGTCACCCCCCTTAATACAAATTACTACACCTGTAATGACTCCTACTACTAAAAGGGCGACCATTCATAATATCGAGTCTGGTTCTGATCAAGAGGATCAACAACCTGATATACAATTGGCACGAAAAAAGGTTGAGAAAAAGAAACGAAAGAAATCTGTTTGACTTGAGAAACACTCACAGGTGCCTAAACAAGAACAACTGGATCATATGGATGTGGATGAGCAGAATCTACAGGAGAAGCAATTGGCTAAAGGGGAGAAAGAACAAGATGAGCTTGATGGTGAATATGATAAAAGATTTGTTTTAACTCCTGAGGACCAAGAGAATTTGTTTAAGGAAATAGAAGGTGAAGGAGGATTGAAAGAGATAGATAAAACCAATAAAGGGTTTGAGAAAGAAGTAAGCGAAAGGTTAGGAGAGTTGCATAAACAACAACAATTGAGTATTGATAATGATCTTCAAACAAACCAAGCTCAACGGATTAATTCAGCTGAAGATGTTCAAATTCCTGAGCGAGAAGAGGATAAAAGTAAGAATCAAGAGGAAGAGAAAGATGAAGGAGAAGAGCAGTTACAAAAGGTACACAATATGGTTGCGGAGATCGTAGGACACGAAGGTGATACAAATGAAGACACACCACAGTGGTTAAGTTTCACCTTTGAGAAGAAGAGGAAAGTAGTATTGCCAAACATCACCTTGCGGCAAGCAATCACTGAAGAGCCAAGGAAAACAAAGAAGGCGAAGACAATACATCATTTGTCTAGAACCGGTTCCGGTGAGGTGATTGCTGATATTGCAACTCCTATAAAAGTTGAAGGGGAAAGCTCCCCGAAATACCAAGTTTCATAGGTTAGATTGGATAAACAAACCAAGTGGGGAGAGTTAAATACTTTGGAACTTGCTACCAGTGTGGTAAAGAGCAGAATGGAGAAAGAACACAATTCTCAGTCAGAAGTTAAGGCACAATTGGAACAATATAAGCAGTTACTTGTAGAAATGGGCAAACCACTAGATGTATGTGTAGATGACAGTTTACCTTCAACTTCATCGCTTCCAGAAGGTGATGTGAGAACATTCACTGAAATGAGGAAGGTGGCCGCAACAACAAAAACATGGGCACAAGATAATGCTTCTAAAATTAGAATGTTTTTGCAGAATACTATGGTAATATATAAGAAAGCCTCGCAGATAAAAGGAGCTTTGGCTTCATGTTCTCAACAGTGAGAGCGGAATCTCAACATTTTTACTAAATGATATGAGATATTGAATAAGATTTTGAATCTTGGAGAAGATATCATAATGAAGGAAGATCTCTTGGAAGGAGATAGTATTGGGAACTTGTTGTCTTATATATACATTTTAGAATTAAAGATTGAGATGCTTCAGCAATGTCATGCCCAAACTTTTGGGCACAAACGGAATAATTTTTATTTTTTTTAAAACATAACTTAATAAAACTAATTTTGCTAAAATAACACAATAACAAGTCTTGTCATAACTATGTTTGAATTCTTTTCAACAAAGAATAATCTAAACAACTAAATCAAGTATGCAAAAAAAACAATTTAAACTAAATGCGGAATATTAACTCTCCAAAAGAATCATAATTTTATCATTAATTAATAAATTTAATTAAACAATAATCTACGACTTATTGACAAGGGGTAAGATTAACCATCAAATAATCTTTTAATTGCTCCAAGAATTAATCAAATTAATTCCAGTCCGTAGATTATTCAAATTTAATAATAAATTGAGCGAATAATTATAAGGCATTTAAAATTCGTCTAGAGGCTAAAATGATCTTTAATAAAATTTGCCCTATAAACTCTAGTTAATGTTGACCAAATAAAAAAAATTCCTTAAGGTCAAAATACTAGCAAGGCACTTATTAATACATGTTAATATAAAATGAAACCCATTAGTTTTCAATATATGTGTGTGTGTGTGTGTGTGTGTGTGTGTGTGTGTGTGTGTGTGTGTGTGTGTGTGTGTGTGTGTGTGTATGTATGTATATGTATATGTATATATGTAATATATATTTATATATAATTTAAAAAATGCCTTATCGAAGTTCACTCTTATATATATATATATATATATATATATATATATATATATATATATATATATATATTTATTTATTTAAAATATATATTTATGTCTATATGAATTCATACAATTAAAGAATTTCAATATAATCAATTAGTATCCAAAATAATCATGGGATACCCTATTCAAATTTTGGATAGGGTTCCCCATTTTTTTTTTTTACTTAAACCATTTAATATTCATATGAAACCCTAAATTTAAAAGTTACATAACCATCAATTAACCCATACATTTTTTTTCTTAAAAAACTTATCTTTAGTTTGCCCTAACCCGAAATTTGGGTTAGGGCATTTGTGATTGTGCAGGTCGGAGGAGCTATGGGGAAGGTCGCAGAAAGTGTTACGAGCAGGGCGCGGCGGTAGGGAAACTCCACGGGGGCTCCCCACAGGGACGACCGCAGCCGTGCCTGTGGGTCACAACCCATAGCACGACTGTCGCTGCCGCTGTGGGGCGTCGCCCATAGGGGACGGTCGAAGTCGCCCCTGCTGTGGGTTGCGGCCCACAGAGCGGCTGCGGCCGCTGCTAGGGGTCGCCACCCACAACACGGTCGGCCCCCCCTCCCTGCGTGCAATCCGCAGAGCCGAGGCTCCCAAAAACTTGTTTAATGTATATTTAAAAAAAAAATTATTTATTACTTTTTTTTTTACAATATATATATATATATATATATATATAAATGAAATTTTAGGGATAGATTTAGTTCGGATTTACCTAAATATGTCTATTTTTACTTTTTTATATAAGCAGGGATTATAGTGACTGTCATAAATAGAAGAAATAAACCAACAACTAAATATTCCTTTTTTTTTAAGGCACTAATACAAAACATTTAAATCTAACAGATTCTAATTAAATGCATTTCTTTCTATTGTAGGAGTCATATAGTTAACTTAAAAGCTAATTTAATTTATCTAGGTTTATTTTTTTGCAATATTTGTAAGAAATAAAGTGGCTGATTTAAATAATTTACAACAGCATTTAGATAGACTAGAATTAACTTTAAAACATTTAAAATGCAAACTATTTTTCTTGCAATCCAAATGACTAGGACTAAATGTTATTTCTAGCTTACAATACTTAGAATTTTCTTTGAGGTAATTTTACGTATCTTTCTATATTTTCTGCATTATTAAGAGGGAAAAATGACAGGTTCAATTTAAATGACAACAGTATTAACACACTCAAGAAAGCACTTAGAAATAAAAAGGAATGCAACTTTTATTTTTCTAGTACACATTTATCCATTATATTCAGGAAATAGAGCAATAGATTTTAGTTCCAACTATAGGAAAACTTAACCTACACATATATATTTCATATTTGCAATAACAATTTAACAAAAGATGCATTCTCTTAAAGAGATAATAGAATACAATGTGCCAATTTTTACAAATGGGTAAAATACCCAACTAGTCTCTCACTCCAAATAAATGAGGACTTTAAATAAAACGAATACATTTCTTTTTCAAAATAAATACAACATATAACTTTTCATATACATTTCTGCAACTAAAATATAGTATCCCATTTCCTAATCTTTTTCTGCAACTCAAGTAAAACCAACAACTCCTAGTTTGTCTTTTCTTTTCTTTTCCAAGCAACCTGCATACAAATCATAAGGCTATGACCATGGAGAGCTCACCTCCCAGCCTGGGCTTACTAGAAGCCACCCCCGAGCTTGGAGAACCAAGCCCTAGACGGGTTACACTCAAATAAACACAAACAAGAAAGGAAAACAACTCAACAACCACTTTCCCAACCAAGGCTAAACTTCACCACAAAAATGTGGTGCTTTCACATGGGTGGAAGTGGACCAAATACCTTGAGGAGACTGCAAGAATGGTAGATCACAAGCCATCTCATGGCAACCAAAAATACAACATAAGTCCATTAACCCCACACCCTTATGCTCCCCAAGGCATACATGCCATACTTTCTCCCCTTATGACCCCCACATGCATAAACAAGGCTATGCAGCAAGGGTCTCATAAACAACCCTTGAGATCACTCTCATAATGAGAGCCTCTCACTCTAAGGCTGTCAAGCTCCTTCCACCCCCAAGACCATTCTACTCTCCCAAGAGTAGAAGGCCTTGGATACTCCCAACACAAGAAAAGAAAATGCATAAAAGGAATAAAAGGAAGATCACATAATCTTTCACAAAGGAAATACAAGAAAACAACATTTACATACAAGCAATCCTTTAAACGCAAATATACAACATAAAAGGAAGAAGATGAGCCAACCTTCAATCTGCCCAAAGGTTTGCTAGAACTAGTTTGAGGAAGAGCAGCCCAATTCCACAATTCTTTCCTCCAACACTTAGCCAAAATTCTATCCTAAAACTATTCTTTTCAAAATTGCAAGATTTCCAAAGATGGAGAGTGGGTGATTAACTTACTAATTCCCTAATCCTTGCCTAAGAAGGCTTCTCTCACTCTTCCCAGCCCCTTGGATAGAGTGAGAGTTCCCATTGGTTGGTCTTCCCAACCTCTTACATGTTGTTGAAACTGGAAAGAGAAAAGGTAAGAAAAGGTGGGGAAGAGAAACTGACACAAGAAAGGAAGGTTACCTATCCTAGGAGGAACCTACTGAGTTGAATTTTCGCTCATCTTGGAAAAACCACTTTTTGAGGTGACTAAAAAATCACATGGGAGTAGTCACATGATTAAAAATACCCCTAACCCAGAGGTATATCCTATGGACCTTTGGAAAAACCCTTAAACTAACCCTAGGAGTCCATTTGACCTCTTAAAAACCCATCTAAAGTTAACCTACGGGTCAAACCTAAGTTGACCACTCCAAAGACTCTCTACCCAAGGAAAATTTGGGACCACATCCAAATATTTAAAAAAGGCTTTGGTTGAAACAAATTCCCTCCAAGAGACAAGTCAAAATCAAGACACTAATCAACACATGTGTCAAGTGACACAATAAAATACATTACAAAATTACACATGGAAATTGTCTCTTGTTGGATTTAAACAAATTAATAAATACACTTTAACACACATGCAACATTTACTTTCACAAATAAAATACGATACATACGGGGTGTTGTCTCTCCAAATAGACAACCCCTGGTTGTACAAACGTACATAGGTCTAGGTTTGGTTCTCCATAATATTTCCATGGTCACATGGATAATTTTCTTGCACATCTCAATTACACATTAGTAATTCCAAATATCCTCATATAATATTAAACACATGAATAAGAATGCACATCAAACACTCTGCATACAATCGGCATTAACAAATCAATATCTCATATATCCCAATTAATCAACATATGCAATTATCATAATCTTCATAATTTTGATCCATTCATAAAATATGCATCCTATTTCTATCATCATAATAGAGTCCTACAATTCCAATAATGACATACATCATCTCAAAGTTATCCTATTCTAGAATCATATAAAGTTCTATATTCGTAATGCATAGAAATGAAGCATCAATATACATCAATGTTATCCAAGTCATGGAATCATATAAGTTCTAAATCCATAATGCATAAAAATAAAACATCCATAATAGTCTCAACATGAAAATCACTGAAATGCTAGGATGAGTCGGGGTAGGGCCTCACAAGCAGTATGGAAAGAGCATAACATATATCCATCTTGTAGACACCTAAAATTAATATTTAATCAATTTAACCCTGTCAACATAATTAATTGATTTAATTGTGTTATCCTTAATCCTCTTAGGTGTTAATTAATCTAATTTAATTAATCTTTTCACTATTGTCTAGTAATTAATTTATCAAATAAATTAATTATTCTCCTATACTTCTAAAGTGCCTCCAATAATTATTTCCTTTAAACCCACTCAGTTAATTAATTTTAATTAATTAACCTAGTAATGTGATTCCTAAAAATCACTTTTCTTAATCCCCACTTAGCCTAATTAATTCTTCTAGAATCTCTCTTAATCCCACCTATCACTATTTCACAATTTTAAATTCCCCCACTCATGTCACATCAACATTGAACCTCTCAAAGAAATTCAAATTTCTTTGAATTGCTCCATGCATCCTTTATTTTTGAATTTTTAATTCCTCTCCCCTTTCCCCAAGAAATTTTATATTCTTATTTATTTTCCCAAGGCATCCTTGATCCATGGCCACCATTTCAAATCAATCTCAACCCTCCATAACCAAATCAATCTTGGCCCTCCATTGGCCTTCTCCAATCTATAAATTGGAGCCTCTTCTCTTCACAAATGGATCCACTTCCTTTATAGCATTCTCATGCTGTTAATTTTCTCTTCTATTCTCTTCTGTCATATTCTTATCATGTCCTTATAATCCTTCCATCTTTTAATCCAAATCTATCCAAATCCATCCCAATCCCAAATTTAAATCCATATCTAATCAAATTCTAACCTTGTTGATCAAAGGAGAGCAATCCACATCCACATCAAGCAAGGAGCAAATCAAGTGGAGCATCACAAAGGGCACATCTTCCACTTCATCAACCTCAATCTGAGGGAGAGGTAAAAGACAAGGTATAAAGTTGGTTGTTTGCATTTGTATTGTGTCTTGTTTGATTTATTTGCATTCTAACCTCCTTTGTCCCTTCATTTCTTCTTCCATCTTTTTTCCCTCTTCACATCTTCCTCTCCTTGGTTCGATAAAGAAATATGAAAAGTTTGTAGAAAAGTTGTTAGGTATTTTTGGACTTGGTATTCTTAGTATTTGATATTTGGAGGAGGACAATGTACTCAATTAGTGGGACTCATATGTAGCACATTATCTTACAATTTCTGCTAAGTTTAGTGTTGAGTTAATAGATAGATATGCATACTTGGTGACTCAATGTCAACTGGTTGAAGGGATAGTAGAGAAGTTGGTAGATAGGCGAAAAAATGCAAAAGAGATTTTGAAGAAGTTCAAGTTCAAAATCAAATATGTTGTTGGTCCTCCTACGAAGGTAGTGGCATGCTTCATTAATAACTACAAGAGCTATTAAAAGAAGTAAAAGATAAACATACAGTTGCTAATGATGACATGATATTTTTGAGAATTTTGCATGTCACTAGTACTGGGACTTTAGCTATTGCTCCAACACGTACTTTAATTATTGAGCAAGTTTTGCATGATTACGAAGTGGTTGTTCATGGAGCATCGTTTTCGTAATGGTCACCCAGTCACAGTTTCGTAGTAGTTAACTAGAGTTGGATGCAGAGACTTGCATGTCAACTGTGACTCCTTACTTTTATAGTGCTTAATTTAGATAGATTTATTTCCTAGAAAGTAGGACAAGAAACTCTATAAATTGGAGAAAAATTATTTCATTGTAAGGGTCCGCGAATTGATGATTTGAGGATCAATTAGAAATTATTTTAGAGATTTTATGCATATTTTATGAGTTTGAGTAGATGTTATGATACATTCTTTGGAGTTAATACAAGAAGCAGCTTATAGATTGTCTGATCTATGTGTGTGTGCTATGAATTTGTTGTTTGCAATCTGGTAATGTCTATTATTTGAAATCAACAACTTGTTTTGATCTTATGTTTTATTGCTTTATGAATCATATTGCGTACATAAGTGGTGTATGAGAATTGATGTGATAGAACAATATTGTGTTGGTATTCGTTTTTGTGAATTTGTGAGGTTGCATGACTTTGCATGTTTATTGGAGGTCCATTATGCTGGTTTGAATGATATTGATGATATTTAGATTGCGGGGTGCTATTTGTGTAGTTCATTAAGTTGTTATTGTATTGGTTTCATTGTTATTTTTTTGTACCCCTAATCTAGCTTTTGCTGTTTATTTTGAGAGAGAATCTAAATTAGAAAAAAAAAAAAAAAGTTAAGCTATTGGTATTTGTTTCAACCAGCAAGCCCCTTGACAGGTACAGCCGCATCAACCATTGAGATGCCCATCACCGTCGAGAACTGACTATAGAGACCTTGGAGTGGTTAGTTTCCCAAAACTTATTTCTTTTCAGGAGAGGTGGTGAGTGTTCATATAAACTATCTGACTTTTGGTGAGTGTGTCAAAACACTCGTCAACAGAAACTGACACTAGAAGGAGGGCGGGAACAATTTCTCCTAACTTCCAATTGCACAATCACAGTATGACTTAACATGGTGCTCCCAGGAGACGGACTTTTACCATTCACACAACCCAACCTCAACTAAAAAAAGAGAAAGTTCTAATTTCAAAATAAAATAAAAAAACTTGAAATTGATATTTCTAAAAAAATTTCTAAATAGATATATTGATGATATTTATACATGCTAAAAAAGCATATTGAAATAATAATAATAAAATAGATTAAATACTAATAGATTATACCATCTAACATTTTTTTTGCATTACTTGTAGATTATGCCGTCTATTTATAATATTGGCTTCAAAGTAAATTTTGAACCTTAACAACCTTCTATTTTTTTCTACCAATTATATAATCATTACAAAACTTAGTTTAATGGCAAAGTCCATGTTGTAGGCATCTAGATGGCATTGAGTTTAAATCTTCTTCAATAGAGAAATAAAAATTAAATTATTATACAACTTAAAATTTCAAATTTCAAATTAGTATGTAATCCTCCTCATCTTCATACATTATAAAAACACTTTATATTACAAAAACATTTTCCACAGCTTGTTAGTTTAAATTAAGTTGTAATCATTCATATTCATTTTTTTTCCACATTTCATAGCTAAGTTAAGGCAAGAAATTGAGTAACAAAATCTTTGAAATCAAGAGCATGAGGATATAAACAATGAAGTATTCAGTTTTTTCAAAACCTACTATCGAAGGTGGTTAATGATTAGGTAGGGAATGTTGAAGAAGTGTTGGAAAATATTTCCCAAATTATCACAGCTCGACAAAACAACATGCTTCTTTAGAAGGTTTCCATGAAGTAAAACAAACATTATTCTCCATGGAAGGAGATAAGGTGCAAGGGTCGGATGGTTTACCCCCATCCTTGTTTCATTTTTTTTGGGAAATTACTATAGAAGATATTCAGGAGATGATGGAAGAACCTAAACAGAAGTATGTGTCGAAGGATCTTAATAATACTTTAATTGCTCTGATTTCGAAAAAGGAGAATATCCAAACATTTGAGGACATGCAACCAATTTCCTTATGTAATACCACTTACAAGATCATAGCAAAAGTCATGGCAAGTAGGTTAAAAAGAGTACCCTGTGATATAATCTCTTATTAGTAGAGTGGTTTCACACTGAATAGGTTAATTATAGAAGGGATCATCATCGCTCATGAGGCAATCCACATAGTTAGGTGAGCAAAGACTAACAAGATGCTGATCCAATTGGATATTAGGAAGGCATACAATCATGTAAACAGATCCTTTCTTCTAAGAATATTGAACAAGTTTGGCTTTCATCCTCACTGGTTGGATTGGATCAATAGTTACACGTCTACTCTGAAAATGTCAATTCTAGTTAATGGCAGCGCACAAGGTTTTTTCTCTACCTTTATAAGGTAGGGAGATCATCTCTCCCCTTTCTTTTTCGTGATCATGGTGGAAGACATGGGACATCTAATAAACAAATGTAGAGAGAATGGCAGATGGAAAGGCATTAAGGTTGCTCAGGGAGTAGAGGCAGTAACACATACCCCATTTGCAGATGATACCTTACTCATGGGTGAGGCAATTGTTTAGGAGGTTGGGGTTATTTGATCTACCTTAGATAAATATTGCAAAATTTTAGTGCAGGCAGTCAATTGGCAAAAATCATAATTCTATTTCTTTAACACACAAGGGGATATCAAAAGAGATATATCAAGGATACTTGACATTAGATTGGGCAGATTGACTAAGAGGTTCTTAGGTGTAACCTTATTAGAAGGAGCAAGTAGATCTAACATGTTGAACAAATTGATTGAAAATTGTTTGGGTAGGATGGATAGCTGGAAAAGCAAGTGGTTAACATCAACACAGAGACTTCTCATGCTGAAATCAGTCATATCGAATATTCCTCTGTTTTCAATGTCTTGTATGAGAATTCCGGAGAAGATCAGAAAGGTTATTAAGAACGGGTTGAGGAATTTTGTTTGGAATGATAATCAAGAGAAAGATAAAATTCCTCTTCTGGCATGGGATAAGATTTGTAAACATAAAAGTCGGGAGGAGTTGAGCTGAGAAGATGGAACCTAATTAATGAAGCTATGGGAGTAAAGCTAATTTGGAGCATGTACTCCAAACCAAATAAAAATGGGTGTGGATTTTGTCTCTTAAATATCTGTATGATCAAAACAAGGAAATAATTTTGACAATTATAAATCCAAACAGAGGATCAACTATTTGGAATTTCCTGTTGGACTGTAGGAAAGTGATTATCAACCATTTATCATGGAGATTTGGTGATGGAAAAAAGGCAAACTTTTGGGATGATTCATGGGAAGGACTACTGAACTTAAACACATATATGTCTTGGTAGGAGATAAAAAAATTAACATAAGAGAAATGGGGTAAGAAAGTGGTTGATTATTTGGTGGACCATCAAGGGTTGGTAGAGTGGAAATGGAAAGACCTAGGGGAGCTAAACTTGTCGAGGGAACTATAAAATAGGTTAAAAAATATGCTTAACATGAGGAATATCAGAATATTAGAGGAAGGAGACACTATTATTTGGTGTGGATCCAAGAGCGGGAAATATGTGGCCAAGATAGGTTATATGTTGTTAGATTAGGAATTAGTAGATGAACAGTGGCCGTATCAATTATGATGGAATACTAACTGTCTCCATAAAGCAGGTTCTTTTGTATGGTTAGCCATAAGGGGTAGAATTCTTACTTGGGATTGCTTGATCAAGCTAGGGTTCATGGGACCTTTTAGGTGCATTATGTGTAGGAATGAATTTGAATTAGCAGATCATCTTCTCCTCAATTGCCTAGTAGCACATGAATGCTCGATGAACTTGATAAGAAGATTAAAATAAAGTACTCCTTTTGCGGCTAATCTTAATAATTGGTTTCAAAGCTCGGGTGTAGGGGAAAGAAAATGTGTATTCTAGTATATGGAGCATTGCTCCCTCAATGTTGATCTGGGAGTTTTGGATGTAACGAAACTAACAGATCTTTCAAGAGAATCAAGAAAGAGTTGAAAGATTGTGGAGTGGGATAGAAAGGTCTATTTCAGAATTGGTTAGCTCGGCTACTGCTAGGATAAATAGTAACAATCATCCCTATAATTGGTTGGATAGAAAAATCCAAGCTTATTAGCCCCTAATAAAATTTAGGCTCGTTAGTGGGCCTAAAAAGGTTAATCCTTTAAAAGATACAGATAAACAAATGGTGTGGTCACCTCCAAAGAAGGATTGGGCAGGGTTGTGCGAAGGAATCCAGGACCTTCTGGTTTTGGTTGTCTAGCGAGGAATCATAATGGTCTAGTTTTAGCCAGGTGCGATCAAGGTTTATGATTCAGTACTAACAATGAAGTGGAAGCTAGTGGTTCTCTATTAGCAATCTAATTGGCAAAAAGGATTGGGGTGGTAAATATATACTTAGAAGGAGATTCACAAATAATAGTTCAGGCTATTCTGAAAGGTGAAGCTACCTACTAGAAATTGATAAAATTATTCAGAACATCAAACGTTGGTTAACCATGTTTCAAAAATTCAAGATATCCCATGTGCTAAGAGATAGCAATCAAGAAGAAAATGTGCAAACTAAAGAAGCAATTGAAATACAAAATGGAGAAATCAAATGATTTTTTGAAAGGCCAAATGCTCAAGTTGCTAGGAAAAGGTGGTAGGTTGAATGGCACGAGTGCTTTTAAAATTCATATATGCCTTAATGAGAAGATGATGGATTTCAAATCAATGGGATTTGTTTCATGGCTAAAGACCAATGAGGACAAGTATAAATAATAGCTCTCATGCGAATTTGGATGTAGATTGGAGGACGTATGAGAGACAATTGAAAGGGGTTCGTATTAATGGTGAAGGCGGTAAAGGTGGATGTTTGATTCTTAATACATGAGAAATTTGTGGTCGAATGAACTATAGATTTCAAATTTCTAATTTTGTTAGGGAGATACCACAGTTTTCATAAGCTCAACTTTTTAGAAGTCATCCAAGTTGGCAAGGGCAGGATAGAAAGTCGTTTATGAATTATAAATTCTCCATTAATTTGTTGATGGTAGCACATCTCGTGGGTGGAATTTATAATTGTGGTGGTGTTTAGGCGGGGTGCTTTTCTGTAGCGTCTCGGTGAAGCTTGGCAAACAGAATGTGCATCACCCATAGAGTGAGCAGTATGGAGGTTAACTTCTCTCTGCAATCCTCCAAACAAATGGTGGGCTTCTAGGGACATATCTCTGATGAAATATTATCATATTTTCTTATTTAAAGACTAAGACTTCCTCACCCATGTCAAGATTGTCCTAGGAATCGAGTACATCAATGCACAATTTTTCTATGACACAAATGTGGACATAGCCTATGTGTTTTTAGCTTGGTGCCTCAAATTGGAGTCGAGGGACACTATAAATTCAATTATGAACAAGTGTGTAAGAATATAATGGTGTGGGGGACTGGAAAGGATCATAGGAATGGCAAGAGATGGTGAGGGGTTTGTTTCCCCTGGTGGTGATTGGCTTCACGTGAGTCTATTTGCTCCTCCTCCGAGGCCTTTCCTCCTTTGGAATGTCAAATGCAAGGATGTTTGCA
This sequence comes from Cryptomeria japonica, assembly GCF_030272615.1. Taxonomy (NCBI): domain Eukaryota; kingdom Viridiplantae; phylum Streptophyta; class Pinopsida; order Cupressales; family Cupressaceae; genus Cryptomeria; species Cryptomeria japonica. The sequence goes on along the minus strand of NC_081410.1, from coordinate 132,376,075 downwards.
GGGCTTCAACCCAAATTGGAATGAATGACGTCAAGGCTTAGCTCAAGTCTTAGGAAGCATAGAGCATTCGAGAGGAACTTGCCAAATGGGGGTCGCGTAATGAATTTCAGGTGCCTACCGTGGTGGAAGCTCCTATGTGGTGTAAGCATGGTTGACTAGTTAGTTCAACAAAAGCAAATAGGATGCACCGCTTGCTACGTTGAGAGTCCTTGGGTTTCAGGGATCATACAGAGAACATGACCATTGTTCCAGCTTAGGTTGAGGTGATAGAAGGGGAAGGAAAGGCGATCAAGGAGGCAAGTTAGGAGTAAAGTTTTAGTATAAATTCTATTTTTGATAAATGTAAATGATCAAAAATCATTTTGTATGTAAGGGGTAACTGGGAAGTTCTAAGAAGACATGCACTATAGTCATATAGGCTAGGAGTTGGGCTATTATGTTTCATGATATATTTGCAAACATTGAATGTAAACTTTTTTCAATATTAATATAAAGACCTATTAACAGATAAAAAAAATTATTCCCAACAAAGGAAATTTTCATTTCTTGCAATTTTTCCCACCTCTAGTATATTGCCCAAAATATATCTTCCTATCAGCATAACCATTGCACCTCGTTGGGGTGCAAGTGTTAGTTATTATAAATGAGAAATGTTAAATTTGTAAATGCTAATTTATGGGAAGGCATGTGTGTGGGGATAGGTGAAGGCTAGGAGAATGAATCCAACTTTGCAAAAAAGCGTACCATTTGTTGATATATACATGCATTGAGATATTCTCTCCAAATGGGCATAAATCTAATTTAGAAACAACATGGGGATGTGAACTTCACCATCACATTTTGCTTCCACTTTAAGATGCATATGAATCCTAAAATGCACATGTAACTCAAATTATGTATGTAAAGTAAATATTTATATATAAAAATATATCATGGGGATCCATTAAGTTCATCCTTTCAATATGCTCTCTCCATATGAACTCACAAAACAAAGGAATAAAACAAGTAGGTTTTGTTCTCTAAATAAAAATGAATCACAAATAATGATCTTGCTTAGGAAATAAAAATGAGTATACTTAGGGAATTTCTCTTGTTTGGAAAGTAATGATGCTTGTTTGGCTTGGGGGCCGTTGAATGACAAGGTATATGGGGGACTAATATGTCATGTAATGATGACTCATACGGTCAAGATGATGAATTTATGTAGCACTTTTTCACTTCTTGAAATCTTGACATAGGAATGATGTGACGATACATATCAAATGGTTGTATTTGTTGGAGGCAAATAATTGAAGATAAAAAATAGTACATGTCACAAATGTAATCTATAATTAAGCATGAAGGCATAAGAATAATTGTATAGATACATCATGTGATAACCAAGCTTTAACATATAAAATAATAAATCATAAGAAGCACATGTGGGTTGGAGATAAATCTCTAGGTAGAAATAATGTGAAATAGGGGAAGGCATCATGACTTAATAATGACAACTAATAGTCATGGTCAAAGAGGGGAAGACATGCTAATAGTAATATGGTGTGTAAGGGAGAAAACACGATGCCTCTAATGTGAAAACTATATAAAATAGTAAAGTATGGTAGGAGCATGTGGGTTGGAGATAAATCTATACTTAGAAGTTTATCCCTAACATGGGCAACATGAAATTGTATTGTGGTTCATAGTGACCAAGTACACTTGTGTGAGTATATAAGGTACTAAGTGTTGGCATTGTATTATCATTGATGTCAACCGATAAATATGTCAACTAGTATGCAAGATGTTGTTACTGACCTTGGAGGTTGTTTGCATGTCAATTTCATTCGATATGGGATGCAAACCGGTATGTTTGTCAATTAGTAAGCAAGAAATCTCGATAAGTAAGTGTGGTCCAATATAACATGACCTAACCCACAAAACATTGAAGTGCATGATATGAAGGTTAATCGGCTAGTGTATACCGGTAGCATGTTTGGTCGATGATTGAGTTTGAAGTGACACAATCAAGTGAGATGGATGTTGACAGAGATGTCACGTGGACTCTAGGTGGCAAGCGTGCAGTGGTAGGTGAATGGTGCATTTATGAGGTAGTTGTCGACTAAGTCGGTATAAAATGTCGACTGCAAAAATCATAGATCAGTTGCAGAGGATTGCGGCTCAAAGCAGATTGAAGGGAAGGATTTTATTCTTTGACATTATGATCAAAGCAAGATATTTGATCATCTTGCTGATCTGGAAAAGGAAACTGCTAGATCATTTATTGTGATCGACAATATCAAGACTGATGAACAGAGTCCAGTTTGCTAAATATAGTAAACGTTTATAGGAAGAATAAAAAAGGACAGATCTTTTTGCTGAAATGTTGCAGGTTGTTGATTCAGGAAGATGAGATCTGATTTGATATGGATCAAGGTCGGTGATGAAAACCCTAAGCGTGTGAAGTTTGAGTTTTTGTTTTGGTGGGAAAGCAAGAGTATAAATGTGCAGATCGTAGATCTAAGATTATGATGCTGGATGAGAGATTTATGAAAAAGTGAAACTCTGCAAGGCAAGAGTTGATCAGTTTGAGTGTGATACAAAATCTTGAAGTGACTGAGTTGAAGAACCGGTAAGGAAGGTTTAACCGGCAAGGTTTATGGAAACTGGTAGATAGTTACAGTGTAACAGTTCATCTAACTGGCAGTGTTTGAACTAGTAAGAAAGCGTCAGAGAGTGAAGGAGAGCAGAGTGAGTTTCAAAGAAGACCAAGGAAGAAAGCTGAGTTATAGAGGATTCAAATAGAAAGAACAAAGGACTGGTAGAGAAGAAGCAGTGTGACAGAAAAGAGTTTAACCGACAGAGAGAATTGTTTCCAGGTGTTACCAAACTCATTTGTAACCAAGTGTTTATCATTGTATTTATTTTATATCTCATTGTATTTCACTGAGTAGGTGCTTGGTGCAGGGGTTGGTTCTCCTTGATTTGGTGCTCAAAATAGAATAGGGGTTGGTGCTCCTTTGGGTAGGTGCCCATAAATTGCTAGGGGTTGGTGCTCCTTGGGTTGGTGCCATAAAAATTGTAAAATTGTTATTTCATTGTGAGGATGGATTGGAGCAGTAGATCTCCAACAACTTTTCTCATCGAGGTTTTTCAAACATTGGGTTTTCCTCGTATATCGGGTATTATGTAATGTGCTCTTATGTGTAGTTGATTGTTAGTGTTTCCATTATCCTACCAATTGCACACATTGTTTGAAATTATTTATAATCACTAATTCACCCTCCCCCCCCCTCTCTAAGTGATATCTTGCCCCTCTCAGTGATATCTTGTGTTATACAATGGGTATCAGAGCATTAGGTTCCCTGTTTGTCAAAGCTTTCTCTAGCTGGTTTGAGAACAAAATGGCAAGGAATGAATCCTCCTCCTCCAAAGCTCCCATGTTTGATGGTACCAACTATGCCTTCTGGAGTAGAAGAATGGAAACGTATTTGTCCTCCCTAGGTTTAGATGTTTGGATGTCTGTGAACAATGGGTATACTGTCCCTAATACTCCTCCTACAGATATGAATTCTAAGAAGGAATATGAAAACAATGCCAAGGCCAAGCAGGCTATTCTCAATGGATTGTCTGATAATGAGTTTGTTAAGGTTATGCACTTCTCATCCACCAAGGAAACTTGGGATAAGTTGAAGAGATTGTTTGAAGGAGATGTCAAGGTCAAGGAGGCTAAACTGCAACCACTAAGAGATTATTGTTGATTATCTTCACATAATTGATGAAACGGTGAACCCTGTTAGAGGACTTGGAGAGGATATAGCTGATGAAGTCATTGTCAAAAAGGTACTTAGATCTCTCACACCTAAATACGATACAAAGGTCTTTGCAATAGAAGAAGCCAAGGATCTTAAAACCTTTTCAATGGATGAGTTATTTGGATCCCTAACTGTTTATGAGATGAGAACAACTGGTGAAGGAACTTCAAAGAAAGAGGCTGCTTTCAACTCCATCAAAAAGGGTAAGGAAGAAACTACTCATGGAGAATCTAGTGAAGACTCGGACACAGTGGTAGCAAAATTTGTAAGGAAGCTTAAAAGAGGACCCGATAAGTACAAAGGAAAATTACCTCTCAAATGTTTTAGCTGTGGTAAAATAGGACACTTTGCTTCAAAATGTCCCTATGGTGATAATGTTGGAGAGGAGCAGCAAAGCACCAACAGATCTTCGGGTAAGGATAAGAAGAAGAATGCCTACCGACAAGATAGAAGAAGCTACCGGAAGAAGAACAACTTGTATACTTTTGAAGATGATGCCACAGATGAAGAAAATGCCTCAGAAAATTATTGTTGTGAGGATAAAAGAGAAACCAATCTCTTTATGGCACTAGATGAACCAGTTGATGAAGCTAATGAAGATGAAGACATTGAAGCTAAAGTGGACTTGGAAGGTGAGCTCTTAAGTGGTTTTGAGGAGTAGAGTAAAACAAGAAGGGAACTCAAAAAGGTTAAGTGTGTTGCTGATGAAGAACAAGACCGTTTGAGGCAATCCCTGGATGAGTCCAAAAAAACAATTTCTGATTTCAAACTCCAGTTGGAAGAGGCTAAGAGGATATGTGAAGTTACTTCCCGTGATTTGATAAAGAAGGAGAAGGAGAATCAAAATTTGGAAGAAGAAATTGTAAAGCTCATAAAGGATTTTTAAAAGAGCAAGGATGAGTTGAAGATGAGGAGCAAGTATGAGGGCATCATTGAAGCCTTGGACAATTTGTTGAGTAATCATAAGCACTCAAAAGATATTAGAGGTTTAGGATTTGAAGAGGGACAAAGTTCAAATATAAAAGACACATCCGACAAGGAAATATAGTTTACCTCTTCAAGTGAAATTAATGAAAAACAAACCTTTACTATCAACAAAGCTATTGAGAAGAAGACCTATGCTGAAGCCACAAGAAATCTGCCTGTGAACCGGAATGCTCAAAACCAGAAAGCTCACACATCATACCGGAATGTAAACCACAAGCAAGTTCAAGATTGATGAAGAAGGGTTCACTAGAGTCAATGACGTGAGAAGAAGACACTCGGTGAGACAAAGGTTTTCCTGTCCAAAGCAGCAAGATTGGTATGTACCAAAATTCCATGGTTACTCTTATCAGTGTAATAAGCTTGGTCATAGAATTGTTGATTGTAGTTTGTTGCGTAAGCCCCCTACTAGTTTTGAAAGTAGAAATTCATTTGCTGCACTCTGGGAGATGAATGTCACTTGTTATCAATGTAATGGTTTTGGTCATAAGAGTTATAATTGTAGGAGAAGTTAGCCAGTATCCTACAATAGTTTTTTAAGTTCATATTTCAATGTCAATGTGAAATGCTATCATTGTCAAAATATTGGCCACATTACAAAGCATTGAGAACTCGGGACTTCTAAGAAAAAGAAGTCAGTACCGGAGTAGAAATTAGAAGCAAAAATGGAGCAAAAAATTGCCATTGACAAGAAGAAGGAAGCCAACCCAGTTTGGGTTGAGAAGGGTAAGAATACAACATAATCGAGTCTGATTGTCCAGACTACCTTGCATGCAAAAAGAAGAAATTTATCGGTAGTAGATAGTGGATGTTCCAATCACATGATCAGAGACAAAAAGAAGTTCATCAAGTTTGAGGATTGGAATGGAGGTTCAGTGAGGTTAGAAGACAACTCTTCCATCAAGATAAAAGGCAAAGGTACCCTGAACATAGATGGCAAATTAAAAGCACATGATGTATACTATGTGGAAGGACTAAAACATAATTTTATAAGTGTGAGTCGGATGTGTGATAAAGGATACAAATTCACATTTAACTCTACCGGTTGTCAGATAAGGAAGGATAGTATCGAACAGATTGTTGCAGAAGGTAAAAGGATAGATGGAAATATGTTCAATCTCAAGGAATGCTTTGAGTCCTAATGCTTGTTTGGACAAGTAGATGAGAGCTAGTTGTGGCACAAAAGATTAGGCTATATAAATTTTGATAATCTGGTTAAGGTGAGCAAGAAAGGTTATGTGAGACATATACCACCAATTATCAATTTGGCAAGTACTTTTTGTGATGAATGTCTAAGAGGCAAGAAGACTAAGGTAACCTTCAAGACCAAAGAACATAATACCTCAAGGCCCTTAGAACTTGTGCATATAGATCTGTGTGGTCCAACTAGGACAAGAGCTTTAGCTGGTGAGAGATACTTCATGTCGCTCATTGATGATTTCTCAAGAATGATATGGGTCACTTTTCTATGACAAATCACAAGAATATGAAAGGTTCAAAATATTACAGAAGATGGTTGAGAAGGAAAGTGGATGCAAGCTGAAGTGTCTGAGATCAGACTAGGGTGGTGAGTTCACATCAAATGAGTTTGTAGACTACTGTGAGAGACACAGAATCAAAAGACAATATTCAACCCCAAGAACACCACAACAAAATAGTGTTGTAGAAAGGAAAAACTGAACTGTCAAGGAGATGGCAAGAACTATGTTGAATGAAGGAAACATACCAGATATTTACTGGAAGGAGGCAGTTCATACTTCTGTATATACACTTAATTGAGTTCAGCTGAGAAAAAATAGCAGGATGACACCTTATGAACTGTGGTATGACTGGAAGCCATCAATTAAATATTTCAAAGCATTTGGAAGTAAATGCTCCATCAAGAAAGATGAAGATAGTTTAGGTGGTTTTGATTCTAGGAGTGATGAAGTTATCTTCTTAGGTTACTCTAGTCACAACAAAGCCTACAAATGCTACAATAAAATACTGACAAGAGTCTTTGAAAGTGTGCATGTAAGAGTTGATGAATATTTGCATAAAGGCAAACAAGAACAAGTAAACCAGTATGATGATTCATGTGATGAAGATGAAGTTCAGTTAGAAAATGAACTAGGAGAAACACCCAACAAGAGCCCTAATAGATATGTGCAAAAAAATCACCCGGAAGAGCAGATTATAGGAAATAAAAGTGGCGGTGTACAGACAAGAAGAAGTCTTGCCTTTAACAATGAACAAGTGAATTTATACCTCATGACTGAAATGGAGCCCAAGACATTCAATGAGGCCAACAAAAGTGACAAATGGATGAATTTTATAGAAGAACAGCTGCAACAGATTAAAAAGAACAAGACTTGGGAATTAGTTCCTAGACCAGCAGATAAGAATGTCATAGGTACTAAATGGGTCTACCAGAATAAGATGAATGAAGAAGGTAATATTGTCAGGCATAAAGCAAGGTTAGTGTGCAAAGGGGTTTCTCAAGTAGAAGGAACTAATTTTGAAGAAACATTTGCACCAGTTGCAAGACTTGAGGCTATTAGAATGTTATTAGCATTCTATGCCTTCAAAGGATACAAGGTATATCAAATGGACGTCAAGTCTGCTTTCTTGAATGGTAATTTGGAAGAAGAAGTCTACATAGAACAAGCAGAAGGTTTTCTACTACATGATGATGAAACTTTTGTATGCCAATTGAAGAAAAAATTGTATGGTTTAAAGCAGGCTCCAAGAGCATGGTATTCAAGGTTGGATAAGTATCTTAAGGAGCAAGTTTTCAGAAAGGGAAGTGCAGATAGTAATTTGTACATCAAAGCAAATGGAAATCACTTGATTATTGTTGTTGTATATGTGGATGGCATAATATTTGGAGGCAACAAGGATATCTTGTGTAAAGAGTTTGCTGATCACATGCAATCAAACTTTAAGATGTCTATGCTTGGAGAGCTGTCATATTTTCTTGGTTTGCAAATTTCACAGCAAGATAAAGGAATATTTATCTCTCAAACAAAGTATGCCAAATATATGTTGAAGAAGTTTCAGATGGAAGACAACAAACCAGTAAGTACCCCCATGGTGACCAGATGCAAGTTGAGCAAGGTTTATGAGTCACCGGAAGTGGATCAGACCCTGCATAGATCCATGATTGGTAGTCTATTATACCTTACTGCCTCAAGACCGAATATAGTGCAAGCAGTATGTATGGTGGCAATATTTCAAGATACACCTAAATAGTCACATGAGAATGCAGTTAGAAGAATCTTTAGGTACTTACAAGGAACACTTAATTATGGCTTATGGTATCCAAAGCAACAATACTTTCACTTTACAAGCCTACACTGATGTTGATTGGGCATGTTGCATTTATGAATGGAAAAGAACAAGCGGTGGTGCATTCTTTTTAGGTGACTGGTTAGTTTCATGGCACAATAAGAAGCAAGATTTAGTCTCCTTATCTACTGTTGAGGCAGAATATATTGTTGTTGCTACATGTTGTTCTCAGGTGTTATGGCTAAAGCAGACTCTTAGGGACATTCATATAGAAATATCTGACCCTATTTAAATCCGGTGTGATAACTCAAGTGTAATCAACATTTCAAAGAATCTGATTATGCACTCAAGGACAAAGCACATTGCTATCAAACACCACTTTCTTAGAGAGAAGGTTGCAGAGAAAGAAGTGAAGGTAGAATATTTTCCTACAAGTGAACAAGTTGATGATATCTTCACAAAACCTCTACTGGTGAACACATTTGAATATCTAAGACATAAGTTAGGAGTTCTCTCACCAGCTTTATGCACTTAAATGTGTATGGAGATCTATGGTTCAGGGGGAGTTCATAACCATACATTTTTTACTCTTGGACCATATGTTGGACACAGGGGGAGAACAGATGTATGTATGGCAGTACCGATTGGTTTGAAGCTTTGGGAAGTTGTCTATCTACCAAAGTCACAATCAGCTTAACCAGGAGAGTAACTTCATTGGAGGAGAATGTGCTCATCAGTCTGTGTTTGTGGTTGTTTTGAGTGTCTATTCAATTTGTACTTAATAAAAAATCACAAATTGGATCACAGGGTGAAAGGGAAAAGTAGTCTGGTCTACCGGGAAATAAAGTATAGTAGTTCATGAATTAACTGCAAAGGGGGAGAACTTAGAAAGTTGTCCTGGTCCTTCGTCATTGTTGTCAAAGGGGGAAAAAAAGCCCAAATTTATGAACCCGCATTGGGGAAGAAATGATGTGGTTGAGGAAACGCAGTGTGTTGACATCAATGCTAAAGGGGGAGATTGTTGGAATTGTATTGTTATTGATGTCAACCGGTATATGAGCCCACATTGGGGGATAAATGAACTGGTTGAGGAAACATAAAATGTGTTGACATCAATGCCAAAGGGGGAGATTGTTGGCATTGTATTGTCATTGATATCAACCGGTATGAAAGATGTTGTTACCGACCTTGGAGGTTGTTGGCATGTCGATGTAAACTGGTAAGTCTGTCAACCGATAAGCAAGAAAACCTGGTAAGTAAGTGTGGTCTAATACAACATGACCTAACCGATAGAACAAAGAAGTGCATGATATGAAGGTTAATAGGTTAGTGTATACTGATAGCATGTTCAGTCGATGACTGAGTTTGAACTGACACAATCAAGTGAGATGGATGTTGATAGAGATGTCACGTAGACTCCAGGTGGCAAACGTGCAATGGTAGGTGAATGGTGCATTTATGAGGTAGTTGCCGACTAAGTCGTTATAAAATGTTGACTGCAAAATTCGCGGATTAGTTGCAGAGGATTGCGGCTCAGAGCAGATCGAAGGGCAGAGATTTTATTCTTTGACATTATGATCGAAGTAGGATATTTGATCCATCTTGCTGATCTGGAAAAGAAAACTGCTAGATCATTTATTGTGATCGATAATATCAAGACTGATGAACAGAGTCCAGTTTGCTAAATATAGTAAACGTTTATAGGAAGAATAAAAAAGGACAAAGTTTTTTTGTTGAAATGTTGCAGGTTGTTGATTGAAGAAGATGAGATCTGATTTGATACAGATTGAGGTCGGTGATGAAAACCCTAAGCACGTGAAGTTTGAGTTTTTGTTTTGGTGGGAAAGCAAGAGTATAATTGTACAGATCGTAGATCTGAGATTATGATGCTGGATGAGAGATTTATGAAAAAGTGAAACTCTGCAAGGCAAGAGTTGATCAATCTGAGTGTGATACAAAATCTTGAAGTGTCTGAGTTGAAGAACAGGTAAGGAAAGTTTAACTAGCAAGGTTTATGGTAATTGGTAGACAGTTATAGAGTGTAACAGTTCATCTAAGCAGCAGTGTCTGAACCGGTAAGATAGCAGTAAAGAGTGAAGAAGAGCAGAGTGAGTTTTAGAGAAGATCTGGCAAGGAAAAAAATTGAGTTATAGAGGATTCAAACAAAAAGAACAGAGGACCAGTAGAGAAGAAGTAGTGTGACAGAAAAGAGTTTAACCGACAGAGAAAATTGTTTCCAGGTGTTACAAAACTCATTTGTAACCAAGTGTTTATCATTGTATTGATTTTATATCTCATTATATTGTTAGGATTCCCACAAATATTGAGAGGGGGGGTGAATCAGTATCTGACCGGTAAATAGAATTTCTTAACTTAAAACATGTAGAGCATATTATAACAGTGTACTGGTATGCAAGAAATAATGCAATAAACATAAATGAAAGCAACCACATAAGAAAAACACCATAACACAGTATTTTAACGAGGAAACCCGGAGTGGGAAAAACCTCGGTGGGATTTTGTGACCCACAATATTCACTTACTGGCCAATAAGAGAATATTACTTACAAGAGGGGCCTGCACATGCAGGAAGGCCAATTGCCTAGAGCTCACTGCTCAATGGGAAGTCTCACTGACTTACAATGTAGATTATACAAATCCAATGTCTTGTACTACTTTACAATAGCATCTATAATGCTAGATTCAGTACCGGTTTCTGCTCTGGTTCTTACATAAACCCTTTAACCTATATTTCGCATAATAGGTCTGCCTAATAATTTCTTCTCCATCTCTTACCAAATGTCTACAATGATCTCTCTTATATATAAGAGTCATTTTACAACTTGTCAAGTCAGCTTTCAAAGTTTTTACAATAATAAACAAAATATAATATAACAAAAATCTTGTCAGCCTCTGTGCCGGTATGCTTCCTTTCTCTGTGTCGGTGCCAGTGGTCTGAGTGCCAGTGTAGAGTGTGATCTGTTGATGCCAGTGTAATGCCTTGTCGATGCCATAGGATTGTAAGGTTGCCATCAATGGCAAAACCTTCAATCACCTACAATGTCTCATTGGAGTGTGCATATGCCAACAATCTCCCCCTTTGGCATTGACGGCAACACTCATGAGAAAATTCAAGTGTATCCAAAACTGTAATCCAAAAATATGTTACCAAAAATGTGTTACCAAAAAGATATGCTCCCCCTGAGTAGATAATTCTTCGGCCGGTTATTTTTCTTATTTTCTCATACTACTACTCCCCCTTTGGCATCAATGACAAAGGTTGTTAAGGTGTCAATAGATTTGTAGTGTCAACCTTGTAACTGTGTGGTCACCATTTGAAAAAGATCAGCCAAAATCAAGTTTATACTATTCATAAACTTCTTGCTATCCTTTATAGCTACATCTATTCTTTGAACTGTAGCGGTGAGGTGCTGAATATGCTCTACCGGTGTTCTCTGTCCCTGTACAAGTGCCTCAGATATTTCCTTCCGCATGAATGCTAGATAGTCCAATCTTGGACTCAGTCTTAGTCTCAAACATTTTGCCTTATCCACTATTCTCTCCTTTTCTCTTCCCAACTTAAGTAACTCATCCTCAAAATTTGTTATCTGCTGTTCAAAAACTGTTAGTGTATCCGGTGAGTTAACAAAATTGTCTGCAAGTTTATTTATTTCATCGTGTACCTTGCTCATTTGCTTATCTATATCAGTTGTTAGTAGGTTTGTCTTGCATATGTCTTTATATAAAGTTTTGAACTCTTTCAGTAAGTTGCATAGTTCCGGTAGAAGTGTGTCAAATTCCCTTGTACACTTCTTTATGTGATCTTCAAAGAATTTTTGCTTTTCAAGTTCCATCTTATTCTCCAATGTCTCTTCCTTTATTTGCTCAATTGTCACTGTGTTCTCAGTGATGTACTTGGACAAAATGTCAATTTGGCTTAATGAATCTTTATTGTCTATGTTACAGTTAGGAGCTAGCCTCTTCAAAATTGGGATTGTGTCATCTATAGCTTTGTAAGCCTGTGAACTACAATTTGTTATCCTTTTGATAGAATCTAAAAGTACTTCTGTTATATTAGTTGATTTATAGCCTACTGATGAAGAACCAACATTCTGAATACCGCCGGTGGTAGAAGTAACCAAGCTTATAGTGACCTTTGGTAGGTCTGTTTGTGTTTGCATTTCCTTAAGCAATGGTTTTTGTACTTCTCTTGTTGCCAGTTGCACTGTTTCCACATGAATCTGTTCCTGTCCCTATTCCAGAGCCTGTTGCTCTTCTTGTTTCTCTGTTTGTTGCTCTGTCTCAGTTTCAGTCTGAGTCTCTACCTATTGTTCTTTGTTATCATCTGCTCTCAGAGTATCATACAATTTCTCTATATTCTTTAGTTTCCCTTCCTCTGTAATTTCATTTAGCAATATGTCAAGAGGGGCCAAGTTTTGTTGAGTCCTCTTCTTCTTCTCTGGTGTCAGCTTCTTCTTTGGTGTAGTTTTCTTAACCGGAGATCTCACTGCTTGTTGTTTATGTCTTATTCTCCTAGGTGAAGGTGTGGTTGCCGATGAAGGATCTCTTTTCCTTACAACTCTCTTGAAAGTTGCAGGCATGTCATTCTCCGAAGAAGTAGCTACCGGTGATAGATGAGTTTCAGGTTGTAAAGTTCCTAACTCTTCCTCAGTGATACCGGTTTGTTTCATCACATCTTCTTTAATAGCCTTTGCCTATCTAGAACCTCTTCTCACAACTGCTTCAACCTTTTTCACTCTCTTCTTAGATTGAATTTGTTTTTCTATGGTCTCAGCACTACCAAATACTTCTTCCTTTGGTTCATTTGGTGCTTCCAGAAGTGCTTTAGCATAAGTTTCAATGATAATGTCATCAGTCTCATAACCCATTTCTGTTACCCAAATTGTCCTTGGGATGACTGCTTCCATCCAAATCTCATCCTTTTTTATTACATAGCATATGTCTCATTTATTGCTAAACCCTCAAAGAAGATTTTCTTCAGTTTGATGAAGAGCTTCCTACCGATGGAGTACTATTTTGTCTTGTCGGTGAAGCACTACTCTATCCTGTCGGTGAAGCATTGATTGGTTAACTGGTGGAGTACTATTTTGTCCTGCCGATGAAGCACTACTCTGTCCTGTCAGTGAAGCATTGATTGGTTAACCGGTGGGGGAGTATTCCCAACATTTAGGTCAGACTTTCTAATCCATTGTTTTGAGAATTCTTGCTTAACCTCTTCAACTTTTTCTTTTCCTTTCAAGCTAGAACTTTTGTTGTATGTCGGTGATCCTTTGCTTCTACAGAATTTTGCAATATGCTCAATCTTGTTACATGCATAACAAGTCACATTATTTTTCTGAATAGCTTTGCCATAACCTATGCCGGTTTGTGTTCTACATTGATTGGATAGGTGTCCAAATCTTCCACAAACATAACATCTTACATTCATTCTGCAATTTTTCAGAGTTGCGACCAACTTTGTTGCATTTTGAACATTGATCGGTGGGTGTGTTGATGTTTTGATAATTTCTAGATCTACATTGATTTGCTCTATGCCCATACTTATTACAGTTAAAGTATTTTCCATTGAATTTATAAGCATTAGGTTGCCTTACCGGTTTGCTGTGATCCTGAGTGTTTGCAGTACCAGAGCTTTCTCCTGCTTCAAAGCCAATTCCACAAGTATCACCATTAGGTTTCTGAATCTTCAACAAGTCACCAAGTTCTTCTGAGCTTTTCTTGAATTTGTCTTTGTGTTGATTTGCAATATCCAGTTCTCTTTGTAAGATCTCTTTCTGTCCCATCAGTTCATTGGAGTTATTCTGTGTATGCATCAGATCTGTCTTCAATAGGTCATTTTCATAGCAAAGTCTTGTGTTCTCATTTGTTGCATCACTTAGTCTTTTGGTCAATTCTTCTTCACTCTTCTTTCTATCTTTAATTTCTTTACAGAATCTCATGGTCATGTCTTGCATCTCATTCTTCATTGTTATGTTCTCTAGTTTCAGCTTGCTTATCTCATCATTAAGTGATTCCTTTTCATCATTCTCATTTTGCATCTTTTCACATAATTCTCTTCTCTTGTTTCTTGCAATGGTAAAATTCTCTTGAAGTGCCTGAATGATATCCTAAGCTTCCTTTAGATCATCTTCAAGTTTGATGTTTTTCAATTTCTCTGTATCATAATCTGAGAGAGCTGCTTCTAGTTGCTTCATCAGATTTTCCATCTTTACCGGTGTCAAGATCTTCCTCAAGCTGTTTGGCTTCTGAAAATAGAGGACCAAGCTCTGATACTAATTGTTAGGATTCCCACAGATACTGAGAGGGGGGGGGGGGGCGGGGTGAATCAGTATCTGACCGGTAAATAGAATTTCTTAACTTAAAACATGTAGAGCATATTATAACAGTGTACCGATATGCAAGAAATAATGCAATAAACAGAAATGAAAGCAACCACATAAGAAACACACCATAACACAGTATTTTAACGAGGAAACCCAGTGTGGGAAAAACCTCGGTGGGATTTGTGACCCACAATATTCACTTACTGGCCAATAAGAGAATATTACTTACAAGAGGGGCCTACACATGCAGGAAGGCCAATTGCCTAGAGCTCACTGCTCAATGGGAAGTCTCACTGACTTACAATGTGGATTATACAAATCCAATGTCTTGTACTACTTTACAATAGCATCTATAATGCCAGATTTAGTACCGGTTTCTGCTCTGGTTCTTACATAAACCCTTTAACCTATATTTCGCATAATACGTCTGCCTAATAATTTCTTCTCCATCTCTTACCAAATGTCTAAAATGATCTCTCTTATATATAAGAGTCATTTTACAACTTGCCAAGTCGGCTTTCAAAGATTTTACAATAATAAACAAAATATAATATAACAAAAATCTTGTCGACCTCTATGTTGGTATGCTTCCTTTCTCTATGTCGGTGTCGGTGGTCTGAGTGTCAATGTAGAGTGTGATCTGTTGATGCTGGTGTAATGCCTTGCCGGTGCCATAGGATTGTAAGGTTGCCATCAATGACAAAACCTTCAATCACCTACAATGTCTCATTGGAGTGTGCATATGCCAACATGTATTTCACTAAGTAGGTGCTCAGCGCAGGGGTTGGTGATCCTGGAGTTGGTGCTCAAAATAGAATAGGGGTTGGTGCTCCTTTGGGTAGGTGCCCATAAATTTCTAGGGGTCTGTGCTCCTTGAGTTGGTGCCTTAAACATTGTAAAACTGTTATTTCATTGTGAGGTTGGATTGGAGTAGTATATCTCCAACAAATTTTCTCACTGAGGTTTTTCCCACATTGGGTTTTCCTCGTATGTCTAGTGTTATGTGATGTGCTCTTGTGTGTAGTTGCTTGTTAGTGTTTCCATTATCCTCCCGGTTGCACATATTGTTTGAAATTATTTATAATCACTGATTCACCCTCCCCCCTCTCAGTGATATCTTGTGTTCTACACTAAGAAAGACATAAATCTAAAGCGACGATTTGAGCACATGATGGTGGGCCAATAGGTCATTATAGTAATATGAATCTAGGTAAAATAATAATGTCTAAAGGGGGAAGGCATGATGACCTAAATAGTAAAGACAACATTAAGAGTTGTGTAGGTATATAATGTCAAGGAGGGGAAGACATGATGCCCCCAATATAAAGTTATGGAAATGTCTAATATGGTATGCAAGGCAGAAGGCATTATGCCCCCAATGTGAAAACTATGTAAAATGATAAAGAATAATAGTCACATGTGAGTTGGAGATGGAATTTTCAGGTAGAAGTTTACCCCTAACATAGGCAATGTTAAGTGGTGGTGTGACTCTTAGTGGCTAGGTGTAATTCCTGCCAAAATACGCTAGAGAAATATACATAATCTAACCACAAATAGAGATATTTTTTTCTTTCTCATCTACTAATACATCTTATGTAACCAAATTCACCTGACCTATATGAATCAATTACAAGATTTACCATCTTAAAGGTATGCATAGAACATCATGAACATAAACATAGATCACATAACGCTAGCAAAATTAAAGCTAACATAACATCTAACATCTTGTCGTACATTTCATTCATGCATCCATTCAATCTTTCCCTAGGGTATCTTAACGACACTACTAACTAGAAACTTCTTAATAATTTAACCATATCATGAAGGCAATAACATACTATCTATTAAGATCTACTCATTTCTTTCCTAACATGAGATTATGAACTACCAATGCAAATCTCTAAAAATCCATTAACCTAAGTTCCATTAAAGCACCAACTGAAATGTTCCTAATACTCATTCATTCCATTTACATATGCAATAATATAACAAGTATTATTCTATTTCCCAATTAGGACATCATGCCATTATCAAGGTAAGATTCACAAGCTACAACAAGAGTGCACTAAATATAACATATGATTCTTTATTCCATCATAAGAACTCAAACCCATACATAAGTAATAATTTCCACAACATGAAACATATGGTAAACATCTTATTTTATTACAATATCATGGTCTTTACAATAATATCATATCCTATTACAAAGAGTACTTGATACAAATGTGTGCTCTTCTTTACATTTACAATGCCATCATGAATGCACATTACAATTACAATACATAGGAACCATATGCATGTACATTTCATGAAGAAGAATCATAGAATCCATAGCCATGCACTATACCATCATCAAAGAAGAACATCCTAATGGAAGAAGGCATCAAACCACCCGACCTTGTGGAACCAAATAGGAACCACCCCCCGTGCTAGTAGATGACATGAGGTTCCAACTCACACTCAAGACCTAGGCTAACACCCAACAACCAAGGGACTCAATATGACATACAAAAGATAACATCAAATAATCAAAGATCAAATCACAACACATGGCTAAATCATAAATCAATAAACTTCCAGAGGAATAGTCAACAACAAAGGCATAATAATAATGGACACATGTAGGGAAGAGTGTCATCACATACTAACCTCATGTGGAATCTGTCTCAACCTTGGATCCAAATAAGGGAGATCGTTTTACCACTCCAACGGTCTTCCCAATCTAATATCCCAAAACCACCTCCTTGGGTCTATCCAATTGGGGCATAACAACACCTTATTATTTATCTTGATTATGTGAATTCCTAATTACCCAAACCCACTAATTAATTATTATGGTTATCACTTGTAATTAATCATTAACTCTTCATGTGGTTCCATAGGTCTAGACCCCCTCCTATAGGTGTAGGCTCATGACCTAAGTTCTACACATGCAAGATCCCACTCTCCCAATCATGGACCATAACCTTAGGGTAAATCATAAACCAAGATTAACATGATAGCCACAAAAGAAAGTTTCCGAATGACATAAAACCAGTCACAACATCACTGAGAATAACTAAACATAACAAGGTACACATGACCATATAAATGGAAGAGCCTTCCCAAAACAATGCATAACAATCAAGAGACAAAGAATAAACATGAATCAACGTTCTTTCCAAATCCATTGCTAATCCTCAACAGTGAGGCAATATGCATTCCACTGGAGCTCTGAAAGTCATACCTCAATAGCAAGGAATTCTCCCTCTTGCTGGAGAAATACACATATTTGCAACCTTCTCAATGGTAAGGCAAATAACCTCTTACCGGAGTGCAAAAATCAGTAATAAAGATCAAAATAAATCATAGACAACTCAGAGAAGCTCAATACAATCCAAAAATGCCTCTAGAGAATGCACAAATCCCGAAAAATCATTCATACAGGTCAAACTGACATTCACCACACATCCGAAGCAAATTAGCGCTCATGGTTCACTGTTTAGCGCCCTTGGTACCCAAATTAGCCTTTTTTGGGTGATTCCTTAATGTTATAGGTTGATTAGATAGCGTTCTGGGTTGATAAGATAGAGTTTTGGGTTTTTTTGGCAACATTTTTGGTAAAAGTGCAGAAAATAGGTAAAACTTGCAAATGAGGAAGGGGCACTTTCCCAGGTCTGGATAGGAGCTCAAGACGACACAATAGCACACCCTAGAAGGTTTGAGAACTCAAAAAATATTAAAGGAAACACAATATTAAGGAATTACATATGTGCAGAATGAAGATATCATTAAAATCACTCTCCCACTATACTCAGATTGACACCTCGTTTTCACATCAACAAGAGGAGACTAAATAACACCATAATAGCTACAAAGAGACAATAATAAGTCTATTCCAATCCCATACATATCTACCATACCTTCACTAATGGTCTCTTGCCATAAAGATAATTCATAGTGAAAACAAATGCAACTCCCGACAAGCTACAGGAGACTCAAAACTTACAATTTCAACACCATGATAAGGGAGATCCATAAAACACAATAAAGAAGGAAATATAGCTCCATATCAAGGCTATTAACCATATAAATCATAAGAAGAATAAATCATTATAACTCACAGAGAGAAGACATAAGAAAAACACACCCGACAGTCACATTTTCAAAATTTGAAAACAACCAAATACAAATCTATTTTTCCAAAATATCCTCCCAAACCCAAATTTAATCCTTTAAATGTCAATTTTAATCCCTCAAGAAATGTTTAAACAAATCTAGAATACAATATTTGTATTGGCACAATGCAGACAAGTTTTCTTTCCGGAAATCAAATGCGAAAGATGAAGAAACCAAGCTAGAAATCGCAATCCAAACAAAGGTAGATTCAAAGAAGAGGAAAATCCAACACTCCAAGCAAGCCAATCTTCAATCCAAGCTCCCAATCAAATTCAAAATAAAAAATTGAGATCAAAATCTTCTGAATGGTAACCTGGTAGCATTCACAGGAAGCTCCATAAATAAAAATTAATCTTAAAACTATAGAGAAATTCCAACCAATCAGAAATTTTGGTAAATTATATTATACCTACCATACATGATTTCGAGGAAAATATTATTTACTTACCCATTCAAAAATAGCCAATCAAATAGAAGGGTAGGTAACTTTATATTATACTCGATTATCAATAAGATAATAATTGTATAAACACAAATAAGCTATAGCTCATACCCAATAGAAATCAAATAAATGAATTAAATGGGTGAATCCATATGAATAGAAATTCTTAATAGAATATAAAATTAGATCGATAATAAACAATAAATAAATAATGTAAGTATGTTAAATCAAATAAATTAACAATTAAATAAATCAAGACAATTAATAAATATTAAATAATAAATAATAAAGAGGTCACTAAACAATAAATCGAATAGATTAATTAAATTAATCTCAATCAGATAAATACAACCCTCACAAATAAATAATTATCCATTAATTAATTATCCAAATAAATAAACAATAATCATACATCTAATAAAGATGTAACTGAAAGTTGTGACACCCACTAGCACACTTCTTTTCTACCTCCTCCACTAAATAGTATTTATTGCACTAAGTAGCTACAAAAAGTAATTAAAATATTCTCCATTGATCCAATGGATCCATATTGAGTGAGATTCAACACCTTGTTGCCATTATAAGAAATATTTTTTTTATCATTTTGAGATGGTTGCTTCAACAATGATTCTACAATAGAGAAAATATCCAAGAGTATCATGAGGATGATCCCCCATGTTGTTCATATAGTCCAACAAAAAAAAAATCACATTTGAATCTACAAACATCTGTACTTGAAAACAAGTTAAGGATAAATGAGCTCAATGATCTTGAAAAGCGATGTGAAGAAAGAATCAAGACCCTACAAACAAAGAGATCCCTTGATGTTACAAAAAAACATGTTTATCCATCTCTTATTTTTCCTTTTGATCTCATTCACAAGCAACTTGAACTTAGTTAGGTCAATTATGAAAGGCAAACAATGACGACTTCAATCTATAGATCAATTCCTAAGTTTGATGAGTGTTATCATATTGAAGGAGATACACATGTTGAAGTATTTTTTCAAATTTCATAAAAAGGCATAAATATGAAGATGAGAAAATTTGGATGAGATTTTTTGTTAGGTCACTAAGTAGAAAGGAAAAATATAGGTATCAAAGTTTTTCTAAGTATTCTTTGCTTCATGGAATCAACTTGTGGTTGCATTTGAAGAAGAGTTCACTTTGCATTTAGACCTTGCTATCATGGAGATAAATTATTGATTTTCTATTTCTCTTTCCAAGATCTTAGACAATTTTATACCTAACACACCTACCTATATATTGATATGTTTGTTGGATTCTATGATGTTTCTCTAGATTTTGATTCGATAAAAGAGGGATTTTCTTTTTTATGAACAAGCAATAGGCATATAGGTACCTTGATTTCATTAATGATATAAGAATGTATATAATTGCAAAAGCTATATTCTTTAGAAGCAAGGTTGTTGGTGGTGAACATGTTGTTCCACATAGAAATTATGTAGAGGTGGCATTAAGTAGAAACACAATATCAAGTGATGATTACGTTTACAAGTGTGTGCAAGAAGGTGTCAATGTATTATATAATGAAACTGCAGAATATGATGATAATGTGTGAACCTACATTTAGCTGGATCAATAATCCATGTTTGATATCTATCTTGAGAATGAGGAGTATGAACCTATTGTTTTTTTTGCAACAATATGGATGGTGAGGAAGATGCGTATGGATGAGACTCATATAATGAATAAGTTCTAATAGTTGATTACAAAATGAATGAACATGTTGGTGATGCAAATGGTGAACATTAATATGTCTTTTCATTTGATATCTTAAGTTTCTTTGTCCCTTCTTATTTTGAAATTATTTTTTATTATTTTGTATGAGGAAAGCATTTACACAACTATATGTGATAATGGAAGTGGCATCATAGATGTTTGTAGAGCTGATGATATTCGTTGTTACGAGTTTAGACTTGAGGAATGTGAAGTTGGAAATCATATGGATGCATATTTGTTTGGTGTGCAACACGTAGTCTTCCTCTCACACAATGCACTTCAAAAGGGTATATGAAAGTGTTATTGCAAACATGAAGGTAGAACGATAAGTGTGTGACATGTGTTATTGCAAACATGTGTCATAAGAAGTTGCCAAGAGGAGATAGAAACAATGAGACAATTTAGAGAATCCAGTTTTTAATAGGACGTGTTTCATGATTTGAATTATTATGTTGATAAATGAGTGTGAGGTATATTAGTTTCCTATTGTCCTAGAGGTGAACAAAATTGAATATGATTTTTTTCTTCTTGTTAAATTTTTGGGTTCTTTTATTGTGGATAACAATGTGCTTTAGTTGGATTCCTTCATTTGGCCTAACATATATATTACAATGGCATTGAGTAGCAATAAAGTATTCAAGTTGATGATAAATCAGTTGTTCATGTTTCATATATGTTAGAGCTCCAATTTTTAAAATTAATGTATTCATGAAATTGATTTTATTTATGCATATTAATTCAATGATGAAACATATTTTTTATTGAAATGTGAATTTTAGTGTTTTCTTTTATTCTTAATTCACTCATGGAGGTCAACATATATGAAAACACCATGAATTATTTTGACGTTGGTTTAATTTTTCAAAAAAATTCTTTGGTTTCTATAGAAATAAAGGGTTAAATTTAAGGCAGTGTCGTGATCTACATTATATGGCTACCATACAATGGAAAGATAGATAATGAGCTTGATCTGCACTTTATCAAGGACAATCACAAGTTTTGTGCATGTAACAAGGTTACACTTGTTGTAATTGTGTGGAGTAAACAAATTCAAGTTGATGGTAATTAGTTCTTTCAACATGATTGTATTTGACAAGGGCAAGTGATTTCATCCTCCATCTATAGGCATGGCTAAATTGTTTTAAAAAAATATTTCACAATCATTCTTTGTTGTCTATGTATTTTCATGTTAATTGGTTGTGATCTTCATCATTCATATTGGTTTTTTTGTCCTTCATGAGTCAATATTGGTCCTCATTGTTCTCATATTTAGGTTTACCTAGAGATTTTGGATTCTCATTATGCCTACAAAAGACACACATCCCCAACTAGAGCCACTATTGAGATTCAATTCTATAGTGTCATTTTTGCGTGAACTATTGACATCAACTAATTATATTAAACCATCTAAAAAGGTGGCTATGTAAGTTTGTTGATCTTTCATGCTATTAGATTTTCTCTTATTTGAATACCCTTCATGAATTCCTCTTGATCTCCAAAGTTCAAAATGTGAGGCCTTGTGAATTTTCTAAGTACCACTTTTGTCAGCCTGTTGAACTTTTAGTGCTTCCCTTATTCTCCTGTCTCCTAAGGTATCCTTGATGTTGAAAGTTTGAAATCTATTTTTCCTAAGTGTTTATTTGTTTAAATTTTGGCTTATCAAAAACTTCCTTGCTTTCATGTCTCAAACATCCTTTTTGTGGTCTTCTCAATCCTTGAGTTAAAAAGAGTCTAAGTATTGGCTTTCTATACCTTCAAACTTTTGCATCCCTCTTTACCTGTCTTTCATTTTTTCTAATCTTTGAAAGTTGGATTCCTTCTACCTTTTTACCTTATTGGAGTTTGGATTTTCCCATTCTTTCCTATGCCACTTTTAGCATAAGTTAAGGGTACCTTTAATCCCTAATCTCTGACATCTTTGCTAACCCTTTTTAAATTATTAAAAGACTTTAAAACTTTAAAACTTTTATCCTTCTCCTTACATTCAATTCCATCCTTGATTCCTTGAGTGTTCGTATTTTGTCTGTTGATGTCATGATGATGAGATCTCCCCTTTTAACATCATCCTTACATCATCATTGTGGTTCCAAATTTTGGAGTCTTCCCTTTCTTATTTTTCTTCGCATGGTGGCCTAATGGTCTGATAACTAATAGATTCTTTTTGTCACTTCCTTTCTTGATGAGTATTCTTTTTTAGGGAGGCTTGAGCCTCAATTTTTGACAATCCAAGGCTATAAAAGTTTTTTGGGGATATCGTTGGTTTCCTTGCTTCTCTCCTAGGTTTGATGGTTTGATGGGTAGTCAATTCTTTGATACTCCAATGGTTTCCAATTTCTTTGTCAGGGTTAATGCTTTATCTTTTAAGGGTTTGATAAAATACATGATGATTATTTCAAGTATAGTAATGACCCATTGGTGCATTTCTCCCCCACTTTCTCCACGAACTCACATTAGTGGTGTTGACTTATGAAACTACTAGAAGTAAATGCAAATGTATCTCATTGATCTAAAGAGTCTATTCCAAGCAAGATTCATTCCCAACCATAGATTTTGTAAGTGCATGTTGGTTCAACGACGGTTCTTAAAATGCTAGAGATTCGCCATAAAGTTTCAGGGTAGTCATATACACTAAATCAAACCTCATTGAGGGATTTTAAACTAGTGGAATCAAAGAAGGATAATATTGCGAGTGGATTTTGTTTAGGGCGTCTTCATTGTATTAAGTACATATCGAATAAAAGTTCTCTATTGTAGCGAGGGGTTTTCCTTTGCCACATTTGTTGTAATGAATATAAATGAATATAACAACATTCTTAAAATATTGCAAGGCTTGTAATGATCTTTCTCAATTTATATATGTTGGAAATTATTGTCATTGATACCAACCCTCAATGTTCTGGAGGGTATTAGAGATTGTTATCAGTGGAGTTATAGTATTGTCCATTGGTGTAAATCCTCTATTATTGATGTGGTGTGCTTGTTGCAGTCTATGGTCATTGATGTATAGCGTAGTTAATTAAATGATTAAGGATGTTATTTGTTGTGTATGTCCAGCTTGTTGGTGTTGATGTGTATATTCAATATATTGTGATGATGTTTTTTATGTGTTAAAGAATAGTGATGGTGATGATGCTCATGATTGACAACAAATATGGTATAATATTTAAATAAGGATTAGAAGCATTAAATTGAGGATTAGTAGCATGATGTTGAAGTGATATTTTCTAAATGGTCTTATGCATACTACAAGTTGTAGTATCTCCTTTATTTCTCTTAAATGAACAAATGATGCTTCAAGATGTTCTAGTATATGGAAGTTGGTGAGTGTAGTAAAATTATATTGAAAATGGTTTGGAAGAATACTCTACATTCCTCTGCATTCCTCCACATTTGTAGATATGCATTTGTAGTTCTAGATATAATGTGTATGCTTTATGTGATAGACTTATAAAGCACTGAGATGGGGGGGTGAATTAGTGGCAGCAAAAACAATACCACTTTAAACACAGACCGGTAAAGACAGTTAACTAGTTTACTTAATACTATGCATGCAATTCAAAATGATATTAAAGCATCCACAACAAGTAAACCATCCACCATAACACAAGTCTTTATACGTGGAAAACCCAACTGGGAAAAACCACATTGAGATGGGAATCACAAGTTAACTATCTATAGTAATAGGTAACTGACTGGTTAAGGTCTACAAAATGTGTTGTTAGGAGCGAATCCTGTTAAAGATTCCAAAGCTCTATTAGGAGCTATATCCTGTTAAAGGTAGTACCATGTTAGGAGTAACCTCGGTAGAGGATTTCAAACCCAAACCAATGGATCAGCTGGTTAGAGAATTTGTACAATGAAGCTTGTTAGAGCTTACCCGGTTAGGGGATTTGACTGTTGTAGTGATTAGAAAACAACAAGTGGTATGATCTAAAAGTAGCACATCTTGCTTGAATAGATCCCCTTCTTCTCACTCAAAACTGCATCACCGACATACTCTGCAATGCCTTTAGTAAATCTTAACAACTTAACACTTCTATCTCGCATCATGAAAATAGTTCATCACAATGTCATTATATAGACATTAGATTTCATGTCAGCTCAGGAATCACATCACAATTTCCTAGGTGAAGTGTATCTGGACAATCTAACATAACACATCACAGATTTCCACCAAATTTGTTGGTTAGAGATAACTCATCACACAATTAGTGAAACCGGTTGGAACACCTATACCGGTTAAGAGTTAACCTCTTCCAACTCATAGATCGATTGTGCTCCATTTGCTTCCTTGTTGATCTCTGTAGTATCTCCAAACTAATGCAAGTAGAATTGACCATGACCAATGTCATTCCTGCATATATCGGTTGTCTACATATACCTATTAGACACCTTCAAAACCGATTGGACTTCTTTATACATATAATACTAGTTTTGCAATACTAAGACTTAGGTGTAGTACTGATTTGTCTTAACTAAGATGACTAAGACAATGTGAACATATGTGTGTGTATACATGTGCCATCAATGACAACACATGAAGTCATCCTTTACAAAAATCATCATAAATCCAACAATCTCCCCCTTTGGCATTGATGGCAACACTCAGAAATTTTTTATAACTTTACAACTAAGTGTACTTACAAAAATTGTACAAACATATTTCTACTCCCCCTTAACAATACGTACAAAATTTTCACAACACATACATATTTCTACTCCCCCTTTGACAACAATGCCAAATTGAAAAGTAAAATACATATATATTAGATCAAAATTTGCATCAAAAACTTCATATAGAAAAATATAAGAGTTTTTTCAACGAGTGTTCACTGCAATTTTCAAGAAAATGTCACTAAAAATAATCTTCATCTAAGTAAAATCATTATCCCATGTTTCTAATAATGTTTCAATGATCTCAATGATTGTCATAACTTGTGTAGCAAATTCTTCCATTGCGTCCACTGTGCTCATTTCTAGAGTTGCCAAAACCACTTTTGCATCCTTGTATGCCCGTTGTAAGATGTCCACTTTAGGTCTCAACCGGTTCTTGAGCTCTTTCAAGGATTAGAGTTTCTTTGCCTGTTCACAATCATAAATATCTAACCGATATTGCAAATCATCAATCGATTTGCCAAATTCTAAGGCTGAATCTTGTAAAGGTATGTAAGAAGTACATATCCTTTCTAGTTCATATTATGTCTCTTCTAGCCTCTTCTTCAGATTAGGATAGAAAAATGAAATGTTAGATGTATAGGCCAGTATCCTTCCTCCAGTTTCAATAGTAGTCTTCAAAAGATCTTTATTCTGAGATAAAGCAATCTTCCCTGTATCAATATCTTTCATTATTTGTTCTCCTATCTTTTGTTTGTAATTCTTCTCAGCTAAAGTCTGAGTAGCTTCTTCAAGGGACTTCAATTGGTCAGAAACATCAGCAACCAATTGGCCAAGCTTGCCGATAGGGGTTGACAAATTCCCAGTGTCAGTCTCTGGTAGAAGACTTGACAGAATCTCAACAGCAGTTTGAATTGTTTTCGCTTCTTTTCTCTGTTCTTTCAATCTTTTCTTTTGAGCTGTAGATTGCATCACTATAGCAATCTACATGAGTTTAGATTCACTCATATTGTCTACATCTATAGGTCCTTTGATGCCTATTGAGTCACCCTCATCATCAGTTTGTTGCTTTACCTTTGCTTTTTCCTTTTCATCTATTTTCTCTGCTATCTTCTCCTTTGTTTTCTTTTTCTCTTCCTCCTTTTTCTTTTCAATTTCTCTCACTTCAACCTCTTTCTCACGTTTCTCTTTCTCTATTTATGCCTCTGTTTGTTTCTCTTGTGTATCTGTTGTAAGCAGTGGCAGTTGATTTTCCACTTGGTGTTCTTTTTGGGTGGCGATTGAATATCCACACTAGGTTCAATGACTGATGCTTCAACTGCTTCCTGTGTAACAATAATGACCAGTTGTTGTAAAGGTTCCATAACTGGTTCAATGATATTACCAGTTGTATCAATAGTGTCCTAGATTTCATCAGTATCATCTACAAAGAAAATAAGTAGTGGAGAAGTAGTGTCATCATTGTGCTTAATAGGATAGACAACATCCAGTGTAATAATCTCTTCTTCATCTAGCTCGGGTTGAGCTCCAGTCTCTGTTTGATCAGTTTTATGAGACTTCATTTTCTCATGCATCCTTTGAATATTTTTAGCTATAAGATGAGTATCATCTTCAACAAGTTGAGTCTTTCTACTCAGTAACTTCAATCTTCTTATCTTAGAATAAAACTCTCTTTTGAAATTATCAAGCAATTCTAATAAATCATCTCTAGGTAACTCGGGAAAATATTGAATGAAAAATATATCAATAATTTTTTGATCTTGTTCTACAACCATTTTCCACGTATTTACAAGAATAGAATACAAAGAATCAGAAATATCCTTTTCAATATCTTGAGGCAATTGATTGTATTGACACAAGTGGTTGATTACCTCTTGAACAATTTGTTGCTTTCGATCATCATCAAATGAATCAAAACATTCTTTCACATTATCAAACCTATTCCTCCCTAATGTTTTTACTATTCTCTCAAAATCAGGTGTAGGCTTGTAAGATAAAACATTAATAAGAATACTTTTCTTTGAAGTGTTTCCTACTGGTTTGGCTTTCTTACCAACTGCTTTCATCTTCTTTGGTTCATCTTCAGTGTCAGTATCCTTGGAGTCTGATTGAAGAATGAGTTGCCTACCTCTCTTCTTTGTTGCAGTCTACTTTTTAGCATATACATTGGGTGTCTGTTCCTTTTTGAATTGAACTCTTCTTGTCACCCTTGTGCCAATGATCACTGAAGGTGCTTGCTCAACTTTCTTCTTCTTCTCTTTGGCACTACTGGGCTGAGTAGGTGCATTTCTTTCTTGGTAAGTTCACGGTCTTTTCTTCTTCTTGTCATTGGGAGATGCCAAAAGGTTGTTGGCATAACCAATTAATAAGTCATAGTTGACTTCATAACTCATTTCTTCCATCTCATCTTCCCTGGGTTCAACGACCTCCATAAGACAAAAGTCTGGGGTAACTATGAAACAAATGTCTTTTGCAAAGTGTTTCACCACATCTTCAGGTAGCCTTAACCTTATGCTCATCTTCTTTTGGAACTCATTAAAATATCTATTCATGGCAACAAGAAATGTGTTCTTTACAACCTTAATGTTGTTCTTGATTTGAGTTGTTACCGGTATATCTTTTGACCATTGAATGTCACCAATTCCTAGTAGGAAATTATGAAAATAGAAGAATAGACCAATCAACAGTTGACCATATTTGAAATTTTGACTGTTGTCTTTCTTAATTGATTGCAGGTTCAACATCAATTGACTCCTTATTGATTCACATAAGTCATAATCTGCATTCTCTGCAATCATCCTCTAAGTTGCATGCACAACAACAGATGGCACACTATTCATCCTACTGGAATAAAATATCTTATAACTAATGACCATAGTTGCAAGTCTGACTGTTGGATATTTAATGTTGTTGACCAAAAACGCACGACCGTTAGAGGTGTTATTATTCAGTGCAATCATAGTCTCTTTTGAAATTTTCCTCAGCTTTTGAACTTCACCAGTTTGCCAAAAACCAGTCACAGCATGAATTGCTTCCTTCATGATTGTATGCGACTTGTCAAGATACATATTCTCTCCATGCACATGATTAAGAATTATCCTAATATGCTCTTCTTCAAAATCTTTAAGAAAATATGCCGCATTATGAAAACCTTTTTCATAAACCCTAATGTACTCTGGTTTGATTTTCTCGCTTTTATCACAAAGATTTGAGTTGTGAATAGATTGATAGTGATCCTAAATCCTCAATTTTACAGTCAATAAAATTGGATAAATCACCTTTGATCATAACACCATCAGGAACTTGATACAAATGCATTGTATGATACTATTTTGTCTAATTCCATAGACTCCATAGGCTTAACACTAATCATAATTCTTTCTGCTTGCTTAGATGACGATGCCATTCTGGATAAACTCGATTTGAGAGAGATTAACAAAAGAATACCTAATTCCCTTCGCACTGGAAAGGTTTCTAGTTGATCTCCCGAATGTACACCCATTTCACCTTTACAAATCTTCGAGTCTGATTCAATATTTCGATCTGCAACACAAAATCATTCACAATCAATTAGCAATTCTCCTTTTCACTCAGCATGTGCTCAAAAACTCTCCTTCAAATGCAATTAGGGTAAAAATAACATAGTGAAACTTCACTTTTATAAATTTACCCACTGCATTAATTGCTCAACCGATAGGGTAACAAACCCTAATATACCGTTTAACAAAACTCACTTATACTGATAGGTATATAACCGAATGATAATCCTTTGAAAACCGATAGACAATGATATCAAGAATTCTCACAAAACAACTCAAAATGCAAAACTCTCTTACCACACATTCTTCAAGGGGTCCGGAAGTGGATTTACCATTATGCTCCCCTTAGTCCTATTTGAAAGGCTTAGTTCACCAGTGTAGGATTATCCACACTAGGTGAAGAGATCATTCTTTTGTAGGCTTGTCCTCACTCTTCTTCTTCCAGATTTTGTTCATCTCTCCTCTGGTTTCCTCAACATCAACCTTCTGCTTACCTTTTGTAACTTCAAAGTGATTCATCGGTTTGTTCTTCCTAGTCTTACAAAACTTTGCCATGTGTCTCAGTTTGTGACAATGATAGCAAGACATCCTCAATGATCTCCAAGGTCCTACATTACCTCTTCCAATTCTCCTTCTACAATTCCTAGCTACATGACCATAATTATTGTAAATGGTGAAAATCACATTTGTTACCTTTTCCATTTCATATGGACTAAACCGGTTGACATAGGGTTTAAGCCAGTTCATGTTTCCCCGGTTGTCATAGGTTCTTCTCCAATCACCATTAGGTCTTGGATTCATGTGAGTTTTTAGATTGTTTGCTCCATATGCGCATTCAACTGATCTATGTCCATACATGTTGCATGTGAAACAATGACCTTCAAATATTCTAGACACATACCTATCATTTACATTATAGCCTTTGTTCACATTAGGTCTTCTTTTACACACATTAACAGTATGTCCAAGTTTATGGCAAATAAAGCAAACATGTTTGAAAGATTTCTTATCAGTAGGCTTGTTAGCCTTAGGAGTAGTTTTACCTTTGTGCATGTTTCTCTTGGTACCGGAAGATTCTCCTTTCTCAGATGCATTGAAACCTAGTCCAGATGTGTCACCTTTCATCCTCTAAGATTGGATCTTCTCATCCAGCATAGAAGAACTCTTATTGAACTTTTCAAGCTTCCCATTAGCCTCAGTGAGCTCTCTGGTAAGATCTTCATTGTGTTTTGTCAAAGTCTCTCTTAGAGATGTTGCCATTTCAAGATCTAGTTGTAGTGCTTCCTTCTCTTCCTTCTCATGCCAATGTTCATGCAAAGTTGCATTCTCTTGTTTGATCTTAGCAATCCCATGATCTCTCTCTTTGATTAGGTCTTCAGTTGCCCTTCCTGCTTCAAGCTCTTGGCTCTTGCGGATTGTTAGGGCTTCTAACTCTCTCCTCGGATTTATCTTTTCACCATTCATTTTTTAAACTTCTTCAACCAATGCATTAATGTTAGCCTCATCTGAAGAACTATTGTCAGATATCCCCAATAGTTGCTCAGTTAGCTCTCTCCTTTTCACTTTTGAAGCTTTAAATTTGACCCTCAGGGTTTCAAGCTCTTCCTTGGTAGCATCAAGCACTCTATCCATCTCTAAATAACTCATATCCCCCATGATGGCTTTAGGGTTTCCTTCCAAGCGATTAAGCCTTAAGGAAGTTAGGCTTTGATACCAATTGATAGACTTATAAAGCACTAAGAGGGGGGGGTGAATTAGTGACAGCAAAAACAATACCACTTTAAATACATACTGGTAAAGATAGTTAACCAGCTTACTTAATACTATGCATACAATCCAAAATAATATTAAAGTAGCATCCACAACAAGTAAACTATCCACCATAACACAAGTGTTTATACATGGAAAACCCAACTGGGAAAAACCACGTTGAGATGGGACTCACAAGTTAACTATCTGCAGTAATAGGTAACTGACCAGTTAAGGTCTATAAAATGCTCTGCTAGGAGCAAATCTTGTTAAAGATTCCAATGCTCTATTAGGAGCTATACCCTATTAAAGGTAGTACCCTGTTAGGAGTAACCTCAGTAGAGGATTTCAAACCCAAACTAATGGATCACCTGGTTAGAGGATTTGTACAATGAAGCTTGTTAGAGCTTACCTGATTAGGGGATTTGACTGTTGTAGTGATTAGAAAACAACAGGTGGTGTGATCTAAAAGTAGCACATCTTGCTCGAATAGATCCTCTTCTGCTCACTCAAAACTGCATCACTGACATACTCTGCAATGCCTTCAGTAAATCACAACAACTTAACTCTTCTATCTCGCATCATGAAAATAGTTCATCACAATGTCATTATATAGACATTAGATTTCATGTCGGCTCAGGAATCACATCACAATTTCCTAGGTGAAGTGTATTTGGACAATCTAACATAACACATCACATATTGCTGCCAAATCTGTGGGTTAGAGATAACTCATCACGACCGGTGATAACTCATCACACAGTTAGTGAAACCAGTTGGAACACCGATACTGGTTAAGAGTTAACCTCTTCCAACTCATAGACCGATTGTCCTCCATTTGCTTCCTTGTTGATCTCCACAGTATCTCCAAACTGGTCCAAGTAGAATTGACCATGACCAATGTCATTCCTGCATATACCAGTTGTCTACATATATCGTTTAGTCATCTTCAAAACTGATTGGACTTCTCTATAAATATAATACTGGTTTTGCAATACTAAGACTTAGGTGTAGTACCGATTTGTCTTAACTAAGATGACCAATACAATGTGAACATATGTGTGTGTATACATATGCCATCAATGATAACACATGAAGTCATCCTTTACAAAAATCATCATCAAGCCAACACTATGTACATTACACACTTATATTTTTAGGTCCCTGACATTGTAGTTGATGATTCTATTTAAGGAATGCTGGTAGTTTGATGGTTGGTTAGGACTGGTATGGAGAATGCTTCACATTGCTCTGTATTGATGTCTTTATTAGTGCGATTTGGAGGACATGCTTCTAAAGTTTGTGCAGTGTGTTAGATTATATTTCAGGTGATGAAGTGTTCCAAAAGTATGCTTATCAATTTCTTATCTCTTGAATGTGTTTTCTAACATTCTAGTAATGAAGTGTTGTGTATTAATTTGGTTCTACCGGCTTGTCTTGGTGGCAGTATGAAAGATGTGTCTAGAAGTTTTGATGGGTGTGCTAAGAATGTCTCCATGCGGTTTGCATGATGTTGGTTGATCTCATTGGTTTTGCATTGTGTCATGAGTTGGTTTTGATGGTAATTTGCAATTATTTGGTAGACAATCTTTCATTCTCTCGCTTGCGCTATATCATTAGGGTTTTGTGTCAGCATTGGAGATTATGTTCAAGAGTTGTATTTGGGTCCTATGATGTATTACAAGGATTTGTATTGAGTAGATTCATTTAGAAGTGTTTTTTTAAGGACTAAACATTACCCTATTGTTAACTCGGAAGGATGTGTACCAGTGTGTGTGATGTTTGAGACTACATTGGATGATGTATTAAGATGTTTTAGGTCTTCTCTATCTACTAGATAAGACCTCTATCATTGCAATTATGTTTTTCTCCCTGCAACTTAGTGGGATCATTTATTGTCCCCTATTCTTGTCGACCTAATTGATGTTTTGAGGTCTTGGGAATGGTATAAATAGAAGATAATTTCATTTTCAAGTAGTGTGGATTACAGTGAAATGTGAAAGATGTGAATGTGAAGCAATAAGAGTGTGTTGTGATAGTATTGGAGATGAATTGCCAAATGGTTGCTTGAGGTAGTGAGTTAAAAGCAACTACATTTTAGGGGGATTGTTGGATGTAGTGTTGTTGAAGGCTTATTTATTGTAGCTCGTATTTTCATGTATCTTGCTCAGAGATAGTGAGTCTTCTCAATAGGTCCTTTATATCTTGCCCTCAAGTACCGAACTTTAGTTTGCAAGTCCTCTCGGGAGTAGTGATCCCTAAAACAAATTGTAATACTATATATATAATGTGAGTTAAAGTTCTTACCATGATTTTTCCCTTCTTGGGTTTCCACGTAAATATGGTGTTCTCTTGTGCTTTTGTGTTCATTGTTTATCTTTCATTACTACTGACTAGATTAAGGTTTAATGTTGAATTTGAATTGTGCAATAAAGTGTTAAGATTTGTTTAAGATTGATTCAACCCCCCTCTTAGTGTTGGGGTGTGCTTAACAATATATGGGCATATGAAATTATATCATGGATTACTATGCATGCTCTATTACAATATTTCATAATCATTGCTATATGAAAATACATAGCTACATGTTCTATTTCAATTTTTCTTCTTCTCAATGTGGTATGACTTTGTTGTCCAAATAAATGGGCATTGTTTTGGAACTATATATGGTGAAAATGGATACAAAAATGTTGAAAGATTAAATGAATTCAACCACAAAACCTTAGCCTAACAACAACAAAGATCCACCATAACATATGAAGATTACCTAAGACAATGTAAATAAAATGAAATCACAAAGATTATACCATCACATGTCCAATAGGGTTTGGATATCCATTCTTCCTATCTCCATTGATCTTGCTTGATATAGTTGCTCTCAGATTTTATATGCACAAGAGCCCAACAAAGAACGGAAATGTGGTTGCAAGTAGGATCACATATGAAAGTGCAAAAGCGTAGTGTAGTTGAGTAATCAAGTAGTTAGTTAGGGTTGATAATGAAGGAAGCATCTCCTTATATAGAAGACACTATATGAAATGGAGGGATAAGATTGAGAGGTGTAAAAGATAAATGGTCGGCTATGATTAAAGGGTAGGTAGAGGAAATAATAAAACAATGAGAGGGTAGGTATTGTATGAATTAAGAGATGAATGACATGTGTCATAGGTAGAAAAGGCTAATGAATTAATTAAATAAATAAAGATTTATTTAATTAATAGAGGAAGTGGGATCAAATTAAATAAATAAAATATTTATTTAATTTAGGAAAAGGATAATTTAAATAAATAAAGGTATTTATTTAAATGAGAAATAAGGCTAGAAGAGGATAAATGAATGAATTAAATAAATAAAATATTTATTTAATTAGACATGACAATTTTAGGTGTCTACATTTTGCCCCTCTTTGAGACAATGCAGCTTGTCGCGTTGTTTCAAAGAAGATAATATGAACTGATACAAAGTTGCCCCAAGATGGGAATGATATGCCCCCTCGAGAGACTGGATGAAAATGTCTGGAAAGATCACAGACAATCTCTTGATAAGAAAGAAAGGCTAGAAAGAGTTGACCAGATAGGATAGAGTGACAGAGTCATGGGATAAAGAGGACTGACTCGGGAGACGTGGGTTAGGGCTAGGGCCAGGGCCAGGGCAGTCTATAAAATAGACCACGAGGGGAATACATCCTCATTGTCATCCACACATCCAAGAGATCAGAGTGCAAAGAGAGAATAGAGCAACAACAGTCAGCAGTGATGGCATTGGTTGACAGATTCGATCCGATTTCAGAGGCCAGCAGATGCAGGAGAGCCGGTAAGTACCGCAAAACCTCCTTGTACTTTGTTGTAATAAATGTTGTCATTAATGCATCTTAGGTAGTGCAATAAATGCATTTTAGGATAATGTCAAAAAATGTCAAAAACGTGTAGGCGCGTCTGCATTGGTGCCAGCCGCATCTAGGTTGGCTAGGTGCATCTGCGTTTATGCTAGGCGCATCTATGAATTTAGCAGCGTCTATGTCAAATGCGAACGCGTCTATGTTGTGTAGACACGTCTGTGCAGGATAGGCGCGTCTGTGCAGGATAGGCGCGTCTTTGCAGAGCATAGGCACGTCTGTG
Organism: Cryptomeria japonica; assembly: GCF_030272615.1. Taxonomy (NCBI): domain Eukaryota; kingdom Viridiplantae; phylum Streptophyta; class Pinopsida; order Cupressales; family Cupressaceae; genus Cryptomeria; species Cryptomeria japonica. The sequence goes on along the minus strand of NC_081410.1, from coordinate 132,341,321 downwards.
TATTTCAAGCGCATCTGTGCAGAGCAGGCGCGTTTGTGTCTTCAAGGTCAAATCGATAGTTCTGTGATGAACATACGTTGTCAATTGGATAAGCTGCTGAGAGGATACACTCAAGCAGGTCCTCTAGGGAAGACTAGGATAGCAGATAGGGCTAGGATTGACAATTCTGTGATAGAACATACGTTGCCAATTAGGAAACTACTCAAGAGGATACACACAAGCAGAGGCCCTAGGATATGATAGATCAAGGCACTTTGTGATGAACAATGAGTACCAAGACATAGTACTTTGTGATGAACAGGGAGTACTAGAAAGAGCAACACTTTGTGATGAACAGGGAGTGCAAAAACACGTAGTACTTTGTGATGAACAGGAAGTACCACTAGGATAGAAGTAACAGTTTGTGATGAACAGTGAGTGTCACTAGGATAGAAGCAACACTTTGTGATGAACAGTGAGTATCACTAGGATAGATAGCAATACTTTGTGATGAACAGTGAGTGTCACTTTGACTGACATGATTGATTTGCTTGACTGCAGGAGTATTTGCCTATGTTGGAGTCACGGGAGAGATTCCCATCGACTCAGAGATTACGACCATAGATGACATTCGAGGACCAAACTGCTATTGAGGGTATGGGTCTGCAATACATTCTGTATGTGCTTGAGTTTCGGGCAAACATGGGTTTGCTAACTGCGCTTGCTGAGAGATGACATTCTGAGACATGCACTTTTCATTTGCCGATGGGTGAGATGACAGTCACCTTGGAGGATATATACAGGATATTGTAGCCATATGTATTTTGACATCATTGTATCATGACACTTATGATTTTGATATATATATGAGATTATTCATCTTTGAGGTAGCTATATGCATGTGTACCTATGTGATGCTTCTATATGTTTTATGATGTATGTTTCTATGTGATGAGATGTTTCATGATGTATGTTTCTATGTGATGGTTATGATATGGATGCAAATATGTACATGATGAAATGCAATATTTTTTTTTGTTCTTTTATGTTTTTAATATGTTATGCCAATGCAAATGTGAATGTATGAAATGCAGATGAATATGATAATGTAAATGATGAGAATGTAAAATGTGCTAACAAGTGTTGTGTGCAGGATGTGATGCAATTGTGATACCTATATGTATGTATGAAATGCTAATATGTGATAATGCAAGTGCAAACTACATGAAATGCAAATGCTTTTGGTGTGTCATTATACTCAGTCATGTGATAGAAGGCTACATGGACTTGAGAAGGACGATGGAAATCAATCAAGAAAGGGGGATGGAAGATAGAAGATATGAAAGTGAAAGAGCTTCTTGTGCATTATCATCATTGAGCTTTATTATAGCAAGTAGGTTATGACAATCGAGGCATATGTTCGACCCAGAAAGTCATTGTACCTATTTGCATTGAGATAAGACAGTCACAAACAAGGAATGCCCTAGTTCCTACTAGACTCACAGTGTCCTCATATCCTTGCACAAGTCATAGCATTACTAAGAGACAATCCACAGACAACAAAAGAAAATAGGTGACGATACCCCATCCTTGCCTTTCTAGTCAAAGACATCCTGGAGATAAAATCTCTAGTCAGAGACATCCTGGAAAAGCTAAAAGACATGTCACCAAATAGATAAAATCAAAAGAAAACCAAGACTCGACACCAACATCCATTGTAGTCCTTAAGTTTAGTGTCTCTTGTCACTTGTATAAGTCTAGTTGATTGTGGTCACAATGTTTACTTTCACAAAAGGATAGATAGCACTGAACCATAATGTTGTCTGAGTCTGTTGAAAGATTTGATTTGTTGAAGCCCATTGTTACTGCTGTGTCTCATCTGAAATTGGTTGAATCCATGAAACTGATACTTTATTATGGAGAAGACGGAACTTTATTGCGGATCGGCGATGCAGATGCTGCTTTATTATGGATTGTGCGTGGATAGACTGAAGAAAAGTGGAAGAGATTATACTCCTCAGAACGTGTGATGCTCTCAGTTCCACACCCATCACTAGACGTAGGATTTGCTTTAGCCACAGATAGGAGCTGATTTATTATGGATGAAAATGGGTGAAAAGGAATGTTTATTATGAATGGCTAACCAATCTTGGGTAGATCAATAACAAGCCATGATGGGAATGGATAAGTTTATTATGAATGGAAAGGGGTGAAAAGGAAGGTTTTATGAATGGCTAACCAATCTTAGGTAGATCAATAACAAGCCATGATGGGAATGGGTAAGTTTATTATGGATGGATAGGTCATGAGTGTGTGCAAAGTGAAGGATGAAATGGAATCCTGAAGGAAGGAGGAGAAATGTCTCTACGCATGGCGCTGGTGACCCAGTTTTCACCATGGTACTTGCCCAAGGCACCACTGAAGTGGTTTTCACCGTTGGAAGAAAATGTTTTTTCTGTTTTCCAATTTTATATTTTATTTTTTTTGTGTCACAAGGCGCCTGTTTGCCAGGTTTTCACCAAGTAACGATTTTTTATGTTTTATGATTTTTTTTGTATTTTTTGAATTAGGATACTCTGAAGAGCTATGTGTAAAACCTGTGAAGGTGCTTGTTATTGATAGGATCCTCCAAAGGTTCACCCTCTATGGTTGAGAGCTGATATGCACCAGATCCATAAGCTGCTGTAATGATGTAAGGACCAAGCCAATTTAGTTCGAACTTGCCCTTCTTCTGTCCGTCTTGCTGATTTTTTGGATTCTCCTTGAGAACTAAATCACCCACCTCGAATGTGCGAGGCTTGACCTTATGATTGTAGTTGTGTTGTTCCTTGACTGAATTATGTATAGCTTGACTGACTGTCTTCCTTGATAATGGAATTGAGATAGAATTACTAATGTGTGGATTACGTAGGCCCATGTGCATGTCACCTGAAGAAGTTTGGGCATCCCTGATAACAAAGTCCTTCAAGAAAGCTCCATTAAAGGTCCATGATGTATCACTAGAAGGGAAAGGATGTGCGGAACAAGTGGATGAGTGATGAAGGCTTATGATTGTGAAAAGAAGTGAAAGTAGGATAGCATGATGGAGACTTAAGATCAACAAGTATGCTTTTTGACTTGAAATTTTAGAAATTTTGCCCCTAGTTATTTTGATATTAGGGGAGATCAACTCTTGTTCTTTTTATTTGATAGGATTTTTATCCTTGACCTTTATTTTTTCAGAGTCCAATAGCTTTTGATTTTGATTTGGACTAAAGGACTTTTCTTTATTTTTGAATTTTAGATTTTTCTTTTCAAAGCTTGATTTTTGATCCCCAATTAGTAAGGGCTTTTGTGATTCCTGTTGATCCAAGTCTGGAATTGGAGTGGAAATGGAATGAGTGGATGAAATGGTAAGGCTATATGAGTTCTCAAGAGGGCTAGCGATACGCTCAATAGATTCTTCGCAGGAACCACTCTTAGGACTATTGATATCAAGAGATGCTTGCACCACTAGAGGAGATTTGCATTCAAACTTAGTAGCCACAACACTAGGTGGTTCATACCCAATTCCTTGGCATTGAAAATTATTTTTAGGTTGTTCTTGTTGACTGAATACCTTAGGAGATAGTGGGAGTTGATCAACATGAAAGATATACTCACCACATTCCATGTCTTTAAACTTGAACTTTTCTTTGATCTCTGATGTTTTGATGTAGAAGATTTCAAGGATTCTGGATCCACATATGTTGAAGATGGAATAGCCTCTTGATTGACTGGTATTGTTATTTCTGATCTAGATCGTAGATTGTTGCAATATATGAATGGATTTGGGTCATCTTTGACGGTCACTTCAACTCCATTGTGTGGAAACTTGATACATCGATGATATGTAGATGGGACTGCGCTCATCTCATGAATCCATGGATGTCCTAGCAATATATTGTATGTGAGATCGAGGTCTAGGACTTGAAAAACCACATCCTTTGTAACTGGCCCTACTCTGAGAGGTAGGGTGATTGTGCCTTTGGATGAGTGTTCTTCGTCATCATATGCCTTGATGGTAATTTTGTTTGTAGAATTCACAGCTTTATCAGAATATCCCAATTGTTTAATAGTGCTCAATGTACAAATGTTTAGACCTGCTCCTCCATCTATCAGGACTCATTTTATTTGACTTTTGTGTATGAAGGCTTCAATGTGTAACAATGCATTATTTGGTTGACTTACGGAGGCATCATCGACTTCTGTGAATGTAAGGGAGTGTGGAATGGAAAGGTATCCCACCATGGCTTGAAATTGGTCCACGTTTAGATCAGTAGGGATGGAAGTGTCTCTCAAAGTTTTGTCAATAATGGCTTTTTTTGCGGGGGATATGCGTAAGAGTTCAAGAATGGAGATGAGCGCGAGTGTCTTCCCTAACTGTTCTACAAGGTCATACTCAGGCTTAGTTGATGAGGAAGCGGTGTTTTTAGTTGGAGCACCTTGCAAAGTGAATTTAGCTCGACGAGTGGTGACATTGCATTCAGAGGTAGGTTCAGAAGAAGATCCAATGCCTTTTAGGACAATTTTGGGTCTTTGGGTAGAATTCTTAGGCGTTTTGTCCTTGATGATAATGGTAGAGACATAATTGTCCATCAAGATATGATTGATAGTTGAGTCATAGTTATAGGATGCTCTTGTATAGTTGGTTTGGTCATCTGTGGCTTTAGCTTTTCCCTTGTCATGCTTTGGGAATGGTCCCTTAAACATCTCATGTTCTTGGTTGGATGAGTGTCCTTCAATCTCAATGTCACCTCTATCAATAAGATCTTGTATGATGTTCTTCAGTCGATGGCAATTTCCTGTCTTATGATCCTTGCTCTTATGAAATTCACAATATTCATCATCATTCCACCAATTTGGTTTAACCTTTGGTTCATATGGAGGAAAATCTAGAATAGTGATTACTTTGTTTGCCACTAGTTTCTTGAAAACTGACTCGAGTGGTTCTCCCAATGGAGTGTACTTCCTTCATGATTTTGAAGTTGTTTGAGTATTCACTTGATTGTTTGTAGAGCTTGATCCAGAAAAAATGATTTTGGGTCATACTGTATTGGCATCAACAACACCATCATTGACTGTGTTCTTATTCTTATTCCAAAATCTTGGCTTATCTTTTCCTTTAAAGTCATCTTTGTTTTCCTTGAATATCTTAGTGACTCCTTGTTCAATTAGGACCTTCTCTGTTGCTAAGCCTTTTTCAATGACGTCCTTGAAGGTGGACAAACAAGCTTTCCTTAGATCATAGCCAATGTCTTTGTTAACATTTTGGGTGTACATCTCTACCATTTGTTTTTGTGGAATTTCACAAGAGCATCTACTGGCTAGATTCCTCCATCTTTGTAAAAATGATGAAAAAGATTCTCCATCCTTTTGCTTGGTGTTGCACAAAGTAGTGACTGATATGTTTGTCTCTATGTTGTATGAGAAATGTTGGATAAATGCCTCTGCTAAGTCACCCCATGACTTAATACTAGGTGGAGGTTGGGAGAACCATTCCATAGCTTGATCACCTAAGCTTTGTGGGAATAATCTCATCAAATATGTCTCTTTTGAAGCTACCTCAATGCAAGCTATGAAAAATTGTCTTATATGTGCCTTAGGATCCCCTTTTCCTCTGTACTTATCAAACTTAGGTGCCACAAAGTGTGTAGGAAAAGGAGGCATTGGAATGCTCTTGTCAAATGGATATGGACATATGTCTCTCATTGTGTATGTTGGCTTTGGTGTATTTATGTCCTCCATTTTCTTTTGTAAGTCCTTGATTTGTTGCTCCAAATTGTTCTTCGGTGGAGATCGACTTCTTGGACCATACCCCATGCCTGAACCACCGGGTGGAGGAGGAGCATGTTGCATATATGGATGATATTGTTCATACACATGTTCATATGGAGGAGGTCTATAATGATGTTGCGTATATGGACCACTTGGTATAGAGTCATGTTGAGGAATGACATATCTGCTTTGTCCATGTATACCATACTCTATAGGAATGTCATGAGTTTGTTCTAGTGTGTTGCCCCCAAATTTGATGCGAGGTTTTCTTGTGTCCAAATTTTGAGCATGCCTTTGAATATCCAATTGCTTTGGTGGTTGATCCTTAGCATTGGTATGTGATTGAGCATATTTTTTTGCATAAGACTTCCATAACGGTCTGTGAAGGTGAGTATCATATGCTTGACCATGTGTGTATGGGACCTTTGGTTTTTGAAACAAAGATGATGGTGATTCAGGTACAAGATGTGGTCCTCTATTGCCTCCACTATTAGGCCTCCTTTGATCCATGTTGGAGTGATTTTTTTGCAAAGGTTGATTTTCCATTATTTGAGACATCAAAATCATGAGGTATCTTGGCTCCACTTTATGCCATCATTTGTAAGAAATATTGTCTATCCCTCCTCATTATTTCCTCAACCAATCGATTGAAACGGGGATCCATAATGGAGTCTTCCACTTCTGCTGAATGTATTGAAATGTTGTCCATATTGTCATTGTGTGTATCATTGTTTTTTATAGTGTCCATGTTCTCAACATTTGGAATGTTTCTATAGGCATCCATGTCAGGTAATGTAGTATGATCAGAATTGAAAAAGACATCATTGTCATACTCATAGGCACTCATGTTTACGGACTCTTGAGCCTCTTTAGCTTCTCTCCTAGATTTTTGGGAATGGGTTTCAACCATGAACTAGGTATTGACTGAGATGTTTGAGACTAGATGAAAATGGAAAGAGTATGGAAGACGAAGAGTTGGATGGAATGTAAATGAATCTGAAGTTTACTTGCAATGTTCAAAGTGTAAGACCAAGTATGTATGTAGTAGAGTAGGTGTGGCTTTCAAAGAGATGATAGTTTCTCTTGATGAGGTAAGTTGACCTTGACTCTAAGTAAGACCAAATGAGACCCAAAGGTGATAAGGCCTTGATGAGGGACCACTTAGCAAAATATAGTTGTATGTAATGTGTTGACAAAGTAAGATGAGGACAAGCAAGTGACTTTTTGACTCAAGTTTAGACAAATATGAATGTAATGTAAGGTGTAAAGCAATGATGGACTTTGTGAGACCCAAAGATAGGTTGAATTCTAGACGAAAACCTGGAGAGATAACCTAGGAAGCTCAATAAGTCTGAAACTGACTGTTCTTGTTTGTTGGACTATAAATTTTTCCAATTTGTGAAGTTATTTTGTTGTGACCAAATCTGAATGTTTGACTATTTTTCGTGACAAGAGGACACAATGTTGATGAAGACTAATGTTTGCAAGTGTTTAGACTCAAAATGACTCAAAGAAAAATGTAATGTTTGATGTAAAAATGTTTTGCATACACTTGAAGACACAATGTTTTGTTGTTTGGTCTTGAATGTTTGATTGTTCAAAATAAGTCAAGCACAATTCTTATGGCTGGCCAAGACAATAGTTGTTGATCCCACATGGAGTTTCTCCCTAGGCTACGCTATTCAGAGTGGATACTTAGATGCTTGACCCCACTAGCTCCACCCTCGGCACTCACTTCTCGGTGCAGCCAAGCATCAGTCCCCACGAAAACTCCCCGTGGCAAACTTTGTATCTCTACTAAGAACCGTATGTGTGTGGGCCGCTACCAGAGGTCCAACCTCTTGCCCCAACAACTAGAAGGATTTTGGCTTCTAAAACAAAAAGGTGCTAGTAAGGGCATCCACTCGTGTGGCCATACATGTGGCACTTTCAGCTCTGTAAATACAGAAGGCTCCCAGCTGGTAGGGGTTACGCCCTACAAATGATCAAATAAATTTGATCAAATGGGTTTATGGGGAGACATAGTGTCGGTATGAACTAATCAGCACACGTTATCCATAGTTTTCACCATGAATACAGTTGTTTATAGTGGTTCGGAAGAGGTGGGTTTTCCTTGCCACCACTTGGGTTGTTCTCTCCTCACTAGTAGTCCTAATGACCACACGGGGAGACAATCCCTCTAAAGATGAAACAAAAAGAGCCTATTGCTCAAGACACAAAATACAATGGTTCAATTTTAGTGCACCAATTGAAGTGTTTGCTAGTCTATGAGAACAAGGCACACCATAAAGATCAAAAACCCTTGCCAAGGTCCTGCAACAAAGATTTTTTAGTAGTTTGGATTGTTTCAAATGATCAACCCTTCCTGCAAGCACACAAGTTAGGTAAATTTTAGATCCAAAAGACTTTGTGAAATAAGGGCCTTCAACAATGCATTTTGTTGACCAATTCAAAGATCTGATTCATCATCAAAAAATAGCACCTGCAAAATTTCAAGAGATTTCCAGAAATGTAAGAAAATCCAAAAAATTTGCTAATTTGCTCCAAAAATTAATTGTTTAAGAAAAATCATAAAAAATTCATATAAAATGCAAAATTGATCCAAAAAATCTGAAATTTTTATTAGAGAGTCTTGATGGTCTTCCAAACCTTCTTAAAAAAATTTCTACAACAAATCGAAATAGTTTGTGAGATATGAGCAAAATAATGCAAAATCCTAATTTTCAAAGATCTAATTTTTGAGGAATGATTTTGCATCAAATTTAAAATCACAAAGAACAGATCCTGTGTATAATTCTGAGAGATTTCCAAAAATGTAAGAAAATCCAAAAAATTCGCTAATTTTCTCTCAAAATTAAATTTTTATGAAAAATCATAAAAAATTCATATAAAATGAACATTTGATCCCAAAAATCTGAAATTTTTACTAAATCCTTTTGATATGTTTCCTGGCTTGCACAAAAAATTTGATGCCAAAATTTGAAGCCGTTTGTGAGATTTGATCAAAATAAGGAAAAACCCTAATTTTTAAAGATCCAATTTTTTAGGAAATATTTTGCATCAAAATTAAAATCACAAAGAATAGATCCTCTATATAATTGTGAGAGATTTCCAAAAATGTAAGAAAATCCAAAAAATTCACTCATTTGCTCTCAAATTATTTTTTTATGAAAATTCATAAAAAATTCATAGAAAATTAAAATATGCTCCAATAGATCTGATTTTTTTTTTAGAGTTCATGATACTGTCTTCAACCTACAAAACAAATTTGGTGCAAAATTTCCAAGCCATTTGTGAGATATGATCAAATCTCTCCAAGATCTTGATTTTGTGTCCAAAACCCTAGCTGCACAAGGTTATTCTCCAAATTGTTTAACAAAACAGCAATATAGGGTTAGAAAAACCTGCAAAAAATACAGATCTAACAAAAATCCATGTCCCATGGGGCATTCCAAAATGTTTATGGTGAAAATGGATACAACAATGTTGAATGATTAAATGAATTCAACCACAAAACCCTAGCCTAACAACAACAAAGATCCACCATAACATATGAAGATTACCCAAGACAATGCAAATCAAATGAAATCACAAAGATTATACCATCACATGTCCAATAGGGTTTGGATCTCCATTGATCTTTCTTGATATAGTTGCTCTGAGATTTTATATGCACAAGAGCTCAACAAAGAACGGAAATGTGGTTGCAAGTAGGATCACATATGAAAGTGCAAAAGCGCAGTGTAGTCGAGTAATCAAGTAGTTAGTTAGGGTTGATAATGAAGGAAGCATCTCCTTATATGGAAGACACTATATGAAATGGAGGGATAAGATTGAGAGGTGTAAAAGATAAATGGTCGGCTATGATTAAAGGGTAGGTAGAGGAAATAATAAAATAATGAGAGGGTAGGTAGTGTATGAATTAAGAGATGAATGACATGTGTCATAGGTAGAAAAGGATAATGAATTAATTAAATAAATAAAGATTTATTTAATTAATAGAGGAAGTGGGATCAAATTAAATAAATAAAATATTTATTTAATTTAGGAAAAGGATAATTTAAATAAATAAAGGTATTTATTTAAATGAGAAATAAGGCTAGAAGAGGATAAATGAATTAATTATATAAATAAAGATTTATTTAATTAATAGAAGAATTAGGTGGCGTTGGTACGGTGTTTCAGAGCTCTTCACAGCCATCCATGCACTTTTTCCAGATTTTACTCTAGGTACATTTTATTCAGTTTTTTATGTTTTCACACTCTAGTGAATTATTTGGACATTTGAGCTCCTGGAAACTTCTTGTTTGGGTGGGATGACTTGTTGTTGGTTGTTCTTCATGTATTTCTATTCTTGTGTCCTTTTTTTTTGACATTTTGAGCCTTCATTGTAAGCATTCTCTTTTTTGCAAACACACTAAGATAAAGTGCCACTATGCCTTGTATGCTTGGGATCTTGCACATCTTGTGCCTTATTGTACTCGCACTCCATTATAAAGTGACATGGGGGATTTGATGTTTGCCTTTGTTTGCCATCTGCCTTTTTCACATGAGTGTTCCTTCCATGACATTAGCCTCATGATGTGTTTCAAGTGAGTGTTCCTTCCATGACACTAGCCTTTATATGTGTTTGTATTTTCTACTGCACTCTCGATGTTCCTGGTTCTTTGTCATGCAGTTTTTCTTAGCATTCAATTTCGGTGTAGCTGTCACCTCTACTTTGTCAGCATTATGGGGGGGGGGGGGGGGGGTCTCCTATTGGTTGTTGGTTCTAATGCTTCCTTGGTTCGTTGGAGTGAGCTATGTATTCAATATTTGTTCCTATTTACTAAGCAGATGCAGTGGCTGGTTACCTATGCATTTCGATGAGATGGATCATTTACCATATGGACACTCTTTTATTCTTATTTTTGGAGGCAACCTTCCATCTTTGATTGATCAGCTCTTCACACTTTGGTGTCTTTGCCATCTGTATCTTCGAGTTCAGTTGTTTTCCTTTGTTTGCCATTTGATTCGAGTAGTCTTATTTGAGGGCACTCATGCAGATTATAGTCTTCTCTACCTAATCATCTTCTATTTCAGTGGAGGTTCTTCAGATTGACAGTTATTCTTCGACAATGTTTGCAACTTCATTCTTTAGTGGTGTTCTTCATGTTCATCCTTTGTTCCTTTTTTCTGGGACATTCTCTTGTTTGGAGGTTTTTTTAGTCCTTCACTTGTTTTTCTCTCTTTAGGAAAGGAGTTTTTCCCATGAGGTTTTCTCCTTTTCTCTAGTTGTGAGAGATCTTTTGTACTTGGGTACCTCATTAGGCCTAGTTGTCGGGACCCATTGTTACTTTCATGCATTTTTAGTCCTTGGTTGTTTTTAGCTACTCCCTAAATTCATCTTAAGGGGGGTGTTAGAGTTATCATGTACTAGTAATAATTATTTTTTTAATTATTGTTCTATTATCTTCTACACTTAAGCTAAACTTAGGCATTTAATAATATGGTAGGTATTTAATAATTATTCTAATTATTAAATACACATTATCCCTTTAGGGTTTCTTTAGGGTTGTACACCTTTAGGGTTGCTAATCACCTTTTATAAGGATTGTATTGTACTTTTTTATTGATTTCCTCTCTAAATGATAATCTTTTTCTTCAGAGCCATTATTTCTTTTTTGCCTCCATTCTTCTCTTGTGATAGGTATTTTGCTTGCAGGTGTTCTTGGGATCTCTGAAGTTGTATTTCTCAACTTCTTCAATTTTCAATACCCACGTTAAGCTTATCAAATTCTACAAAATATACAAATTATTTCTATTAGATTATGATACGTATTAGTTAATTCAAAAAAGACTATATTAGATATTTTGGGCAAAATAATAGAAACAAAAATATTACACAATATAATATTGTGCTTCATCTTTTTCATTCAATACAATAACACTTATATAGAAGTTTAATCTCCTAGATTATAGGAACCACTCCCTGATTATATGAGTTGTTCTAACAACTCACCCACCTATAATCTCTTTTACAACAAATAAAATATATTATCAAACAAACCACACTGACAATATTATATTCTAACAATAATATAAAGTTGTTTGTCAACAACTTTATAACTAACCTAAATACCTATGTGAACACTAATTTCTTAATAGACTATACGACATGGATATTTCAAATCTCTTCGAGTTAAGGGTCAATCTATTTTAGTTATAGGATGAACTTTGAAAATACCATGCTTTCATTCCATGCATGTAAATGCTTGGATAAATCCATCTCATATAAGAAGACAACATAATAATTATGGATGTACTTAAAATAAAAACATTCAATAATTTTTTATTTTCATATCATTATTATATATCATTAATTTAGTTGAAATTTAATACTCATATATTTTTTCACAATTATGCATCTTCTTCCTTAATCTATTTGAATCACACTCTACACATAATTATCTCCCTTCACTTCCTAAACTAATTGAACCATAACTGTATCACTAACTTGAATCCAAGAATTTTTTTTAACAATATTCAGTGAATCATAAAGGACAACTCGGAAAAGATGGCTCTGCAACTTGGCAGATACGTAGAAAACCGAGCAGTCGATGAGAGGAGAATACACGTTGGGGTTGTCACAACATCTGGTAGGGCTCCCTTCTAGCAGAAACAACCCTGGGAAATAGTGAAAAACAAGAAGACCATCAGATCAGAAAGGAGATGGGTTGCGAGGGCAGTCGAAGACTATGCATTTCGACACCACGACGAAAAACATCCAAACCAAGGCAGGATCCGGGAGTTGGCTGAAAATCATCCACATGCGAGGGAAGTTTCGACACATAACCAACCAAGGACCGTGGTAGTAGGAATGATAGCAGCTAGGGTAGAGACGAAGAAATTCAGGACAACGGATCAACCACAAATGTGGGTGATCCCAATCACCTCACAGATCCCTAGTTATGCCACCAAGGCAAATAGGATACCATTGTTCACTCAAACAAACTTAGGCTCTGGAAGCTCCATCCGTAAACTGCAATAGATAACGTGCCCATTTATTAGCAGAATGGAGGGTTGTGTTAGACCCATGAAAAATGGAGGAAGGGCAATACCATCACATGGCACCAAATTTGCCAAAACGGTCCTGGACTCGAAGCGAGACAATTTTCCACACAAGGATGTAAGAAATAAGGATGCCCTAGCAGCATCAAATCTCGTTCCAGAGCCCATCAAAATAAATTTCCTTATAGAAGCAAAGGATCTAAGCGAGTACTGCAGAGGGCACAGTCTCTTCGCAAGATGGGGAGGGAACAACCTACCAATCGAAGAAATTGTGGAATGTTGGAAAACAAAATTCCACAGCCAGGTAAGTATAACAACCCTAGTAAACAAATTTATATATATAGAATGCCATGATAAATATATGAAGGCCAAGCTTCTGCATGAAGATTATGTTTTTTATAAAGGCATAAATTTTAATTTCATTGATTGGCAATCGAATTTTGATGCTAAAAGCTTTGAATTTGAAACAGAACCAAAATGGATAGAAATCCACAATGTTCCTGTAGAATTAATGCATGCTAAAATCCTTATAGAAATAGGGGAAATCCTGGGCAAATTCATAGTTGTTGAAAAAAATTGGTCGGATAGCTCAGACATAAAAATCCTAATAGAATTCAACAAAGCTAAGGGAAATCTAAAAAATATAATTTTAGAAACTACCGATGGCATATATACTCTAAAACTGGTTTGGTTTAATGGGCCAGAAGCACAATATTTAGCCTTCTGTAAGAGGTCAAACTATAATTTTCAGAAGCTGCAAGCATCAATTTTGGATAAAATTGTAGCATCAAATGGGAAATTAGACATACAATTTAATGTGAACGAGGGTGACTTTATTATAAACACTGGACAACAAAGGATTGAGACTACCCCAACTCCGCCTCCTTCCCTAGTCTTGGGAAATAATAATAACAAAACCCTAGAAATTCAGACCCATAATAATGAAGAGCAAATCCAAGATGAATTGAACAAGGTTATAGAAAACCTAATGGGGAAACTAGCTGAGGAATATGTAGATGAAATACTCATCGATACCCCAACAAAATTGGCAAAAAATGATAATATCCCCATTGTAGAATAGGTTCAATCCACCTACAGAACACCCTTACTGATCAGCAACCCTAATGAGGAGGCTCAAGAAGATATAACTACAAACTACACCAATCTAGAGGAATCCCCTGTTGTGGAAGGGTTGAATGCAAATGAGGAAAGAATTTTCATTATCAAGGAATTAATCAATATGCAGGCATCAAATAATAACAGAATAGTAGATAGAAACCCAACCAATCCACCAAACAGAGGTATTCTCTGGACAGGAAGTGAGAGAACAACTCCTGATTGTGGAAAAACCCTGAGCAACAAAAGAGGTAGGAAGTCTTTTTTAGATAAAAGAAAGATGGACGGGGATGCAGAGGGGCATGCCAAAATAACAATATTGTTGGGGCCAGGAAAATCTCCCCACCCCTTAGCAGAGGTATAAACATACTTACCTAGAATGTTAGGAGCTTGGGAGCCCCTAACAAATAGAGACTGATTAAGAGAAGTATACTAAAATTTGTCATGGATATAGTTTTGATACAAGAAACAAAACTAAGTAAGACTGATATAAATAATTTTAGCAAAAAATTTAACCAATGGCAAATGGAAGTTGTGGAATCTACAGGGGCATCGGGAGGACTAGGTATAATGTGGAGAAAAAGTACAGTTGCATTCACATGCCAATCCAAAATGCAAAATTGGATGGCTGGCAGAGTTAGAACCCTTATTTTTAACCTTGAGTTTATAATCATTAATGTTTATGGCCCAATCCCAATAGAAAATAAGAGATTAGTGTGGCAGGAAATTGAATAATTCTTAAGGATGCAGGATGGAAAACACATCATCATAGATGGTGACTTCAACACTATCTTATACTCATGAGATAAAAGCAGTGGTAAAACAAAAATTGAACAATCACAAAGAGACTTCGTTAACTGGATAAACAACAATAACTTATTTGAAATCGAAACAGAGATTGGTTTCCACACATGGAATAATAGGAGAGAAGATTTCACTAACATCGCAGAAACACTCGATAGATTCTTCTTTAAGGGAGATCTAAGCAAGTTCCACACAAAACTAAAAACTACGGTGTTGCCTTGGTCAGGCTCTGATCACTTCCCAGTACGCTTAGAACTTGTGGGGGAAACAAAGCAGATGAGATATCCCTTCAAGTTCAAGAAAATGTGGTTTACATACGAAGACTTCCTTCCCAACATACAAAAATGGTGGAAGGAAAGCACCGTTGTAGGATCAAAATTGTTTTGTCTGGTATCTAAGATGAAAGAGATTAAGCACAAGTGGTTGGACTGGAACAAAGAGAAATTTAAAAACATCTTTGAGGAAAAGGCAAGAGTTGAGAAAGAACTGGAGACAATAAACACTGATGTGATGCAAAATGGGATGACTTCTGAGACATATGAAGCTGAGAAGAGGCTCCTATGTGAATATGAAGGCATCTTGGCAAGAGAAGAGATATACTGGAAACAAAAATCTCAAGAATCCTGGTTAGAAGATGGAGATTGAAACACCAAATTCTTTCACAACAATGTTAAAATTAAAAGAGCAGCAAACAAAATCACCCAAATCACCAATAACAACGATTAGACCATAATGGATCAAGATCAGATTGCAAAAGATGCAATCATGTATTTTGAAAACATCCTCAACAATTGAGAACACTCAGAACTCAACAACAATAGAATCTTAACAAACAACATACCCAAACTAATAACAAAGGATGACAACAAAATGTTAAATTCCAAAATCACACACGAAGAAGTTAAAACAACTCTGGATCAATTTTCATGGAGATAAATCCCCTGGTCCAAATGGCTTCCCTTCTTGCTTCTTTTAGAAATGCTGGCACATCTTAGGGGATGAGGTAACTAATGCCTTGGAATCCGCCTGCAATGTAGGAAGATTCCTAAAATAAATTAACAACACTTTTTTGGCCTTAATCCCAAAGAAGGAGAACCCCTCAAAATGGGATGAGTTCAGACCCATTTCGCTATGCAACATGATCTAGAAGCTACTAGCTAAAGTCATGGCCAATAGATTAAAAAAATTAATGCCTATCATAATATCAGAAGAACAAACATGATTTGTACCCAATAGATCTATTTTAGAGGGGATTATTTGTCAAAGAAGCGACCCACTCCTGCCAAATCCAAGGGCAACCCAATATGCTGCTAAAATTAGACATTAAAAAGGCTTATGACAAAGTGGATTGGTAATTCCTATGCAGTTGCATGAAGGCCTTGGGCTTTAACAAGAAATGGATAAAATGGATTCACTTCTATATATCAAACCCTAGGTTCTCTATCTTACTAGACGAGAAATCATAAGGCTTCTTTGAAACCTCTAGAGGACTCATACAAGGGGATCCTTTATCCCCATTCTTATTTATAATTATGTCTGAAGCCCTGGGAAGGAGTTTGGAGGCAGCACAGAGGTCCAACAAACTATTGGGAATTCAGATCACGAGTGGAGTTGACCCATGTACCCATCAACAGTTTGCGAACGATACAATAATTTGGGGAAAAGGACAGCTAAAGGAAGCTAAGGAAATTAAAAACATATTGCAATCCTATGGGCTGGCGTCAGGAGAGATGGTAACCAAAGAGAAGTCAGAAATATTCTTCTTCAAAACGGATCCACATGAGGAACACGGGATAGCTTCATATCTAGTATACAAAAAAGGACATCTACCACTAACATATTTAGGGATGCCCCTAGACAAAGGCATCAGATCGAATAAACTTTGGGAGCCCTTGATTGAAATAGTAAAGAAGAAGTTGGCATCATGGAAATCCTTATGGATGACAGGGGCAGGAAGATTAACCCTCATCAAAATAGTATTAACAACAATTCCTACCTACCTTCTATCTTGTATACCTTTTCCAATAGGGAAATATAAAAAACTAACTAAAATAATGAGAGATTTCTATTGGAATGGTGCAGAAGATAAAAACAAAATGAAACTAATTTCATGGGAAAAGATATGTGGAGAAAAGAGAGATGGAGGAATAGGAATAAGAAAATTACCATGGCAAAATATGGCTTTAGGGGCAAAATTGGCATGGAAAATATATGCATCCTCAGAAGCAAAATGGGCTAAAATCCTTAGGAGCAAATATATGTCACAAAATCAGAGAGAGGCTATCTTTAGGGAAGCACATCCTCCCAAGGGATCTAGAATCTGGAACTTTATAAGAGAAAGTCGGTCACTCATTATGAACCACCTATCCTGGCATGTTCATGATGGAAGAACAACCTTGTTCTGGGAGGATTCCTGGGTTGGTCACCCCTCAATTGACAGTCTAATGGATACAACTAACATTAAAGATCAAATGAAATCTTTATGGGGGGGACCATGTAAGGGATTACATGATACTGGCACCTGAATCAATAATGGGATGGACATGGAAGAACATGTCCCAGTTATTAGTGGACAACAAAGACCAAGTATTGGTGAAAATTCTAGAAGGCAAAACAATAATACTCAAACTTGGGTCGGATGAGCTTATATGGTCAAAATCAAAGAATGGACAATACAATTGCAAAGATGGCTTTAGAACCATATATGAGGAGGCAAACATAATCAAAGACTACTCCCCTAATACAATCTGTTGGGATAAATTTGGACTCCCAAAAGCTGGCTTTTTTGCTTGGGCAGCATTTAAGGGGAAAGTTCTTACTGCGGAACAGTTTAAACTCAGAGGTTATGAAGGGCCCTCAATGTGTGTCTTATGCAAGAAAGATGAGGAAACAAATGACCACTTATTCACAACCTATAACTACACACAAAGATGTTGGTATTGGTTGATGGCACAATTAGGCTGGTCAGGAGCCATCATCCCTAACCTAACGAACTGGCTTAGAAATTGGCCATTAATAAAAAAGAAGAGCATCTTCCATAACCTATGGATTTTCAGTCCAACAATAGTAATCTGGGAGGTTTGGAAGGAGAGAAACAGGAGAATCTTTTAGGATAAAGAAATGAAGATAGAAATACTGATAGCAAAAATAGAGGCCTCCATCACAGAAACCTCCAATAATAGGAATATGACCATCCCACAATATGATAAGACATTTATAGAGTGGGATAACTATATTAGGAAGCAGTGGAAGGGGATCAAAATGCCCTCATTCGTTGGGAAAGGGAACAAAGATAAATCTAAGGATAGAAAAGCATGCAAATGGGTGCTCCTGAAGATTGGATGGTGCAAACTCAATTTTAATGGAGCATCTAGAGGCAACCTAGGGAAGGAAGGGCCGGGATGCATAATTCACTCACATGAAGGGATATGCATTGGATCGAGCTCCCGATATTTAGGACATGGTACAAACAATAAGGCAAAAATGTTGAGCCTAATAGAAGGTCCAAATTTATGCAAACAATTAAATATAACCAAAATAGAAATAGAAGGGGATTTGGCTATCATTGTTAGTGCAATAAGGACCATGACAATAACAAATTGGGAGCTCAGAAGCTTATTGGACAGAGCCCTATTATTATCAGGAAGATTCACAGACTACACAATCAATCACATATACATGGAAGCAAACACATTGGCAGATAAGTTAGCCAATATAAGGGCAGATGGAATTAACAAAACCACACACAGGCAGTCAGATTTGGATACCAACACTTAAATAGACATTGAGATAGAACCATAGAAACATTCACAACCCATTTTTATGCAGAATGGAAGGTATACATAGGCTCATGTGCAAATAAATATATATATATATGTACGTATACAAGTGTATCTATACAACTATATATGTACATGTGCATATATATATGAGCACACACACACACACACACACACACACACACACACACACACACACACACACACACACACACACACACACACATATACAGGTATATATAGACATAGGTATAGATATAAGCGCATGCAAGCACATATATACTCATCATAGTATCCTGAGAACAGAGACCATTCCCTTCTATAGGCACAAACATAATCTAGGTATGGTTCCAGACACCAAGAGTTTAAGGCAGACAAGAATATGTCAAATTGGAACACAACGCACACATACATAGAAACAATCTCACACTCATACAAAGATATTCATAAATATAGACTTATTTATACTCAGAGCCAAAATACAATATTTGGCCCGAGTCCTTAGCAAAATGATGACACTAGACCATAACACCAAGTTCTAAACTGATACGACACGATAGGGCAGAGATGACACCGTCGCAGATTTGACAGACACAAATATGATAATTTGCATACATATAGTAGGACAATTATATGCTTACATGCATATATATGCACATATATACAGATATACAAGTATGTATATAAAAATAGATGCGTATATGTGTGTGTGTGTGTGTGTGTGTGTGTGCAGATATGTGCATATAAATGCATATACATATACATAGCCACGTAAATAGAAAAACATTAAGACATATACATCATGCATACTCGAGCATGGACAAATTGGAAACACACACACACACACACACACACACACACACACACACATATATATACATACATATGTATATACATATATATACATATATATATATATATATATATATATATATATATATGTATATGTATATATATGTATATGTGTATGTATATGTATATGTATATGTAAATGTATATACATATGTACATATACATATACATATACACACACACACACACATAGATATATACATATATACATATGTACATACATATGTACATATATATATGTGTGTGTGTGTGTGTGTGTCAGAATTATCTACAAGCAATCATACAACATAGTGAATGACAGAGAGGTAAACTTCATGTGACTTTCTCGATACAACCGGGGTCACTAATTGTAGTATCGGATCCACTGGTTGCCATAACTAGTATATATACACATAAGCACTCAACACTAAACTCTACCAAAAATGGATTCTGGCATTTGTCTCTGCTCTGAGAAGAGGGAAATGTCCTTCAAAGGAGATATTTCTAATAAGAGATGGTCAGTCATCCTGAAAACGGAGGATGATTTGGTTATACATGCGACCAAAAGGATTATGGGTGATGAGATAATCCTTTCAGGAACATAGACAAAGAGTCAAAAATAGCATCCCAGCAGGGTTTGCAACGATTTTACTTACAATGGGAGAAAGAAAAGCAGTAACAATTACATTATGCAGGTTGATTTTCAAAGAGGAATACTTGGATAACCTAGAAGCGATAAAATGCGTGGATGAGAATCTGCAAACACCATACCCGAAAGATTACTCCAAAGTGGCGAAGGCCATTGATAAGGGGGAGGTGCTCAACGTAGAATTCAAAAGGCCCATCCTTAGTAATAAGGACTAGAGTCTATGCAACCAAAGACAAACAAAGATCGTCAGAAGCATTGCATTCCTTAAGCAATGGCTGGGAGTGGTCAAAGAACTGAAAGGAGAATGGTGGGTGAGTTACATGGTCGAAGAAGGATGGACACCATTCTAAGCAGAGAATCCCACTGAAGCACAGGCCTCTGGTATGGAAACCACAGATGACAGGGAAGAAGATTAAGTTCCAATTACATAGTTTTTTTTTATATAATTATTATAATGAATCTTAAGCATAGACAGATAGGATCGATAGTTATATCAAGACACATAGTGAATTGTTTATTTCTGTGACATAATATGCATAGCGAAGGGTAAGGTATTCATTGTATGACAATATCAAATGATAGTTAAACTATACTTAGATGAAACAACAATCATGATTACCATAATAAGATACTAAAGTTCAGACTAGAGAGGTTGTGGTAGTATCAATCCTTTGCTGACCAGTGCTTTCATTTATGAGAAGTATTGTAGACTGGGTAATCTTTCAAAGTAGGAACAACAATCTTTGATGTTGACCTATTTCAAAAGAAACCTAGTCTAGAATAACAACATGGGAGAGGGTACTGAAATAGTATTGGCTTTATTCTTCTTTTGAAACTAACAGTTAACATAGTGGTTTTGCAGAAAGTATTGAAATTTTGTTTTGTAGGAGAAGGTTTTGAAATTTGCTTTGCAGGATAAGTAGAGGGTGACTATGATGAAAAATGGGAACTGGGAAAGCTGGACAGAAATACACCATCCCATGCCAAGCACAAATTCTCCATATGAAGGGCTTTTTTTACAAGCTCGATTGTAGAACCTATAAAAGGTCATTTGTAATTTAAAGGTTGCTAGTTTAACTGGACCGATGGTCCCGGGCAAGGCCAGAGGTTTTCTCCTCTCCGCTCTTTCCTACCGGCACTCGCACTGAGCGGAGATTGTAACATTTTCTATCAATAAAATATGGCTTAGGCCTTTTTACCGAAAAAAAAAAAATATTTTTTTTTTATCTCCCTTCAGTTCCATTCTATAGATTTTTAGTTTCTTCCTTAATTTATTTGGATTCACTCCACCCATAATAATGTTTGTTCGCATTTGATTTATAGATTTTTATGCTACAATCTAAATAGAACCTTGTTTCCATTAGGATTTAATTTTACTATTTTAAAAACTAAAAAACTAAAATCTCTCATACTTTTTTTTTTTTTTATTGAATCATTTATTAGAGAAAAAATACAATAAAGAAGGACAGTTCAAGGACTGCTACAAGATATAACAACTATCAACATATCACTATTAGTGACCAAATGCATATAATGTACTTAAAATAAAGACATTCAATATTTTTTGATTTTCATATCATTATTATATATCATTAATTTAGTTGAAAATTAATGCTCATATAATTTTTCACAATTATGCATCTTCTTCCTTAATCTATTTGAATCACACTCTACACATAATTATCTCCCTTCACTTCCAATCTATAGATTTTTAGTTTCTTCCTTAATTTATTTGGATTACACTTTACCCATAATAATGTTTGTTTGCTTTTGCTTTATAGATTTTTATGCCACATTCTAAATAGAACATTGTTTCCTTTAGGATTTAATTTTGCTATTTTAAAAAGTAAATACCAAAATCTCTCATACTTCTTTTTTTTGTATTGAATCATTGCTTAGAGAAAAATATAATAAAGAAGGACAGTTCAAGGATTGGCACAAGATATATAACAACAATCAACATAGCTCTACTAGTGACCAAATGCATGTACAAAGTTTTTGTAGTCCAACAAGAACCCCAAAATAAGAGATATTAAAGTTTGTAGCCAAACATGAAGCAACAAACAATAGTTATTATCATACATATACTAACTTGAAAAAAACACATAGCAAAAAAATTGTAGTGCCCCTCCCTGATTCATATTTCTTTTTTGTGCATCGATATACTATGTTGATATAGCTTAGACTATTTTGTTATGCTTTGATTAGATGTTTATGGATTTACTTGTGATCTAGATGCTTCATTATGGATGATAGACATATTATATTTGCAATTGACATTATGATTTCACGTGGATGATGACATTCATAGATTATTATGATGATAGACTCTTGTGTGTGTGGTTTATATTTGGCTATGGTGATTTGATGGAATTTTATTATGTGCTAACCCTATTTCATGATTATGTTGGATGCAATGATGATTATGACAGTGCTTGATTGTTGTGATTGTCTTCTAGTGTCTTCGTGATAGGGATGATGTTGTACCACTCGTTGCGAACACGATATGATGTTGTGATTCTCTATTATTTGCCTGATCATTTATGATGTATATGCATTGTATATATGTTGTATTGTGGTTATTGGTGGTTGCAGGATTGTAGGTACTAGACATCAACTCCGCCTGGTCTCACAGGTTTGAGTGTGTCTTATCCCAATGACAAGTTGTTGGAGATGGTGTGTGTTTGCCTCTTTCACTCCAGGCTTAAGTTGTCTACCTAGTCAGTTTGTGTCGTGGCGCAAGTTGATGGTTAGAGTCTTGTGTTGATGTTCAACCATATGTTGGGTTGCTTGAGGTGTTGTGAGTATGTGATAATATTTAATTATACTTGATTAATATAGTATTAATATTATAGTTGTTTTATTTGATAGTTTGATTATTTAATATTAATTTGTATTGTCTTGATTAATGTTTATTGAGTTTTATTTATTTTAATTGATTTATTCTTGGGTTTGATTTATTATTAATCTATTATTGTTTATAATAATATTTTCTCTTGTTACTAATGGTTATTATGTTATTATCTTGTTATTACTTGGATAAGCAGATATATTATATAGTTTACCTACCCCTTTTATCTGACTGGTTGACTTTTTTTTTTTTGGGGGGGGGGAGGGGTTGAGTAAATAAAACTATTTTATATTATTTACCTTGATATAATGCACGATAGGTATAATATATAGTTTTCAAGAATATTTTGATTGGCCGATGCATTTCTATAGTTTTGGTTATTTATTTATTTATTTATTGGGTTTTGTCGTGCGTTGCTGAGGTTGGCATCTCTGCAATTTTGATTGAAGGTTTTGGATTCTTGATTGAACTTGAAGATTGTGTGGTTGGATTTGCGAGATTTTGTTTGCTCTTCATTGAGTTGATTTCTTGCCTTGGTTGCAATTTCTAGGTTGGTTGCTTATTTCCCTTGCTTAGCATTTTGATTTGAATTTTTTTTGTCTTCTCTATGATTGTTGAAAGATTGTTTTGGGAAAATCTTAGTGTTTTAATATTTCTATTATGGTATGGGAAATGATAAATACATAATGCATAGTTGTGTGCAATATTGTCTTAGATTGGGTATGGGAGAGTTGTCGAGAATGTCAATTTTGTATTTGTTGTGTATGATTGTTTTCAAATTCTTTTTTATCTGTGGACTTGTTGAGTCCTTGATTTGTCATTGTGTTGTAAATGAAACCTCTCCCTGTGTTATTATAATCATTGGTGTTATCCTTCAAGTTTTGTGTAATTCAGAGTGAGTTTGTGATTGTTTTTGTGTAAGAGGTGTAGGGAATTGATGTCAAAATTCCTTATGACTTATTTTATTTCTTTGTTTCTATGTTTCCTTGGCTCTATTTTATCCCCCCACACCTTTTGGGAGCATTATTGGTCCTTTTTGTGAGGCTCTATTTTATCCTCCCACACCTTTTGGGAGCATTATTGGTCCTTTTTGTGAGCCCATGTGCAAAACTGGGCATTTCTGTTACTTAATTTCTCTGTTTTACATTATTTTTTCACTCAGTCATGGATGTGCTAAAGTTTGCCATGGATGCGCTAAAGTATTTTATGGATGCGCTAATGTTTGCCCCGAATGCACTAATCTAGCCTGTGTATGCACTAGACTGGTCCTTTGATGCGCTAACCTGCCCTGCTTGTTAGTTTTGTCAGTATTTGCTCAATGAGCTCACATTTCCGAATTTGGGGCAAGTCCCAAAGGATTTTGGTGATTGTTTTGATGTTCTCAGTGATGTCTTATGATGTTATCTTGATCATTTATGTTTTTCTTGATCTTCGGTAAGATGGTTTGTACCTTACCATTGAGAGTTATGTGTATGCATTGATTTGTTCCAACAAGAGGATGATTGCCTTGCTGATGAGAGATGACCTTATGATAACTCCAGTGAGAAGGCATTACCTCACTGTTGAGGATGTACTTTTCCATGTAAGAGTAGGAGGATTGCATTCCCTACTCATATTTATTGATATGCTTTTGTTAGTGAAAACTCTTGCTTTATGTGTTGGCTTATGGTTCATGCATTCTTCAATTGTATTAGTGATGTTGTGATGATGAATTCATTTCATGTGAGCCTTCATGATGTTATATTGATGTCATTATGTTTATGTTTCACCCTAAGGTCTTGATACATGTGAGGTAGATTGGGCTTCCAAGTGGGTGACTGAGGTCGTGAAGATTAGACTACTAGGTTACTCGGGGTCTAGACCGCCATAATATCTTTGTGGGATTTTACCTTGTAATCAAGTGATAAAATATATAATTAATTATATAATGACATGGGTAGAGGTAAATCACCATGATAAGATAAGAAATGGATTTGTGGCCTCAACTCATATCCCTGGGGTGATTATATGGATCCAAGAATGGTTGGGTAGACCTTGGTGATCCAAGTAAGTCAAACTCCCTTGGTATCCTCAAAGGTGAAACAACTCTGCATGGGTATCACAACTGCCTAGGATAGTTCTCATGGTGACTTCATGTGATGACACTCTTTCCCTACATGTGTCCATGATCCTTATGCCTTTATTGTTGATTACACCTCTGGAAGATTATTGATTAGCCTCGTGATGTGATTTGAGGTTGTTCTTGGTTGTTATCTTGTGGTTGTCATGTTGAGTCCCTTGGTTGTTAGGTGTTAGCCTAGGTATAGAGTGTAAGTTGGAACCTCATGTCATCTCCTAGCATGAGGGGTGGTTCCTATTTGGTTCCACATGGTCGGGTGGTTTGATGACTTCTTCCATTGGGATGTTCTTTGTTGGATGCTCTTGTGCATGGATGTGGATTCTTATCTCAACAACTATGGATGGATACTTGTAGCAGATTGATGTCTATGATTCATATGGCATATGTATGTGTATAATTCATGATGTAATTATATTTGTAGTTGAGAACTATGCTCCTTGATGTAAAATGATTGATGTATATGTAAATGGTAGATGATGTATTAGGCCATGATCATAATACTTGTAAGATAATATAATGTTGTATCTTGGATAATGCTCATTAATGGGATTGGTTCTATGGATATGCATTTAGTGTAATATGAAAGTCTATGATGATTAAGGAACGATTTAGCTATGTGGGAGATAATAATAAATGATAATATGATAGTAAAGGAGAATAAAGGAATGGGTGTTGGGAACATTTGGTATTGGTGCTTTAAAATGAACCTTAAAAAATTAATGAGATATTGGTTAATTATAGATTGTAATTGAGTAAATGGTTAATATTTAAGTGATGAAGTTGATGTTAAGGTTTCAAGCAGATCCGAAGCAAATATGAACTAACAATTATATGTAGATTTAAATACGAAAGATAAAGAAATAAAATAGGACACAGATAACACAAAGATTTAACATGGTTCACCCAGAATGGGTTACGTCCACCATACACAGCCGTCCAATCTTTCTTATTATCCAGCAAAAATAGTACATCAACCTTACAATGCCTTAAGCATCCCAGCCACTTATAACATGCGTTTTTAGGGCAACAAACAAAGTCGGCCTTTTTAGGGTTTTATTACAATGTCGATTTTCATCAATGAAAAACGGCAAAATTTTTTTTCTCGGGGGCTGCTGCCCCCGAATCCCTGCTTTTCCCAAGGGCTACTGCCCTTGGACCCCAGCGAGGATACGTGTTGAGTGTACAATACTTTGCCAATCAGTCGCCACATTTCAACATTTGAGATACCCTAGGGGAAATTAATGGATGAGTTGTTATGTTTAACTCCACTTGTGTAGTATGTGTTCTTATGATTATGTTCATGATTGATTATGTGTTTTATCTTGTTAATGAATATTTAGTGTATATATGTAGATGTTTAATTTTTTTTATTATTATCTCATATTGCTTGCTAGTTAGCTTTATTTCTCTAGGGTATTTTGGCGGACATTACAAAATTACACTTGAAGACTTAACTTGATTTTTTTTTGAAGTTGTCTTGAACATGGAATGACTTTTATTTTCTTTTCTGATGTTGGAGAGCTTGAAGCTGGATGTAATTCAAGAAGTAACCAATCTTGTTGTTGTCATTGGTGACACCTTGCAATTGAGAGCAAAAAGAGACATTTTGAAGCAAGGTGTTAGAGTAAAACTTTAAAATTTCTATCACTTTGTGAAGAGACTGATTTGAAAACATTGATAAACACTTGCATCTCCATATATTAAGCAAAAAAAATTGTCTCATAGAATTTGCTAGCACATTATTATGCAATACAACACCTAATAAAGCTTTTTTCCAGCTCAAAGATTGATTAAATATAACAAGAAGATGTTTAAAAATAAAATTCCTTTTTTTCTAGCGATAGGACATTCTCAAAATATTGTTTTAGGCTTTCATTATTCTGGCAAAATGAGCATTTAATGAGACGGATCAGGGAATTCAATCTTTCCCCAATTGGCAATTTCTAGTGCAAAAATTTCGAGGCTAAAATCTGAGCATTAGCATCAACTTCGAACCTCCAAATTTGCCCACTCAAATGCCTTCAATTCCTTTCACTAAACTTACACCTCCAATGTTTGTTCAGTCTGGGGTTCAACGACAAACTAGGAAGAAGTTTTAAATAGATATTTTTTAATGAAAAGCAAGCAAACTGATATTTATACAGCCAACACCAATGGGGTGCTGAGTTTCATTACGATATTAACTTTTATTTTTATTTCAACGTAAAATTACTAAGTTGCACCTCTTTACAAGGGTAAATTTTATTTTCATTTCAATATATTGCTATCATGATTAATAAATGAAATAAAAGAATTTTAATAACATCCACAAAACCTAAACTGCTATGAAGACAACATCAATAATACTTACAAGACCTCATACAAAAGCTGCTTTATAAAATTAAAAATCTCCTCTAATAAATTTTGACCAAAATATTAACAGTTTGGTTCAACCTTATTTCTTGAAGTTACTTCAACCGATAGATTTCTGTCAACGTGTGCGCTACACTAACAAATTTAATAGCTCGTCATCCTTCGATAGATATATTTGAAATATCTATGCAATTTATTTTGCCTTCTATAGTACCATTTAAGATCTTTTCACAAAAATTCCCGCTCACAGAGTTTTGATCCAACCAGGTTGCTCGAATCAATTCACTTGGGAAATAAGGCATAATTCCATTTACTCGTCCTTGCGCTCTGTCTGTCCGTGCATCAAATGTCGAAGCCGAAGAATTTGGGGGTTGGAAACAACTTCAAGCAGATGGTTTGTATTCCTGAACAGAGTGTAACAGCAGGAGCAGGAGCAGGAGCAGGAGCAATTGTTGATTACAAAGAGTCAGAAGGTCCATCGCTAAAAGAGAATGAAGCAGAAGACCTGGAAATCAAGCTCAGACGCATCATTGAGAATGTACCCCTAAGAGTCAACAACACTTCCGGCAGTTCTGCAGGTTCTGGCTCCGGTGATTTTCATCAGGTCACACAATCTTTTCGATAAAGTTATTTTTATTTTTTGGAGTAGAATGTTTGCTTAATTGGTTTAGTGGGGATCGAGGAATCTATTTCGTCATAGTCGCCTATACAGCGAACCCTACACAAACAAGTAGTAGTAGTGGAAAATGACTCCCTTTACATCTTTTCTCGGACAATTCAAATCAATGCTCAAAAAACATTGGACAATCTGGTTCAATGCTCAAAAAACCCTGGATGCAATCCAGCTCAATGCTCGATAGTTGTCGCTTCCTTTCTTCCGCTTCAGGGAATTTGTGGGCTGCTCTTAGTGAGAAAATCTTCTCATCCGCTATATTTCAACTCTGTGGACCTTTATTATGATTTTAAATTCACGGTTCAGAATAAGAATCGACATGTTTAAAGAAATAATTTGCCAAGCTCTGTTGTGTAGATCGATGGATTGTTTATTTTAAGTCTAAATGATTTAGAAAGAAGCAACATACCCTTGTATTTTTATTTTGTTTATCTAAATCTAGGGCTTCCCTTATATCTCGGACTGGGACCCAGCAGATCAGTTTTTTTGGAGGCGAAAAATCCTAGTTTAACCGTATTAAAATCTAGGGTTTCCTTCATATCTTGGACTTGGACTCAGCTGGTCAATTTTGGGCTAAGCAAGGAGCAAATTTTTTGGTATGTGAAAAACCCCAGTTTAATCTAATCCGCAGGATCACTCCCACGGACAATCTTTGGAGCCTAAGTGTTTGTAGGGAGAGAGTTAACCCTATTTCCAGCTGAGCTTGGAACTTGCTTTGGCATATGCTGCCAAGGACAGAGGGAAAATTACCATGTTTACGCTTGACTTTGATTATTTCTGTCCATCACCCACGTATCAGCACGAAAAGAATTCATCCACAGGGAATAATAGCAGTTTGGATGGGATTTAATCCCACACCTTTTCTGTTGGTCTAATGCCTTAAACCTTCTCAACCTAAAGGTCAAGTCGCTTCCCCCCTACTCCCTGTTGACCTCCTGATGTTGTTCTCTCGTTAAGTTTATTTCTTTCTTAGTTGAGGAAGAGGTTCTGTCTTACCCAGGTTCAAATTTAGATTGCAGTTGTTGTGCTTGGGATTTGTATAGCCTGTGTATGCTGTGGACTTAAGTTCCAAAAGCAGCTTACCTGGCAAGACAAATAATCTATGTTACTGGGTTCCTCAGGAACCCCACTGGTACCAGTATGGATCTTCTCTGGGTACAGGTCCTGGGCTGGGTCTCCCCAGGGTTCGTTCAGGGTACTGCCCGTAGACCTGGTCCAAACCCAGGTGGGCCCAGGGGGACCTGCAGTGCCTGGGCACAGAAACTATAAAAACACTTTTTTGACATGTTTTAAACATAAAATAATCTCCTGAAGGGATAAATGAGAGTGTACACAGGTCAGTATGCATGTGGGGAAAGAGCCACCAAGAAGACATTGACATCAGTCAAATACAGGTCTTTCCACTAGAATTAAATCCAATTTCTACATTGTTAGAACTTCTGTGAGTTGGAAGCACAAGGTCTGTTCGCACCACAGGATGTGAAACAGTAGCTGCTGCACAGAATTCTGAGCCACTTGTCTATATTACACAAAGAAAAAGAGGCACAGAAGAACATAGAACAAAAAAAGGTTCAAAAAGACAAGATGGAACCAAATAATGTTGGGTGCCAAAACCATGAAGATTTAAAGATATTTGCACACTTTCTTTTTGTTCATAAGTGATAAAGTCGCTTGGCAAATAGTGCTCATATATTTGAAAGATGGAGCCGAAACACTTTATGCCCTCAAAACCATCAAGCTTCAAGGAAAAAATTCTCTACTGCCATACCCAGTGTCCATACCCATACCAGGACTGGCTTTTTTTGGTCGATCCATTTAGATACCTCTATTAATTCATTGATTCTTGGGCATGGGATACCTACTTTTAATTTTCTTATTGAGGGCTCTACAGTTAATATACATCCTCATTGTGCCATCCTTGTTTTTTACCAAAACCACTAATGAAGTAGATGGGCTTGAACTCAATTGTATGTGCCTCATATTTGGAGCTCCATAATTGCCTTTTTGATCCATTCCTTGTGCATATTTGGAGCTCCATAATTGCCTTTTTGATCTATTCCTTGTGCCTTTGTGGGTGGCAATAAGGAGTAGTAATGATTGTCTTGGACTGCATCTCAAACTCTATTATATGCTAAAAAGCTATAACCGAGGGCAATTCAAATGAATATCACTGAAAACCACACTATGTTTATCCAAAATAAATTGAATATCTACATGATAGGATTTTTCACCCACAAAAGATTCAGTGGATGTGATCAAACATTGCACTACCTAAGCTACTTGCCCTTTGGGAAAAGAGTAAAGACCTTTCCGTCCTCTCAGTCATGACAAATGTGATCAAACATTGCACTACCTAAGCTACTTGCCCTTTGCGAAAAGACCTTTCCATCCTCTCAGTTGTGACAACTCTTGGAGATCTATTAAACACTTCAAAGGACTATTTTCTTGCTCCCTGATTTGAATTTCAACCCCATTATCTGATAATTTTGTGTGAATTTCCCTAGATAATTTAGCCATTGCACTCTTAGAACCATATTAGTTTCTTCAAGGTCAACCACATAGAAGTCATCGTGCTTGGTGCCTTCCCAATATGATCTTAGGTCCTTGTTTCCTCTTGTTGCAAGGAATGGTGAATCCATCAGCTACTATGATATTGAATCTCCCAAAGCCTTTTGTTCACAGGCCTCTCTTGGCAACCAAATCCTCATCTATGAAATTGTGAGTGGCTCCACTATGATTAATATTGTAATATTTAGTCCATGTAAGACTCCTTGAACCTTGAAAGGATGGTACTCAGAAGCACTTGAGAGAGTGGCAAGGGTACCTGTAGAATTCTCCTCTTCCTTTTTCTTATAACTCTTCACCTCAATTTCTTGTTTTGGTTTTCCTACTTTATCAAATAATACCTTTATATAATGCACCTTCTACCAAGACATTGATGATTGGGTTCCTAGTGTTCCTTGCAAGAGAAACACTTTTTCCTACAATGTTCAGAACTCTTCATCTTTGTTGATTCTCATTAGTCGACCTTGTGAAATGAAGCCAAGAAAATTGGGAAGAAAAACTAGTATTAGGAATCGATCAAATACTCAAGAGTGTAGGTCGAATCGATGTATTGCATTAATCAAGTGATGAGTATATAATTGAAAGATCCCTACTCAATTCTGTCCTGATTTCTTCAGTTTAAGTGTGTTGGCATTTTGTCAAACACTTGTTGTGCAAGGTCACTGTGTTCTGATTTCTGAGTTTAATGCTTGGTTTTGATGCTTGTTTAAGAGGTCCCAAATGCCAAATAAAAGTACACGAACAATAATTTTGCATTCAAAGACAACAGAATTTCTATGGCAAATATGTCTCCATTATCATCAAAATAATTCTGATTACAAAGTTTAAGAGGTCTGGAATAATTCCAACTCCCTAAAGTCCCATCAAATGGCTATTTGGAACATCCTATTAATTAATTAATTGGCACCAAAATGGCAAATAGGAACCATACCAGGTAATTTGAAAACAAGAGTGAATATAACTGATTTTTTCCAAGTCACTGAGTTCTCCTGTGTTCTGATCTGAGTGATTACCAGCACCATATAATATAAATCTGCTACAGGATGATGCCCTGGCTGACGTCATCTACAGCTGGGTACTGTACGGCCCTAGAGGGAATGTAATGAATCTGAAACTTGCTTAAAACCTGCTCCAAGAGTGACCAATCTGAACAGCAGTTGATAATGGCACTTTCACACTCCAAAATCATGCAAGAAAACCCTTCCTTACAAGGTGACGTCATCTGTATGGATAAGTACGGTACAGCTGGGAATGATTTTGATGCTAATTATTGCTGCTCTTCCTTGATCTGCAATAAACCTCAGATGTCTTATCCACAACTGTAAATTCTCCACAATTCTGATAAACAAAATGCTCTCCAAGCTGATAAAACAATTAATTCTCAATCTGTGAACAAGCTGGGGAGACGTCCAACCTATTCTCTCCAAGCAATTCAATGTTACAACTTCTCATTAACAGTCACAAATACTTCCAGCTATGGGGTATCGTCCAACCTGCTCAGAATCAAGGGCTTTCATCCTCAATCCTCTGAAAACTCCAAATTTGAAGCTCTCCAATAACCTGTAAGTGTAAATTCCCAATCATAGATGGGACACAGCTATTCTGGCTCCAAAACGGCAGTATGGTGTGCATAACACACAAGTTAGTCGCACGTTTTACACCTTAGATTTTGCAAACAATGGCTGCGATTGACTAACATGTCAATAACATGGTATACGATTTGGCCATTTTGGAGTCAGAATAGCTGCGGCCTCATAGACGTGCAAAATGAGTTCCCAAACACCTTTTATTTTCAGCCCAAACCCTAATTTCGAATTAGGGTTTCATTTGCCCTTTTTATTAATAAAATAACTTTATTTTATTTGCAAGACAATTCGTTTATTAGTTTGATTGGCTAGAGGGGTCAATTATTCATTGAATGGGGCCAAAATCACTTAAACCAACTCCTCCAAGTTGCCACACTTAGAAAAGGTGTTATGGCTTTTATTTAATAATATAATAAGATAAGCGATTAATATAATCACCTTTTTATTCTTTAATCAACTTAGGAAATATTTTAATATTTCTTATTTTATTCATCAAGTGCTCAAATAAACTCAGAACTGTAAACTGATTGAAGCCACCTGCCTGTGGATGATACTTGAGCCACATAAGCCAAGTGGTAGTTTTCCCCTAAAATCTAGGGATGCTCCTAAAAGTAGGAGACTGAACGTGTCAACCTGAAACTGAATCCCAATGGTCCTCCTCTGCTGTGTGCACCTCTAGAAGGTCTGTTAGTGAACTAGGAGTTCCTCCTAAAAAATAGGAGCGCCTCCTAAACAATAGGAGATGCACCCAAAGTCTCCAAAACATTCCTAGAGGTCTCCGGATGCCCCCTAGACTACTCCCAGTCAATCCCTAAAAAATAGGGATCCCTCCTAAATTTTAGGAAACTACTATCAACTGCTCCAAACTGCTTGAAAGGCTCATGCATGACTCTCTAAGCCCCTAAGTTGGTTCCCTCCATGCCTTGCTGGCCTACGGGAACCAGATAATATACCAACCCTGCTAGAAATGCTGTCACTAAGGAAGGGCAAAAATTGGGGACATGACAATAAAGGATTTGAGAGATATATACCTTTCTAACCAACTGACCACCTAAGCAAGATTAACCTACACAATGTAAAATAAAACCCAGAAATGAAGGTAAACAAGGATTTTACACTAACACTCCGCCTTAAGCACAACTTAGGTGGGCACAATAGATTGGGTCCTGACAAAAATGCTTGATATGGTACCCAAGTGCAATGCACCTCATAAAGAAGAGGAGAAAACCCTATGGGAGAAAACTCCCCCCAAATGAGGGTAAAGAAATATGCTCTCTAAAAGATGAGAAAGGACATAACCCCATGTGAGGGAAAAATCCCCCAATAAGAGAGAAGAAGAGAGACCATGCAATCCCCCCCAATGCAAAATTTATTTTAGTTATAGTAGGTAATGAATGTTGAAGATGATCCAAGTTCGTCAAACAATATTCCTCCCCTTAGGAAGAAATAGAATGAGAAAAGTTTGGAAGTTGTCTTTCCATTCTTGAAAGGAATACGAGGGAAGAAAACTCAATGATGATACCTCCAAATGTTGCTCAAATGTCTCCACACTTATGCCAAATTGTGACAAATGATGATGTAGGGAGGGAACAAGAGGGTTCGAAGATGCCCTCATACAATTCGAAGAATACGATGCAACTCCATAGGGGCTAACATCAAAGAGAATATGAATATCCTTAGTAGCATCCTCAAAGTCTACAAAATAAGACTCACAAAACAAACCTGCAATGTTTGTCAGGTACTCATTCCAAGTAGTTGTATTTGGAAGATATTGAATAGCTTGTTGTATTGAATCAATGGAATCTCGTGAAGAAGCAATTAAAATCTGTAGATGCGATAGTAGATGGAGGTGATGGAGTATCGATAAATGCCAACCAATCAAATTGATCATCCCATAAGGATGTGTCCATACAAGATGGGCAACATAAGTCTCAATAGCATTCAAGGAAACATTGCTATTAGATGAAGATCCAAGATCTCTATACAATTGTGGATGATAGTCCAAGTAGTGAAAGGGCTCTCAGTGTGCTCTATGTGATGCATAAACTCCTTAGAAATAGTAAGACAAATTAGCCCATAGACCTTGTCATATTTGCTAAACCATGCATTTTTTTGGTTCATAGTCACTTGGCTAAGGAACAAGTTCAAGGAGGGGCAATAGATCCCACTCAAGACAATGATTATCCCTTGTTTCCAAGACTAATAGTTCTCTTAGGTGAACTTGACAACAAAAAGATGGAAATAAAAATCTAAGGACATGATGAAACCCCCCAAAATGAAACTTTTTCTCAATTCATGATTACAAGATACTTGTATAATCCCCAAATTTTTCTCATTTACTCTTCTGAAACTAGAAATGTATAAGTACACAAGACACAACACATAGTACACCCCCCTTGATTTAGTTGTACAAACCGCTCCCCCCCTCCCCCAAATTTTGGCACTTTATAGTTTTAGTGCATAGGCAAGTCCAATTGGAATGAAAAGTGACACTTAATAATCTAGCATAGAATCATGTCTAATGGATCGGGCATAAAAAATTAACCACGTAAAAAAATCGACACTCAATTTTGAGTTGCTAGTCAAAAGTTACATTAATTTTAATTTTTGTCTGATATGCTTAAATTTGCAAATAATTTTTTTTAAAGGGTAAATGCTTATGATCTAGAGCTATGAAATAGTGAGGTCACAAATGGGGGACCTCATCCCCAACATGAGAATTCAGCAATAACACCCTAGTGTGGTTTGAACCTTGGTGGCAAGGACAAGAACATCACCAATTAACCAACACATTGCCACTATTGGCTTGCAAATAATTTTTTTACAAAAAATGCCTTTGGAGAAATTTCACAAATTTGAGAGAATGTTTTCAGGGCATGAAGGTGAAGTTCAAGCCCTCGTGGTTTGGGCATGCCTAGCCCTCATAGTGTTGCTTGCTGTTTGAAGTGCTAAAAGAGTATTTCCACAGTGAATTTGTAGAGATCTGGCGAGGATAGTCAATCTACCACAAAGATTTTCAACAACACCATAGCAAGTTCACAATGAATTTTAATAGTATATTTTTTAATAAAATTATACATTAACTTGTATATGTATTCAACATTATTAAATATAGATATATTTAATTTTAACGCATATATAATTTTTTTAATTCATAATTACTAGTTTATAATATATATTTATGATTTAATGTCTTTTTGTGCGGATGTACCGGAGCCCCCAAATGTTTTTTTGCCATATTGGCATATTATAGCTATGTATGAGATTCCAATTCCATTTTGGCAACTTAGGTGCAAGGATTGAAGGCAAAGATAGACATTGTTGGTGTGAATAAGGTCATGTACCTAGCTAATTCCTAGTAGGGGACTTATTAACATGTTAACTTAGGTCCTAGGTGTTCTTCTAGATGTCTTAGTTGTCTAGATAAGATCTTATCGTATCTTATCTTTTTGCCTTTTTTTAATTCTAATTACCTAGGTCATTTTATATTAGTTTGAGGTAGTTGTCTCATAACATAGGATTAAGACACCTCCCATGTCAATAGAACCTTTTTGTCTATCAAATTGCTCATAGTTGACAAGGTAAAATAGTTGAGTTCACTCCTGATTTTGTTTACATCAGGGACTTGGAGACGAGAGATCATTTCTACAGGGATGGTTGATCATTCATCTTGTTTTATTCTTTTTCTTATTTTGCTCCTGATGATGATAATGTTCCTTTGACTGATGTTCACACACTTTCATCGAGTGTGAAACATGTTTGTGAGGAGAAGTTTTGTCGTTTGAATCTTGGCATTCTAGAGACTAGTATTGAGCTTCCTACTCCACTTCTTGCTTCTTTGGCTTTCAGTGCTTCTATTCAGTAGGATGATCATAGTTTTTCAGATCTTGCTTTGTTGAGTCTCATATTGTTGATTTGGAGGACATACTTGTGGGGATTACACTCCTCTTTGATGACAGTTTCAGCATAAATATTATCCCATCTTCATTGTCTTTGGAGATTGATATTCACGAGTTCCCTCATTCACCTAATTTGTCATGTTTCTTGGTTAAGTTTGATGATGATTATATGGTGGGCCAGTGGCATATCCAAGCTTGGAGACTCCTAATCAGTTTATAGAGACGCATTTTGAAACTTTTTCCCTCCTTTCAATTAGACATGGAGTGGCTTCTTCATCATCCTATAGACTTGTTTCTTCCCAAGGGAAGATATGTTGCTTGCAGGCATTGGATCATCTTTCGTTTTCAGGCATTCTTCATTGGCAATGGAGTTTTTTCATTATGGGGGTGATATCTTGTCTCTCTTTTTCCTTATTATGGAGGTGGTCATCGATTGTATGTTTATGATGGATGTAGTACTTGGGGGGTATTATTGAGTCCTTAATACAATATTCTTGTTTGTATATTCTCTCTCTTTTGGAGAGGAGTTTTGTCCCACTGGGTTTTCTTTGTTTGTGAGAGATTTGCATTGTAAATGGGTACCTAACATGGTCCAGTAGCTGGGACTCATAATAATTGTTTCTTTGCATAATAATCTACTACTGCCTAAGTTGCACTTAAGGGGGGGTGTTGATGTGAATAAAGTCATGTACCTAGCTAATTCCTATTTAGGGACTTATTCACATGTTAAATTTACTTAGATCCTAGGTGTTCTTCTAGAAGTCTTAGTTGTCTAGATAAGATCTTATCATATCTTATCTTTTTGACTTTTATTTAATTCTAGTTACCCAGGTCATTTAATATTAGTTTGAGCTAGTTGTCTAATAATATAGGATTAAGACACATGTCACAATCTTGTCTAATCCTATCTCACCTTGCCTTTATAAGCAAGTGCTCTTATGTACATTTTCATTCATTCAAGCAAGCTTTACTTGCCATTGCCTCTTGTGGAAGATATTTTGGTCTAGCAGCTGTTCTTGGGGGGAGTTGACCATTAATTCCTACAGGGACATCACAAACAATTCATTCAATCTTTCCATCAAAGCTGCTAGTACATCCAAGAGATCAAAATGGAACTGTTTTTACTGTCATCAGCATGGGCATCTTAAGTGAAATTGCCAAAAAGGAATGAGCGATATGGTATTTTAGAGGGGATCAAAGCTTGCAAATGTTGTTGAAAGTGATGGGCAAGAGGTGACAAGTGAACTTGCATTTGTTGCTTCCCAGGACCAATCATTTTAATCCACAACTTGGTAATTTGACTCGAGTGCATCCAAACACTATACATGTTAGTATGCCTACCGTTGAAGATAAGAATATACACCTCAATCATCAGTATTTGTATTTGCATAGTGACTAGTTCATGGACTGGCATCCATTTAGGAAATTGGGAATGTATGTACACGATGTCAAATGGGAAAACAAAGCCAATGTCCATTGGATATTGATAAAGCATGGTGTGCTGAAGGTGTTATGGACTGGTACACAATGGTCTGTGTGGTCCAATGAAGTACTTTTTGCTCATGGTTGGTGAATTCTCCAAGAAAATGTAGGTCTATTTCTTAAATAACAAGTCAGAATGCTTTTCTCAGCTTCTTGTATTTAAAGTCTTGGTAGAGAAACATAAACAGTTCAAAACTCTAGGGTCTACTAATTATCCCCTTGGAGGCGAGCGAGATTATTTTCGAAGGAGATTGTTCATGGAGTGCTTGACGAAGGTGGAGAGCTTGCACAAAGGAGATTTAGGCACTTAAGGTAAGCATTTATCCCCATTCTTTAATCTTTTAACAATTTTTTTCAAGTTTTTGAAGATTTTGAAGTTTCTTTTAGAAAAAGATAAACAAGTTCTACTATTTTTTATAATATTTTTTCATACTTCCATTAGCTTTTACATTGTGTAATCTTGCATTTTTTAATTTTTTTTTCTAATTTAAAAATGTCTAATTTCTTATAAAAGCAAAAGAAACAAAATGGCAACAAGTTCGAGTTCAATGGGTGGGGGTTACAAGACTCAAAACCAAAAAATTAAAGTTGATAGAGGATCTCCTTTATGGAATCATACTACAATGCATCAACAACTTCCAGGAGGTGGGGATATTAATGGACTTGTAATTTTTGTAAAACCAATTATAGGTGCTCATATTATCGAGTGAGACGTCACTTTTGTGGCCTTGTTGGGAAAGGGATTAAAATGTGCGTAGGGCCATATGAGAAAGGGTTGTTTGCAACACAAATAGCAGCCTTCATTAGAGAAGAAGAAGACGCTGATCAAGCTATAGCAAAAGAAAAACTAAGAGCTAATCTATCTGTAAGCAAACACCAATGACTTTACCTAAAGATCATATACTACCAGAAAAGGTCCCCCATCACCCTTTCTTGGAGATATCTGCTATGCAAGATGAAATTCAAGTAAAAAATCCCTTTCTTTCCTGCAAAAGAGGCCCATTGGACAAAGTATTCAAAATGGAAGCAAGAGATATTGCAAAGCGAAAAATTGCATGTTGCCTCTATGCCAATGGTCTTCCTTTCAACTTGGTAAGATCACCATATTGGTGGGAGATGGTGACAACAATCGATAATGCATCTACTGTTTTCACAAGTCTTGGGTATGAAAAGGTGTACCCCACCTTATTGGCAAGAGAGAAGAATTTTGTAGAGACATCATTGAAACTGATTAGAGATCCTTGGGTTGAATTGGGTGTTTCTATTGTTTTTGATGGATGGAAGGATTGCAAAAACCATCCATTGATAAATGTTATTGGTCTCCCAAAGGGGCAATGTTTTTGAGGGCAGTTGATTGTGAGGGGCAGCTCAAAGATGCAAAGTTCATTTTGAGAATCCTCTTTGATTCCATAGATATAGTGGGACATGAAAACGTTTTTCAAGTCATCACAAACAATGCAAAGGTTTTGTAGGGCTGCAGGTGCTTTGGTTGAACATTTTTTGGACACCATGCACCGTACGCTCCCTCAACTTGGTGATGCAAGCTATTGGCACTCAAATAGAGTGGGTGAAGGATATCTACCAAGAGGGTGAGGAGATCCAAATGTTTGTGACAAACCACCATATGTCACAAGCCATTTTCAGGAGCTTCTCGAGGTTGGAATATTTGAAGGTAAATTTAATTATTTTAATTTTATTTATGCTATGTTCAATTATATTTTATATTTTTTAAAATGTGTTATTGACATATTTTTTACATGAACCTAGGTTGCTGAGACCCGATTTTTATCACATACAATAGTGATGAGACGACTTTTGAAGGTGAAAGAGGCATTGAGTGCCATTGTTATTAGTAACCAATGGAGTATTTGGAAGTAGTCAAATTCAGTGAGGGCCCAAAAGGTTAGGTCATTGATCTTGGATCTCACTTGGTGGGATCACGTGGAATATGTATTGAATTTCATCGAGCCTATCTTAAGTGTGATCAGGTATATTGATACAGTGTGTTTGGGGGAAGTCTATGATGGCATGGACACCATGATTGAAAAAATCAAAGTCATAATAGCAAAAAAAGAGAATGACCCCAAAAAAGACTTTTTCAAAAAGGTGGAACAAATCATTCTTCATCGGTGGAACAAGATGATTACGCCATTGCACCTCCTTGCACATGCCTTATCTCCCCTGTACTATAGCAATGAAGTACTTTCTTTGCTAGGGATAACTAAATTATATAGAGATTTTGAGGTTGCTATTGGGTACAAGCGGACATTTGCTAGACTCTTCAGTGATTGTGAAGTTGTGGAAAGTGTTAGGAAAGAGTTTGGTTTGTTTATCTCAAGAAGAAATCATAGTCCTTGTGCCATTAATGACCAATCTAAAATGGATGGTACTATGTGGTGGTACTTCCATGGTCAAGATTATATGTTCCTCCAACTCTTGCAATCAAGATATTATCACAAGTAGGTTTTTTTACTGTTAAATTTTAACATTTTTATTGTAGACTTCAGCATTTAACATTCTTTAATTTATTTTGCATTTTTTTAAAATTGAGTTTTGTTGGTTTTCTCTCCAATTTCAATAGATTGCAAGTTCTTCCGCTTCGGAATGGAATTGGAGTACATACTCCTTTGTCCACTCAGTGAAGTGTAATTGGTTGGCTTCAAAAAGCGTAGAAGACTTGGTTTATATTCATTCCAATTTGCATCTTCTAACACAAGGAACAACAATACAAGGAAGGGTCAATGAAGCATTGGGATGTAACCCCTGAGTGTACCAACTTGGATGCAACAGTTGTTGATCTAATTAGAGTCACTTTGGATGATGATGATGAGATACCTACAGCTGATGCACCTAGTGGGAGTGGCACTGGTTTGGGTTCAAATGATTCTAGATCCTTTTGATGATTGATGAAGATAGAAGACAATTATTAATTTTGATTGTCAATTTTGTAATTGTAATGATTTTCATTTGAATCGTGAACCTGGACATATATGAATCTATGATACATTGATATATATTATATGGCATATGACATATGACATAATATGATATTATTGAAATTTTGAACTATCAATTGGCATTTGGCATTGATCAATGACGAAGTAGCATGCTATTAAATGTATTTAGGTTTGTAATTTTGTATATTTCTTTAAATTTTTGCAATATGTGTGTGTGTGGACGAACCCGACCCACGAATCCAAAAAGCAAAAGTTTTTTTGCCCGAACCCACGGACTGGGTTTGCGTCCCCGAACCCGAGCTCCAACCCAAACCTGTAACTTAGGTTGCAATACATATCGAATTCATGTGTGACAATGTTCATCTCATTGACAAAATAGCATCACCTAGTTTTTTATGTGCGGATTGGTTTAGTGGGATCCTCCTTAGATTTTTGTAAAGCTAGATGGATGTATCCTTACATTCAATAAATTTTTATCAATGACTGCCAATTCTGACATTATTCAGTTCCATTAGAATATTCCAGAGTGACTCTTTTCTTACCAGCTTAGTTTTCGTGGATGGGTGTTCCCTATATGTGTTTGCTTGATGAAATTCACGTGTTGTTGTATAGATGTCTACCCCCATATTAAAATTAGTGAATATAGATAATCTTTTTTCTTTGTCGATACATTTGGATTTACTTCCATGTCCGATGGAAATGTGATCCACATTTATTCCATCATTAATAGAAGTGGGTATTAACTTATAATAATATAAACTGATCATTCACGAATGTGATGATAGCTTAATTTAAAGACATTTCTTTCTCAAAATAATCCTCTCATTGTAACCCACATTTTCATTTGCTAAAGTCCTTTATATTTTCTGCTAATGATTCACTGCTTGATGGTTCTTAATCTGTACCATGAATTATCAAATGTATTATTACCCTGTTTGCAATTTTGATTGTACTGTATTCCCTAGTCTTCTGCCATAGCTACTTCAACCATTCTTACACAATTAGGAATCATAACAACTATGTTACTTCACTTATATATATGGTACTTCACTTATATGTCTGATAGTGTAATTTCTATATGACAAGCCTTTCTCAAATGGTATCTTGGTGCCCATTATTTGTATGTCTAGTTGGATCAATATTTCTTAGGTCGTAATATGTATTCCAAGCCCTCCATTGATAATTATGTAAGCCAAACATTATGCCTTTATTATCTGAAATTTAGTTCTGGTGTTTTATCACAATTGATTACCAGTATTTCCTGTGTTTGATCTTTTGACTATTGTGTTGCACCCTGTTGAGTTAAGAAGATAATTTTTAACAATTGCCATGGTGGCATATGGCTTTTGAAATCACACATTCTACTTGTGCAACCATTTGCACTGGCTATCACACGTCTTCTATCATGTGCATTTTAATAGTTTATAGTGTCGATTGATGCATCACTTGCTTCCTCAGTTGCACTTTGGGACAAAGCTTATCCCTTAGTCTCGGATGATATCCTTTATTACTTAATTAGCTTCTTTTTAATTCTTGCAATATCAATTGTGCAGCCTTCATCAATCATTTTTTTTCAATTGAAACTTGGGTTCCTTCTATATGTAAAACATTTTCCATTTTTTTGTTCATTTTCTAAAATTCTAGGGACAATATAAAATATATCATTGTAGGTGTTAGGTGAGGCTACCCATCTTACGTTTGCTGATTTCCATCATCTCTTCAGCTGGTGCATTTGTGTAATTTTAGTGATTACTTATGAAGGTTTTTTATCAAGTTTAAAATACTTCTTCCGACAACCTCTGTATGATTTTCTACCACCATGCCTCTTATGTAGATGGAATTTGATAAATCTTTTCAACATATTGATTCAGATTCTATTTTATCTTGCTTATTACAACTAAAAGTTTTTCTGAATTAAATAATGTTATTTTTATATCTGAAGAAATTTCATCATCAGTTCACAAAAAAGGACGATGATACCATAAGAAGCTTTGTGAAATGCCTGGCTGGCTACATAACAAAAGCATTGGATTGAAGTGCAGAAGGAATAAACGCAGTATGCAACTTTGAAATTGTTTATAAATTGATATGAGATTTCCTGATATTCCAGCCCACTTGCCCACCAAGTTTCAGCTTGAATTTCAACAATTTTGACCCCCTGAAATTTGTACAGAAATAATCATGCTTGGAGAACACCCTTTGGCTATATTTTAGTCATACAAAATAAGATTTGGATCGAAATTGATCTGCAGCATTGTTATACATTAGTAACTATTCCCATTTAAGTTTTATTTCAATTTTTTTTTTTGTTTCATCCTCAAATGCTTGAAGTTTAGCCACTGGATTTTGGTTATAAAGTGGCCATATAATGTTGGAATGAGTCAAAACTTGATAGAAAGCATTGGGATCCACATTTTTTTTGTTTCATCCTCAAATGCTTGAAGTTTAGCCACTGGATTTTGGTTATAAAGTGGCCATATAATGTTGGAATGAGTTGAAACTTGATAGCAAGTGTAGATCAGGAAATTGAAAATCATCAAAACAATAGCAATTAGGACAACCACAAAACCTAAAGCTGCTATGAAAACAATCCCAATCCAATCAATGAAGACATAAAGACAAGATATTCAAATCAAATGAAATCGAAACAAACCGACGCAGATATCTCCTTCATGTGGCTCCATTGTTCTTCTTTCACCTTCAAATTTGATGTGGATCTCACCTACAAATGCAAAATGCAAGTGGAAAGCAAGTTGTTGAGAGATGAAATTCGCAGCATAAGGTTACTTGAAAATGTGATTGATTCCCCTTTTCATTGAAGAAAATCATCCAATTTATAGAGAAATTGGAGAGAGGACAAGATTAGCATGAAGAGATTTGAAAGGAAATTCAAATCAAGAATGACAAATTATGACAATTTCTATGCAAGGTGTATGACAAATTATGACAAATTATGACAAGATTGAAATGCCATTCCCATGACAAAAGGGAA
This sequence comes from Cryptomeria japonica, assembly GCF_030272615.1. Taxonomy (NCBI): domain Eukaryota; kingdom Viridiplantae; phylum Streptophyta; class Pinopsida; order Cupressales; family Cupressaceae; genus Cryptomeria; species Cryptomeria japonica. Next base: position 132,297,841 of record NC_081410.1, on the reverse strand, counting down.
GAGAGAAAATAGCCTCCATGATTGCAACAAATGGAAGCACAAACATAGGAGAAAATGAGGGAATGAAATTAGGAGAAATATTAGAAAAATTAAAGAAAATAGGAGAAATAGAAATTAGGTGAATTAATTAATAGGTTTTCATCCATTAATTAATTCATGAAAGAGACCTAGGACTAAATAAATAGATTTATTTAACCCACAAAGAAGAAGAAAATGATTAAATGAACAAATCATAAAACCCTAGAAATAAGAGGACAAGGAATTAGGTCAAGACAATAAGAAATTAATGTAGGTTCGATCATGATTCTGATTGACAAAGGACCAATGTTGATAAATGATTGAGATTGGTTGACAAAAATCAATGACAAATTGACCAAGATTGACAAAGAGATCAAATTGATAGGCGCCAATTGACGAGGAACAATGATTAATCAATCCAAATTGACATGATTGAAAAGGACAAGGATCGATGACGAATCGATCGCAAAATGACAAGATTGACAAGGACAAAGATCGATGACGAATTGATCGCAAAATGATGAGATTGACAAGTTGATAATCGCAAATGATTACTAACAAGCTAAAGATGATTGAAAGATTGACAAGAGGACAAAACCCTAATTCTATCATCGATTAGGATTGATGATGTCCAAAATGATGATAACTGAGCATGCACCATGATGCGACAGGATAAGATCGACCAAAATCATGACTGAAGATTGCTATCGACAAGACCTAATTCGAAAGCGAGAAAAATGAGGAATGCAGAAGAAGGACTCGATGCTCGCAAATGATAAAGACCAAGTACGCAACATAGAAGAAATGTTAATGCGATGCAAGAACCCTAAAATAAGGCAATGCGCCAATGTTAAAGTATGACTCCACGAGCGTTGACCATTTTTAGATGTCTACAGAAAGCATTGGGATCCACACCCACCCAATTATCCCAAAATTCAACTATTTGATCCTCCAAAATGTCAAATTTCTGTTCAGAACTGAAGATGCATTCTCATCTTCAGTGACACATGGCTGGTGGTCATGAGGTGTACATATAGGCCCACGAACCAAGGCTTTGTTTAAGAAGTTCAACCTAGCCAAAAAAATTACCACCAATATTAAGCATATGTTTCTACGTGAAGGAGGGTTGTTTTTGAGGAACGTAGACCCAACAAGTATGTAGAAGTTGTAGATGTACAATAGTGAGCATGAGATATTGATATCAATGCAACGTCCATGTTGAAGCTTAAAAAATAAAGCGTAGCATTTATTCTTGGAATTTTTTTTAATCTTTTGCATTCTTTTATTTTTTCCTTTTTTGCACGTTGAAGTGAATGTTTAAATGGATAACCTCAAGGCTGTGAGAAGATGTATATACGCTGTTTAACTAATGGCAATGATTGGATAGTGTCATGCCCCCTCCATGACACTCCTCACATCCTACCTTAAACAAGAAGTAGTTGATAAAGATATTATCTATGTTTAGAAAATTGTCGTATGAAACAAGACTTCACAATTTTCTAACAACAGCTTATTAGTATTCATCTCCTTAATCTGTAATTTAATCAAGCCAAGACAAACAGATATTGACTCTATCCCATTGATTCAATTTCAATGCTTAGGATAATATATACGCAATGATTGCCAAAGCACGTATGATTATTGTGGAATGGTGATCCTATTGCTGCAGGCAGCGATAGAGTAGTATTTATTAATTATAAGTTATGAGCAGCAATCTTATTATCTAATACCCATGTTTTGATGAGTCAGCATTACTGATACTAATGATGCAGCGATCTTATCTAGTAGCCACGATTTGATGAAGCAACAATTAAGATTAACAATTAAAATGATAACTTACACTTTACAATAGAGGCATCCATGAAAGAATATGACCTTTGACTTTGACAAGACACAACCGTTAGGAAAGACAATAGATGATAAGTTTGGGAGATTGGAAAGCATGGAATCAATCAGATCAGATCAGAACTGTTATTAAGTTATAGGCAGTAACATCCTTGTTCTTGGTGGTATGCATGTGGATTTGCTTAATATGTATGCCTAATATATGACGCCTCGTAATGTTCTTATGCAGAAATTAATGGTAATATTAATATAGACTGCAATATGTATGACAGTGTAATAATGCCTTTCTATCACTAACTGTTCATATGACGATTAAGTAACTTATATGATGGAATCTGTAATACCTTCGAATCTCACCATCCAATTATGGAGGGAGAATACAAAGAAGCAAGAGCACTAGGCTCCAGCAGGTACGCTAACCCTGAGTGTGGGCCAAGAGGCCAAGTTGACAAGGTTCGTGTTGCTCTTGGGCTTGTTGGAGAGGGATAAACTCAAGGCGCCTTGTGTGATTATCCTTGAGCTCCATAATGGGGACAGGTGTAGGGAGAGAAAGGGTTGTTGAATCCTTCATATAAACTGGGCAATTTATAAAAATGTTGAATATATGATCTATCATAGCATAATGGAAATGTTAACCAACCTGTTGTGCAGGACACCAAGCTTTAGTTGACAATGGTGCCCCTCTATTGTATTTGCTATGTACTAAAATTGTGATTCTAGGTCAGAATATAAGAGGGCCCCATTAGGGGACATTACAGATAGTCTGCCTTTAAACTTGAAACATCCATTAGATGCAGGGTGTCACTTGTTTGCAAATGTTATATGATTTTTTACAGGAATATTTGAGCATAATGGAAATGTTGACTAACCTGTTGTGCAGGTTCTAGACCAAGCTTTTGTTGACAATAGTGTCCTATTGTATTTACTATGTACTAAAATTGCGATTCTAGGTCAGAATATAAGAGGGTCCCATTAGGGGACATTACAGATAGTCTGCCTTTAAACTTGAAACGTCCATTAGATGCCGGGTGTCACTTGTTTGCAAATGTTATATGTTTTTTTACAGGAATATTTAAGCCAAGGACAAATTTGCTTCATGATTTATATGGTTAAATGGATAACCTCAAGGCTGTGAGAATTTTACAAAACCATAGAGCATTGTTTGACTAATGGCAATGATTGGATAGAGTCCGCCTTTAAACTTGAAACATCCATTAGATGCAGGGTGTCACTTGTTTGCAAATGTTATATGTTTTTTTACAGGAATCTTTGAGCCAAGGACAAATTTGCTGCATGATTCAGTTGTGAAGCCAACTTCCCAAATATTTATTTTCCTAATTCTTGAATAGAGCTATGAAATTATTACAAAAGATGGCATTATATCCTGTCCAACAAAAAAATGATTGCAATCTCCACAAGGTCTGTTGATAATGATAATAATAACAGCAGTGATATAAGATAACTCATATCATTGGTTTTGGTTTTGGGAGATATTGGTTAACAGGAGATTACAACCAATTATGCTTTTCAAAATTTGAAAGAATGATAATTGCAAATGATTTTTCAGACTTTTGAGCTGTTGACTGCATATTTATTATTTTATTTGCTAGAATCCAAGTCCTGTTAGGCAGTTTTACAGGTTTTGATGTGATTCTTGGATACTTTTCTGATGGCCAAAAAATGCTCCACTGACAGTTGATTCTCCTGTGATGATATCGAATTAAACAGTACAGACAGATGAGACGAAGAGAACAAGATAGGCTTGCTCGTATGGATGCAGACTACGAGAAGAGGAAAGAATTGGAAGAATTTAATGCAAGACGGGAAGAAAGGGTAAGAGCTGCAGAAGAGCGAACTGCAAAGAAAAGAGCAAAACGTCAGAAGAAAAAAGACAAGGGGAGACAGAAAAAGAAAAAAATAGATTCTTCAGTTTCAGGTCAACCAGAAAATGTTCAGCCAGATTCGGCTGAAGAAGACTCTTTTGATTCTGATTCTGCTGATGAAGGCCAAAGGAGGCCTATAGCAAAGGTTAAACAAGGATACCAAGCAAATCTGAGTTAAATATGCTTGGATTCTGATCCAACAAAATTGTATTTGTAATAGATCGGTGATTACAATGGCTAAAACTGATAATAAGGTTTGTGCTATGTCAAACGTTTCCTTGATTGTTGCTACTGCCTGTACAGTGATTTGCTTGTTTTGATAAATTTCTAAACCATACACATCCCTGATTGTCTTCTAGTTTTATCATCTAGAATTGGAACAAGGGATTCTACTAATCTATCCGTTAAATAGCTAATAAAATAAGGCCTTTTTTAAAGAAACTATGGAGTGTTTGTATTTTCAACCATTAACAAAGCAATAAATAAGACTATATAAATAAAAGATAGAATATATATATGTAATGAGATTAAGGATATAGAAGCCTTGAGAGATTAGAATATATATGTAATGAGATTAAGGATATAGAAGCCTTGAGAGATTATAGTAAGGATTACCAAGAGGTGTGGGTTTTGTATATATATATATATATATGCGATTAAGGATATAGAAGCCTTGAGAGATTGTAGTAAGGATTACTAAGAGGTGTGGGTTTTGTCAATATTTTTTTCATATTTGATTTTTTATAATTTATGGCGATTCATCTTCTTTTGGTTAATTTTTTAATCTTAATCATTTTTAAGTGTTCATGGGATAATTTGATGATAATGCTAGAAATACAAATTAGATGACAATGTCTTAAATTCATGACATTGTTGACTTTGTTCGATGTAGTTAATTTTGTTTATGACATTTACAAATATCTTCAATGGATAGTGATTTATCTTAAGAAGGCTGATGGTATCACAAATGTTTGGATAGGACAATTTAAGGTCTTGTGAGTGAAGTTGGAGCTTAATATAATCATATAGCTAGTAGTGAAGCAAAAAAGAAACCATAATATAGACATATACGAGATAGTGGAGTATGAAAATAAGGACCTATAACACATCCTTTCAATAAAAATGAATGAAGTGATCAATCTAGCAAATCCTAAAAAGTAAATGCGAAAGCTTTATATCCATCATATAGTGTAATGGAACTGTTGCCTTATATTATACAAAGTACATTGCAGAAGAAAATCAACTCTCTCAAATTTTAAACAAGGCAAGATATTATACTAAAAATAAAATATTTAAATACACTATACTAGTACATTCCAAATTTTTTTCTATTAATGTAAGAAAATCAATTTTCTCAAATCTTAAACAAGATAAGATATTATACAAAAAAATAAAATATTTAAATACACTATATCAATACATGTTAAAAAATTAGAAAGAAATAATATATTTATTTCTATATATTTCCATCTTTATCTTTACTTATAAAAGAAAGTTACAAAATCAATAGAATCTTAAAAGAGTTTTATAAAGAAATTTAATAATATAAAACTATTATTATATAACTTTGTAAAATAATAAATTAATTATAAATGTTATTAGTGTTTTTGGATATATAATTGAAATTCTCACTTTAATTGGTATGTTCAAAATTCTCTTTACTAATCAAATATTTGATGTCTTTTGCAACATGTTTTGGTTTGATCTAATTTCTTTCTTTATCATATTAAAATTTACTTTTATGTTTATAATAAAATGCAATTATAGCATCATTTTAGATTAGTTGCATGTCAACAAAACCAAGTAAATTATTTGAAACACAATTTATTCCATTTGATATATGAATTGACAAATTCACTCACATTTATTAACGTGAAAATTCTCTCACACAGATATATATTTAGCACTAAAAACAATGGAAAGATATGTAGGTTTAAATTCAATTAAATAAAATTAAGATTAAAACAAAACCTATTCCATTTGATATATGAATTGACAAATTCACTCATATTTATTAAGGTGAAAATTCTCTCTCTCTCTCTCTCTCTCACACACACACACACATATGCACACACACATATATATTGCACTAAAAACAATGGAAAGATATGATGGTTTAAATTCAATTAAGATTAAAACAAAACCCAACATAAGTGATTTTTAGAATTTATAAATAGAGACGACTCCACATATTTGAGAGTTGTAAAGGAATTTTAAGAAAATAAATCACACATTTATTTAAGAAAATTACAATTGAAAAGCTTCACTCAAAGCCTTAAATATATTATCTTTCATTGATTTTTCTAAAATATGAAAAAAATCAAAATCACCTTCTTATACAAAACTTTACAAGAAAAGTCCAAAACTCATTTTACAAATATTTATACAAAATTATTGTCCCAAATAAACTAGAAATATAAGTCTCCAACACATGTTTTTAAATTTGGCCTAATTTTTAGAGACCACAAGAAAGTAAATACAAATTTTCTTGTGGAAATGTTACATTCTAGCCTAAAAATGAGTTCATTTGAATGTCATTAAGTTTAATTAAAGGATTCTTTTTTGTTAGTTGCATTTGACTTGAACCATCCCTTTCTCAAGCCTCTAATTCTTTTGTAGATACAAAATGAACTTCTCTAGAGTTGCTTAGTGTTGCTTTGATCACCTCCTAATAAGAAAAACTAAAGTACCTATAATATACATCTTGAGCAATATATATGTCAAGTAATTTATTGCGCACGTTCTTTTGTTTACTAAATTTCTCAAAATGCTCATAAGAGATGTTCAAATCCCTAAATCTATCGATTGAAGGTTAAATAAAAATTGATTCCTTAGATGAAACCTCTGTTATTTTTTCAAATTAGCTCTCCAAGATGTTTATCAAATTATTTAAATTATTTTTATCATAGAATTAACATGAAATTCTTTCACAAAAGTTTCCAGATATCATTTATTGTGCTCTAAGCCAATATGTGACCTTCCCTCAATTTTCTCTTTCCGAAGATATTTCCTATGTCCCATTATGTTTTTGGGATGAGAAAGGGGATGACAGGGAATGCATTTCAAGGACAAAAGTTAGAGGACTACTTTTAGGGAAAATACGGTGAAAGGGTAATGGCTGAATGGTTACAACTTCTCATATTAATTTTAAAATAGGGTTTACAACAACAAAACATGGAGCAAATATTATTTTTTATTCTCTAGATCACATTAAAGCGTAGGAAAAGAGCAAGCTCTAGTAATTTTATGCTTTGGTTCTCTCTAGATACTAGACTCTAGGACTCAATAATCATCCAATGTTGAATAGACTTCCTAATGTGCATATTTATAAGGCATTATTAACCTAAAGAAAATGTAAGAATGAATCTTATTGATGCTACTAAGGGAACTAGTAATGAGAAAAGGAGGATTATCAAACCAAAATGACCAACATTGTTAGTCTTTTCACATGGCACACAACATCTTTGTGATGGGTTGAAAATAAGATTGCAGTTGTCCACCAATAAATCATAATCTAGACAAGGTACCTAAGTCAAGAAATTGATGTCTTCAAAGACATCATGAACTTTGAGTGGTACTCATATTGCCATAATTAAAGATCGCGTTTTAGATTTTAGCCTTCTCAAGTATCATGAGAGGAAATTGACCAAAAAAACATGATAACCATTGTAACGATCTCTCGAGAAAAGGAATAACCAAGGTTTATTTTTTTTAGTCTAGAAATTTGGAAGAAACTTTTGATTTCTTCTATAGGATAAGCATGCCATGCAATAATCTAGTTGAAAGGTCTCTAAACTAGATCAAGAAGATACAAGAAAGACAATTTTGTTTGTGTATTTAAATTGTAACTTTGCCACAATTATCTCTAGAATAAATAGTGGGAGGTATACAACTAGTGTGTTCTAAACTCTTGTAGCTACAAGTAAATTTTGACGATGTTTTCCTGCAAATAAATTAGAGATCGGAACTTAACAACAATTTTTCCTCCATATCAAAACTAAGATTTGATGAACTTGCAAAACTATGCATAAATACACTTGGTAAATCTCTAATAAGACAATCAATTACAATATCTTTTCTTTTTGTATAAAAGATTGTCATCTCGCATACTTACCATGACCATCTTTCTAACCACGACCCTTTTCTTTGAATGTGAGAAATATATTGTAATCAATTATGATTATGAAATGTTTAAGATGAACGAGTTAAACAAATTTCTCTAAACATTTTTTTTAATTTCTTAGATAGCTTTGTTTAAAGAAATCCATCTTTTTACATCATTAGGGAAGATTCCACTTGCATATTCAAAATAAATTCTTTCTTCTATGATAAAAATAAAAATCCTCCCCATACAATCTCCAAAGCATCTATATATACATTTTTGTATTAATTGTAGGAACATACAAACAAAAAAGATTACTTATCTTATTTTGGATTCACTTGACAACAATAATATGAATTTCAAACCATTCAATATTTCATTTTTAATAATTGTTGTAATGTCATAATCTAAAATTCCACAAAATTATTGCAACTTCTTTTTGTCAAAAGAAAATTCAAACTCTAGAACTTTCCCTTTGATATGGGGCTGGACTTGTAGGACACTGTTATTAACTATCACATCTAATAAATTATAAAATATTTAACGCCATTAAATTTTATTTAGTAAAAAAGCAATCTCAAGCTAGCTGGTGAGTTCATAAGGCCAAATGGTACGACAATCTACTCACAGTGACCAAAGGGACAACTAAATGCAATTTTGTATTAATCGTCCTCCTTAATCCATATTTGATAGAAACTTTATTTACAATCAAATGGAAAAAGGATTATAGAGTTAGCCACTTTTGTAATAAATAACTCTTATCGGGAATGGGATAAGGGAAAGGTTTGCTAATGACATTTAATGGTCTATAGTTTATGACCATCCTCTTGTTTTCTTCTCTTTTATTATGAAAGCTTGTTCATGATGGAAACATAGTAGTAGTAAGGTGATTGGGAATATTTTATCTATTTAACATTTTTTAGTTTCTCAATAGCTTGTGATATATCAAGATAATCATGAGTGGCTATCAGGATCTACTTTCCTAATTTGATTAGTCTTTTATGTAACAAATTTATCTTTGTTATTGGCATATTCTTTCCCAAATCTTATGTAGATCATCAACGCATATATTATTGGGATCAAGTCTTGCTGAGTGCAAGGCTCCAACACCATAAGGGATGAGGCCATGATCATACTTTGATAAGATTTTGGCAGATTGGATACCCCTCAGACCTTGGCTCTTAGCCGAAGAGAACCCCCTTGAGGGTATCTCCAACAAAAATAAAAATAAATCAATTAATAATTCTTCTATTTAAATACCATAGTTGCAGAATGTTTTTTAGATGCATAAATAAGCTTAAGAATACATATGTTTTCACCACAAATAGTAAACATAATAATTTTTTAGATACATCTGTAAGGAAAATATCTATGTATGAAATTTCCCCCTAATAGGATATCAAAAACCATTTAGTCCATAACAAAGAGATCACAAGAAAAATTATGACCTTGAGTCTCAATCTCTTTTTGATGTTTATATTTGTCATAATTAAAGGTATTCACTTGCACATATATTCGTTTGTAGCAACTTTTTTGTGTTAATTGTTCACAATCCTTATGATGGGAATTTTGTAAGAGGTTTTGCATCCATTTGAGAATCATAATTATTTCAATTAATAATGTAGGATTAGCAATTTCACTAATATTCAAGTTATTTGCCTTGTATATCCATTTTTTTTCATCTTGTATCTAGATAATTTTAGTTGAAGGGTATCTCTAATATGATTGAATTTTTTTCTTTATGATCTTCAAAATCAAATATAAGACTACAAGAAAAGTATTCTAAACCTCGAGATATTCCATCTTTATCAAATTTATTTTTAACATGCTTTAGGTGTTTCTCATATGGATCAACTTCAATAATTGCATTGTTTAACTTTTTAAATCATAATCACTTTCATCTTTAAGTTGGTTTGCAAATGTAGAATAAAAATTACCTTATTTTTTATGATGCTTGTGATGCTTTTTCAACTTATTCAAGAATCTTGAAATTGTGCTAGATAATCTTCATATCTTTAATGATAAGTTCAAAGATTTTATCTTGTAGATGTAAATCTTCATCTTCATATACCAAAGCGATTATGTCAATAGAGTAGACTGCTTTTACAACAAAAATTTTGCAGGAGTTTTAGGTATGTTTGTGTCAATGTTTATTACAAATAGAGCAAATAATTTTGTTTCTTTGTAGCCGAGGAGAACAACACCATTGAAGACAATGGTTTTGGGTGCATAAGAATGATGATGCAATAAAGAGAAGCATTTGTAAGAAATCTTATATTTATTTTGGAATTTAGTTTAATTGCATCCTTTCTCACTGAAGGGACTGAATCCATATTGTTGTGTTTTAGAAAACTAAGGAGAAAGGTGTTTAGTTGATGTGTGGTAAATTTTTGGCTAGGCTTGAAATAATCAATCAATTTTAAATTTTTATAATGAGCAAACTATATAATATCACTAATTGTTGTGGTAAAAAGATTTAGACTACAAATATGAGGATGATACATAACCTTGTCATAAATGTGATGTGTGAGACCTTCAAGGTTTTTTTAAATTGGCCTAATTGAGCTAAGTAGCTTTCATATTATAGGCCATTTTTCTAAAATCTTTTAAATATGCTTCAAAATCCCTTAGATCAAAACATTTCATAAACATCATAGTTTTGACCTATTGCTCTTTCTTGTTTAGTACTTTAAGACATAATTCATCAATTAGATAATTATTAAGACTTTACATTGGTGTGGGGATATTGAAAACTATAATATCTTTTGCAATAGCATATTTGACATTGGACACCAATATGTAGTAATTCTCTCAAAAAATTAGAGAAGTCAAGTGGTGTGAATATCATTTATTTTTCCTAATCCTAAACTATTGATTGTTATGAAACTACTAATCCATGCTCAAATATGTTTAGTGGGTTTCTCATTTCATTGATGTTAAGATGCGAGGATCATATATGAATTTTTTTGTCAACATTAATAAGAAATTGGTATTTGAAGATTTAAACATTTTTTTTTCATAAGAACGAGAGATTTTAGAAAATTAGACAAGAGTAGAAACAATGGATATTCTCTTATTTTCCTCTTGTTCCAACTATTCAATACTAGTTGCAAGTTCTTATAGCTTAGAATCCATTTTTTCAAATCTTGAAGTAACAATATCACCTAGAAGGTGGAGATTATTAAGAGTTTGGCTGAGGAAAAAAAGGTTCAGATTCAAGCTTTTATGGGGAAACACACAAGTCTCTTGTTACACTTCTTCAAAGTTTGACATTGAGACATACTTTAGATGGGATATAGCCCTTTTAATGTAGAGAAAATGGATGTTTAATTTCTTTTGCATGGGAATCTTGATGAGGAAATATTTATGAAGCAAGTTGATGATTTTATGGTAGGGATAAGTATAGGAGTTGAGAAAATACAACACCACAGGAGCCTGAAGATCTTCTGCAAGCCGAATAACTTGTTACAAGGAGAAGCAATGAAGCAAAATCTGAAGAACATACAAAACACAGAGAATATGCTAAAAAAGAGAGAGCTCAATATTCACAAAAATATGTAATGTGATTCTTACAATGAAAAGAAAGAACTCAACCTTTAATAGGTCAAGAAACCCTAAAAAGGGAAAACCTAGGTTTGCACATAATAATTAATTAAAACAATTAATTATATGCACCTAAAGTTAGCTTAAATGTAAAAGAGATAAAGGGAACTTAAATAATTAAACAAAGAATGTTTAATTAATCAAGTAAATACCCGAATACTCTAACACCCCCCCTTAAGCTAGACTTAGGGAGAAGCTAAAACCTAGAACAACTACTGAAAGCAATAAAGATGGGTCCCGGCAACAAGGCCTAATCAGGTACCCAAATACAATGAAATCTCTATGAACTGAAGAAATAGAGAAAACCACATGGGAACAAAACTCTACTCCAAAAAGAGATGGAAAAGAATATCACTGAAGCATGAAGACCCTGCAAACTCTGTCGAAGAATAACTGCTGATCTGAAGAACATCCACTGAACTAGAACATGACCAGGTAGAGAAGACTGTAATCTGCATGAGTGCCCTCAAATGACACTACTCGAATCAGGAGGCAAACAAGGCAAAACAACTGAAATCGAAGATACAGATGGCATGAGAAACCAAAGCCTGAAGAGCTGATCAATCGAACCACGGAAGCATTAGAACCAACAGGATAAACCTCCCCATAATGCGGAAGTGGGAGAGGGACAGGAACACTGAAAAGGACAGCCAAAAACAACTGCATGATGAAGAACCAAGAACATCAAAGGTGCTGAGACACATTATCATGAGGCGAATGTCGTGGAAGGAACACTCACTTGACAAAGGAAGATGGCAAACAAAGGTAAACATCAACCCCCTCATGGCACTTGATCAACAATGCATGTACAACAAGACACAAGATATGCAAGATTCCAAGTAAACAATGCATGATGACACTTTATCTCAGTGCGTTTGCATAATTACAAGCTACAATGATAAGAAGACTGGAAATAGAAACGAGAATCAAAACAGAGACACCCTACTCAGAAAAGAGATCCCAGGACTTGAAACAACCACGATATCCACTAGAGTGCTGAAAAGCAAAAAACTGAATGAAATATGCATGGAGCAGAATCTGGAAAAAAAAACTCATATTTTTGGAAAGTACTCAGAACATGCTTTCTGAAAATATAAAGTTTTCAAAAAATGGAGGTCGGATGCTCATTCTACGTCTCCCGGAGTGCAAAAAAGAGACCTCACTTTGACTGTAAAAAAACATAGTAAAAAAGAAAAATTGGAATAAATTACCAACACCATGAGGTCGGGCTCGGAACCAGCTTTCCGACGCCTATTTGTTCTCAAAAAAATGACTCCGTATGCCCAAGATAGGGCCAAAAAACCAAACCCCCCCTTGAAAAAGCCAAAAAAGGGAGTCTGGTGGCCTGTTGGTGGTCTGGTGGCCAGTGGGTGGCGCACCGGTGGCGGCCCGGTAGTGCTCCGGTGGCAGGGCGGTGGCCGGGTGGCGGCCCGGTGGCGGAGCGGTGGCTGGCCGGAAAACAGGTTGGGCAGAGGCGGCGGGCCAGGGCTGAGCGCGGAGCCGGGCGGGGAGACCGGCGGCGGGCCTGGCAGCCGGTAGCGCAGGGAGGCGGCGGCCGACGGAGACTGGCCGGCGGCGAGAGCAGCCGGCGGGGGCCGGAGCGGTGACATGCAGCGGCCGGCGGCGACACTGGCAGGCGGGAGCCACAGGTGGCGGCGGAAGGTGGCGGGCGCAGGGAGTGGCAGCGGCCGGGGACAGAGCAGCGGGCGGCGGGCGGCGGGGAGAAGCGGCGGGCGGCGGGAGCAGACAACAGCCATCGGGGAGAAGCGACCGGCAGGGGCCAAGGTCTGGGGACAGGCAGGCGCGGGACCCAAGGATGCAGGTTGGTATCCGTGCGCCGTACCGACACCTGCAGCAACACAGGGGCCCCACGGTACCCCGCGTAACGTAGGGGCCCCCAAAAACTTTGCCAAAATTTTTTTTTTTCTTAAAAAGAAACAAATCTCTTTTTTTTTTTTTCACTTTTTTTTTTGGAAGAATTTTTTTTTTAAAAGAAAAATTCGGCCTGCATGCCGTAAAAAGGCAATTTTTTTTTATCTTTTTGAAATTTTTTTCTCGATCTGCGTGCCAGGGCCGTACGACTTGGATCAGAGAAAAAAATTGCTCCCAGAGGCTCAGGAACCAAAATAGGTCGAATTTTATATGACCATAGGGGTTTTTGGGCCTTTTGAGCACGATGGTGAGGTCTGTTTAGGCCCAAAGTGCTCAGAAAAAATCTCAAACCCTAGGTACACAAAAAAATTCTTGAAACCCCAGATCTGCTTCCAAAGCAAAAATTCTCAAAACAAGAACATGCAGCTGTAGATTTGAGCTCTAATACCATATAGGAGTTGAGAAAATACAACACCACAGGAGCCTGAAGATATTTTGCAAGCCGAATAACCTGTTACAAGGAGAAGCAATGAAGCAAAATCTGAAGAACATACAAAACACAGAGAATATGCTCAAAAAGAGAGAGCTCAATATTCACAGAAATATGTAATGTGATTCTTACAATGAAAAGAAAGAACTCAACCTTTAATAGGTCAAGAAACCCTAAAAAGGGAAAACCTAGGTTTGCACATAATAATTAATTAAAACAATTAATTATATGCACCTAAAGTTAGCTTAAATGTAAAAGAGATAAAGGGAACTTAAATAATTAAACAAAGAATGTTTAATTAATCAAGTAAATACCCGAATACTCTAACAATAAGAACATTTGACGTGCAAGTTAAAGAGACATTGTATGGTTTGAAGAAGTCATCAAGAATGTATATCAAAAGTTTGATGCTTTTGCATTGGATTGTGACTTTATTAGGAGTGTGTTTAGTTTAAATTAATCAAAGATTGATTATTAATAATTTTTTTACATGTTGATGTTATTTTGCTTATTGGAAAAAGGGATCTTGGTACATTTGGTATGAAGTAGTCAAATGCTATAAAATTTATTGGGTGTAGAAATTAATGAGGATTGGTTAACATAAAATTATGGCGAAATCAAAAGAAGCACGCTGACACTATTTTATGGTATTTTTCTATGCATGATTGTAAACCAATTAGTATTCCTTTTCTTATTGGCACTCAACTATCTCTAGCCAAATATACTAAACCTAATGATGAACTTAAATAATTGTATGAAATTTCATTTTTTAATGTTAAAAGATGCCTTCATGTATACGATGACCTATATAAGACTCGATATTGCCTAAGCAACGATAGTTTTTAGTAGGTTTATGAAAAATACTATTCAATATCATTGAACATGTATAAAGGGTTTTCAAATATCTACATGGTAGACCTAAATATTGCAATTTTATCATGGATCTAATGATATGAGTAACATGGTTGATTTATAGGGCTTTGTTGATTTTGAATGTGTTAATGATCTAGATTACACGAGGTTTACAAGTGGATACATCTTTCATCATTTGACCTCTACAAATTTATGGGTTTTCATCCTTAGATCGAGATGCTTGAACATAAAGTTCTCACAATTATTTCTTATTATAGTTCATGTATTTTTAATCATAAGAATATTTTATATAGTCTTTTGTCTTAATATATACCTAGAAAGATGTCAAAGCTTGTAAGAATAGCCTCTATATTGAGATTGATATATGATATGGACTATCCATACCTATTGAATATTTTTTACCGTTGAATTGTGCTCATAATCATGCTTATGTGTTCCAAAATGTGCTTGGGATGCATGGAGGATTTTCCTCTATGAACAACAACTATCCTCAACAATAATGGGAAGGGGTAACTTAGGATTTAGAACCCTAACTATCTCATTAATGGAAACTAAATTGACCTTATTTATGTACACAACTATACATACAAGTGGAACCATTCCCTCATTATTAAATGATACTTCTGCATCCACAAGAATCCTTTTAGAAGATGCATCATCAACCTAAGTATTAACAGTTGTATGGTCATAAAGCTAGAGGAAGGTGGTAATGAACTATGAAAAGACGTGAGTGTATCAAAGTTTGAGTATCGAGGATATATCATGACCCACTCCATAATTTATAGTTTGGGGTTTGGAAGGGAGACATTTATGAGAGGAATTTTGACTCTTCAATAAGGGTTTTTGAAGGAGTAGGGTTTGGAAAATATGTATAATGATATGGGAAAAAATAAATTTCAAATGGAAGGGGGAAAGAAGGTGTGGAATGGATAGATGTCTTGAATGGATGATAAGTTATGATACCCCAATGAAGATAGAGGAGAACTTTTTTTTTTTTTTTTTTTGAGGAAAATCATATCTGGAAGGGAATCTTTACAACTCGAAAAACTTACACAAAATTAGAAGGTTGACCATGCCTTAATACTTAGTAATTTTGGGGATCTTAAGAAGATTCATGGGAGATGAAGGGGAAGAACACATACCCATTATTTGATTAGGTGAGATGCTACAGTTAGGAAATGGGCATTTTGGTGCACTGCATAAATTATAGAAAAAGGGGACATGGCGTTCAAGTCTATTATTTTGGAAACCACTTATGGTTTATTTGTATTATTTGTGGCTATAAATTGGAACTTGGAGTAAGAGAGAATGCAAGTTATTTTTTAAATTATAATGACAACAAAATGCTATATAAATTCAATAAGAGAAGTATTATGGCTTGTGTCTCTTTTGTGGTTATTTCTATTTTATTTCATTGCTTATTATTGTTTAAGTATTTGGATGCTTTGATTTTGTAACATACTTTCACTTGTTGGTTACATCCTATTTCTACACATGTTGTTCATTTAGTTCTGTACATGTTAGATAGAGTTTGCAAGTGCTATTGTTTGTTTCTGAATACATAATCGTAAGTTCCCTTGATCTCATTTTATTAGTCATCCTCAATAGGGATGCAAATGCCCAACATTTAGTATCAAAATGTAAGATGTTTTTTTGTAATTATTACCTCATAAAGATTCCAAACCCTATTTTGTGTAGTTGTCAACCTTACAACAATTAATTTTTTGTAGTTCATCCATCGTTTGACACATAAAAGGACTTGAAGGATTTTACGAGAAATAAAAATAATAGTAGATTTTTTGCTAACATATCAAGGTTTGAAATAAAATATTCAATGAACAAAACTTTGAATTATGGAATTTGAATATATAAGATCATTTTTTGGAAACATTTTAAAAGGTTCAATAGCTTCTTGTCCAAATCCTCGAGAATGTCTAATGATGCTTGAATAAAATTGGATAAGAAATCAAGAATTATTATTGATTTATATATGTCAAATTGTTTCAATGAATGTGTTTTAAGAGTAGTTTAAAAATTTATTGTGAAAGAAGATAAGTACGTTATATCAATGTAAGAGTCTAGTTAATATAATTATTTCAAGAAAAAGTAGTTACATTCTTTAAAGATGAGGGAAGGATACTTAGTAATTAATCACTTGAATAGATTTAATATGATATTAATTCAAATTGCATTGACAAAAGTCAAGATGGATGAAGAGGACAAGTGTATTGTATTACTTTATTCCATACTAAACTCATGAGAAAACTTAGTAACTATGAATAGTGACACCGTGTCATTAAAACTAGAAAATATAATTAGAAATTAGTTAAGTGAGGAAATTAGGAAAAAATCCATGGATAATAATTCTTTTGATGCACTAGTTTTAGAGGCAAGTAAAGAAAATAAAGGTAAGAAGACAAATGGAAATAAGGATTCTAAGGGTAAATATATGTCTAAATGTTTGGCTAAGTATAAAGTAAAATGCTTAAATTGTGGCAAGAAATATAACATAAAGAAGGATTGCAATTCGAATAAGAAGTATTGATAGGTCCTTCAGCAATTAGGAATATAATAATGATGCATTATTTATGCTTATACCATTGGTGATTATTCCTATTGATCGATTCAAATTATTCTTATTATATTACACCTTGTAGAGAGTAGAACACTTCTTACACCAAGTGTATTGAAAAAAAATTATTTGTGACAAAAATTCCTAAAGATAATTGGACATGAAAAATTAAAGGTTTCCTTCATCAATGGTAGATTAAGGACACTCTCAAACATATTATATATTCCATATTTGGCTAGAAACCTTATGTTTATGTCTAAAATGGGTAACTTAGGAATACATCGTATTTGATGGTAAAGATTGTAAGTTGGAAATGAGTGATTTGGTGCTTTTTAAGAGAGTACAAAATGGTACTTTACATATGTTGCATGCATCAACATTATCTAGTGCTAATGTAACTACATCAAAATCAAGGTTGTTGTGACATCTCAAGTTGGGTCATCCTAGTGAAAAAGGTTTAAAAACCATGGTAAGTAAAGTTATGATAGACAGTCTTAGAGATTTTTCTACTAATATTGAATTTTATGAGCATTATATGTTGGGTTCAAACAAAATAGCACATTATTTAATTCTTGAAGCACTAGGGTAGAGAATATTTTGGAGTTGATATATAATGATGCTTTTGGTCTAATGGATATCTATTCCATTGGTAAGTTTTTATACTATGCATCATTTATTGATGATTATTTTGGGTACTCTTGGGTGTATTGTCTTAGGAGAAAGTTTGAGTTGTTTCTCAATTTTATGAATTTTAGGGCTCTTATTGAGAATCAAATTAGTAAGAAAATAAAGCTACTAACAACAAATAATTGTGGTGAATTGTACTCTAAGGAGTTTGAAAAATTCTATAAGCATATTGGGATAATGAGGCAAAGGATAAATTCATATACACCACAACAAATGGAGTGGTTGAGAGGTTTAATAGAACTTTATTAGATCATGATATAAGTATGTTGAGTAGTATTGATTGAGGATAACATATATTGGTTGAAGCTATAAGTATGACACACTACTCGAAGAATATATACCATACTTTTGTACTACAAAATAAGATGCCACATGAAATGTGAACTAGTAGAAAACTAGTTGTATCACATTGGAGGGTTTTGGTTTTGAGGCATATTTTTAGGTACCAAAGGAGAGATGATCTATGTTAATTTTTAAAGCGAAAAAAGTATATTTTTCATTAGTTATGGTGGGAATGTTGATGGCAACAATCTTTGGAATCTAGAAATGTTGAAGGTTCTATACTCAAGGGGTGCTATATTGGAGAAAGTTGTTTTTCTTTTCTAGTGAATAATACTCAAAGGAGAACAATAAGAAAGAGGATCATTATAAAACAAGATTGGAGAAGTAGAATGCTTTAAAAAACAAGTAATAGAGTGAACATAACACTTTGGGAGAAGAGGAAAGGGCATATGGCATAAACCTTGAAGAAAATGGTGTAGATTTGACATGGAATTATTTGCCAATAACTATGAGAAGGTCTACTAGACAACAAAGATCAAATAACAAGTTTATTCCACAAATTTTTTATTGCATTTTTTCTTAATTGTATTGACAATGAACCAAGTTTTATGGAATAGGACCTCCCTTCCAAAAGGAAAAATTCGTCAAAGAAATCCATGGAGGAAATGATAGAATTAAAGTAGCGGAGGATTTATTTATTTTCTTGGGATATATCTATTGGATGAAAATGGTTATTCAAGAAAAATTTCATAACAAGTCAATCACTTGTATAATACACAATGTAGTTGGTTGCAAAATATATTCCTAGGTTGGGGGAATTGAATTTGGTGATCTCTTTCTCATATTGCTAAGTTGACTTCTATTAGGATGTTATTTATATTTATAATACTTGATTTGGAGATTCAATACAAAAGATGCCAAGACAATATTCTTACAGGGATACTTAGAGGAGGAAATATACATGGGACAACTTGAAGGATTCAAAATTGAAAGGTAAATAATGTTTTTTACAAGTTGAAAAGGTCATTATATGGATAAAGATAACCCATACATATGTGGAACCAAAAGTTTGACACATTTTATAGAATTAATTTTTGGGAGAAGCATTTTGGAGCGATATGCATAATTCAAACATGTAAATGATTACATTCTATTTATATTTTTAGATGATAATTATATGATAATCAT
Organism: Cryptomeria japonica; assembly: GCF_030272615.1. NCBI lineage: Eukaryota > Viridiplantae > Streptophyta > Pinopsida > Cupressales > Cupressaceae > Cryptomeria > Cryptomeria japonica. The sequence goes on along the minus strand of NC_081410.1, from coordinate 132,278,426 downwards.
TAGAGCTAATAAAGCATTATTGCAAAAACTTAAAACTCATATTTAGTAAGTTTTACATGAAATAATTAAGAGTTTATAGGTAGATACTTGATATGGAGATATCTATATATATGAATAACTTAAAATTATGATTTAAGTTAAGAAAGAATCCTAAAACTAATTTGTAGTTGTTTAAAATTTAGAACAATAAATTGATAAGTAAACCTTTACTAGTTGACACGAACTAAATTGGACCAATGTACCAAATGTGTAGAGGATATGGAGACATAAGGAATGTTGCTTATGCTATTGTGATAGGAAGTCTCATGTATGTGGTGGTGTTCACAAGGCCAAACATTTCTTAAGTTGTGGGAGTTATAGATAAGTTCATAGAAAAGGTTATAAGTAAAGAGCATTGGGTACATTTGAAGAGAGTGTACCGGTACTTGAAACAAAGATTGAATAATTATTTATCTTATCATGGTAATAATGATGTCTGAAGAGTTTAATATATTAGGGATTTGTATATATGATTAGGTTGGAGATCTTGATAATTGGAGGTCAATAAGAAATTATGTTTTCATTTAGTTTAGTGGAGTAGTAAGTTGAATAGGCAAGATGCAAAAAAAATGTCTTATCCACTATTGAAGTAAAAATATGGCTACAACACATGCTTCTCAGGAAGTGGTATGGTTGAAGAGGTTAAGTGATAGTGTTAGTTTTAAGATTCATAGCAGTGAAATGTAAGTCATAGAATGCAATTTGTATTGTTAAGTATTTATTTAATGCTAGAACCAAACATACCAATTCTCTTGATATCATTTTATGAGGGAAATGGTTGAGAGAAAGAAACTCCAAATAGATAATATTGATACTTAGATAAACATTATATATAACTTGTAACAAAACATATAAGTACTTCCAAGTTCATGTGTTGTAGGGATGAGATAAACTTGTCTCATTTTTTAGCATGAAGTTATTTTTTTAGTTTAATATCACACTCTCACCTTTAATAAATATAAAGTGGGGCAATCTTCATATTTGGATGGTATTTACCTATAGAGAGTTCTTGAATGAAAAGTATTTATAGAGTACAATATCGATGAATACAATGAGTTTTGGGTATTATGGTAAAACATATAATTTCACCCACATATGGTGATACTATGGTAGTAAACTATAAGTTACATGGATTTTTTACATGTGTTGTGTTGTACATGTGTTGTGTTGTGATAGCTATCTCAAGTCATCTAGAAGAACTAATAACTACATATGAAAATAGTGTTTTTTAGGAGCTTGAAAAATGATATAGAAGCACTTACAATATAACTATCTAATTCACATGTCACAATATGAGAACACAATAATATTCTAGAAGATGACATAAGGTATCACAAATAGTCATTAGTGAAGCTTTATTTTTATTTGGTACAACAAACAAGGAGTTATTAGTGGTGGTTATTCTATCTATAATAATGTTTGTACCAATAGTAGTAAGGTTGTAACTATTGATTCATAGTGTTTGGCAATGGCTACATATACAAGGTGAAAATTCATGTGGAGATGTCATACTTGGTGATATGTACAATATGCTAAAATTACGTTCAGTTCAAATTATAATTGTATAAATCTTGGTGTTTCTTGTGTTGGTTGGATAGTTAGACAATTGATATTCTCATGTATACAATTATATGTATCATCTCATGTGAATTTGATAGGGTTAGAAACTTATATAGATTGAATGGATTCCATTGGATTATACATTGTCCGTGTGTATCTTTAGAATGATTATAGGAAATATTCTAGATTGAGTGTCTAAAGGAAGACTTTATTATATTGAATCTTTTTTTACTCTGAATAATATGATTGTGAATATGTTTTGGAGATAAGTTTTCTTTTGCAAGGTTTTCCTATGTAAATATTTCTTATCTAATATTGTGAATGCATATTTTGTAAGTGAGATTGCCTATTTTTTAACACATAATATCGAAATTCTTTAATCTTAATCTAAAAATAATCGACAATAAGAATGAAAAAGTCTAATTTTAGTGTTTCCAACCTATTCCTAGATGTTCTCTAAAGAATTATCCATGTCTTATAACTAAGAGAATCAAGAGGCGGGCCAACAAAAAGGGAATGCAATCCCCCCTACACTTTAGGCTCTACAAACCAGGGTGGGGTTTTGTTTTAATAGTATTCAAGAATGATGAATAATTTTAACTAAATATTGTTGTAGCAGACATAGTCTCATATACTTCAACAACGATTCATAAGACACAACATGAAATTGGATAAATTCCTTGTAAGCTTTGAGATCCATGCGCTTGAACACAAAATAACTTAAAATGAATTAGAAGTTTTATAGGATTTACAACTTTGAATGTTGATTTTGGGTTTCAAGAACAACTTATTGTTTACATCAATTGCATCATTAGGTTACAAAGTGATACAATCACGCAAATGTCTCCTCACAACAACCTATTGTATCTCAATGGATAGTTAACATTATTACCTAACAATAATGCATCCAACTAATGGCATCTATTGTAATTGTACTTATTAATACCTATATGATACACAAATCTTAGTACTTTGTTAAAAGCAATTAATTTATTACATGAATAGATGCAATTAGAAACTACATATTATAGAAATCTAAAAAGATAAACTCAAAAATCCTTGATCGTTTTATTCATGAAAAATTGTTGTATTACATGCTGGAGATACTTACAACCAAAACAAGTTTTTCATATAATTGCAACTAAAATACCATTTTTATTTTAAATAACTTTCATTTAAAAACTATTTTCCCAATAACTTGAGATAAAAAAATTAATTTTTCTAAACTAAGCTCACCAAATTATAAAATCCTTAAAAATGTTACAATAAGGCTTACATTCCCTTTTATAAAACAAGGTGAGCACACAAGCTTATGAGAAAAGACATGACACATATGTCTCACTTTGCATTTAATACATTACATTTTTTATTAGAAGAAAACATGATGTAAGCCAATTACAAAATAATATTCACCTTAAATTAATCAAAATAAATTTAGGTCATTTATAAATTTGAACTTATAATAGAGACATCTGAAGAAGATAAAAGTTAAAATTAAATTCGAGTGTTCATTCCAAAGCGTCGTTGTAGAACAAAAATTTCACTTTTCATTTTATAAATCCAACTAAGATGTTGATGCTGAAATATGACAAACATTTAAAATCACAACCTACACTTACTCATTGTATTTTTCTAACCAAGAATCAAATACTTTCTCTGTAGGTCATTGGAATACTAACACCTTAGCAATTATATATGTATGCGTGTTGTACTTATAGTCCAAAATTAATTTAGCCTCCTTATTGAAACCATCAAGGCTAAACTTATTGAAACCATCAAGGCTAAACTCTAACCCTATAATTTCATCCATTGTGTTCCTTCATAAAGTTGAATCTACCACCACACTAACACAAATGAATGAGTTGAAAGAAGGAATGACTGTGCCCAATTCATTCTTCCATTTACTAATTTGCTTAATTATGCCATGGTTATCCAAGATTTTGGGCATGATTTTTTTCTTTCATATTCTCTAATAAACTTAACTTTGCTTTGAGATATTGTTCAAGTTTGATTCAGTATGCTAATATTTCTTCTAACAATTTGATATCCTCATTTATATTAGCTAACCCAACTGGAATATTTGGATCAAATTCTGCACATTTGTAAACTTGTTGCATTGATATTTCTCTAGGTATCTACTTGCCTATAATATCCTTCAAATATTCTTCATGTTGCAAGTCCCGAAGATAGGAAAATTTCAAATTGTTGTCACCCTCCTAGGTGTCTTCAAATATGTTCATTATATTAGATAACTTGCCAAGCCAATCAAATCATTTACCATATATGTAAATTTTTTATTTCTATCTTCCTTAAATTCTCCCAATTATTCGTCAAACACATTTATTCTCAAAGATAATGCTCCTTTATTTTTGGAAGGAGTACCCACTAAAATTTGAGTAGCAACAATTGGCACATCAACAATATAAGCATATGGTAGCAAGGATTGCACCTTATTATATTTCTACAACAATTATATGTAGTCTACTTTTAACTTTTCAAAATTGATCTAGAGATTTTTTTATGTCTCACTAAACAATGCCACATTCACTATTATTGAGGTTTCTTGTGGAGCTAAAGTATAAAATAATATTTTGACAATCAAATATCTCATTAACTCCTTTAAATTTCTTAATTATTTAGAATTGGCTTCTATGAAAATGGACCACATAACAAGTGTCTCATATTTGGTAATAAAATCTAAGCCCAAATATGCATGTTCTTCTTTCTCCTCTATGGAAAAGGCCTCACCATCCTGGCTTTTGGTTGTACCCAATGCAATACAAAGGTAATGTCCCAATCAAGAAATAAGATTAGACAACTATTTTGCACCATTTATCTCTCCTCTAGAGTGATATTACTGACCTTGAAATCAACCTCTTTCATTATTTGCCTTGCCGACTCCTTAATTTCTTTTGGATCAGCCTCTCCTTAACTTTATTCATTTTACTTTGGAATTCCTCTTTCTTGAATTTCATTATTTGCCTTGCCGACTCCTTAATTGATCTTTTGAGATAAATTATGTGAATTCCAAAGCCTTATCCCCTTCTAACATAAGATTAATGCTTGATTTGTCTTGAGGCATATCTTTGATTTGAACTCACTAAATAGAAGACATGATTTCATCAACTAAATTCTCTCCAATCTCTTGCATGTCAATAAAATATTCAACTAAAGGTTGTATAAATTTTCTCTTTTTTCTCGGTTTCTCTACGTGTGGGGAACTTGATATTTAAGGTTCTTGAATTGGTTGTACTTTTTGTGATGTGGGGGCTTTGCTCTATCTTTGAGGATAATAAATATCTAAAACCCTTTATGGATCCTATCCATGAAAAGGTTTGTGTTGAATCTTTCTCTTTAGTGTAACATGAGGCTTATATGTAAGAACATCCACATAATCCATCTTAACTTTGATCCTATCTATAAAATCATCAATTTCATGATATGCACTTGGGTATCTTGGATCCCCCTTCTTCATCTATTCTTCTCACTTTTATATTGCACTACATGTTGGTTTCTTGACTTTTACTTCTTGATCTGAGAAATAATTCCTTGCCACATCCTCCACTATGAGAAGCTTGACTTTTTAGCATTAATTTTAAATTGGTTAATGAAATGCGTAGGCTCATAATCCATTTTTATGTCTAGATCCATTTTGTATGCTTGGTGTATAATATATAACAATTCTAACCTTTCTTTGTCTGTAATTACAAAGTAAAAAAACACAATATGAGCTAGAAAGAAAGAATCTTTCTTGTGATTTCTTAGATGTATCTTATCTACCTCATTTAGATATCAAATAATCTCCAAGTATTCAATTCTTTTTGGAACATGCATTGGTACGATACGTGACCTACTTGGAGACCCATACACTCTTATCACTATTGAGCTTCAATGGAGATACTAATCTCCCCAATCATGTTGAACCCCCTATTAAATCAAGCAATCTTTTTGCCTTAATAAATTCATTGTTGCCTCTAGCAACCTATTTGATACAACACCTAGATATCCCAGAATTGGTCACACAAACATTTGTCAAATACCACATAACTAGAGGTTGAAAAATGAAGGTCATGTACAACCTGAGTTGGCCTAATGGTGGAGAAATTGTGCTCTTGAAAGAGAGGTCACAAGTTCAAATCCCACAAGGGGGTAGGGTATGTACACCTTATCGACTACGACCCATTATTGATCAAAAAAATAAATGAAGGTCATAAATATATCCAACATTGCACTAGGTGTGGGATGTTCTTAACATAAAAAAACCTCAATTGTAGGGCCTTATTATAGATATTCTTCCCACCATAATGAAAAATATGGCATACTAGACAATACCTGATCTCACATAAGGTACTCACACCTTGAGATCATTCCCATGTTTCAAGAGATTGTACCTTGGCTTACAAAAAGATGCTTTTTGGTTTGTCCAATGCTAGGGAAACTTTTCAAAGAGCCATGGATATGGATTTTCAAGGCTTGGTGTATAAGATAGTGCTAGTTTATCTTGATGATGTTAGCACTATTTTTTCTAAATATGCTCAAGGACATCTAACTCATTTAAAGTAGATTTTTGAAAGATGTAGACAATTTGGTATCTCTCAACCCCAAAAAGTATGTGTTTGTTGTCCATGAAATTAAGTTGATAGGTTATGAGGTGTCAAAGCATGGCATTACTATAGATCCTAAAAGAGTAAGTGCCATTCTCTCTCTTCCTTTACCAACACATAAGAAAGGTTTGCAAAGTTTTTTAGGGAGAATTAATTTTGTTAAGAGGTTCATATATGATATTGTTGATTTTTAGAGTCTACTAACATCTATGTTGAGAAATAATGTGCCTTTTAGTTGGACCAAAGATGAAAGAGAATTTTTAAATCTATTAAGGAGACTTTAGCAGCAACACTAAACCTCCTAAATCCCGATTTCTCTAAGGATTTCATATTGTATGCCTATGGGAATATTGATAGTATCTCAACCATGTTGGTACAACAGAATGGTGAAGGTTTGGAACAACCTTTAGCCTTTTATATTCAAGCACTCAAGGACTATGAATCAAGGTATAAATTTGTTGAAAAACATGTTTTTGTAGTTATAATAAGTATGAAAAAGTTTAGACATATGCTCTCTAATAACAAGATTATGCTAAGGGTTTCTCACCCAAGTACGAAGGAGTTTTTATTAAGCAAGGATTTAAGTAATAAGAGAGTTGGTTGGGTTACCAAAGTGATGGAGTATGATGTTGAAATCAAGGTTACGAAGTTGGTCAGAGGTAAAGGTTTGTGTGAGCAGTTGGCTGATGCTTTAAAAAACAATGATGAGATTGAAGAGGAAGGTATTCTAGCCCTCCAAGATGAAGAAAAAATAGCTCTACCTACTCCTTCTACAAGATGGGTGAGAGATATGACTCATTTCTTGCTAATTGGTGGGTGTTTGCAAGATATGGATAGAGAAAAAGGAAGGTATTATAGGCTACAACCCATTCTTTATGTCCATTTGAATGCAATTATTTTTAGAAAGGATTTAAATGGTGTGCTACTAAGATATATTAAAGTTGATCAAGTTGATAAAGTTTTACATGAGTTTCATGAAGGGTCAGCTAGAAGTCACTTTTCACCAAGAGAAACAACTCTTAAAACCATGAAAGCTGGCTATTATTGGCCCAATTTGTTTAAGGATGCACACTCATGGGTAAGGAAATGTAAAGAGTGTTCCATATTTTCAAGAAAAGCGAAGTTAGCAACACTTCCTTTGCAACCTATTCATGTTGAGCAACACTTCATGAAGTGGGGTTTAGACTTCATTGGATTCATAAATCATCCTTCAAGTGTTGGTCATAAGTGGATATTTACAACCATTGATTATTTCACTAAGTGGATTAATGCAATAGCACTTAAGGAGGAAAATGAAATATTTTTCTTAAGTTTCTATGAAGATTTGATTACAAAGTTTGGTGCTCCTGAGTATATTGTTTTAGATAATTCTCTTTCTTTTGTTTGAACACAGATAACTAATTAGGCTATTAAAAATGGAATTTATTTGAATACTTCTTCTAACTATTACCCTCAAGGTAATTGTAAAAACCCACCATAATTCATCCAACAAAAATTGAGTATATATTTTTTTTCTTCCTTTATTATGTTTTATTCAATTGCATACTCTGGGCATCCATCCAAATAGGATTGGGCATTCATCCATTCGGGATGAGCTTCTAACCATACGGGTTAGGCAATTGTCCATACGGGACGTAAATTTCATCTATCCAATACGGGATAGGCATCTACCCATACGGGGTAGGCATCCATCCAAACGGGATAGGAGATGCTCTGGCCAGAGACTTAGACTCATCGGGACCATTCGGGTCCTGAGCCACTCACTAAGTACTACATTCTTCTAACAAGAATGCACCGAGGTCGCCGTCCTTAGGAGTAATAAGAAAATAATACAAGCTTGAATTTCGCCTCGGAATTTGGCTTAAAGCCTCGGGAAGTCAAGCGAATCCATACGGGATTCCTTCCGAGTATGCATTGAATTAAGTTTGATTATCTTATCTTTCATTTAGGATTCTTACTCAACCAAGCCTAGACCCCACCCACGAACGCCTGAGTACGAGGGACAACTCCGTCCCAAGACTGCCTACATACCCGCTTCGGCACGGGATCAAGGCGTAAAGTATGTAGTTCTATTTTCTAATCTATGGTTTGATGTAAACTGATTTGTGGGTACGCAACCCTTTCTAGGGTCAGTGTCCCAGACAGTTTCTCTGCGGTTGCTACCCATGAAGGTAGCACTTAAGCGAAGGCTCAAGATGGCCTATTGCTTGTGGCCTAAACAAAATAACTAGAACCTAATACTTATCATGAGCGTCACCCAATTGCAAAACCAATATCCCTTCGAGGTGAATAAATAAATAAATAAATAAAGTAAATTTCATGAGAGCTTTTAACTTGACCATCCCTAAGAGGGGTTTACTATGGTTTATCTCAACGGATGTGAAATTCATTTAAAAGTTATCTTATTAAATTATCGATCCAAGAGGGATTACCCGCCCCTTGGATTTTTAACTTCCAAATGTCCCTTATTACTCCCTGATGATTTATAGGGACGATGCCATAGACGTCGTTAATGCAGCTTTATTAGGCGTTAAGTGCAGTAGTTCAACACGACGGCATTACCCGTAAGCGTGACCCAGAGGCACCATATATACCGAACGCTGCTAGTTTTGGTTTTCCAACTTCCTTTATTTAGTTATCTAACTACGAATAATGAAAGCGTAATTAATTGAAGTAACTACTTGAAGTGTAATTTGCATAACAAATGAAACTTGCATAATAGTAATTGCATGAAAGATATAATTATCCTATAAATAATTCACATGCTATGAACCATTAACGAAAGCAATTAATCTTTGATGTAAGATGACTTAACGAATCCAAAATAACGATTAAATCTAAGTACTTGTAATAAGGTAAGTTAGTCTCTAAGGACCAATCAAGTGTCCCAACGATTCTTAATTTTTTTAGAAGAATATAGTCTACAATTTTAAAGTTTAATTAGGATAGTTTAATTACAATCTTGCTACACATTAATCCCATTTTTAATTGAAAGTCAATATCCCTTAAATTTACACTAAGGAAAAAAATCATCATTTCCCAAATGTCATTATTATCAACTTAAAAAAAGAAAAAAAATGACTAAATAGAAATTAACTTAGATTATTATTATTATTTAAAAAAAAAAAAAAAAAACCAAATTACAACTTCAAATTTCGAAATACCCTAAAACCCAAATTTTAAACTTAATGGCAAAAGGGCTTTGTATTGTTATGATAATAAGGAGGGTTGCGGGGTGGGGACCACGGGTCCCATCACCCCTGCGGCCCTGCATGCGCAGGACCGCAGAGGTGAGGGGACCCGCGGGCCCCCCGTACTCTGCGACGGTTACGTAACCGTCCATGCACTGTTGCCGACGTCCAATCAGCGAAAACGCCATGCGTTACGGGCGTGGGAGACTTTTCTAACATTGATATGATTTCTTCCTTTTTGATTATTTATTTATATATATATATATATATATATATATATGTATATAAATATATATATGTTATAATATTATTATTATCATTTTTCTTATACAGGAGTATTATAAAATTTATTGAAGATTACTCAGAGCAGGGTAAATAATAGGCAATAACAATGTTGCAGGTTTGTCTCAGGGACAAAATGAAGCAGTAACCAGAAGGATTTTTCATTTCTTTGTTTTCTATACAGAGAAATCCATTCACAGATAAAGGGAGTTTATATCTTTTCTTCATTTCTTTTGTTTCCTACACAGGGAAAATTCATTCACAGAGAAAGGAATTCATTTCTTTACACAGGGAAAATTTATTCACAGAGAAAGGAATTCATTTCTTTTGTTCTTTACACAGGGAAAATTCATTCACAGAGAGAGGAGATTTATTTATACACACAGGGAGATTTGTCTACAGAGAAAATTGTTTGTACACATAGGGAGATCTAATTTTTATCAAAATAAACTGAAGACAATGAATCTAATTTCCATTTACTCTACTTCTTTCAATCTGAAACTAATCTCTTATCAGAATTAAAACAATGAATCTTATTTTCTACAAAATCCGAAACTAAGAATTTAAACAATGAATCTCATTCTACAAAATCTGAAACAAATTTCTTATCAAAAAATTTAAACAATGAATTTCATTCTCTACAAAATCTGAAACTAATTTCTTATAAAAAATTTAAACAATGAATCTTATTTAACAATAAATCTCATTCTCTACCAAATCTAAAAAAACTAATTCCTCATTCTTTACAAAATCTAAACTAATTCCATATCAAGAATTTAAACAATGAATCTTATTTAAACCATGACTCTCATTTTCTACAAAATCTAAAACTAATTCTTTAACAAAACACAAATGAATTTCATACTCATAATTAATCTAATCAAATCTAATCTACCATAAAAATGAGATGCATAAACTAAGTTGAAGGAACCTGGATGCTTGAAGATGGTGTAGAGTCTTCCTTGATCCTCCAAATTGAAGAGAAATCCTCCCAACAAAAATCTTAGCTGCCAATGAAAGTGGACTACAAAGGAGAATTCAACTTGCAGAAATTTCTTATGGAATAGCTAACTTTTCTTTTGAAACTTGTACCTATTTTATAAAAGAAATTTCAAATTCCCACTACCTAATTATTAATTGAAAAAAAAGGGATTCTCTCCCAATTTGGCCTCCATGCAAATTGATTAGGCTTAGTGGGAGAAGTTACATGCAAGGAGGTGGAGAAGCCTCTAGAAGCTTCTTATTCCTCCTACAACATGTGCCTTAATTTGGGGTGAGGGAAATTAAATAACAAATTAAAAATATATATGCATTTTCCATGTGTGTGTGGTTTATTATTTTTATTCCCTTACAATATCCATTCAATAATTCATCCAAAGAATATAAATAGAGTTTTGTATTTAAATCAAAAAAGGTGATAAAGGAGGGTTGTGACAGTAATGGACAAGAAGAGTCCACAAATAAGAATCTTCTCAAGATTATTAAAAGGACCATTGAGGGTAACCAAAGAGCATAGCATACTAAGATGAGATCAGCCTTGTGGGCTGATAGAATCACCCCCAAAAGAGCTACAAGACATTCACCATTCACGCTGGTTCATGGGAAAGAGGCAAGACTACCTATATCACTTCAACTTCTAGCACTTGATTTAGCTAATCAACTTGACATGGTAGTAAGGTTGGCTCAGCTGGTTGAGTTAGAGGAGAAGAGAGATGAAGCCATGAAGAAGATGGAGATAAATCAAGCACAAGTAAAGAGATAATTTGACAAGAGAGAATATCCAAAGAGATTCAAAGAGGGTGACATAGCATTGAAGTGGGATTATTTCTAGAGTAGGCTTTGAAAACATACCAAATTTGATGCATTTTGGAGTGGGCCATACATTATTTCTGAGTGAAAGCAACACAATGCTTTCCAGTTGTCTAAGTTGGATGGAATGATGGAGTCAATCCCAATCAATGGGATTCATCTCAATAATTTCTTTTGAGGCATGATAAGAACTTTGTATATATTAGAGTACATTTTAGGAGTCCAATAAGCATTGTAGCACACTAGCTTAGTCAATTTTTTATTTCCTCCAAGTGCCAGTACACATTAGTTTTGACTTGAGTCAATGGTAGGTTAGTTTCTTTTGGTGTAGTGTATCTTTTCACCAGTGTTCATGATGAAGGAGCATCCCCGGTTCACAACAATCTTGCATCAACCAAAAACATTTTCCTTTCTGTTTTGTTTTCTATTTGCAGTTTCAGTTTTCCTTTCTGTGTGTCCCAGTTTTGGCTCATTGGATCCTATGGAGTTGGATTCTACTTGAAGACTTGATCATCTTTCTTTCTTTCATACCACATCGCATTTGAATCACTTACCGACAAGATATCAGTACTAGTTTCCATGACAATTTCTTGTTACCGATTGTTCCTTTGTTACTGGTTGCCTGAGACCTATTCTTGTGATCTACCGAAACCCATTCCGAAGGTTGCGGAGCTTTGGGTGTTGATTTCGATGTTCCTTGGTGTGTGGAGGATCTTTTCCCATGATCTATGTTTCATGCTTTGGATTTTCTGGAGGAATCTCTTGGCGGAGGCCGAACTTGTTCATTTTGCACGTTAGGTCTTGTTCTTCGGGTTTTGATCCCTTTTGGGCCGACTGGATCCTTTGGATCGATATATATATATTTGTAATAATGCTTTAGAATATAATAAATTAGAATCAAGTAGAGTATCAGATAGATAGACTGTGCCTAGAAGATAGATCTTTCGATTCAAGGTCCCGGTTGTGACCTATTCTACCATGCCTTTGTGCCGGTATGTTGTAACCCGGTTGTTACCGGTTGGATGTAATAAAACTTCATGCAATAAAACTATCTGTTCTACCTTGCCTCCATCATATCTATTATGTTGTGTTTACTCTTGCCGGCCGGTTTGGATTGATCTCCTTGAGGTCCCTCCTCACCGATGACTGCTTCAGTTCAGGTCTGAGTTATGAATTTGTTTGAGGTCTATTTGACTCCATAGCCCAATGAATGACATAAGACAATTGATCTTTCATGTTTTAGTGGGCAAAACAAACACAAAGGTCGACATGAATGTTATCATTTATTCTTCAAGTTCAAAATTCCATTATAAGAAATTTTAAATCTTGTGTTTAAAGAGAATCCTAATGTATTTGGATAGTGTTTGTAAGATTCTCATGCAAAGGTAAAAGGTTTGTTGTGACATAAATGCTTTATTTTAAAATACTTCTTAGAGTCATCTGTCTAGTTTCAACCTTCATCTTAGAAAAGTCTTTATCCATTACTATGCATGCTACCCTTTTTCCTCATGGTAGAGTTTGACTTAGTTTTTTAGAAAAAAAAAGCATGTTTATGAGATTTGGAGGGAAAAGAAAAGAAAAAGGATAGTTAGGCCTTTGTTTTCACCTTTTCAATGCATTTTCTCCTTCTATGGCGGCCACAATGAAGGGAAATAGGTTGTATGTTACTAGGAATAAAGAGAGATTGTTGAGGTTGCAATTATGCTTTAGAGATGGATATGAACAGGTTGTGGAAAAGGGTTCTGGAATGTTGCAACATTAATGAAGGTGAGAGGGAACATTGTAGGACCAAGGAGAGGAATATGGGAGAATACATCCACATAGGAGATGGTTGAACAAGTTTGGAATGGTGAAGTGCCACATGGAAGGTCACAAAATAGTGAGCAAGTTTGTTATTTTCTCTACCTTTCAATAACTTGGTACTATTTATCATGTGGAAAGTCTCTTGTTGGTATAAATTCTTGTGCTCATCATGCGTTATGTAACAAAAGCAATAATGAGCCTGTATAGCAAGTTGTGTTTGATTTTTAATCACAAAAAATGAGTGACAACAGTATTTTAAGGGTGATTTAAGAAAGAAAGATATAGTTCTACGCATAGAAATGGTGACAAACATAGGTACAATAGATATCAGGACCATTGTTAAGAAAAAGAGAGCATGATGATAAGGACTGTAATGCTTTCAGATATAGAGAGTTGGTTTTCTGTGAGAACTTTATGTAGGATCTGTGAAATAAACCTATGCGTGTTTCTATTATCTAGTCCTTTTAATATCAATGCCCTGATTTTTATAGATAAAGGATGAGAGTCAAAGGTAATGATAGGCAGATTGATGATGGAATACGATGGATTTAAGGGAAAAGTACTAGAGAATGTATAGAAATGATAGTGGCATTGCATGGTTGATCTTGATCATTGGAGAGTGTAGAAACCCTATCCATCAAAATGAAGCTTACAAACATATATTTTAAAAGAGATAAATATTACCTTCAAATTACCTAAATACTTGTCAACATAAGAGAAAAAACACAGTCTTAGTTATATTTGGGAGTGGTGCTCCATGTATGGTTCCAATGCATAAGGGAAAAATAGTAGCAAGATCGTGATAATTATTCATAACAAAGCTACAAAAGGTGACATTGACATTATTAAAGGTACATGGCTATAATAATGTTGGTTGAAAGGGTTTCATCTCCTTATGCCCATTCTAGAGACTATTGAAGGATATAATCTAATTGTGCATGGCTTAATTTTCTAAGGAATATGCACACTCCTAGCATACAGACTCCTAGTATGACATACATAGAAGCTTATCCAATGTCAAAGATATTAAGAAAAATGCACTTAGTGGTGATTAGTAGTAAAACTCAATGACATAAGAACTTATATCATACCAATGAAAGTGAAAAGGAGAAGGTTATTATGATAGAGACATAGTGAAGGAAAAAGTAAAATGACATGTCAACATACATGAAGAGAGATTTCTGCAGTAAGAGAGAGAACCAACAGGTTGAAAAAAGAAAACAACAATATATAATCAATCATCTCAGATGAAAGTATGGAATTGACATTCCTTAATGATTAAAATACAACAAATGTATGAGTGAGTGAGTCAGTTAGGGGTCTAACTTGAAGTTTTGAAACCCTTGACAACTTAATATATAGTCACCAACAATAGTTGAGGGCTAAATCCGAAGATGAGCAAGGACATTGTCATAATGCAAAAGTTTGATAAGGCTTGTATGAAAAACCATGGTTCCAACAAAACTAGTATCTCGGTCCTAGTAAGGGACACCAAACACTCTTGAATGATTGAAAGAAAAGTATCAATGATAGAGATAAAGAGTCAAGGACACATAAGACAATGATAAGGGTTATTTTTCATCAAAATATAATAGTGGTGACAATAAGGATGTTAGATCTCTTGAAGAATAAAAGAATAGCAATAAAATAAGGTATGAAACATAAAAATTTGATGGACACAAAAAGTTAGTAGTTGGTGAACAATCACAAAGAGGAGGATTTAAGGAACAAGGATGATGTTCTACAATGTTTGCAGGTCTGAGACATCATGGAAAAGTCTTAGTGACCTATGAGTAAGTGAAGGGCATAATAAAGCTATATTTGACAATCCAAGTTCAATAGGACAATGAAATAATGAGGTACAAGGCCATAATCTCAAGAATATAGTGATTGTGCATCACAGTGATGTAAACCTAATCATTCAAGTCACAAAATAGAAGAAGACAGTCATAAGTGATTTGTCAAAATAAGTGCTAAGTGATGCTTGGAAAAGGGGATACAAGCCAAAAACACAAGTTCACATGTTAATAAGTTAGTTGCAACCAAAAACCAACACAAATGAACTAAAACCATTCACATACATATCAAAAGAGATAAAAGCACACAAATAAGCATAAAAAAGTGAAAGATGAGTAAGAAGACTCCCTAAGATGCTTGATGGGTTCTCCCTTGTTCTTCTCCTCTCCAACATCCAAATGTGTGAGTGTAGCTCTCAGCTTTAGCATTAACTATGGATGCCAAATGGAGATTCAGATGGTTGAATATGATCAAATTCCTATTGCTATGCAAATTCTAGAATAAGAGTTCTATGAGAAAATCTCTATGATAATGTAAGTATAATAGCAATGCTCAAAATGCTTCCTCCTTTGCTTGAGGAGAAGGGTTCTATTTATAGGCAAAATAGAAGATTGGATGGTCAAGATTGATTTGGTTTGTGGAGGGCCAAGATTGCATGATTCATGATCCATGTGATGGTTTTCAACCCAATTCCATGATGACAAGTGTCAACATGAGATGGTTTGAGAGGATAAGTAAGGATCATTAATTTCTTGAGAGGACATGAGGGTTACCATGGATGGTTGGGGTTAGGGTTGAATTAATGGATAAAGCTTTTATCCAAAGGATAAACTCTTGTGCAATGGTTAAAGGGAAAAGCATGGTCAAAGAAATGAATTATTGAAGAGACCCATGAGTTAAAAGGAGGGTTAAGTTAGAGAGAAAGTCTCTAACCATGGGTTAAGGTTGAGTTAACCATTAATGGTTATGTAAGAGGCTTACAAGTTTTGGAAGACTTTGGAGGTTATCTTGTTGAAGAAATAAAGCCTTTAATACTTTATGAAGACTTTGCATGTTTTATGAGAAATGACACCTTCTTAAGGAATGTGCAAACATTTAGGAGGGAATTAGGCTAATTAGAAGGGATTAGAAGAATCTAGAAGAAAGGGTTAGTGTGCAAGTGGATTTTGTAGGAGAATGCAAGTGAGAGGGAATTTTAGGATTTTTAAATAAATATAAATTTATTTAAATGCATGCAACTTGTATTTGGATAGATATTTAAATAAATATTCATTTATTTAAATGTGAGAGGGATTTAATTAAATGTGAAAGGGGGATTTAATTAAATAAATAGGCTTAGGATGACTCTAGAAGGAAGCCATTAAGGCTTGAAGACTTTGAGGGAAACCATTAAAGGCTTAAGAAGACTGTAGAAGGAAACCATTAAAGGTTTGAAGACTTTAAAGGAAGCCATTAAAGATTTCAAGTGGGCGAGGATAAATATGATTTTAAATAAGTAATTCATTTATTTAAAATAGTGGTGCAACTTGCATTTGTACAAGAATGCAAGTGGATGGGGATTTAAATAAATATTCATTTATTTAAATGTGTGTGCACCTTTCCTTTTTAGGAAAATGCAAATGGGTGAAGGAGAGAATTTAAATAAATGTTTATTTGTTTAAAAGTGCAAGGAGGGATTAATTAAATAAAAATATTTTATTTGTTTAATTAATTGCCTGAATTTGGTTAAGTGAATTAAATCAAATAAATTCAATAATTTATTTAATTAATAGAAGAAGAGGGCTAGGGTGAATTAATTAAATATTAATTTAATTAATTGTTGATTGATGGTTAAATAATAAAATAAATATTAAGTATTCTTTTAATTAAGTGGACAAATTTATGTGTCTACATTTGCACTTCTTTGAGACGGTGCGATTTATCGCATTGTTTCGAAGAAATATATAAGTAAACATGGTACATGCTCCAACATGCGTCAAGTTGGTGGTTAGGTATGCCCCCTCGAGAGATGAGACTAGTGCAATTGATTGAATTCCCTTAGTATAGTCAAAGTGCGACATTTGATGTCAGATGCTCACTTAGACATGATAAAGTCTGAGTAAGTGAGTCAAATTGACCTGATGAGACTTAGACAATTGATGTAATTTACTAATGAAGTCAAGGTATCTGAAGCAAAATACTCGTTGAGACTTAGACAATTGATGTAATTGTCTGTTTTGATTGTGTTTGATTGGTTGATCAATTGATAATTTTTGCATTTTAGGCTATTTGTTGCATTTGTCGGACTCAACGTACCTATTGAGACTAGGCAATTGATGTAAATACGTGTTGTAATCTAGGTGTGCATGAGTCGATATACCTGTGCAGACATAGTAACTTGATTTGCTTATAGGATAACCTAGGTAACATAGGTTACACAACCCCTCCTTTTAGAGATGGAGATGGACTTTGATGAACGTGGCTTGATTGGTTTGAGGGGATACAATGTAGGGTATGTGATGTTGATGATCGAGATGGGAAGGGTGAGGTGGGGAAGTCAATTTTAAATATAAGGTATGGAGTACCTAGTACTCATTTGTGTGGAAGAGGATCAAAATAGAGTTATCCATTGACATAAATGGGGTGTGTATCGTTGTACTCAATCATGATTTTAGGGATAGTCCTTCACACTTAGCTTTCTCATAGCAACCCTATTCCTTGCGTATGAATGCACACAAAATATTTACAATGTATGAATGAACATATGAATGAGTGATATGCAATGGAATGCAATATAAACAAATGAGATGAAACTGGTGATCCACGGTCTATTCATAATGCTTTATATCCTCATCGAGCGTGGTAGTACCGATCCTGGCCGAGGTATCAGAAACCAACGTTGAGCATTGCACCTGCAAACAAACACGACACACAAGAAAAAGTTCCCCTCCATTCTCGTTCATATACATATGGTCTAGGTATACATTGTAGTCAGTAAGCCATAGTGATCCATGACTTGTATTTTTGTATAGGATCTCGTATCTTATTGAACTTCCCACGTAGACACCATTAGTATGTGCCCCGAAACTTCATTGGAACAAATCCACATACAGAAAAAAAGAAAACATATTAGGAACCATATCGACCACTCTAATCACTTGTGGATATCCTAGAGTAGCATAGGAACCTAATACACAAAGAAATAATCTGACCGGATTCCTATTAGCTAAACAACATCTTCTTGTCAAAGAGATATGTCACCTTGTCTTGTTTTGAAGGAAGGATACATCCTTGTTTAAGACGACTTCGTGTATGTGTTAATAAGATGTTTGATTGTTTATTGATTTGATAGTTGGTCATCTTCAGGGAGCTCAAAATGTTGTTTTTAGTTTGACTGGATGTTTATGTACAAGTGCATTGCAATGTTTTTGAGTTTTTCCGTTTGTGTTGAATGTTTTTGGATTATTTTAGGACATGTTCCAAATAAGTAACTTAGCAAATCACTAGTATTGAGAATCGACTCCCATCATATATTAAAAATTTTCCCCCAGTTAGGTGTCAATGTGAAAGCATGACGCGAGCCACATGAGTTAATAACCCTGAGTACATATCACTAACAAGCCTCGATAGATAGGACGAATGAGTGAATGCAATGGATGGGATCACAACAAGTCTGAAAGACAATGGAGCTGCGACCTTTACAAATGGTGTCTGCTTGCCAAGTTTTCACCATTGTACTTATTCAAGGTGCCACCGAAGTGGTTTTCACCGTTTAGATGAATGATTTTTTCTTTACTATTTTATTGATTTTTTAAATTTTTTTGTACTTTTTTGAAGACTTTTTCTAAATGTTTTTGGTATTTTTTGATATTTGATGAGCCTGATGCTCTACACAACTTATGTATGGAATTTTTTGAGATGCATGTTGTTGATTGGATCTGCTAGTTGTTCTCCTTCTAAGTTGCTAACTAATATGCCCCAGACCCGAAGACTGGAGTTATGACATATGGACCCAACCAATTGGATTCAAATTTTCCTTGGTGTTCTCTATTTGGTTGGTTGCAAGGATTCTGTTTGAGAACAAGATCTCCTACCTCAAATATAAGAGGTTTGACCCTATGATTGTATCTTCTTCTCATGCACTGTTGATATGCTTTAAGGTGATTGTAGGCAGCTTGTCGCTTCTCATCAAGTAGTTCCAAGTCCTGAAGATGGGAAACTCAGTACTCTTCATCAGTAATCAAATTGTGGAAGGAAACTTGTAGGGATGGTAATTATACCTCAATAGGAAAGATAGCTTCTATTCCATAAACAAGTGAGTATGGGGTTGCACCTATTGGGGTTCAAATGCTAGTTCGATATGCCCATAGTTTAGGATTCAAACGAATGTGCCAATCACGACCGACATCATTGACTGTATTCTCTAGGATCCTTAATATGTTCTTGTTTGAGGCATCTACTTGACCATTTCCTTGTGGGTAATAAGGGATGGAGAAATGGTGTTGGATATGAAACTTCTCATAGAGTTCACAGACATACTAATTTTTGAAAGGAAGCCTGTTATCTATGATGATGGACATGGGTACACCATATCGACACATGATGTAGTTTAAGATAAATGAAGCAATCTGCTTGCCGGTTACTTGGGTAAGTGGAATGGCTTTGATCCACTTGGTGAAGTATTCTATGGCGGTAATGATGAAGTTGTGACCATTGGATGAAGATGAATGGAGTTTACCCACAAGGTCAAGTCCCCACTGACAAAAGGGCCATGGTGTTGCTATGGGTTCTAGTTCTTGTGTAGGTGCATGTATTGATTGATGAAGATTGGAATAAGTGGTGTTTCTGCAACTATTATGGATGGTTCTAATGTTCTTATTGGTGTTTCCTAATCATGTCCTATTTGTTTCGATGGTCTGCATTTATTATTGTACAAGTTCTTGATGATCTTATGGGTCCGGTGATACTCTTTGTGTTATGCGGTATTTTTGGTGGTGTAACGTGTTGCAGTTGACCTTGGCGAGATTTCCAGTGGTGGTGCATGTTTGAGAAGTTGATTTAGGTCCATGCTATGTTGTTTATGGCATTATATTGGTCCGGTGGATGATTTATGTATCATGTGATGTGATTTTGTAATTAGGTGTTAAGGGTTTGGCTGACCTTGTCTTCAAGGTTGATGATTTGTATAAATGGGTGTAATATTCATGTAATTTGGTGGTTGTTGAGTTTGCATTATCAGAGAGTGGTGTATGTGTGATCAAGTGAAATCATCTTTCGGTGTGGTGTGTTGAGAAAAGATTGGTGAAGGGCAGACATTTGAGCTTAACTGGAACTGTCATCAGGAATTAGCAAATGCTATATTCGCAGTTCATTCTTTCCGGATTGTAGTCTGACCATCTTTGTAAGGTAGTGAACCTTCCCTGAGGGTTGTAACCTTCTGATCATTGTAATTTGAGCCGTGATCTCTATGTAGTGTTCCTGAATGCATGTGCATTCCCCATTGTAATATTTACACATACTATAGCAGAGTATCATTTCATTGTGGGTAGGTTCCCATCGTGGTTTTTCCCTTAATCGGGTTTTCCACGTCAAAAATATTAGTGTTATGTGTGTTGTTGTTATTGTTGTTATCTTTTTTTTTGCTACAATTGGTCAGATATGAGATTGTGCTTAATTTGTTTAATCCGATGAAAATTGATTCAGCCCCCTCTCAATTTTCCTTCCTTGTTGTTTCCAACAAGTGGTATGAGAGCTAGATCCTCTGGAAGAAGCCTAACCGCTTGAGGAGATCCGAGATGACAACCTATTTGTTCAAGAAGGAGAGTCCTAGATTTGAAGGAAATAATTATACTATATGGAAGGATTAGATGGAAGTTCATTTTAAGTGTCTTGGAGAAGACTATTGGAAGATTACAAAGAATGTCTACAATGTTCCTCAGAATGGATCTATTACTGCTGATGAAATCAAGGAAGCTGAACATAACATAAGAGACAAGGAAATGTTGCTAAGTGCTTTGACCGATTCAGAGATGATAAATGTGATGGGACTTCAGACTGCACATGAGATATGGAAAAAAACTAGAGGTCTTGTATGAAGGAGATGCACAAGTTAAAGCTGCTAAGTTGTAGAGTTTGAAGGTAAAATATGAGACGATGAAGATGGGAGAGGATAAGAACATAACTTCCTTTATGGATAAGGTGAATGAGCTTGTTATGAACATCATATGTACTGGTGGAGCTCTTGAGGAAGATGAGAGTGTTGCTAAGGTGTTGAGATCCTTGCAACCTGCTTATAAAGCTAAAGTTGGTGCTATTGGTGAGATCTAGAGTGTGACTACCGTGACAAGAGATATGTGGTTTGGTAAGTTGATTGCTTTTGAGTTGAGTGAATTTGGAGAATCACATGGTAAATATGAGACTTTATTTAAAGCCTGTGTATTCGGGAAGCGACTGTATGATCCAGGAGAGAGTTCATCTAGGGTTTCAAGATATGAGAGATAGATGAGAGAGATGGAAGAGAAGGAGAGGGAGTTGGATGATCTTACTGCACTTATTGCTTGGAGATTACCTAAGGGAGTTCGTAAGTATGATGAAAATTTACCTTTGGAATGTTTCTCTTATAATAAGATAGGACATTTTTTTGCTAGGTGTCTTGAAAGAATGTCTAGGTATGATAAGCATGACAATCCTACAAGCCCTACCGAAAGTAAAAAAATTAGAAGATATGCTATTTTTCTGTCGATGAAGGTGTGACAGATAAGGAATCAGACAATGGGAATTCAGAAGATGAATTTGTATTTATTTATATCAAGGAAGATGATCTGGTATGAGTGAATCCTACAAGATGCATTGTTGAGGAGAAAGCTTTGGCTACTAAGATTGAAGAGAAAGATGAATGGGTAATTGACATCGATTTTTCACATCATATGAAAGGTGATAAAAGTAAATTTGTGAATATAGAAAGGTATGATGGTGGTATAGTAAGATTTGGAGATGGAAGCGCTTGTGTGATTCTTGGTAGAGGTGCTATATCTTTTGATGGTAAGAATAATACTGATGATGTCTTATATGTTGAAGGTTTAAAGCATAATATTTTGAGTGTTGGACAAATGGTTGACAAGGGATATGATTTGCAATTCAAGAATGGTAAATGCAAGATTTTGAATGCCTCTGGTATAGAGATTGCAACAGGGACTAAAACTAAAGGTAATATCTTTCACTTGAATGTCGGTGAGAAAAGTTGCTTGATTGCTCAGATTGATGAAAATTGGTTGTGGCATAGGAGGATGTGTCATGCTAATTTTGACTGTATGATAAGGATAAGTTATACTCAAGCTGTTAGAAATTTGCCTAAGATTGTGAAGCCTTCTACTCCGGTATGTAAAGAATCTCATTTGGTAAAGCAAACAAGAACATCATTTAAGAGTAAGTTGTATACATCTAATGGACTGTTAGATCTTGTGCATACTGACTTGTGTAGTCCTACAAGAGTGAGAAGCATGCAGGGTGATAGGTATTTCATGTTGCTTATTGATGACTACTCTAAGATAATGTGGGTGACTTTTCTAAGGGAGAAATCAAAAACACTGGAGGAATTCAAGATATTCAAAGCAAAGGTGGAGACTGAGATAGGGATTGAAACTGAAGTGTCTGAGATCTGACAAAGGAGGATAATTCACGTCTGATCAATTTGATGCATTTTGTGTGAGGAATGAAATTAGAAGATAGTTATCTGCTCCTAGAACCCCTCAACAAAATGGAGTTGTTGAAAGGAAGAACATAACAATCCTGGATACTACTAGAACGATGTTGATTGAAGGAATTATTGTGCAAATATTTTGGAAGGAATCTGTTAGCACTGTTTTTACACATTCAACCAGGTGCATATAAAAGGTGATTTCGGCAAGACTCCTTATGAGCTATGGTTTGGTCATCTTCCTACAATTAGACATTTCATAGTTTTTGGAAGAAAATGTTATATTAAAAGAGATGAGGATATAGGAAAGTTTGATGCAAGATGTGATGAAGGAATCTTCTTGGGATATTTTACTAAGAGAAATGCCTACCAGTGTTACAATAAGAGGTTGAAGAAGATAATGGAAAGGGAAAATGTGAATGTTGATGAATGTTTTGAGAAGCAAATCAGAGCATACGATTATGAGATTGATGATTATGATATTGTTTCAAAGCTTTCACAGAATGAGATCCTGAAATAAAATAATTTGGTAGAGACAGTTAATCCAGATATTGCTATTACTAGTGAAAAAGTTCAAGAGCCTGAGAATCATATTATTGGTGATAAGAACAAAGGTGTGATGACTAGAAGAAGACTTGTTGTTGAAGAGATATGCCTGATTTCTAAGATTGAACCTAAAGATGTTGCTAAAGCATGTGAGGATGAGAATTGGATAAAATCTATGGAGGAAGAGTTGAATTAGATTGAGAAGAATAACACTTGGGAGCTTGTTTTGAGACCTAAAGACAAGAATGTGATTGGTACTAAATGGGTGTTCCAAAATAAACTGAATGAAGATGGTGAAGTGGTAAGAAACAAAACAAGATTGGTATGTAAGGGATTCTCTCAGATGGAAGGTATTGACTATGAGGAAACTTTTTTCTCCTGTAGCTAGAATCGAAGCTGTTATATTGCTACTTATAAGAATTTCAAGGTTTATCAGATGGATGTCAAGTCAACCTTTTTGAATGGTGATCTTGAGGAGGAAGTCTACATTGAGAAACCGAAAGGATTTTCATTATTAGATGAAGGAGATATGGTATGCAGATTGAAGAAAGCACTTTATGGACTGAAGCAAGCCCTTAGAGCCCGATATGCAAGATTAGATAAGTACTTGATAAAGTTGGGATTTTGTAAAGGTATTGCTAACAGTAACTTATACTTTAAGATTGAAAATGATAACATTTTGATTGTTGAAGTGTTTGTGGATGATATTATTTTTGGAGGAGATGATGATTTGGGTATGAAATTGGTTGATTGTATGGAAAAAGAATTTGAGATGTCTATGATAGGTGAGATGAAATTCTTCTTAGGATTGCAGATTACTCAGACCGGTAAAGGTATTTTCATTTCTCAATCTAAGTATGTGAAGGAACCTTTGAAGAAATTTGGGTTGGTTGATTCCAAACCTGTTGGAACTCCTATGGTGATGGATGCAAGTTGTCTAAGAATGATGAATCTCAGAAATTTAATCAGACCTTGTACAAATCTATGGTTGGTGGGCTTCTATACTTTACCCAGACTAGACTGGATATCATGCATGCTATTTATCTTTGTGCTATATTTCAAGTTGATCCTAAAGAGACTCATGTTACTGCTATGAAGAGGATTTTTAGATATTTGAAGGGAACTGTTGACTATGGGTTGTGGTATCCAAAGAATGATGATTTTATGCTATGTGCCTATACTGATGCTGATTGGGTAGGTGATGTAGATGACCAGAAGATAACTACTAGTGGAGTTATCTTTTTGAGGGAAGGAGTTGGTTTCATGGGCAAGCAAGAAAAAAGATGCTATATCTCTATCTAATGCTGAAGTTGAATACATTGTTGCTGCTAGCAACTGTACTCAGGTAGTTTGGATGAAGCATATGTTGAAAGATATAAGAGTTGTGCATGATGAGCCTACTTTTATTTACTGTGACAATTCAAGTGCTACTAATATTTCCAAGAATCTGGTACTACACTCTAAAACAAAGCATATATCAATTAAGTATCACTTTTTGAGGGAGAAAGTCAATGATGAGGAAGTAAAACGGGAGTATGTATCTACAAAAGACCAGATTGCAAATATTTTCACTAATCCTTGCCTGTAGATACCTTTGTGTATTTGAGAGACAAGTTAGGGGTTTCTTCCCCTCCTGATGAGAACTAGGTACTTGGAGATGCATCAATTCGATGGACTTCAAAGTCTTTTCTTCTTATCTGGGTTGATGAGTTGGTGTTGCTACTCAACCGGAGTAGTTAGTGTTTTTTTTAGAGCTATGGATTTACTCTAAGAGGGAGAGATTGTCCTTCTTAGTGGGAGAGAATCTTGATCTATTTATATCTTTAGCATTGTTGTCAAAGGGGGAGAGACGCATGTGAAAAACTGCCTTATCTTTGGAGCTTTGTGTGCATGATCTTAGGGAGAGTTTGTTGGAATTTGCTGGTGTTGATTTATTCCTTTGCATTTATTGTTTTTCACATTCATATGTTTCCATAAATGCCAAATGGGGAGATTGTTGGATATTGTTGCTACTAGGATATGTTGTTGTCAACATATTCCTGTGTTTTGGTGTTGAGGAGAATTGTTTTGGTGATCCAGTGATTTCTGAGAATTGATTGAGATTTGTGGTTTAGTATGATGTATCACTAGTGTCTCTACTTCATTATTTATTGATTCCATCATGCTATGTGTATACACCTAAAAATGGTCTGAAGATAGTTAATTAAATACACAGTTATTTGATTAATTCCCCTTCCCAATTAATTGAATTCACAGACAATTTAATTAATTTCTCCATTCATCTACTAATAAATAAATCTACATGATTTATTTGTATAGTTCATTTCATATCCCCCTCTGATTAATTAATTCTAAATTAATTAATGTTTCCCCATATTAATCAATTCTTCTAATCCCTAATTAAAATTAACAAACTCAAGTTTGTTGAGATTAATTACCATTTTCCAATTATTTGAATTTCTAAATTCAAATGCGCACATGGCTCCTAACTTTTAACCGCCTAACCTAACCATCCCCTAACCTAAATCATTCCATCTAATCCTAGGTTTAACTAACCCTATCATATCTTGCACATTCTAACCTCCTTATCCTAACCTCCCATGGTGTGGATATTCTCTCCTTGAGACAAATGACATTTTTGCCCTATGTATCCTCCCTTGGACACTTGCCCTCTCATGAGCAAGGCTCCTTGACACTTGTCACCACAGAGATGACAAGTGTCTCTTCCTCCATCCTTTTCTCCAACTTCCTCAATCTTGGCCCTTGATATCTTCAGATCAGATCTAGACTGTCAATTCCTACCACCTCAGCTTTGGCCTTGGAAATCCTATAAATACCCCTCATTTTGGAGCAATAAGGTTCCCATCTCATATCAATTTAGGAATCATTACTATAGGCAATTTGGATTTCAATTATCTAGTAATTAGCTTTTGGATTTATCATAGCATGTTAATCTAGTTTCTTAAATCATGCATTTCATATCATCTCCATAGTCAATCATGATCAAATAGCTACTCAACTCTTGAGTTGCCACTTTGGAGGTCATTGCTCCACTGAGAGCCCATCAATCCAACACCTTCAAGGTCCTCAAGAATAGAGGAAAATGGGACATTTCAAGGAAGGCTTGTGGTTTGCATTTCTAATCTAGTTTTCAATTAAGCTTTTCAATTATGTTTTTATTGTCTCATTATATGTGTATGCCTCTTATATACCACATTTTTAATATCACACTATGTGATGATTTGATCGAGTTGAGGATTCCGATATGGAGAGTGGTTTTCAGTGTTCAGTGTTGTAGTGTTCTGGTGTTTGATCCATTATGCTCTGGTATGATCATATCTTGTGTTGTGGATTTGGGAGAATGTTTGGGATGCTTGTGTGTATCTTCATTTTAGATGTTTTGTGATTTGATGCTCTGGAATCTATCTTTCTTGTTTGAGTTTCTTCTATTAAGTGTTCTTGAGTGTTAGTGTATTGATCGATGAAGAGTTGAATAAGTGGTGTTGGTGCAACTTTTGTGGATGGTTCTAACATGCTTGTTGGTGTTTCCTAATCATGTCCTATTTTTTTTGATGGTCCGCATTGATTATTGTTCAAGTTCTTGATGATCTTACGGGTCTGACGATACTCTTTATGTTATGCGGTATTTTGGGTGGTGTAACGTGTTGTGGTTGATCTTGGCAAGATTTTTGGTGGTGGTGCATGTTTGAGAAGTTGATTTAGGTCCATGATATGTTGTTTATGACATTATGTTCGTCCGATAGATGATTTATGTATCGTGTGATGTGATTTTGTAATTTGGTGTTAAGGATTTGGCTGACCTTGTAGTCAAGGTTAATGATTTGTATAAATGGGTGTAATATTCATGTAATTTGGTAGTTATTAAGTCTGCATTATCAAAGAGTGGTGTATGTGCGATCAAGTGAAATCATCTTTTAGTGTGGTGTGTTTTGCAGAGATTGGTGAAGGGCAGACATTTGAGCTTAACCAAAATTTTCATCAGGCATTAGTAGATGTTATATTTGTAGTTCACTCTTTCCGAATTGTAGTCCGATCCTTTTTTTAAGGTAGTGAACTTTCCCTGAGGGTTGTAGCCTTTTGGGTAATTGTAATTTGAGCAGTGACCTCTAGGCAACGTGCTTGAATGCATGTGCATTCCCCATTGTAATATTTACACATACTACTTTAGAGTATCATCTCATTGTGGGTAGGTTCCCATCGTGGTTTTTCCCTTAATCGAGCTGTCCATGTCAAAAATATTGGTGTTATGCGTGTTGCTATTGTTGTTAAATCTGGTGAAAATTGATTCACCCCCCCCCTCTCCCCCTCTTAGTTTTCCTTCCTTGTTGTTGCCAACAAACAGGGCAATGGATGTGTATACAACAAGTGAAGGTCACTAAACAAAGAGTATTGGATAGAGGTAGTAAGAAGACATAAGGAAAGGACCGATAAACAAGATGGCCATACTTACTGATGTTGCCTTAATTTTCTAAGTTGTTTGGTCTAACTAAAATCTATTTTTTCTGAATGATAAGATTGGTAGAGGGTATTCATTTGATATTGGTAAAGATATGGTAATGTAAACTCAATAGAGGAAAATAGTCTATAACATTAATACACAGTCATAAAAGGGGTTGATAGTCTTATCATCTTCAAATAGTACAAATAAAAGGAACAACGACAAATACTTGGTGAGTCAAGTGATAGTAAAAAATGTTAGGATAAAAATTTGTTGTGCAATGGTGAACAAACAATGGTGAATATCAATCTACATAGAAATGAATAATGGACAATCACTTGAAGTATCAAGTAGAAATGTGGATGGTACACAGTTGTGAACAAATGAGATGACAAATTCATAAAAGCGAGTCTAAGATAAATACCATTAAAAAAAAAACTTTTGAGTGTCAACACACAAAAAAATAGTAATGGAAACAATGGTAGATCTGGGGTAGGTTAGTGATAGTCATTAATGTGTAGTGGAAAATGATGATAAATAACAAATCTTATAGAGAAGAACACAAGGTTTTGGAGATGGAAAACTATAAGACATGGTATGGAAAATAGTCCTAAACATTTTCACATGATATTCATGATGGCAAATGAAAAGGTTCTCAAATGATATGGTGATAGTCAAGAAGAAGAATTTTTTGTTTAAATTTCTAATATGCAAGGTTACAATCATGGGGGTAATGGTAGTAAGAGAACTTCAAGGATAAATGACAGTCATCATAGTCTTCATTCATAAGATAGTCACAAAAGGAAATCGGGATTATCTTCAGGCTTGAATCATCAAAGATGACATTTTTGTTGCATGAAGATAATGGTAGCGTGATCATGAAATTCAAATGCATTCACATACAAAGTATTAGGAAAATTCAAGTTGTCTTGTGATAAATAAACCAAGGAAAAAGGTATAAGGCTAGTGTTGAACCAAGGATTGTCAAAAATGTTACAGACATTCAAGGCACCAATACTAGAAAGTGGTAATGTGGAACACAGTAGATTTATCACTCTTGGAGGCATTTTTGACAAGTGTGAAGACTCACCAATGGGTATAGATATAGTCAAGGGTCAGTTTTGATAATTTATGGAACTTTTTGGAGTAGTTTAGGAGGCCTTAAATGGCCAAAATCAGTTGCATCCATCTCCTAGCTAATTGAAAACAAAAGGACAGTTGTTCAAACATAGAGAGATCATCTAGGGGTAGATTGTTGAGTTGGATAATAGGTATAAGATATCTAGGAACAATTTGGTGTGTTATCTAGGAGATAGAGGAAATTTAGGGGTAGTTGAAGACCTTTCTTAGCCATTTCTAATTATATAGAGGTAAAATTTAAGGGCTTACCAATAGACCACTGAAAGAGGGAGGTTATTCTCCAAGAATTTTATAGTTTGAAACATTTCCAAGGGACTTAAATGGCCAAAATCAGTTGAATCCGACCCAAGCAGACATAGAAGACATTTTCAACCATCAAGGCAAGGGCATTTGGCATGTTCCCATATTTCACATGTTCAAAATGCATTTATCAATGTAATTTATAAATACTCAGTTGCTAAACTTTGAGTTTTTTAGTTCTTGCTTTTTCTCTTGCTTAGCATTGTAGCTATCTCAAGCTCTTTTAAGCAATAAGATAAAACTTGTAACTCATTTTCAGTCACTTGATGACTATTGCAGCTTTGTAAGTTTTAGATTTCAAAGAAAAGAAAACCTTCTTCAAATTTGTATTTCTGTATGAGTCCTTTATTCAATAAAGTTCAAAAGTATGCCTTCCATATGGTTGTCCATGTTATGTTTTGGTGATTCTCAGGCATATTTTTTTGTGTTTTAAGTTTCAAATCCTATAAAATATGATGACACAAGCATGCATAAATAGTTTTAGAACAATCACAAGAAGGTTATAAATTGTGGTTGAGTTTTCAAGGTTGTTTTAATATAAAAATTTATTTCTTTTCCTCTAAAACAATGTTGTTACATGCATTTTTTATGAAATATTGATGTGAGTGATGTCAAATCATAGGTTGTGCATATAAATGAGTTTTATTGAGTCATTGTGAATCTTAAAAACAAGTTGAAGTATGTTCTAGCTAGGTGTATCACTGATAGTATAGAGTAGGTTTTGTTCTAATCAGTTCTATCCCTTTTCTTCAGAAAAGTTAGTAGTTTAGGAGTAGTTTTTTGAG
Source organism: Cryptomeria japonica (assembly GCF_030272615.1). NCBI lineage: Eukaryota > Viridiplantae > Streptophyta > Pinopsida > Cupressales > Cupressaceae > Cryptomeria > Cryptomeria japonica. Next base: position 132,248,436 of record NC_081410.1, on the reverse strand, counting down.
ATTTTTGAAGGGATCCAACCCTTTAACCTGGAGGTTTGATCTCACATGAGGTACCCACACCTTGAGATCATTCCCATGTTTCAAGAGATTGTTGAACTCTTCAAGTTCAACAAGGTGTAAATATCATTGATAACAATAGCATTTGAAGAATACCACCTTATCACTTTTTATTGATACCAACTGCTTAAGAATCCCCTTTTTCAAAAAAAAAGAAAAAAAAAATCATTGTATACCTCCATGTTTTGTATATCTGCAACTAATTATACCATATGCATTTGTGTTCTCTCATCAACTTAGAGAACACAACATAGTGCATGATATGTTTTGATATATATATATATATATATATATATATATATATACACACACACACACACACACACACTAAATACTCTATCTCTATTGGAGAAACATTACCGAACTCTTATCCCCACCCCTAATTTTATGCTTTGGAGGCCAAGTGACTCTATAGCTGAATTTGTTCCTCTGATACTCACTAGCTAAGGAATTAAATTCAATTGAATTGTTGACAGGCAAGTTCAAATCAAAACTTTTAAGTTATATTCCTTGCTAATTGTTTCCAAAACTTCATCATTACTACCTAAAACCACTTTGTTAGTTGAATAAATTCCGCTTGCAATTACTCTTATCAAATCCACTTTTATAAACACATTTAGAACTATAAGAATTTCAAGGTCCAATTCCAAATATTTGTTAGAGGCCTTTTTGAAAAAAACTTCATGGACCAATTCTCAAATAATGACCAACCTTTAATTATTGGGATTTTTGTATCTTTACAATCCCTTGCATTATCTATTGATTGGTATGACATGATCCTATATACTTAAGCATGCATTTCTCTTCTCGAAGACCCTAGGAATTTAATCATGAGGTGTTCATGCAGTTCCCTTTTTGGCTTCACAAAAGAGAGCTAACTTGACTCATTGTTTAGGTTTTTTGATAACTACGTATTTTTTTATATATTCCAGATCATTTACAAATATTTTGCTCGTACGAGCATCAACTTGAGACCATTACATGGCACTAATATTTTCTCATATTGAGCAACCACAACCATGACACTAATACTAGCTCATTTCGAGAAACCACACTAGAATTAACCTATGGAAGACCAAGAGTCACAAATTAGAAAGCACTTATTAGAAACCACCTAGAAGCCAATTGTGGAAGACTAAGAGTCACAACTTTGAATTCCATATTAGATGTCCCTTTGGGATTTTAACTTTGATCTCCACAATGAGAACTCAATGCTATAACCAATAGAACACAACCCCTTGGACTTAACTAGGTATTCATAAACAATGATTGTTCTATAAAAAATCAATAAATTGTCGCCTTTTAATTTTTTAGAATGACATAAAAACCATCACAAGACTTGAATATACAAATCTAACAACAATTTCAAGAATTAGGGTAGGAATTTTAAACTTACATCTAAAACACTTAGAAACCTTAATTCACCCTAATAATATCAAAAATTGATGAGCTTCACAAATTCTTTGCACTAGATCTTTTCAAATAATACTGCAAACACAAATTAATGCCTTTTGGTGCAAACACTCATATGCACAAATAGGGTGTTCATGACTACTTGTTATTCACTTTTGAATGTCAATCGTCAATATTTGAATGACAAATGCTAAATCAATGGTGATCAATTTCTTTTGATTTATTTAAAGTTTCTTCATTTTAAGGTTGTAATGTATTGAAAAATCAAATCAATCAAGAAAAGACACATTAAAATTAACTCTACACATCAAACATTGTAGTCCCACATTGAATACAAAGTGTTGGTGTAACAAAGGTATTTTACCTTGGTTTTTCTCATCTAGGTCCTAATTACATGTCACTTAAGCTTGCTTAGGGAACCACATAGGAATTGTTGAAGCATCTCCACTTTAGGTGGATTTATCATGTTATCTCTTTATCATATCCACTTATAGTGGTTGCACTTTTCCACCTTTAGTGGGTGATCCACCTTTTGTGGTGTTACACACTATCAATTATCTACTTAAGGTGGAGTGATAGTTTTTCATCAAGGTTATCATGTCATGAGCTAAAGACATTTGTAATTATCTCTTTCACTCCTTTGTACCCACCTTGGCAATATAACCAAGGGCTCTCCTATGTACATTTGTCTAGTTCTATTGCATCATTGATGAGAATACAGTTTGTTCTTGTCACGTTTATTCTCTCTTGTTGGTGTGATATACATTAGGCTTGTAGATCTTGGGTGGCTACCTCCATAGCCAATTCTTGCATGGTATCGGATCCTATAAAGTGACTTTGGATAATCATTTTGATAGAATTTGATGCAATTTGGGATTTTTGTATTTCATGGCTTTCTATTTCAAGTCAAAATAAGAGAGCGTTGGATTAAATCTAAGGGAATTATTGGATTCAAGAGGTTTGAGAAACTTAGAAACGCCTCTTGTTTCATCCAAATCCAACTCTGAAGGTCAAATCTAGAACCATTTGAAGTTTGGAGCTGGTTGCTAGATTTGGGTGGTACCTACAATTTTGGAGTGTGTTGGGCCAAATTTGACCTCGCCATTGCACTCAGAGTGCTCAGGAACGTCAAGAACATCTATCAAATCATCCAAATTGGAGTAGTTGACCTAGGAACATAAAAACCATTTCCCCTTCTTTGTCGTATAGATGCCATTATTGCTTGTCAATACAATTTAAAGAAAAAAGTTCTCCTTTCTATGAATTAAGTTTTTTTTTTTGAAAATTTATTTAAATTTTTGTAGTTTTGTTTATTTACAAAGTTTGAATTAAAAAAATAAAAAAAGTTTTTTTTGCTATGTAAGACCTGCATATGCAGGTAATACGTTTGATGTACCTATGTAGAGGTAGCTACGAGGACCCACTCCTTCTCATGTCATAAGAGTGAGTGCCACTTGGGATACACTAACAGGTTGCCACATGTCCCACAAACACACAGGGCTCTCGACCACATCACATATGAACAAGCGCTACTTGGCGTGCACTCACAAGTTGTCATGACTTCCACATAAGTGAACAAACATGTCAACACAATAATGCCATGTGGCACCTAATGACTTGACGCAAAAAATCTAGTTCACCAATATACTTGTCTGTGACATGTTGCAGTTACACATTCAAGTACTTGTGACACATGGCATCTACACATTTGTTTGCTTTTGACACATGGCATCTACACATAAAACCTATCTTTGACATGTGGCAAGCATTGGTTTTCCCATGCAGAGTACAATTAGTACCAAATGGACCTACACAATAAGATATAATACATCAAAAGTGTTGTGCCACATCATCATCTACATGAGCACAATGCTGTCATCTACATGAGTGTCACTTCAAGCAAAATATTTTTCATGCATAATTTTTGCATTGCCTTCTTTAGCTATTCACAAATTGAATGGTGATGCGTAGTATATAAACAACATAAATTTTGTTGCACAACCAATGTCTTATATAGATTTTTCCCACCCCTCTCTACATTGGCAATTTTAATTTTGGAGGTGAACTTCAAATGTTCATATCTCGGTCATCCAGACTCCTTTTTTAGTCCAATTATTTTTTATCTGGGCTATTTTTTTTGTGCTCTAAATAGTGGTGAAGTTCATTTCTGATTTTGATTCATGGATTTTTTTAGAAAAATCATTTTTTCACTAGCTATAGTTGAGAAATCTTTATTTTTGCAACTTTGGAGGCTTCATTTGGGCTCACACGGATTCCTTTTCAGGTGCTATTTATTTTTTAAAGTGAATTTTTTTCCATCTACTTAACATTGGTTCTATAATTTTTTCATGATTGTGAGTAGAAATTGTACTTTTAGCATATGGTTCTTTTGTCCTATTTTGGCAATTATAATGCTTAGATCTTAGTTTGGTCTTTTGCATTTGTGATTTGAGTCTTCTATAGCCTGATTGAGGTAGTTTTAAACAATGAAATCAGAAGTCCATTTTGCCTTGTTTTGCAAGTGGTCATTGTAAACATACTAAGTATGAAGTGTCAAATCATCATTTTTTATTTTTTTTTTGGGGGGGAGAGGTTCTTTGATTGAGTGAATTGGGGGTGTCTTGTGTTCTTATTCCTCCCCCCCCCTCTCTCTCTCTCTCTCTCTCTCTCTCTGATGCTCTCTTTATTTTTAGTTATGGGTTCTCCTAGATTTCCACTTTTAAATCCAAATAGTTATGCAACTTGGAAATCTAACACAACTAATGGAAAAAAGTTTAAATCATTATGTTAATGAAATAACATTAGAACCCTAAGATCCTAAAGTTGATCCTAATATAAAAATGGAATTACTCATCAAACGTTTTATGGCTCTTGGAAACATTTATAAGTTAAATATCTTTTGATCTTATCTTTTACATTGAAAAGTGTAAGACAATCAAGGAAGCATGGTATAAACTTGGTCAATGGGTGAACTCACAATACTGGTTCCCACTTTTTGACCAACTTTGACACTTAGATGAATATTTTGAAAAAAACCTTCACTTTCTGACACCTATAACTTTTAAACTGTTAAGAATTTGAAGATGATATAAACTAGTGATTTTTAATATCTTGTTTATAGATTCTAAATATATTTTTTGCAAATTTGTTTGAATAAAATTTTATTGATTTTTCCATCTCCCTCAAAAAGTAGTTGTTTACAGCAAACAACATTTTTTAAGAGTGATGTGTATCCCGAAATGCATAATTTTTTTTCTATAAATAATAAAAACTTAATTCTTTTGAATTTTGGTTTGTAACATCAATACCCAGGGCATGCACTTGGTTTGATAGTGATATGTTGAATATTTTTTATTTTATTAAGTTTTGAAGTTTGACTAATTACAATTTGGATATAGGTGTACGTTTGAACACATAACTTGTTCTATATATATCAAAATTCAATTTTCTTTTTTTTGTTAGAAAGAAAACACCAATACCTAGTGCATAGATATTTTTCAGATTTTTTTTGAATTAGTTTACTATTTTTCCCAATGCATTGAACAAAGAAGTTCATGTTCGGTGGAAAAACTACATTCATAAGAACTAAAATAAAAATATATTAATAAAATTAAATATATTAAAAGTTATGCTATTTGGAAAGCTTATAATAAGGACTAAATACTTAAAAAAAAAAAACTTTTAAATAAATTAATTTGACCCCCCAAAAGCTAATGTAAAATTGTTTTTTTATGAGCATTTGATATATGCAAAGGAGACTCCATTGCAAGTATGATTTATAAGTAGAGAGGTTCTATCTAAGAAATTTTGATCTAAGAGCCTTTGATTTAACTCTCTTCAATTAATTACTTCAAATGGGACCTCTTAAAGCTTAAATCATTTTATTTTTTTAAAAATGTATGATTTCAGCAAAAATCAGGACGTAACAAAAAGTGGGAACCAACTTTGTGAGTTCACCCCAATTGTATGGTCAAGTTGATGAGATTTGAGGATACACACTTGAAAGTGATCTACTAAGTTTGGATCCAAAGGATTTTGATACAATCCAAGACTATGTCTCTAGAGAAAATGAGCTAAGAGCACAACTCAAATATTGAGGCATTGAAAACTAATTAACATAATTTAATCAAATTAGATCATATTCACATTACAAGAGCATGTCATGACCCAAGGAATAACCTCATGGTCTCCTAAACATGTATCCAATCCTGGATTGAACATAACTCATAAGTATGAATGCAAATTCTCTATGGAAATTCATGGAAGAAGCCTCATCAATATAAATAATAATTCATCAATACAAACAGACCCAAAGAAAATAGGTAGGACAACCCTTACGGGCAACACATAAGGCCAAAACCCAAAAATCAACCCTAGAGCTACCAATTGCAAAAACCTGGCTGTAGTTGCAAAACAAAAATGGAAAATGCAAAATTTTATGATAAATTTTGAAAATCAATTAATAGATGCAAAAATCAATAGACAAATGCAAAAACCCAGGTCACAAATGTGGAATTTTTCATTCTGGGTGAGAATTAAGTTTGCGGATCAGCTAGGGCATCCAATTCAGGCATCTACAAAGTACAAGGGGTATAATTGGGAAAAATCCCATTTGAATAATACCCAATGACATCCTAAGAACATAGATACCACATCCATACAAGAATTATAAAAATATTTGAACATCAATTCCCTTGGAAACCCCCAAAATCATATAGTTTTCCCAAGCCATAATTCAAAACAAACAAACACTTCAATGAGCACTAAAAAGGTTTATTAAAATTTATCAACATGGTCTCGAATGAAATTCAAACACTTGAAAACAATCATTGGAAATAAAATTGAAAGGAGAAGGAGATTTTAAAGATCCCTACCTCAACTTGGGAAGAGAACTTCAAATTGCACACTCCACAAGTGGCCTTGAGATTAGGCCTCCCCAATCCAATTCTTTCAAGTCTTTACCCATGAAATTCCACCTCTACAAACTCTCAAGCTCAACAAATCTCTTGTTCCATGAAGAAGGTTTTTGTGTGAAGAGAATGAAAATTACATCGTGTTCAAAAAATGAGCCCAATTCCAATGTAAATGCTCACTTTTAGAGAGGGGTATAAAATAAAAATAAAAATAAAAATAAAACTAATAAAATCACTAATTCCCTCAAAAGCCCCAAAATATAAAATCACACAATAACATTAATGTAAATGTATATAAGACATTACTCAAGATGATATTATATTACAACTATAATGTTGTATATTACTAATATGAATATTTGATGACAACATCATACCACTAACAACTAATGCACAACAATATTTACTGGCTTCTCACATTATGCAATAGGGTATCAAGTCATTACCTCAATGGTAACCCAACTATGTAATCACATATGATAGATAATGAATTGTCTTGATTAAGAAGGATGGCTTATGCTAGGAACATGTTTGGCCTTGTGCGATCTCTTGTAGCCACCATCAAGGAACATGAGAATGCTCAGACTTGTGAAACCAGGTGGAGTTGATGCCTAGTACCCGCATCAACCAACACATGCAAAAACGTGTATACATGTACATACAATATAATATAACTAAAGCATCATTAACCATTCCCCAATTAGGATCACATAAAAACTAGGGTTAGTAGCATCATATCTCATAAAAACATTACATCATTAAAGCATCATCAAAGAATCACATAACACTAATAAATCATAACATCCTCATATAATATACTAAACATTATCATATAACATCATGTCACATCATCGTAGAGTCACCATGTATACATGATCATCACTGAAACTACAAGTATAACCTACTATCCACATCAGCAATGATACCATCATATGAACAAAAGAATATAACAATCATCAAATGCACCACATGGATACCAACACAAAAGAATAATATACACTTAAACAATGGATAAAACATAAATAAAGTATATCTTAGATCAAATTAATCATATGACAAAATGCAAACACGGGAGGCATTACATATAGACTTGGAGAATAGAGCTATCATTGCTACTAGGGTGGTGGATCATGCATCTCAGTTGTAATCCTCTTCAAAATTTGTTCATATTAACGATTTCGATTTTTTTGATGATGATCACACTTCTAATGTGAATTTTGATATTGAGGAGAACTTCAGTTACTTGAATTTGGGTGCTCTCAAATGTGATCCATTTCTCGAGCCTTGCATTTCATCTCCTCCTATTGATATCCCATCTACTATTGCTCGTGGTGATGCTTGTATTTCTACAGCTTCTTATGATTCAATGTAGTACAATATACATTGTCTTCCAACCATAGTTCCTTGGGATGATTACTTTATAGACATTGTGGGTTTGTTTGTGGAGTCATACATTGCATATTTAAGAGACATAATTTATGACATAGATATTCTCTTTAATGGAGACAATCCTTCTTCATTTATTGTGAGGGAGAACTCTGGTCATCTTGTTCATTCTCTAGATGATCATTCTTTCAAGTTTGATGTGATTTTGGATACTTATATACAACATTTGGAGAAGGTTTCTTTATCTTTAGAAGAGACACTTGAGTCTTTGGATCTTGTTTTACATTTCAACAATGTGGCCTAGTACACCTAATTTAGAGGGGGAAAATTTTAGCATCGACATGGGGACACTTGAGAAACTTTTAGAGACTCCATACATCTTGAGTTTTCTTCCTACATCTTCCTTTCAGTATTGGGGAGACTTAATACATACACATTTGGTTTTGTTTCTTCCTAAATGGAGGAACGTTGTTCGATGCTCGTGGAGAAACTTCTCCATACAATTTAGAGTATCTACCATTGGTACACATTCTATATTAAAATGGGGCTACTTGTTCTCTCTTTTTCTCTCTTATGGGGGGGTCTTTTTCCTCACATGGGGTTTTGGCCTTCTCATTCTTCTTTGAAAGTTCTTTTGTATTTTCATCTCTCTTTTGGAGGGGATTTTTTTACCACTTTGTTTTCTCCCTTTCTCTATTTGTGAGAGATTGCATTGCATTTGTACATGGATACCTAAAATGGCCTAGTAGTTGGGACCCATCTTGCATTGTTATCTTTTGCGTACATTCTCCCTAAGTTGCACTTAAGGGTGGGTGTTGGTGTAATTAAGGTGTTTTACCTTTGTAATTTCTCACCTAGGTCCTAATTATGTGTCACTTAATCTTACGTAGGGAACCACATATGAGTTGTTAGAGCATCTCCACTTTAGGTGTTTTTATCATGTTATCTCTTTATCATATCCACTTATAGTGGTTGTAATTTTCCACCTTTGGTGGGTGATCCACCTTTCGTGGTGTTATCACACTATCACCTATCCACTTTAGGTGGATTGATAGATTTTTATTTAGGTTATCATGCTATGAGATAACAACACTTGTAATCATCACATTCACTCCTTTGTACTCACCTTAACTATATAACCAAGAGGTCTCCATTGTACATTTGCCCAATTTTATTACATCATTGATGAGAATATAATTTGTTCATGTCACATTTGTTCTCTCTTGTTATTGTGTTATTCATTAGGACTCTAGACCTTGGGTGGCTACCTCCATGACCAATTCTTATGCAAATTATTCAAGAAAAAAATATTGTTGGATCCATATGGCATTGACAAGGATATGTATCACAAGTGTGTGCAATTATAACTTTGACATATTCAAATTTTTTAAGAACCTATGATTTGAAACAAATGTGTGATACAACATTACATGGATCCAACTTACCTATCAATTATAATGTTTGAGATTAGGAAATAGATGGGCCCATGATGCATCAACACCACGTGTCCAAATAGTGCAACATCACATCTTCAAATTTTACATATTTTGAGAGTCTAGATCCAATATTAAGCATGTGATATCAATAGGAAATTTCCATGTAGGAATGTTGTGGTACACAACTAACAAGTAATTAATAGTGACAATGACAAATATTGACAAGGTGCTTCATGTAACTTCCTAATTTTCATTAAACAAGAACATGAGATGCAAATGGAATGAGTGGTGTAATGAGGATATGATGACATGATGACTAGATGTGTTAGTATGTGGCAACTGATCATGATGTTGGGCTCAAAGTTTGTCACTTTGTTAGCAATGTTTTCCCTTAAATCTATTAATAGGGGAGTGTAGGGGTAGAGTCCCTCCTATGGGGCTTGGGGGCAATTCCCCTAGCAGAAGCCTAGGGATAGAGCCCATGCTAAGGGTCTACACCCCTAGTGAGGATTGTAGGAGGCAGTGCCTCTAACCGAGGGCTCAGAGGCAACACTCCAAAATTAAAAATGACCATTATTTAATAAAGGAGTTGCCTATTAGTTTGGTATGTATATAAACCTTTGTAAAATGCCAAAAAGGATTGATAAATAAGTGATTGTGTAAATTAAAAAATCATAAGATTATATTTTTGTCTTTATTGATAAGAAAATAAAGTGGGCAATTGTTTCTTTGTGGTTTTAGTCAACATTGGGTGAAACACATTAAATATGTGTTATTGTGAATCGTTAATTTTTCCTCTTATAGTTTGCATTATATTTAATATTATTTATAGCTCCAGTTTACCTAAACCCTAACTGGATGTCAACAAGACAAGGGTGGAACCACCAAACAAGCATGCAACAAAGGTAACTTAAGTCATTTGAAAAGCATGAGTACTAATGTTGATAGCCAATTACTAGGCTGAGGGGATGAATCAAGGATTTCCTAGAGAAATTAAGAGATAAGACATAGGTTGAGAAAGTAATTTATTAAAAATAAAATAAAGCAATACTTGCATGAGAACCCTAGGATTTAGGGTTTAAGGCATATAACTCATCAAATTATAAAGGAAACCCCTAGAAAAAATTAGTCCTAATAATGAATTTTGCTCGAGGATACATGGTTTATATAAGCATAGTGAGAAATCATAATTATCTAGGATGCAAAACAAGTAGACACAATAAAAGCACACAAAAGTGAGGAAAGGAAAAACTATACAAAATATACATAATGTTCAATTATACATGAAACAAGCAATTCACGAAAACTAAGCCTTCAAGAATTGTCCATGCATTGGAAATTCTTTTACCTCACCATTTTTATCCTATAGAAAAATTTGATTTTTTTCCATGAGTGTCATTGCCCACAAAGGGACCTAATGACACAAAATTAAATTTTCCATGTTTTCCCTTATCCTGTAATCTAGCAATCTACATTAGCACCAAGTCAATAAATTGGAATTTTCTATCAACTTCCCTCTTGTAAAAAAGATACTTCTTCTATTGTTGCCTGTTTAAATTGATAAAATGAGCTTGATTTCTTACTTTATATAGTCTTTCAATTGATCAATCCTACAAGCCATGGCATCTGTGATGCATTTTTCACATTCTTGCAAGAACTTGTGAACTAGTAGCAAGTTGTTCACATGCATTCTGATATCCATACCATACACAAGCTCACGAGGTGACTTTTTTTGTAGCTTTCTTGATTGTCATTCTATTTACCCATAATATTAAACTCAACTTTGAATTCCATGATTTATTATTCTTTCCAAGCATCATTTTAATGATCTTCAATAAGATTATATTTCTTGATACAACCTTTCCATTACCTTGAGGATGGTTAGGAGAAGAATGTGATAAATTTATTCTATTTTTAAAGAAAAATTTAGTGAACCCATCATATATGAAGAACATGGCTCATTTTCTATAACCAACTTGATGGGAACCCCAAACCTTGTAATTATTTTTTTCGTTATGAAACCAATCACTATCTTTTGGATTACTCTTCTTAATGGTATTTTATCAATCTAATAGTAAAATAGTATGTGGAAATAAGAATCCATTTGAATCCTACACTTCATTCCTTTATGATTTCACTAATGAAACCAATTCCCTAATTTTGAAGTAGAGCTTTCATTATTATGGGTCTTAATAGAATCACCCTGAAATACTTCATCTTACTAGAGAATATATATCATGAATAAAAACTTCTAACCATTTTTTGTGTATCTAAATATGAAGATTACCACCAGTATGCAACCCGAAGGATTTTGGGTGTAGTTATCGTGGTCATAAAGTGACTTCCACGTAGTCCGCCATGCATTTTTGCGAGCACTTTAGAATCTTGATCCTAGTAAAGAAACTTTAGGAATACACCATCTTTGTTTATGCAGTGTAAATCACCCTCTATAATAGCATATTTATTTGCTTGCAATTTTAATGTACACTTTTGATTATCTTTTGTTCTTTTTGGGTAATCAAAATATTGTAGGTATTAAATCACATCTTTGTACCATGTGTATGATTACATATTATGTGCCTTCAAGGTTGTTTCTTGTTCAAAGCAATTGATTTTATTTGCTTCCAAGTTGTATTTAATAATTATTTTTGCAATTCTTTTTCTTCTTATCAATTTGGTGATCTATATATTAATATTGAACTCCTAAATATTGTTGATCCATCTACATCTCCTTCCTATTACTTCCTATTGTGTGAATATTTATTTTAAAACAACATTTGGCATACGTGCAATAATCTTGGCTCCTACTAAGTAGGGAAGCATATTCTTTACTACCTTCATCAATGCATATGCATTTTTTTTCATAATATCAATACTTTAATTCACCTTTGTAAAAATATTTACTAAAGCATGAGATTGGTTGTTCATTGTTGGAATCAAGGAACACTGAGAGGGGAGGTGACTCAGTGTTCTGAAATCTTTAACTTTATTAAATTGTTCTTTCAACCACTTAATGCATTTAATCAAAAGAAAGATGCAAGAACTCTAGACAAACAACTACAACACCATAACACCAATATTTTTATACGTGAAAATCTGGTCAAGGGAAAAACCATAGTGGGAATGAACCCAAAATATAAGTATACTCTATAGAAGTATAGAAATATTACAATGGAGGAATGCACATGCATTGAGGCACACTTCCTAGAGCTCGCTGCTCAAGAAAGAGAGGCTCACTGCCTACAAATAAATTACAATAGATTACTGAAGAGAATGAACTAAGAGTAACATCTACAAATGTTTGATTATAGTTCTGGTTAAGCACATTAATCACGCTTTTCATACTCTGTTTTATCCTACTCTGTTCCACTATTCTGCTATAATCTGGAGCATCAATCTCTATCATGCGCATGTGAAACTACACACAATCAATCACTAACACTTTTCACTCTACCAAAATGATCAAAACTATCGCTCTTATATATCCACAACAAGAGATCATATCGGCTACATGTCCACTCAAGAACATTTTATACTTTAGTCAAACATGTACAAAATGGCAGCAAAATCTGAACTCAAATGCTAATGCGGACCAAAACAATCAAACACATGCTACCACATATGTCGGCTAAACATCCTTGATCACAAAAACAATCATCAAAACTCCACCATCCAATCCGACAAAGATTTTGTTGGAATTCTGATGTAGTTTTGCATGACCAGTGAATAATATGGTTGTCATTGTTGGCAATATCATCTCTTAAGTCTTCAGTCCATTAGTAGTAAGTAGACTAGGATACTAAGGTCAACCGGCTAAGCAATAAGTAAACATGAGGAAATCGGCTAGACAAATTTTGATGGGTACACCGGAAGAGACAGACTGGTAACGTTCAGTTAAATTGAGAGTCTTCTCTAGTCAACTGACATACTTATCGACATGTTAGACTATCTTGACAAAGATTATTGCAATGATTTCAGAGACGTGATTTAAGGCATGATAACAAAATTTTGAAAGGGATGTTTTGGAGGGAAAGTTGGCGACAGGCTAAAGGGTCAATAAATTCACATATCTCATTCTTGAGATGGTTGTTGTCAAGGTGAGTTGAGATAATGTGAAAGTACACACAGGGGGAGTTTAAGAGATTCCAGAGCCAAGTGACAAAGGACCGATAGAGCGGAGCTCCACAAAGTGGTGACCCAAGTGACAGAGGACCAACAGTATGAAATCCAAGGATCAACAAATCGACAGAGGACAGAGTTGAAGGTGTATTCAGGAAATCAGTGTTGTGCAGAACAAACACAACTGATGCAGACATAGTGTGATTCTTCAGTGTGATCTGATCAAGCTAATAAGTAGCCACTCTAGCAGATCATCATTTTTTTGCTCTCTAACCATTGCAACTAAAATCCCTTAATAGGGTGGACTTTAACAAGTCCCATTGTAAAAATCCCTTAATCGGGTGTCATCTTAATTGATGATCTTAACACCTTTTGACAAGGCTACCTCTAATAGGGTAAAGGCACTAACAAGCCTTAGACAAAATCCCTTAACCGGGTGGCACCTAACAGTGTCTTTGTAATCTTCTAATAGGGATGGCTCTTCACCGTGCATACTCCAAAAGAGTACAAATTTTGTGATTTACTACTCACACCATGGTTTTCTCCCATTTGGGTTTCCATGAGATAAATCTTGGTGTCACTGTGTTTCCTTTCATGCATGGTTATTCTTCTGCAATAGTTATTTATATAAATGAATTTTAAGTTGGTAATAACTTAAGTTAAAAGTTTTAATAGAGAAAAATTGATAAAGCACTGATTCACCCCTCCCCTCTCAGCACCGGTTGGGAATAACAATTGGTATCAGAGCCATATTCCTATGTAGTGAAGCTTGATAGCTTGAGGATAAAGATCATGGAAGAATACCGATAAATGAAATTATTGCACAACTGAAAGAGAGACTGAGAAAATCTCTTGCAAAAAGAAAGGAATTAACTCAACAACTAAATGAGAGTTAGAACATCATAGATCAACTCTCTGAATAGAGTGGATCTGAAGAAGCTGAAGAAGCAGTCTCAGAACTCATGGAAAAGAACAAGAAGCCGACCAAAGAAGTCACACATCTCAAAAGAGAGCATGAAGGTTAGGCCCTAAGAATGACAGAGATATTGGAAACTAGCAGAAGTGCCGATGAAAGAAAAAGGGAAGAAAAAGAAAACTGTCAAAGGATGAAAGAGCCAAGAGGATTGCTAAAGATGCTCTGAGAGAAAATGATGCTACCATGATTGAGAAAGATGAAGAAATCCGAGTTCTCACTCAGGAGAATGAATATATACATAAGCATCTGCATGACAACACAAAAGAAAAATAGAAGATGATGAAAGAGATTGAACAACTCACGAGTGGGTTGAAAATTGAAAATGAGAGAAATGAGAAGTTGAAGAAATTCAATGAACGTTCTAAGAAGGTGGACAAACAATTGAAGGCTCAGAGAAGAGAAAAGGATACAACCGGTCTTGGTTACCCCGGTTTAGGTCCTATGGAAACTGGAGAATTACCTAAATCCAAAAGGATGATGGATGATAAAAGGAACCACTAAGAAGTGAAAGGTATGAAGTTCTCTAAATCCTCTTGTAATCATTGTGGTAAATCAGGTCATAAGACTAAAGACTATAGAAATAAACCGGTTAGTCAAAAGAAAAATTTCACATTTGATGGTTACTGCCATAATTCTCATAAGTATGGCCACACTACTTATGAATGTAGATCTCAATCTAGTAGAATGCCAAATAGAATAAGTTTCAATGGACATTTCTTCACATGCAATAAGTTTGGACACAAATCTAAAGAATGCAAGCTCAAGTCAAATGTATCAAGAAAACCATTCAAATCGGTTACTCCTAATAAAAGGAATAATCAGTTCAAAGCCACATGTTTCACCTATGGTAATTTTGGTCATGTTGCAGAAAACTGCAGAATGAGAATGGGCCAGAGAGATAATTCAGGACCATGGAGGACAACTGGTATGGTATGTTTCAACTGCCATAAGATCAGTAACTTAGCTAGAGAATGCAAGAGTTGATCCTTCAACAGGTCTAAAGAGAAGAACCTGTTTAGCAAGAAGAAAGAGCAAAATGACCTGAAAGGAAAGAAGACAATTGAAGAAGTATGAAATGAAATGAAAAAAACATGGATCAAGAAGGAAGAAGGAAAAGAAGGAGAAGGTCAGTCTAAAACCAAGTCATCATCCATCGGTGATGATAGTTCCTCTTTTAACTAGGCATACCGATGCCCAGGGGGAGCACATATGGTAAGATTACTTTTGAATCCCCTTAACAAATATAATGATATGTCTATCTGCATAGTTGTGATGCATAAAAGTTGGTCTAAAAGTTCTTAATTGAAGAATGTCTTGTGAGTTATTTATTTGTGTATCGGTATTAGTAACAAATAATTGGTAAAGTCAAATTGGTGTACTTTAAGTTGTAAGTTTCAAAATTGATCGTTGTATTATAACGTCGATAAATCTCTACGGATAAATAAGGAAATGTCAACACATTTTCATTTATCCCGCTCTTTCTTGTGAATCTCTTGAGTTACTATGTGATCAAAGGCAATTTGAAACTTGCTAAGCTTTGTTTGTGCAAAAAAAAAAAAATTCTAGTAGAGCGATAATGATGTTTGGTATTCCCTCGGAAAAGGTATTCAACTTCATCTAAGAAAAGCTTGTTTGAAGGTCATCATGGTAGTGCCAATATCGACTCCTGTGTTGGTTGAAGCTATCAAAGAACTCCAACCCGAGTTCAAGCTGCACCCGATGAAAGAAGGTGAAATTGAAATAACCAGTGCTTTATCATCTGTGCCCTCCAGTGTATTGTTGGTAGAAGATATTTGCTCCTACATTCATTGCAAGCTTGAAGAACTTAGAGAAAAGTTCATTGGAAATGAGTTTAAAGGGTTATGTGACAATGATCAATTGAAAGAAGAATTTCTACCTCTGAAGACCAAGGGTTTGGCTAATGTTGTTGATTTTACTGATCAATTTCATGACGACTGGGTTAGATATATACTGAGCAAGGTTCGTGATCAATTTTTGTGGCTGGAAGCTCATGCACTGATCAAGATTACAAAGGAGGTGATTCAAAGAGTGACAGGGTTCAGTGCAACTGGTGAAGCATTAACCCTAAGAATGATTTCATCGTTTGAAGTCATCCGGTTAATCAAATCCCAGTGTGACAATAGAGCAATGACAATCACCCATATTGAGGATGCCGAAGTAAGATTTGCCTCTACAGTGTTGGGTTACAGGGTTTATCAATCAAGTCAGATGAATAGTGTGCCGAGTGGTGTCATTCATGCTGGATATCAAATTATCAAAGATGATGCAACCTATGATATATGTGAGATGATTCAAAGCCAATTTATGGTGAACATGGAAAGAATTAAGAAGGACAAGAAGCAATCCTTGAAATATGGCTCACTACTGGTATGTATATTTTTCCATGTGCAAAAATTTTTCCCCAGTAAGGGTAATGCAATTTGGTCATAGGAGAAACCTATCATGGTTTAGATAGGTGAAATGATTAGGGATATAGGAAATAAAATTGGTGAAACAATGAGGGGATACTTTAAGGAATTCTAAATTAGGATGCTCAAGAGGGAAATAATTCCAACTGGAATAGTATAGAAATACAAAGACAATATTTGTTTCCTTGTAGACATAGATTGTTGTATCATTCAAGCAGTTCAACCTAGAAAATTTTGGGTTCCACCTATGGGATATGAGGTTGCAACAGATCTTGTTAAAATTCATGTCAATATGCTCTTGTCTAAACCGATAGACTCGAAGGCAAAGAGATTTGGAACGTGCGAGGAGGCAAGCTCCAAAATAAAATAGGAACTTCAGGTGCCAATCATGAAAAGAAAAGTAAGAAAAATGATTGATACCCTCGACAAGAAATATGGAAGTGAAGAATCTAGTGCCACTACCTCCACTGGTGCTAGTGAGAAAATAGGGGTCACACCTGCTAAAGATGAAAAATTAACAGATGGAAAGAAGAAAGTGTCAAAGACAAAACTTAAGGGAACTGCAACAACCAAGCCTACAACATACTCAAAGGAAAAGGATCTAGGTACTCCTGTATCTTGACCAAGTAAAGATAGACCGATAGGAGTGACTTACACTAGAAAGAAAAAGATTGATCCAAAGCTTAAAAATGATGAGAAAGAAGGTGATGTCACTGACACCCTATCAGATGTGGAAGTAAAGGAGGCTAGAAGAAGTGGAAGGAACAAAGCCCCAACAGTTGATGAGCTGGTGCATGGGATCAAAGAATTTGGAGGTCTGTCCAGTGTTGGAAGAAGATATTCCCTTAGTAACAAAGAGACAAAAGGAAAATCAAGGAAGCACTGATCTAGAACTTGTACAAGTTTTGTAGGACTCCTAGTGAATTATATGGTATAATCCCATCAGATTTGCAAGATCAAATTGAAGGAAGATGGAAAACAACTCTTTCTATTGAAAAGGAACTTAGAATAAAAGCACTCATGGAAGTGCAACATGACTTAGACCTTGATCAAGCTTCACTAGTAGCTGAAGCATGAATTCAACATTTCATAGTAAGGAATAGAACTGGGAGAGTGGTAGTAGGTGAAGTTGGAGTAGTGCACGCTGAAGGTGTTGCCTTGTGGAAGAAAATTATGGATCGGCAAAAGGAAACTGAAGAAGAAATTAAAAAGGAAACAAAACAGGACCAAGGTGCAGCTGCCCTTGTCAAAGGAAAAGCTAAAGAAAAAGACTCCATTGAAGAATTTGATACTTTCATAGTTGAGGACATCATAGGAAATGTTGTGTCAGACATCTCCAATCTGACAAAGGATATCAAACAACCGGTTCATACTTCACCGATGAAGGAAGCTGATCAAAATAAGCTTCCCCGTCAAGATGAAGTGATAGTTGAAGACATTCCTTATGAGGATACACCTCACAGAACCTTATTGACACCAAATCCTATTCTCTTTGAAAAGGAAAAGAAGAAGAGAAGGAAACAGAGGAAAGAAAAGAGGAAGAGAAGAAAGAAGAGGAAGGAAAAGAGGAAGAGAAGAAAGTAGAGGAAGGAAAATAGAACGAGAAGAAAATAGAGGAAGGAAAAGAGGAAGAGAAGAAAGCAGAGGAAAGAAAAGAGGAAGAGAAGAAAGTAGAGGAAGGAAAAGAGGAAGAGAAAGAAGTAGAGGATAATAAAGCAGTGATGAATACTCCTTCGACAAAGAGGAAGTTAGACTTAGACAATGAAAGTGAAAAGAAAAAGGGAAGAATAATCACAACAACTAGCTGAGAAGTTGAGATTATAGAAAAGGAAGAAGGAACAGAGGAGGAAGAAGAAGGCGAATTGGTCATTGATATAAAGAAAATGACCCCCAAGCAATTGATGAAAGTCTCAGAAAAACTGAGAATCCAAGCTGAAAAGGCTAAACTGAGAGGAAAGAAAAAGAAGACAAGAATTCTCACTTCTGCCAAGACAATTCTCTCTGACCTAATCCCAAACATTGTAGTTGATGATACTGCACCCATTATTGATCAATTGGATACTCTTGTTAAAGCAATCAGTTAAGAAGCAAAGGATCTGGAGAAGGTTGCAGTAAGACAATATGAAATGAAGTGAGGAGATAAATTAATGGAACAAATAACAGTTGGTAAAGTTTCTCTTTTCACTAGGACAAAAGAAGTTAAAAATATATTGCAGCAAGTTGGTCAACTACTGCTGAAATCTTCAAGTTTTCCTACTTTAATCAAAGACTTAGAAGATAAAAGAAATCAGATTCAAAAGGAAATTCAAGATTTGGTAAGATCTTTTGATCCTCTTATCAGTTCAACATCAACCTTTACTGGAAAAGTCAAAATGCTAAATCATGAAATCAGAAGGTTGAAATATGAAGAAGACAAAAGAAGTCTTAGTTTGTTAGAGCTCTAGTTCTATTTAGCACCAATTGTTGATTTCATGCAACTAAACATTAAAGAAGCAAATCACCTAATAAATGAACCTGATTGTAAGACAATTGATGATATGGAGGTCTTCATTGCAGTCTTACATGGCCACTTCACCACCATGAAACAAGTTCAATCTTCATGGGAATCTTCCTTGAGAGTGGCTCAAGAAAAATTCAAAGAGATTTTTTCTTTATTTTGACAAATTCTTTCGGATAGTCTTTTCCATCTAGTACAGTGTGTGTTACAAGTTATAGGGGTCAAAAATAGGGGCCAGAACCGACACAATTTTGTAGCGGTCTATAGTATTTGCCACCAATGCCAAAGGGGGAGTTTGTTGGCATTCTGATACAGTTTTGCATGACTGGTGAATAATATGGTTGTCATTGTTGGCAACATCATCTCTTAATTCTTCAGTCCATCGGTAGTAAGTAGATTAGGATACTAAGGTCAACCGTATAAGTAATAAGTAAACAAGAGGAAATTGGCTAGACAAATTTTGATTGGTACACCGGAAGAGTCTGTAACTGACACTGGTAACGTTAAGTTAACATTCAGTTAAATTGGGAGTCTTCTCCAGTCAACCAATAGACTTATCGACATGTTAGACTGTCTTGACAAAGATTCTTGCAATGATTTCAGAGACGTGATTTAAGGCATGATAATAAAATTTCGAAAGGGATGTTTTGGAGGGAAAGTTGGCGACAGACTAAAGGGTCAATAAATTTACATATCTCATTATTAATATGGTTGTTGTTAAGGTGAGTTGAGATAATGTGAAAGTACACACAGGGGGAGTTTAAGAGATTGCAGAGCCAAGTGACAGAGGACTGGTAGAATGGAGTTCCATAGAGTGGTGACCCAAGTGACAGAGGACCGACAATATGAAATCCAAGGATCAACAAATCGACAGAGGACAGAGTTGAAGGTGTATTCAGGAAATCAGTGTTGTGTAGAACAAACACAACCGATGCAGACATAGTGTGATTCTTCAGTGTGATCTGATCAAGCTAATAAGTAGCCACTCTAGCAGATCATCATTTTTTTGCTCTCTAACCATTGCAACTAAAATCCCTTAATAGGGTGGACTTTAACAAGTCCCATTGTAAAAATCCCTTAACCGGGTGTCATCTTAATTGATGATCTTAACACCTTTTGACAAGGCTACCTCTAACAGGGTAAAGGCACTAACAAGCCTTAGACAAAATCCCTTAACCGAGTGGCACCTAACAGTGTCTCTGTAATCTCCTAATAGGGATGGCTCTTCACTGGGCATACTCCAGAAGAGTACAAATTTTGTGAGTTACTACTCACACCGTGGTTTTCTCCCATTTGGATTTCCATGAGATAAATCTTGGTGTCATTGTGTTTCCTTTCATGCATGGTTATTCTTATACAATATTTATTTATATAAATGAATGTTAAGTTGGTGATAGCTTAATTTAAAATTTTTAATAGAGAAAAACCGGTAAAGTGCTGATACACCCCTCCCCTATCAGCACCGGTTGGGACTAACAGATTTATCATGCTAGTCAGTCATTTTGTACTGTCAAACCAAAACCTGATAGACCAGATCTTCTAACTTGCACATCAATCATCACCGGAGGTTAAAATTATGGAATAAGGTACTCCATACATCCATCTAGATTTCCTCTGATCCGCAACACAAAATGTTAACCAAAAATGAAATACCAACCAAAATACCAAACACTGTCAGATGCTCTGTTTTAAGCTTGTCGAACTTAAAGCAATCTTCAATCCAACTTCTGATATGAGAAAATCATTCACTGTGGATGGGTACATTGACTTGGGTTACCATAAATGACAACACCATATGACATGTGCAGTGTCTCTTGCCAACAGTTTATATCTATCATCATTTTTTTATAGCAAGAAATATCAACTATATGAAAAGAGGAAAATAAGAACAAATGAAATGCCTTAAAAAAATATGGTTATTTAAGAAGATCTTGCTTTATAGCCTCTTTGATGCTCTAAAATTATTCTATGGGCTCCTTGTTCCAAGCTATAGTTTCTCTTTTCTTTAAGATCTTGGAGATTTTTTTTTTCTTAGAGAAATTAGGGAAGAATATGCTTACAAAATTGATATGTCCAAAGAAAGATTGTATACCTTTCAATTTTTTTTGCTAAGGAATTCTTTCAATTGTAGCCAGTCTCTCAAGGTCAATTATTATATGCTCCTTGACATAATATGGTCTATAAGATTCCCTTTTTTTACCAAAAACATAAACTTCTTAGGGTTTAGTTAATTATCATATTCTAAGGCTCTTGTAAAAATAAATTTAAGATGTAAATAATAGTGTTCAACCTTTTCTGAAAAGGTGATAAAATCATCTTGATACACAACCATTTTTATATCAACTACATCTAAGAAAGCTTCATCTATAACTCTTTGAAATATTTCATATTTATTTATTAGTGGATATATGTTTGCTAGGGAGTGGTAGATGTTGGATATTAGTGTTGTTGGAATGTGTTGTTGTCATTGATGTCAACATATTCTTGTGTTGCAGAGAATTGGTGTGTTGTAGAGAGTTGGTTTGGGTGATCTGTAGTAGAAGTGTTGATGCAGTTTATTGAGTTTTGAGATACTTATCTCTAGTTGATTCAGTATGATTTTCATGATGCTATGTGGAGATTTGGTCAAATTATGTAATCCGGTATGATGGTTGGTTTTCCAATGCTCAATGTTGCAGAGTTGTGGTATTTGATCCATATTTCTCCGGAATGAAGATATCTTATGGTGCAGATTTTAGAGAGTGTTTGGGACATTCATGTGTGTTCTCAAGTCAGATGGTTCATGATTTGAAACTTCACAAGTGTATCTTTCAGTTTGTCAGTTGGTTTTCTTGACCTCCGGTAATGATGTTAATGATGATTCTTGTTATTTGAGTTGTTGTAGTGTTTGCGGTGGAATTCATGTTGCTTGTTGATGTTCTTTGATCATGTCCTATGCATTTTGGTGGTCCACATTGATCGTGGTGCACGTTATTGAATATTTTATTGGTCTGGTGGTATTCTTCGTGTTAAGCAACATATTTGGCAGGGTAGCGTATTACAAATGATCTTGGCGAATTATTTGGTTGTGTTGCATGTTCAAGGATTTTATTTGGGTCCATGCTATGCCCTTTCTAACATTGTATTAGTCCAGTTATAGATTTATGTATTATGTAATATAATTTTGTAATTAGGTCTTATGTGTTGAGCCGACCTTGAGGTCAAGGTTGATGAATTGTATAAATAGGTGATGTAATCATGTTAGTTGGATGTTTGCGGCTGTGTTTATGATTTGAGAGGATATTGTATGTGTGAACAAGTGAATCTATCATTTGTAAGTGTGGAAGACCATAAAAGTATTGTTGTGCAGATAGTGTGCTAAACCGAAATTGTAATCAAACATTTGGATATGTTATTCTTTCAGTTCATGTAATCTAGATTGTTGTCTGATCTTTGTAAGGTAGTGCTCCTTCCTAGGGTTGTAGCCCTTCTTTTATTTGAGAAGTGAGCTCTAGGTAGTGTGCCTAAATGCATGTGCATTCCCCATTGTAATCTTTTCACATACTACTGCCGAGTATTATCTTATTGTGGCTAGGTTCCCACCGTGGTTTTTCCCTTAACCGAGTTTCCACATCAAAAATCTATGTATTATGTGTGTTGTTGATGTGGTGATTATTTTTGTTATTGTTGTTCCTAATCAGATTTGATGTTAAGGTTAATTTGGTTGAGTTTCGTGAAAACTGATTCACCCCCCTCTCATTTTACCTGTTGCTTTGTTTCCAACAATTGGTATCAGAGCTAGATCCTATGGAAGGAACTTGGATGCTTGAGGAGATCCAAGATTGTAGTTTTTGTTTAACAAGAAGGAGAGTCTGAGATTTGATGGAAACTATATGGAAGAACCGAATGGAAGTTCACTCGAATTGTCTTGGAGAAGATTATTATAAGATTACAAAGAATGCATACATTGTTCCTTCGAATGATCCTATTATTGCAGTTGAGATCAAGGATGTTGAAAGTAATATAAGAGCTAAAGAAGCATTGTTGAGTGCCTGATTGATGTAGAGTTGACTAATGTGATGGGATTGCAGACTGCACATGAGATTTGGGTGAATCTTGAAACCCTGTATGAAGGAGATAAACATGTGAAAGTTGCTAAATTGTAGGGCTTGAAAGGAAAGTATGAGTTGCTGAGAATGTGAGAAGATGAGAATATTCATCCTTTATGGCTAAAGTGAATGACCTTGTGTTGAACATAATATGTGTCGATGGAGTACTTGAAGAAGATGAGATTGTGACTAAAGTATTGAGATAGTTGCCTCTTGCTTATAAACATAAAGTTTATGCTATTGATGAGATCCAGATTGTGACAACTATGACAAGAGATATGCTTGTTAGTAAGCTTACTACTTTTGAGTTGAGCGAACTTAGTGAATCACATGGTAAAATTGAGATTGCTTTTAAAGCTACTAGATCCGGGAAGTAGAATTATGATCTGGGAGAAAATTCAACTAGGGTGTCTAGATTTGAAAGAGAAATGGGAGGATGGAAGAACAAGAAAGAGAGATAGAAGAGCTTGAAGCACTTATTGCCAGAAGATTGCCTAAGGGAGCCAATAAGTATGAAGGGAAGTTACCTTTGAAATATTTTTCTTGCAATAAGATTGGTCATTTTGCTTCTAGGTGTCCTGAAAGAGCATAAAGAGTGTCAAAGTATGATAAGCCTTACAAGCCTAATCAGAAGTATAGATATCATAAGAAATGCTATTATGTTATTGATGAAGGTGTGACAGATGAAGAGTTTGAGAAAGAGAATTCTTAAGATGAATTTGTGTTCATTGATATCAAGGAAGATGATTTGTTATCTACTGATTCTACAATCTGTACTATTGAAGAGAAAGCTTTGGCTACTAAGATTGATGAGAAATATGAATGGGTGATTGATAGTGGTTATTCACATCATATGATAGGTGATAGAGATAAATTTGTGAGTATGGAAAATTATGATGGCGGTTTGGTGAGATTTGGAGACAACAAAGCTTGTGTAATCCATGGTAGAGGTTCTATTTCTCTTGATGGTAAGCATAATACTAATGGTGTTTTATATGTTGAAGGTTTGAAGCATAATCTTTTGAGTGTTGGACAGATGGTTGATAAGGGATATGATTTGCAATTTAAGAATGGTAAATGGAAGATCTTGAATAGCTTCGATATAGAGATTGCATCAAGTACTAAGACTAAAAGTTATAATTAGTTCTACTCAAGTTGTTAGAGATTTGTCTAAGATAGTGAAGCATACTAATCCGATATGTAAAGAATGTCAACTGGGAAAGCAAACAAGAATTTCATTCAAGAGAAAACTGTATATATCTAATGGGTTGTTAGATCTTTTGCATATTGATTTATGTGGACCTTCTAGAGCGAGAAGCTTGCAGGGAGACATATACTTTATGTTGTTGATTGATGACTATTCTAGGATGATGTGGGTAACTTTTCTAAGGGAGAAATATGAAGCACTGGAGAAATTCAAAATATTCAAAGCTAAAGTGGAGACAAAGATAGGATTGAAGTTGAAGTGTTTGAGGCCTGAGAAAGGAGGAGAATTAATTTCCAGTGATTTTAATTTTTTTTGTGAAGAGCATGAAATCCAGAGACAGTTATCTGCTCTGAGGACCCCTCAGCAAAATGGAGTTGTTGAAAGGAAGAATGAAACTATTTTGGATGCTACTAGAACTGTGATGATTGAAGGAAATGTTGCACATATCTATTGGAGAGAAGCTATTAGAACTGTTGTATACACATTCATCTGGGTGCATATAAAAGGTGATTCTGATAAGACCCCTTATGAGCTAGGGTTTGGTCATGTTCCTACAATTAGATATTTCAGAATCTTTGGAAGAAAATGTTATATGAAAAGAAATGAGGATATAGGAGAATTTGATGCAAGATGTGATGAAGGAATCTTTATGGGATATTCTACTCAGAGCAAGGCCTACTGGTGTTACAACAAAAGACTAAGAAATATAGTGGAAAGTGCAAATGTGAAGGTTGATGAGAATCATGAGAAACAAATAAAAGCATGTGGATATAAGTCTGGTTATCAGGATGTTAATTCAAAGCAAGTGCAGAGTCCAAGAATGTAGAAGAGTGATCCGGTAGAGGTAGAGATAGTGAATGTTGATGCTGTTGCCGGTGAAGAAGTTCAAGAGATTGAAAATCAGAATAATCAGAAGACCCCAAGGTATGAAAGACTAAATCATTCAGAGAATCAAATTATTGGTGATAAAAATAAAGGTGTGATGACTAGGAGAAGAATTGCTATTGAGGAGACATGTTTGATTTCTAAAATTGAGCCTAAATATGTTGTTGAAGCTTGTACAGATGAAAATTGGGTTAAAGTTATGGAAGAAGAGTTAGATCAGATTGAGAAGAACAAAACATGGGAACTTGTTCTGAGACCTAGGGACAAGAATGTGATTGGTACTAAATGGGTATTCCAGAATAAGCTGAATGAAGATGGAGAGGTTGTCAAAAACAAAGTAAAGCTGGTATGTAAGAGATATTTACAAATGGAAGGTATTGATTTTGAGGAGACTTTTTCTCTGATAGCTAGAATTGAAGCTATTAGACTATTTATTGCATATGTTGCTCATAAGAAATTCAAGATATATTAGATGGATGTGAAGTCAGCCTTTTTGAATGGTGAACTAGAAGAGGAAGTCTACATTAAGCAACTAGATGGATTTCCATTGATAGATGAAGAAGACATGGTATGCAAGTTGAAGAAAACATTGTATGGTCTTAAACAAGCCTCTAGAGCCCGGTACACCAAATTGGACAAGTATTTGATAAAGTTGGGATTCTATAAAGGTATTGTTGATAGTAATTTGTACTTCAATATTGATAATGATAATATTCTGATTCTTGAAGTCTTTGTTGAGGACATTGTTTTTGGAGGAGATGATGATTTGAGTAAGAAGTTTGCTGATGATATGCAAAAAGAGTTTGAGATGTCTATGATAAGTGAGATGAAGTTCTTTCCGGGATTGCAAATTTCATAGACTGATAAAGGCATTTTCATATCTCAATCTAAGTATGTGAAGGAATTGTTGAAGAAGTTTGGGTTAGATGATTCCAAACCTGTTGGAACTCTTATGGTGACTGGATGTAAGATGACTTAGACTAGACTTGATATTATGAATGTTGTATGCCTTGTTGCAAGATTTTAGACTGATCCGAAGGAAAGTCATGTTACTGCTATAAACAGGATATTCGGATACTTGAAGGGAATAGTTGATTATGGCATGTGGTATCTGAAGGAAGATGATTTCACTTTGAATTCTTATACTGATGTTGATTAGGCAGGTGATGTTGATGACCAGAAGAGAACTACTGGTGGAGCATTCTTTTTGGGAAAGAAGTTGGTTGCATGGACAAGTAAGAAGCAAGATTCTATTTCTTTATCTACCGTTGAAGCTGAATACATTATTGTTGCTAGCAATTGTACTCAGATACTTTGGATGAAGCAAATGCTGAAGGATATTAGAGTTGTTTATCATGAGCCTACTATTATATATTGTGACAATTCTAGTGCTATCAATATTTATAAGAATCTGGTATTGCATTCTAAGACAAAACATATATCTATCAAGTTTCATTTCTTGAGGGAGAAGGTGAATGAGAAGGAAGTTAGATTGGAGTATGTATCTACTAAGGAACAAATTGCAAATATATTTACAAATCCTTTGCCTACAGATACATTTGTATATCTGAGAGAGAAGTTAGGGGTGATTACCCCTCCCGATGTGAACTAGATGCATTGAGCTGCATCGATCTGGTAGACTTCATTGTCTTATCCTATTATCTGGATTGATGAGTGGGTGTTTCTGCTTTGGGGAAGTAGTCAGTGTGTGGATTAGTTGTTCATATTTGTGAGTGTGTAAGTGGGAGAGATTATTTATGAGAGGGATAGAATTATGTTTTGTATTTGTCTTTGGCATTGTTGTCAAAGGGGGAGAGATGCATGTGAAAAACTCTTATCCATTTAATGCAGATGAGTTGTGTGTGTATAATCTCAAGAGGGGATTTTTGAGTTTTTTGGGAAATTGTTGGATGTTGATTGATTTCTTTGCATTGATTGTTTTTCACATTCATATTTTTCCATCAATGCCAAAGGGGGAGATTGCTGGATATTAGAGTTGTTGGACTGTGTTGTCATTGATGTCAAGATATTCTTGTGTTGTAAAGAATTGGTGTGTTGCAGAGAGTTGGTTTGAGTGATATGTTGCATATGTGATGATGTTGTTTATTGGGTTTTGAGATGCTTATCTCTAGTTGATTCAGAATGAGTTTCATGATGCTATGTGGAGATTTGGTCGAGTTATGTGATCCGGTATGATTGCTAGTTTTTCAGTGTTCAGTGTTGCAGAGTTGTGGTATTTGATCCATATTGCTATGGAATGATGATATCTTGTGGTGTGGATTTTTGAGAGTGTTTGGGACATTCGTGTATGTCCTCAAATCAGATGGTTCATGATTTGAAACTTCACAAGTGTATCTTTCAATTTTTCAGTTGGTGTTCTTGAGATCTGGTGATGATGTTAATGATGATTCTTGTTATTCGAGTTGTTGCAGTAATTGTGGTGGAATTCACATTGCTTGTTGATGTTATATTATCATGTCCTATGTGTTTTGGTGGTCCGCATTGATCATGGTGTGCATTATTGAATATTTTATTGGTCCGATGGTATTCTTCATGTTATGTGATATATTGGGTGGTGTAGCATGTTGTGGATGATCTTGGCGAATTATTTGTTGTTGTTAGATGTTCAAAGATTTGATTTGGGTCCATGTTATGTCCTTGAAAATATTGTAGTGGTCCAGTTATGGATTTATGTATCATATAATGTAATTTTGTAATTAGGTCTTATGTGTTGAGCCAAACTTGAGGTCAAGATTGATGAATTGTATAAATAGGTGATGTAATCATGTTAGTTGGGTGTCTATGGTTTTGTTTATGATTTGAGAGAATATTGTATGTGCAAACAAGCGAATCTATCATTTGAAAGTGTGGAAGACCAGAGAAGAATTGTTGTGCAGACAATGTGCTTAACTGAAACTGCAATCAGGCATTTGGAGATGCTATTCTTTCAGTTCATGTAATCTGTATTGTTGTTTGATCCTTGTAAGGAAGTGAGCCTTCCCAAGGTTGTAGCTATTCTTTTATTTGAGCAGTGAGCTCTAGGAAATGTGCCTGAATGCATGTGCATTCCTCATTGTAATATTTTCACATACTACTATAGAGTATCATCTTATTGTGGGTAGGTTCCCACCGTGGTTTTTCCCTTAATCGGTTTTCCACGTCAAAAATCTATGTGTTATGTGTTTTGTTGATGTGGTGATTATTTTTTTATTGTTGTTCCTAATCAGATCTGAAGTTAAGGTTAATTTAGTTGAGTTTGGTAAAAAATGATTCAACCCCCCCTCTCAGTCTTCCAACTGCTTTGCTGCCAACAGTAGAGTCTATTTTGTATTGCTCAAACTCCTTAACTTTTACCTTAGTATAATTTTAAAATCCACCCATAATGGATAATAACTCACATCATGTTATTTTTTGTAGCATTGCCTCCAAGTTTAACAAAAGGATAATTTGTTAGGGTTTCTAAGGTAGACCAAAGCAATAAACAATATTAAATATACTACATAATAAGAAAGACAAAATAACAGAACACAATAACATAGAGATTTAACGTGGTTCACTCAATGTGGGCTACATCCACTAAAGAAACAGTCATCCACTTCATTTCTATTATCTAATGAAGAACAAATTACAATATGATCTCTTTTACATTATGTAGCCACTTGTTTATAAGCCTTTTTGGCAACTTACAAAGGTCGTACTACATAATAAAACCTAATCTGACTCATTTATGAAATGTTTGGCAATTTTTGGCATTGGTGGCATCCCCCCTACAATCCCCCATTAAATAATTAGGGGGGAAAATGAGGTTGACAAAGTTACAAAAAATTAAGCCCAACAACATGGTTAGTCGCCATACACCAGCATAATTGACTTTCAAAGAGGAAACATTCAAGTTATTTAAATTCACAATGAGTCTAATATCCTCATTTGTTTTTGAGAGGAACAATATTTGATACGTAAGTGAAATGTTTAATGGGTTTTATGACTCCACCATATCTGGGCTTCATTAACTCTTGTTGCATTTTAGGGGCCAATGTAGGGTTCATTTTTCTTTACTTTTGTCTAAATAGCTTGGTATTAGGATTGAAAGGAATATCATGTTGAAATTGGTCCTCGCTATAAGCTTTCAAATCATCATATGAACAAACAAAAGTATTCTTGTACTTCCTCAATAGAGGTAATTTTAGACCTTATTTTAGGGGTCAACTTCTTACCAATAAACACCTTTCAAGGAGAACCTTTTATACCTATATGAACCTCTTCTAAATCCTTCTTATGTATAGGAGTTAATTTGTCAACATTCCTATCATTCCCATCAAAATCTCTTTCAAGTGCACGCAAACCCTTAGGCAACTTATTGGTTTTTAATTGAATGACTTCATTTCCAAACGGTTTCTTTTGTATCAATAACCTACACCATGTTTTAAAAATTAATTTCTTGATCATGATAATCATCAATTCACTATGAAAGTTTTAAGAAATCTCGATCATCATGGAAGACTTGCCAATTACATGTATTATCAAGAATGGATGACCTTGTTAATACTTCAAATGTGAAAATCCTAGGTAGGGTTACATCATGAGGCCTAATTGTTATGTTAGCCAAAAAGCTATGCTCTAATTTTTTTTTATCTTTCTACCTAATGAATACATAATGCATCAAATAGTTAAATAGTATCTTAAATGGAAACTCTATATTGCTTAAGCCTTTTATGCTCAAAAGCATATTTATCCCTAACTTTCGAAACGATTAATTTAGAATCTCATAAGGCTCTATGATTTTTTATACCATGTTTAATAGCGAAATTCAATCCCAACAATAGAGCTTCATGTTCTACTGCATTATTTATGCATTCAAACTTTAAAGAGAAAGAGTATTTGAAAGATTTATTATTTAGTGATATAAAAATGACTCTTGCTCCTACTATATATTTGAAACATGCACCATCAAAGTTCAACAACAATTTATCATTATTTTTGGTAGCTACTTGAGCTTCCTTAGAAAATGGAGCTAATTATTTTTGTGCAAGGTAACATCAATTATAAAATTGTCAATGTTAGTATTGACAAAAAAAAAACCTCTTCAATAGGTTCATAATATTTTATAAGAGTAAGAGCTCTCTTTTCTCTATCTAACCTCACATTCTTACCATTTCAATAGACATTCAAGTATAACAAAAATCCAACAACATGCTTCTTCCAACTACTATAGATCATTTTCCTGAAAATAACATCTCATATTGAGGTGGCATATCAACTACCGTGATATTGATACTAAACTTGTTTTTTTAGGAATGCAATAGATGGGTTTATTTTATGACTCTTTTATAGGCTTTTATACTTTAGTTGCTACAAACTTTTACTTTTAAAACCTTGACACTTTCCCATTATAAGACTATTTAATAAGTATTAAAAGTATGTTTACTTATGAATGAAAGATAATATACAAATGCATATTTATGTGTGAAATTGTGTTGATATTATGTAATTATCATTATGGAGACTGTTTCTATGTACTTTAATCTATCATTGCGACAAATTAGTAGGGTTTCTGGTAGGTTTCCTATAGCCATTGACAACAAAGTTAATAATAGTTCATGTATCCAAAGAAACATAATGCAAATTGGGTGTTCAACATTGAGGTGTTCATCCAACAATGCCAAAATGATTGCTATTGATGACAACTAGTATTGGTTAGTTAGGATGAGCTAGTCAACAACTGTGTCGTGAAAAGACCACATATTGTTAACAACACTTTTTGTACAAGTTCCTTGTTGTGATAGCATAGTACTTTTTACATATGATCATTTTTTATGAATGCATAAGCATATGACTGTTTCTTGATTGAGAAACTTCATCTCACAGCTAATTTAAAGAGTGCATTTACCCCAACGCAAGGCCCATGAGGTAAAGCATCACTTTTTAGTTCATTTCTACAATTTAGTTAGATAGTTGATTTAATTCTGCCAGTTTTATGTTCACTTTTGATAATTTGTAGCATAGATTTAAAATTTTATATTTCTCAATTCTTTTAGTAGTAGTATTTCATGAATAAACTTAGCATAGATTCATTTGTCTATTGTTTTAGTCATTATCTCTTATTATTGTACTCATTGTCTCTTCTATAATTATAAATTTATTTTGGATAATTTTTTTTCTTTAAAGTAGGTTGTAAAATAGTTATTTTAGCTTCTAGCAACTTAGATATCTTATAGCGCATAAACAACATTGATCCATTTCAAGTTTATGTACATGGATTAACAATTTAAAGGTATCTTTTACCCCATTAGAGGTTTCTCAATATAGGATGAAATTATTTTTGAGTTGTAGAAGTTGACTTAATCAACCTGATTTATCAAGTGGATATAGGGACCCCTACATTTTTGGTGTTGTTGTTGGGAATGGTGTCAAATTATGAGACTATTTGGGTTGTTTATTAATATTTTATGCTTTCCTAGAACTATAAATCTTTAATTTTAGTACTTAGGATCATTAGAGCCTAATAAAAAAGCAATACTTATTACTAAGAATGTGCAAGAGAGTTGGAATATACATATTTCATGTAGTGAAGTGATCACCTTGTAAGGTTCCCTCACAGAGAAATAAATCCATACATTTAAGCAAAAATACATCCTATCTATCATTTTCCACAAACTTCACCCACTTCCCAGTATAGCTCTAATTCTTTCTTTGTCTCTTCATCATCCATTAAACCTTAGCCAAACATACTAGGTTGGGAGATGACTCCCTTAAGTTAATATTTTTTAAGAGGGGCCAATGAAGATTGCCGTGATGCTTTATATTTTATAGGAGGAGGGGACATCCCTCAATTTTCTTGGGAAGATGTCTATCAATTCTATAAAAACTACTCTAAACCTTAAATGAAGAAGACCCGCAACTTAAGGGCATTTACATCAAAGATAGTTGCACGAGTCTCAATAATGGAGATTAGTAACCTAATTAAGGACATGAAACAAGATATCATCAATTGTATGGAAACCCAACTGGATACTCTCCATGCTAGGAAGAAGTGGGAGGATGAAAAATTTGCACTAACAAAGTGTTGTCCTCATTACTATCAAATGAAGAGAGATTGCAAATGCAATAAGATAGCCAATATAGAGGATATACATGATAGAACCAACTTCAAAGATTTAGAAGATGAGGATGGATTGTTTTTCTACTTAGCCCAATGCAATCCACATAATCAAAGACAAGGTATTCCTTAGAATCATTTATCTTATAATACTTCCTATTATAATTTTGTTCCATGGAAAAATCAACCTTCATCCAATTGGTAAAATATTGGCCACCTCCATGGAATACTCTTCCTAGAGAATGGCCTCCATATCAAGCCTAAGAGTAGCATCAAAACTAGTAGTTCCCATAGAAAAATTAGCAGTATTAGCAATACTAGAGAGTTAATTAGCAATTAGGAAATGGCAACACCGGTTACTACACCAATTGAAAGCCCCACCTTCTCAACCAGCTATCATGCCTAACCCTACCTATCCTACTCCTACACCACAAAAGGCCACTCAGATTCTAGCACAACCTACAACTAACCCCAATAATAGACCTTCTTAGCAAGCCTATGCCAGTGACAACCTGTAATTCCCTACCTAGGTTCTTAATATTGATAATGTGCATCTTCACTTGAAAAAAACCTTACCTACTCTAACATTACCACTTATCATGGTGATTCATTTAGAAGAATCCTATAGTGATGTTAATCCCCATTGAGTAGCCATAGTTCTCCACATGAGAAAGCTACACAAGTTTCTCCATTTCTAAAGAGATCAAATATTAAAAAATACAACTTGAATCAATATTTGATTTCTTGGATTAATTAGAGAATGTGAATGTTAAGATCCTTTTATTTCAATCCATAAAGGATGTACCTATCTATAGAAAAAATATCAAGGAGTTGTGTTTGAGCAAACCTAGGAGGAAGAAAAAGGATCCTTCAACTATCCATGTTGTAGGCTAGCTAGCAGATATAATATTGAGAAAGGTCATGATGTCCCTAAATAAATTGATCATATTAGCCATATAGTAAATATCACCATTAATGGTATTTTGATACACAATGCATTGATTAATTTGATGGTAGCCTTTAATGTTATGACCAGGGATACTATGTAGAGTTTGTAACTCTCTGATTTAAGACCTACTCCTACATTCCTATAGCTTGCAGATAGTTCAACAATTAAACCCAAAGGCATAATAGAAGTCTTTCTCATTATATTGGACTCATGGTCCCACAAGGAAATCCTAACACAGTGGGGTATCCAATGATCCTGGATTAGCCTTGGCTTGCTATTGTAGATGCCTTGATAAGATACATATCAGATAATATAATAATTTCTAATGGTACGTCACTAATAAACTGGTCTTATATCCACCTGCACAACCCCATGATGAATTTGATTAGTCAATTTGGCTAGAAATTGGGGATAATGAGGAAAATAATTTGCAAGCCCTAATGAAAATTGGTAGAGGTCCAATGTTGTAATTGCAAGATGAGGAACCAATACTCTCCCATATTATCCAAAATTACCATAACAAGGACCATGAGAATGTTGTTTCATGTCATGCTCTTCCTTTCCACTATATGATATACTTATTATAGCATCATTTGAGAACTATCTTTCTACTACACATATGATTCATAAGTTTCTATCCCATAATTGTGATCTAGAAATTACATGCATGAATGTTGCCTCTATGAACCTTTTAACAACTCAAGTTGAGATCACACCATGCAAGAATCTTACAATAAACAAATAGTTCAATAAGAAATAGCTGGCAAAGTTGGTTTCAATGTTGTAGACCCATAAAATAGCTTTTGTTTGGGACTACCATGAAATGAAGGGTTTTGATTTCAACCTTTTCACACATATTATATATATCAAGGAGGATTGTTGATTGGTGAGACAACCACAGAGGAGGATGAATCCTGATATAATGAGAAATAGTTAAAACTAAGCTACATAAGTTACTTGATGTTGGTTTTATATATCCAATAGCTAATAACCAGTGGGTTTCACCCCTAGTTATTGTTCCAAATGAGGGAGGAAATTGGAGAGTCTATGTGGACTAAAGATAACTCAATTCAACAAGGATAGACCACTTTCCTCTCCCTTTCATTGATCAAGTACTATATTCTCTAATAGATATTAAGTTTTTTCTTTTATGTCTTGTTTCAGTGGGTATAACCAAATAAATATTGCACCAAAAGATGAAGACAAGACAATATTCACTTTTTCTAGGACACATACACATATATAGTCCTTCATTTTGTCTTTTGTAATGTTCTTGACATATTTCAAAGGGTAGTTCTCAACATATGTTTAGACCTATCCTATGACTATATGGAATTTTATATAGATGACTTCACCACATATGGTGACATCTATGAATAAGCATTGACTAATTTGGAAAATTTACTACAAAGATCCCAATACCATAGCTTGTCACTGAGAAATGAGAAGTATTATATCATTATGAAAGAGGGCATAGTATTAAGACATTATGTGTCTAAGCAAGATATTCAAGTTGATCCTACCAAGATTGAGGTAATTAAAAAATTTCTAGTTCCTATCAAGAAAAAGGATGTTAGAAGTTTCATGCAAGTTACTATTAGTGATTCATCAAGAACTTCAGTAAGACTACATCTAAGGATGCAGAGTTTAAATGGATTGTTACATGCTAAGAGGCCTTTCAAATACTCAAGTATACATTGACTAGAGTATCTATTCTTGGAGGACTAAACTAGACCCTTCCATTCCACTTTCATACTAATGCCATGTTATTAGGAAAGTACTTGGACAAAAAGAGGGAGTGTTTGAGTATCCCATTTATTATATTAGCAAAAAGTTATGAGCAATAAAGCTTAATTGCATAGTGATTAAAGAATAAATATTGGTAATTATCTATAAGATATCGTTAATAAGTTTAAACAATACGTAACTGGTTACCAATTTTGTGTACATACAGGATATGTAGTAATTAGGTACCTAATTAATAAGCCTTGTGTACATACATGATATGTTGATATTGATAATTACCTTGTGTCAAGTTGGATACCTCGACATTTCTCACCTAGAAAAAAACAATATCTTGTGGAAAATACCTTTCCCTACTCTTAGATATCCAGTTACCTAGTTTACATAGGGCTTGATAATGTCATGAGAAGATGTATAAGGGAAGATGAAATCATGACATTCTTCATGGTTTCCATGATGAACCTTATGAAGGAAACTTTATTGCAAAGTGAACCACTCTAGAGATAATCAATACAAGATATTATTGACTATCTTTGCATAAGGACTTGGTCAAGTATACAAGGCATTGTGACACATTTCAAATGATGGGAAAACCTATTGGAGGTGATGAGATGCCCCCGCAACCATAACTAGTATTGTCACCCTTTGATAAATGGGGGCTTAAATTTATAGGCCCTAGTAATCCACCATCAAACTACAAAGAATATATACTACTATGTACACATTATATGATAAAATGGGTGGAAGTTAAATCAATGAAGCATGGGACAAATAATAAGGTTGTAGAGTTTCTCTGTCAGGAATTATTAACTAGATATGCAGTACCAAGCAAGATTATTACTAATCAATACCAACAATTCAATTTCACATTGATCCAATCCTTATTCAATGAATACAATTTAAGGCAGAGGGAGTCGACACCTTACCATCCATAGTCCATTGTTTAGGTGGGGGCAAAAAATAGAGAGATAGAGACAACCTTAACCAAAATAATATCACTTCACAAGAAGGACTGGGTCTCTAGACTCCTAAAAGTTTTATGGGTTTATAGAACCACATTTTTACACCATTTAAATTTGAATGTGGAAAGAATGTTGTTCTTACAATTGAATTTGAACACAAGGAATTGAGAAAAAATTAGAGTTTGAAATGAATTTGTCACATGCACAACAAGATAGGATGAACCGATTGAATTATTTAGGTGAATTGAGGAAGGACACACTACATCATACTGAACTAACCTAGAATCAAATAATCAAATGCCATGATCATTTTAGAAAGACAAATCACTTTTAGAAAACTAACTAGATGGTATTGTATAACTCTAGGTACAAAGATCATAAAGCAAAGATGTAGACTTGTTGGTTAAACCCATATGAGATAGAGGACATCTATTCAAATATTGCACTAAATATTATGACCATTGAACTAGAAATATTTTCCCTATTGTTCATTGGCCATCATCTCGTATTATATTGAAAGCCACTTGATAAAGAAGAATTTGTGAATCAATTCACAGTATCTCCATCAACTGTAACACCTGCAACATTTGGACCTGATATTACTTCCTCAGGGATAAATGGTTCTAAAGAATAATTTTACTTTAAGCCATAATAAATTCTTATTATAAGGAACATTCCATTTTTCATAATAAAAATATTTCACCTCTCTACCATCTTTGTATTGAAATCAAACACTTTTAGCTAGGACTTGTTCATGCAACAAATAGGTCAGTGGGACTTGTTCAATAGTTCATTTTAATTTTCAAATTACACTTTTTCACCATCATCCTATGCAGCCAACTCATCAATTCAAAAATGTATGTTTCATGAAATCATATCCTTTTATGATCTACAATCACACCTAACAATGTTGCAAAGTTCAACTTTAATTATTACACCAAGTATGCAATTTTCTCTCAAATGTTAATTGCATTAAAATCATTACACTTTCATTCATAGTTACATGTGTTTAAGGTCTTCTATTTTTGTAATCATATTTTTTCATGCTTATTTGAAATATTTGACTACCTAGTTTACTCATTTCACACATGCTGACACATGTCACACTTTAAGTTGGGGGAAGGGTTAAATATTAGTTAGATTTTATTTGATTTTTAAGTTGGAAAGTTAGTCATAATTATCCACTCATTTTCAAATGATTTTTGTCACCATTTCTCATTAATCACTTCATGATATTCTTGTTACATCAATACATCTCTCCCTACTGCCTACCAACTCAACGTGTAGGATAAAAACCCTCAAAACACATAAATTACAAGAATTATGAACAAGATTTTGAGAGAAGATTAAAACAACATAGAATTCATAGGGTAGTAAGATAGAGACTAAGCTAAAGAGAGTTTGAGAAGGCAGAACAAACGGAATTAGATGCAATGAGGAGAACACAAAAATAGAGATGGGTGGTGATCCAATTCAAAAGGAACCTACAAAACACTATGTTATACAAAGTGATGTAGAATGTAGGAGATAATTTTAAGGAGCTAGATAATTGGGTTATTTTTGGAGGTTGATTGGTTATAACTGTTAGACAATTCAAATAACCGGAAGACAACTGAGAGGGCGGGGGGTGAATCAATTGTCACAGATTACTAGAACATTCAGCAATTAAAACCTTAATACCAGAACCCAAAAGAATAATACCAGAATAGAAACTAAACCAATTAAGCATAAACAATAATCACAAAATAAATACCATCCACATGACACCAAGATTTATACGTGGAAAACCCAATAAAGGGAAAAACCACAGTGGGAAGCCTACCCACAGTCAGATAATACTTTGGTAGTAAGTATGTGAATTATAATTGAGGGACCTGCACTTGCAGGAAGGCCAATAGCCTAGAGCGCACTTCTCATCACAAAAGGAGTCCCATTGACTACATAGAAATCCAGACTACAATCCGGAAGAAGTGTTTGAACTGCAAAGATAACATCTCCTATGCCTGAGTATAGTTTTGGTTAAGCTCAATACCAAAGGACTAAATCCTCTTATATAAACCCAATTCAATCTCTAATGATCGACCAAATCCTCTGCCTGAATGATATTACATTATTCGGACATTACATATCCATATCCATTCTCTGACCTTATTCCTATCATGATCTACAAGGAGATCTTACATCATATATACACAAACCCTCGACCATAAACAATCAGGTCGATCACCAAAAAATAAACCAAATACATAATTACAAAACATGTCGGCTTTAGACCAAACAAATAATATCCAACACATAAGACATCCTGAAAACACATCGAGAGGTCCAATCCACACGTTACATTAAGTCGGTCCATAACCTAGATCAATTGGGACCAAATATAGGTCCACATGCTAAAGCAATGATTTCCATCCGCTAAGTCTCAAACATGATCACCAACAACATCCTGAATCTCCACAAGAAGTTGCACCAACACCACTTATGCATATCATCAAAGATCTTTATCAAAAGCTTTTTCGTTGAAACCCTTGCCGATACCACAAGCCAAGCTTCCAAGCAAACAGAATAGCATCCAATCACCAGACCAAAACCAACTGACTGAATATGAACATCAGTATCATGAATAAGCCAATTCCATAACCAAAACATACTGGATCATACTGGATCCAAACTAGCTAGAAACCACTCAACCTATCGAGACCACAAGGGTACCGGTAAAGCATCCAAAATAGCTAGTGTTGACATCAATGACAAAACATCAATGCAACACATAATCAATTCCTCCAAATGGCCAACAATCTCCCCCTTTGGCATTGATGGCAACACTAGATGTGAAAAACACCTAAGTACCAAGAAATGCCAAACAAGTCTCCCCCAATGGAAGACGACTAACAATCTCCCACTCAAAGATATAGCAATGAAGTTCTAAAACAAAGACCAAACTCCCCTTGTGAATGATGTCTCTGTAAAGATTTGAACTACACATATATCTCTCCCCCTAATGTATACAACTCCTTAAGTTTTTCTTTTCCACATCAATAGCTCTCCCCCTTTGACATCAATGCCAGAAATCCGACAAAAATATCAAAGCAAAAACATAAACTATTGAAACACAAGGCTAACTACTCCCCTTGAGTAGTAGCATCCTGAAATCAATCTGAAATTAGTAGTATCTCTGATAATGCATACTGAACTTATGTCAAACCGCATCAATCAAGTCTCTACCAAAGGGGCAAAAACTCCCAATCTGTCTCTGAAGTACTCAAATGATTCCTTAGGCAAAATTTTAGTGAAGATATCTGCAATCTGTTCTTTAGTGTTCATATAAACTAGTCTAACTTCATTTTCTTCCACCTTTTCCTTCAAAAAGTTGTACTTGATAGATATGTGCTTTGTCTTAAAGTGAAATACCATTTTCTTTGATATATCAATAGTAGCAGAGTTATCACAGTGAATAACTACCAGCTCATTACAATCCACCTTTATATCCTTCAACATTTGCTTCATCCATAGAACTTGTGTACAGTTAGTAGCAACAACAACATACTCAGCTTCAACAATAGATAAAGAAGTACATGATTGTTTCTTTCTGATCCAGGAAACCAACTTCTTTCCAAGAAAGAAAGCTCCATCGGAAGTACTTTTCCAGTAATCAACATCTCCAGCCCAATTTGCATCTGTATATGCACATAATGTAAAGTCATCATTTTTAGGGTACCACAAACCATATTTTGATGTACCTTGTAGGTATCTAAAAAATCCTTTTCACCGCACTCTCATGATTTTCTCTAGGATCACTCTGAAATCTTGATACAATACAAACAACATTCATTATGTCAGGCCTAGTCTGAGTAAAATAAAGCAGACCTCCAATCATAGATTTGTATCTTGTAGGATTTACCAGTGCAGAAACATCTTTTCTTGTCAATTTCTCACTTGTAACCATAGGAGTACTTACTGGTTTAGAATCTCCCATACCAAATTTCTTCAACAATTCCCTAGCATACTTAGTTTGACAAATGAAAATACCTTTATCAGTTTGAGTAATCTGCAAACCTAAGAAAAATTTCATCTCCCCAATCATAGACATTTCAAATTATTTCTCCATATTCTTAGAAAATTTCATGCATAACTTATCTTCACCTCCAAGAATAATGTCATCAACAAAGACCTCAATAATTAGTATATCATCATCAGTGATCTTATAATATAAATTGCTGTCAGCATTACCTTTAGTGAATCCAATCTTCAAAAGATATTTATCCAACCTTGCATACCAAGCTCTAGGTGCTTGTTTCAATCCATATAGAGCTTTCCTTAACCTACAAACCATGTTTGTATCATCTGATAGTGAAAAACCATTAGGTTTCTCAATATAAACTTCCTCATCAAGATCCCCATTCAAAAATGCAAACTTAATATCCATCTGATAAACCTTGTAGTTTTTGTGGGCAGCATAGGCAAGAAATAATCTAACAACTTCAATCCTGGCTATAGGTGCAAAAGTCTCCCCATAATCAATTCCTTCCTTCTGAGAATATCCTTTACAAACCAATCTAGCCTTCTTCCTTACAACTTGACCATTCTCATTAAATTTATTCCTAAGAACCCATTTAGTTCCAATAACATTCTTATTTTTAGGTCGGGGAACTAAAGTCCGTGTGTTATTTTTCTCAATCTGATCTAATTCTTCTTCTATAGCTTTCAACCAATATTCATCTTTACATGCCTCAATTAATGATACCGGTTCAACTTGAGAAATTAAACATACCTCATTAGTTGTCAGTCTTCTTCTTGTCATTACTCCATTGTTCTTATCCCCAATGATCTGATCTTCTGAATGATTCAATCTCACATACCTAGGACTCTTCTAACTCTTTGTTCCTCTTCTCGGTTCTTCAGTTACTGTAGAATTTTCTGATACTGCTGGAGTAACCAGTTCAACACTTTGTTCTAGTAAAAGTGCTACCGGTTCAGATATAATCATTTTCACCACCAATTCCTTCTCATAAACTCTGATTTGACCTCTATTTAGCTCATCCACTTTGACATTAGCACTTTCTATAATTCTCTGCAATCTCTTGTTATAACATCTATATGCCTTGCTTTCATTATAATAACCAAGAAATATGTCTTCATCACATCTAAGATCAAATTTTCCAATGGTATCATCTATCCTGATATAACATTTACTACCAAAGATTATGAAATACTTAACTGTAGGTGTATTGCCAAACCATAATTCATAAGGTGTCTTACTAGTTTCTCCTTTGATATGTACTTTGTTGAATATATAAATCGTTGTGCTCACTACTTCTCTCTAGTAGATATGAGATAGACTAGCTTCCATCATCATTATTTTAGCAACATCCAAGATGGTTATGTTTTTCCTTTCCACAACTCCATTTTGCTGAGGTGTCTGGGGAGCATAAAATTGTCTTCTTATACCATGCTTCTCACAAAATTTATTAAACTCATCGGATGTGAATTCTCCACCATGACCTAACCTCAAACATTTAATCTTCAATCCTATCTTAGTTTCCACTTTAGCCTTAAATATTTTAAACTTTTCAAATGCTTCAGATTTTTCCCTTAGAAAAGTAACCCACATCATTCTAGAATAATCATCAATGATTAGCATGAAATTTCTATCACCTTGAAAACTTTTAATTTTGCAGGGTCACACAAATCAATATGAATAAGATCAAGAACATCATTATATTTATCTTGTATACTCCTAAAAGAGGTTCTGGCCTATTTACCCATTTGACATTCTTTACATACCGGATCATAAGGCTTCACAATCTTAGGTATATCTCTAACTACCTTAGTTGAATTGATCTTCACAATGCAATCAAAATTCACATGACACAACCTTTTATGCCATAGACAACTCTCATCAATTTGTGCAATCAAACATATCTTCTCATCGGAATTCAAATGAAATATATTACCTTTTGTTTGTGTACCGGTTGCAATCTCCAAACCAAATCTGTTAATGATTTTGCATTTTCCATCCTTGAATTGTAATTGAAATCCCTTATCCACCAATTGTCCTACACTCAAAAGATTATACCTTAAACCTTCAACATAATAAACATTGTCAGTATTGTTCTTACCATCCAATGATATAGTTCCTTTTCCTTTGATCATACATGCTTTGTTATCTCCAAATCTAACCAAACTGCCATCAAATTGTTGCAAAGATAGAAACTTCCTGTTATCTCCAGTCATATGATGTGAACAACCACTGTCAATTACCCATTCATCCTTGTCTTCAAATTTAGCAGCAAGTGCCTTCTCTTTAGGTACAATCTCTTCCAGTGTCGGAACATATTCCTTGATAGCCAGAAACACCCATTCCTTCCCATTGTCAGAACCACTAGCAGAGTCTTCTGTCGATTCATCATCAGAATCAGTAATGCCTTCCTCACCCGCTATGTAGCATGATTTGTATCTATTTTTCCTATACTTATACTTGTTTTGATATCCAGGGTTAGGCTTAAAAGATCTTCTTTCTTCAAATCTTGAATTCCTTTCAGGACATCTAGATGCAAAATGACCAATCTTA
Source organism: Cryptomeria japonica (assembly GCF_030272615.1). Lineage (NCBI taxonomy): Eukaryota > Viridiplantae > Streptophyta > Pinopsida > Cupressales > Cupressaceae > Cryptomeria > Cryptomeria japonica. Next base: position 132,205,709 of record NC_081410.1, on the reverse strand, counting down.
TTACATGCAAAACATTTAAAATATGCTTTTCTTTCATACTTACTTCCTACCAGTCCTTTAGGTACTTTTCTAGAAAATAGTGCTTCAAGTTGCTCAAACTCATCATCTTTTCTCTTCATATCATCCAATTCCTTTGCATATAAATTTTTCCAATCTTGCTTACTGGTTGCTGATGCAGATGCATGAAAAGGAAGGTTCATTCTTCACAACTCCAAAAGGTCCAAATTCTTCAAGCTCAAAAGCAAATAATTTCCCAACCAAGGTATCTTTTTTGACAGATGTATTAGCCATTATTGTCAACTCATTAATAGTAGTAGTTTTCATCTTGTAAGCTGGTGGTAGGGCTCTCAAAACTTTAGAAAAAATTTCATCTTCACTTAGAGTTCTACCACAACATTGAATTCCCATAACAATCTCATTTACTCTTTCCATGAATGCACTAATCCTTTCATCTTCTTCCATCTTCAGGTTTTCATATCTCATCTGGTAACCATCAAGTTTAGCAATCTTCACTATAGGGTCACCTTCATTAAGAGTCTCCCACTTATCCCATATAGCCTTTCCAGATGATTTGTCAGTAAATCCCATTATTTGTTGATCAGAAAGTGCACACAAGAGGGCTTCTCTTGCTCTACAATCATTCTCAAGCTCCTTATCTAGGTTTTCTGGAGGAGGATTTCCAAATGTTGGATTCTGAGGTGTAACACCATTCTATGTGATCTCCCAAATCTACTTGCCAAGATATCTCAGATGAGTCTCCATTTGAATCTTCCATACTATGTAATTTGTTCCATCAAGCCTAGGGATATCTCTCTGAAAGATAGCTCTAGATGAACTGGATGAACTTGAACTATTAGTCATCATAGGATCTTCCTTGAGTGGTTAAGCTTTTTGCAGAGAGGACCAAAGCTCTAATACCAATTGTTAGACAGTTCAAATAACTGGAAGACAATTGAGAGGGGGGGTGAATCAATTATCACAGATTACCATAACATTTAGATATTAAAACCTTAATACCGGAACCCAAAAGAATAATACCAGAATTCTTAAACCAAATATCAGAATAGCAGTGAAACCAATTAAGAATAAACAATAATCATAGAATAAATACCATCCACATGACACCAAGATTTATACGTGGAAAACCCGGTAAAGGGAAAACCACGATGGGAAGCCTACCCATAGTTAGATAATACTTTTGCAATAAGTATGTGAATTAAAATTGAGGGGCCTACAATTGTAGGAAGGCCAACAACCTAGAGTGCATTGCTCATCACAAAAGGAGTCTCACCGAATACATAGAAATCCATACTACAATCCGGAAGATGTGTTTGAACTGCAAAAATATCATCTCCTATGCCTGACTACAGGTTTTGGTTAAGCTCAATACCAGAGGACTAAATCCTCTTACATAAACCTAATTCGATCTCTAATGATCAACCAAACCTCTGCTTGAATGATATTACATTATTCTCACATTATATATCCATATCCATTCCCTGACCTTATTCCTATCATGATCTACAATGAGATCTTACATCATATATATACAAACCCTCAACTATAAACAATTAGGTCGGCCACCAGACAATAAAACAAATACATAATTAGAAAACATGTCAGCCTTAGACCAAATAAATAATATCCAACACATAAGACATCCCAGAAACACATTGAGAGGTCCAATCCACACGTTAAATTAAGTCGATCCATAACCTAGATCAACCGGGACCCAATATAGGTCCACACGCTAAAGCAATGATCTCCATCCACTAAGTCTCGAACATGATCACCAAAAACATCCTGAATCTCCACCAGAAGTTGCACCAACACCACTTATGCATATCATCAAAGATCTTCATCAAAAACTCTATCAGTGAAACCCTCACCGGTACCACAAGCCAAGCTTCCAAGCAAACATGATATCATACAATCACTAGACCAAAACCAATTGACTGAATATGAACATGAGTATCATGAATAAGCCAATTCCATAACCAAAATATTGGATCATACCGGATCCAAACCAACCGGAAACCACTCAACCTACCGAGACTAGAAGGGTGTCGGTAAAGCATCCAAAACAGCTAGTATTGACATCAATGCAACACATAATCAATTCCTCCAAATGGCCAACAATAACAAAGAGATAATGAGGTGGTTTGTACAGACATTAGAGGAAAATGTTGCCATAGTAAAAACAATGAGAGTGGATACCACCATGATGGCTATATCTTATGTAATCAATCTTCATATGGATGGAGAATATTTTCCTGAACATCATGATTTTGTGACAACTCAGGTAGACTTCACTATTGTTGGAGACCCACCTTTATAAACTTCTTCTTAGGGCACCCAATGAACATTTCTTCCATACAAGTTAGATCTAAATATAAAAAATCAAAATTAATGCAAGTGTAAGAATGTCAGGTTCACCAAAATGTGTTGGTGAAAAATGGGATCAGGTAGTTTAGGACCTAACTTCGCTTTCCTCTACAAATTGGAATACGAAAGAGCCTAAGAAAGTGATTCACTTTGACTAACTTGTTGAAAAAAGAGATTCAAGGAATATTCAAGTAGGGTTTCTATTTCTTTATTTATATGAAAGGGAAATGAGCTAAATGTGTAATGATGACAAACTAAGCTAGAAAGATGAAGGAAATGACTAGGTAAACTACAATAACAAAGAAATACATGATTGAAACTGAGACAAAAATTACAGATCCAAAAGGAAAATTCTGGTATGCACCTGATATTATAATCTAGGCTTGATTGAGTTGGACCAGGGTGTTGGGCACTCTGGTCCCCCTTACTGTTTTGAGTTGGACTTCTGGAATCTACTTGTTGAAGCCCTAAGATGCAAAACTGCCAAAGAATTCCCAAAAGCACTGAGGACCATGGCACTGGGTGCTTTGGTCCTAGATCAGAGCACTAGGTGCTCTAGTCCCAAGGTTTTGGGACCTCCTTCTAGATCTAGACCTACACCTGCAAATTTTGGTTTTCTTGAAGATTGCAACTTCGTCAGATTTCTCTACCTGCACCTATACCTTGAAAAATGGTGTTTGGGTGGCTATATAGAGTTTTACCTTAGTCAAACCCCTTGTTTTGGTGATTTTCACCTCCAAAAATAGCCAATTTAATATTGAAATGTGTGTGTGTGTTAGAATCTAATATGTTTACAAGATCCTAAATGAGCTAAAATGCAAAATTAGGGTTCTACCATATGCTATGAGTATAAACCCTAAATGTAAATGAGAATGCTTCAAATAAAAAATGCAACAATGGATCCAAATCACTAATGTATATCTAAAAAAAGTATTGTGAAACTTGTATAAAGATGAAAATAACATGAAACCATACCAAACCCTAAGGGAGAGGTACAAGCCAATCAACAGTCGGTGATCTCCTATTATCCTTCAATATCTTCAAAGCTTCAATGGAAGATAAAAATGGTTGATGTAGACTTAATGAATGCTTGATTTTCTAATTGAAGACTTATAGAATCCATAGGAGGCAGTTAAGCCATATCACAAATCTGAGCATTGCATTCCACAACACAAGGAGACCAAGGGCACACACCTTGCAACAATCCCTCCGAGCACAAGCGAGGGGTTTGAACCTATGACCAAGCTCTAATACCACTTGTTACAAGTGTGGTTGTTGTTGCACCAAAAGATCATCTTGTTAATGCCAGATACAACCACTAGACTTATAGAATCCACAGGAGGTGATTAAGCCGTGTCACAAACCTGAGCGTTGTGTTGCACAACACAAGGAGACCAAGGGTGCACACCTTGCAAAAAATAACATGAAACCATACCAAACCCTAAAGGAGAGGTACAAGCCAATCAACAGTCAGTGATCTCTTATTATCCTTCAATATCTTCAAAGCTTCAATGGATGATAAAAATGGTTGATGTAGACTTGATGAATGCTTGATTTGTTGATTGAAGACTTCATATAATCCTGCACTTTCACTTCACAAGAGACTCTTTCAATTGCTAGAGTTGTTGGATCCTTCAAATGAGGAAAGGAAAGGTTATATATATGAAACCCTAACTTTTTTTTTTTTATCAAAGGCCGACCTAGAATTGATATATGTTCGCACGAAGCTAGATTTAAACATTACAATACCGCCAAAACATGATCCTGAAATTCGAGGAGAAAAGGTTGGCACTAGAATGTCGCGCTCTAGTCTGGCCGACTTTTTTCCAATTTTTTAGGGATGCATGGTATCATGATTAAAAATTCAATCCTGTCTCAATGTGACAATTCGATGTGTTTAGATATTGAAACCAGACCTTGAAGGTTGAAATAGGGCCTTGATGAATTAATTGATTAGAAGGATAAAATAAAAAGGGGCACACTTAGGGTTAAGGGACCAATTTTATGATGTGTAGAATGATGAGAGAGGACTTTAGATTTAATTAATTAAATGCCTAAATGGAATTTAAAATGAAAAATGCAACACACCAAGGCGAGAGATAACCTAAGCGTGAAATTGTACCACCCATTAAGGGTGTACAATTTATGACTCTACACATGGAAATCAGCTTGCACAACTATGCACATTAGCATATTCATTACTTGTGAGGGAATATTATTCCAACTCTATTCCTTCCACTCACTTAAAACTATTGGGTCACTTATGACATCACAGACTTGTCAACATGCTTGACTACCTCTATCATTTTCTTTCTTGTATGGTAGTGGAGTTTCAAAAAATTAAGGACGCATCACTTTCATATCATTTCTTAATAAAATTATTAGTAAAAGGGAGTTTGAGTGTAAATACCCAAACATGTCACGGGAGGAATTTTTGCAAGTTAGAAGGATTAAACATGTTAATGTAGGACCTAAAGGTCAACTAATAATGTCTAAAGGAAAGAGTCAAATAAAGGGTGAAAATAGTAGATAACATGAAGACTCTAAGTCTGAGTCATTAATCTATTTAGAGTCTAAGGAAACCTTTGAATATTCAAGCTTTTCAAATCCAAATTCCTCATCAAGTGAGGAAGAGTCACGTAAAAAACTACTCCTATAGAATAGACAAGGTGTAAAAAATTGGCACAATATTCTAATACTCCACATAAGAAAAAGTAGAATGAGAAACCATCACATGATATAGAGGGGAAAAATAAAGGGAAGTCCACTATCAAGGAGAAGAAGAAAAAGATAGAAAAATATCCTCTTCATAAAGAAAAGAAAGGATAGATCCTCTTTTAAAATGAGGAAGAAGAAGAGAGAAAAAATCTCCCCTTCTATAGCTAAAGAAAAGAAGGTAAATTCTCCCCCTATCATAAAAAAGAGGTCAAGTGAAAAACCTACATCTAAAAGAAAAAAATAATAAAATCTTCTTCTGCTGCAGAGGTAGACAAGGGAACTTGAGTCTCCCCTTGTTTTTGAACATAAAGAAGAAGTCAACATATTCTCCTCTTGTAGAAAAATAGAAATCATAGTCAATGAAAGACAAATAATATGTTTATTCTCATGTTCTATAGCAAGGAAAACCTACCCTTGTCTCTTTTTCCATGAAATTGAGTGAGCATAAGGATGTTCCTACTACAACTAAGGAATAAAAGAAAAGTGAACATAAGAATTCTCTTGCTAAGACTTCTACGAAGTTTCACTAGATAAAAACTAAAGTAATCTCTAATAAAGTGTTTGTAAACACTTAAAAAAAAATTTAGTTAATTTAATTAATTGTCCCCCTTGTAATATAATTAATCCCATTGATTATGTTTTCTCCTCTTTCTTCTATAATAATTAATTAAATCATATTTAATTAATTATTATCCCTTTACGGGGTTCATCTTACAGTGTGATGGTTAAGTGGTTGCATTGTTAATGGTGCAACCAAGGTTCAAATCCCCACTTGGCTCACACAAAATTCATGTTGATTACGGGATTTCATTGTGAATGTGTTGTTGGTGGCAAGAGATATAAGGTGGATGTGTCGGAGGAAGAGGACATGTTGGAGGATGTGTTGGTGGTGGAGGAGAAACAAGAGGAGAAATGGATGGCCAAGTATTAATGCCAAGGAGAAGGAGGATGGTTGAATATTAATGTTGAGGATGAGGGCCCCCCATTTGTGGCCTCTCCTAGAGCTAGGGCTAGGCTAAAAATCCTAGTGCTTTCACCAATTAAAAAAATATTATCCCCTTTACATAATTAATTATATCTCCCTTCTATTCTTCTAAGGTTTGATTTATTTTAATAATTCAAATCTAACTTTATCCAATATTCAAAAATTCCTCTAATCTAGATTAGTTAATTTATTCATAATTAATTAATTAATCCCCTTGATTCCTAACCTCATTAACATTTCTTCTAATTTTTAATTCCTCAAACCTACCCATCTCCACATGTACCCCTCTTATACCCATTTGTGCCCTAGTTGTTTTTATGCTACATTACGCCATGTTGTTAGTGCCCTAGTTGTTTTCTATGATATTTACACAATGTTAATCATGCCCTAGGTGTTTCATGTTATAATTGAATGATGATGCCCTAGATGGTATTTGTTCTCAGTACATTGAAATGATGACTTACAACGCTTAATTGATGTTTTGATATTTAACATGATAATATTTAAGATATTTTATTTTTGTTAATAATATTTTGAAATGTCAGTTATGACAAGATTTCAGGCTAATTGTTTGAATTGGCCAAGTGTGTGCAGGAGTTCGTCGTCCTTCGAGAAGGGAGGGGAGGTATCATCAGGTCCAAAGGTAAGGAAAGAGAACTTATGCCATCTGGAAACCCTAACTGTAAGTAAGTTAGGTCGTCTCATATTGACCATGTCTTTTGTCAACTTGTCGTGTTAGGTAACCCTAATATGGTCTATATAAGGGTTTTAGGGTTTCATGACTCTAAATCCTAGATTGGATTTCAATTTAATATATTATTATTTAGTTATGAAATTTAATCATTTTTATCGCTCATGTTCTAATATAATTTATAAATGTTTAAATTTGTATTATATATATATATATATATATATATATATATATAATTTCACACATTTTTGTCATTCAATATTGCCATTAAATATTTTGACCAATATTTGACTTGGTCTTTTATAAAAATGCATTAGGAGCCATGAGTTTTGAGCAAGTCTAATGTAAAGTACATTAGCACCAAATAATTAAACAAACTCATTTTTTTTAATGACCTTAAATTTTATTAAAGGCCTATTTCTATTAAATATATTAAACATGATTATGTGAAAGCATCCATTGTGGCAAAAAAAGAACGACAAGCCTCTTACGTTATTGGAAATTCATTCAAAATTTTAAAAAAAAGCATATATCGATGGGTGGAAAATAAATAAAATATAAATGATTAAAAATACAAAGCAAATCGGAAATAAATAAGGAGAATAACGTGAGTTTGAGCCCATCGTGGAAGACATTATCGGGCATAATATAAGTGATATGTGCAAATGGACCACGGTAGTGGGAGAGCCATAAAAATGACATGTATTCATTTCACCAAGGATTCATTAAAAATGGAATGAATAGAGCCGATAATAGGTTACAATACTTTTGGCAAGATTATTTTACCTAATTTTACCTAGCCCGTCCAGGAATAAGTAATGAAATGGGCGTGAGCTTTAGTTTAAAAAAGGGAGAATTTTAACCTTGGCATGGAGCATATAAGCATTGGTTTTAACCTTGGCATGGAGCATATAAGTGGGGGGTTCTATTCCGAGTTCAAACCCGGGCTAACCGCTGTTTTGCCCAATTATCCGCTGCTGCGGCAGCGTAAATAGGGATGGGTCATAATATTCTATATCTCTCCCTACCGAACCCCCCCAAAAAAAGCCAGAGAAAGGGGGGCTTGGGAATGCCCTCCATTTATTGGACATAAAACTAGTTTTGGAAAGGGCAAAATTATTTTCACAGGAAGATATTTTTTTGGAGAATAGAAGAAGCTCTACAATTCTTCTTTCAAGCTGAACGGTCACCAAATTCGAAGGGTTTTTCCTCTTCAGGGAGCTTAGAAGGGGAATACGGTAGAGGATAGCTGCATAAAAATCGATTCCAGCAAAGTTCTACTGAGTTTCAAGTCATGATATACTCTCTAAACCCTAATGGCTTGAGCATATATCTTTTTCTTTCCAAATTGAGCAAAGAAAATGAGAAAGGGTTATATAGAAGAACCTAGCAGTATGTTGTTCTTTCTATACTTACATTGTGTATACTAAATTTGAAATCTCTCTCTCTTATTATGTTCTTAATTGAGAAAGGAAGGAAATGCATAAATATTCTTTGAATTATTCGTTTTGGTTGTGAAATGGGAATTCTAGAGTAGGAATATTATAATTTTTGAAAAACCTACTGTTCTTATGCGATATTTTATTTCTTTGCATTTTAAATAATTTGGAATAGTTATAATGTAAATAATTATGATTGTTGAATGGGGTTTGAGGATCCCTTTATTTGTAAAAAGAGTGTATTAACCCCAATACCTGACGACTAAGGGTTATGATTATTTGGTTCTAATTTTTAGAAGAAAACTCTAGAGTCAAATCGTAAAGTATAAAGTTTGACAGAGTATCACTCTTGGCAAAGAGCATTCTCTGTCAAACAGTATGTTGTATGGCTGTGAGTTGGTTTTTCTCAACTAATAGAACCTAAATGGTGTGAATATATGGGTCAGATTGTAAATTTTTGTAGTCATACTGTATAGCTTAAGGTTTGACAGAGAATGACTCTTAGTAAAGAGTATTCTCTGTCTAGCAGTATGTTGTAAAACTGTAAAGACTGTTAGGATTAATGATAGTCCCAAATATATTGAGAGGGGGGTGAATCAGTATCTAACTGGTTAACAAAATATTTAACCTTGTTAAGTATTTTGCATTCCAAAACAGTGTACCAGTAAATAAGAATTAATGCAGTAAATAGGAACAATAAAGATAGCATAGAAAATACAGCATAACACAAGATGTTTAACGAGGAAACCCGTGTGGGAAAAACCTTGGTAAGATTTGTGACCCACAATATTCACTCACTGGCCAATGAATAAATATTACTTATAATGAGGGGTCTGCACATGCAGGAAGGCCAACTGCCTAGAGCTCACTGCTCAATCTACAAAATGGAAGTCTCACTGACTTACAAAATAGATTATGAAAATCCAATACAATGTACTGCTTCAAAACAACATCAACTATGTTAGGTTCAGTACCGGTTTAAGCTCATACTATAACCATAGACCTTATACAAAATCTGCCTTTATTATTCGCTCATTCCTATCTCATCTCCTATCTTCTATTCTATATCATCGTCTCTCAAAATGATTTATAAGATCTCATACATATATGAGTCTATTACAATATTCCATGTCGGTTTTACAAAAAGATATTTACAATTAAATACAATAAACAAATATTTATTCATGTCGGTTGGGGTGTCAGTATGCATTGTTGTCGTTGTCGGTGAGTGTCTGCCAGTGCCGGTGCCTGCCGGTGGTTTACCAGATGAATGTCGGGTGGTTGCTTGAAGGTTGCCAATAGGTTACCGGTAGGTTTCCATCAATGACAACACCATCATTTCTCACTAGAGTGTAGAATGCCAACAATCTCCCCCTTTGGCATTGATGGCAACACTCATGAAAAAAATCCAAAAACTGTTTCCAAAAAGTGAAGTCCAAAAATTTACCAAAAATATGTGCTCCCCCTGAGAAGATGATCTCCTCTAAATAGCCATTTTTCTCTGTCCACTACTCCACCTTTGACATCAATGACAAAAGTTGTCAAAAATTGTCAAACGAGTGCAAAATTTCACCTTAAGGTTTGTAACCGATTGGTTACAATCTAAAATATATCAGCCAAAACCAAGTTTAAACTCTGCATGAATCTGTTGTTGTCATTCATGGTTGCCTCAGTTTGTTGGATCGTGTCGGTGAGATGATGCATATGCTCCTCCGGTGATCTTTCCCCTTGAATTAATGCCTTAGAGATCTCATTTCTCAAAGAGATAAGGTTATCCAGTTTAGGACTAAATTTATACTTCAACTCTCTGGCATTTGCCTTGATCCTTGCTTTTTCCTTCTCAAATTTCTCCAACTTTTCCTCAAATCCTGTTATTTCTTGCTCAATAATTGATATAGGTTTGGATGAACCAATGATGTTATCAGCTATATCATCAATTTCTTCCTGTACTCTTCTTATTTCCTTTTCAATGCCCTGGGTCAACAGATGTGGCTTGCATGTTTCTCTGTACAGTTCCTTATACTCCAAAATTGTTGTATTCAATGCCGGTAAAAGTGTGTTAATATGTTCAGTGCACTTCTTTATTGTCTCCTCAAAGAATTTTTCCTTTTCTTTTTCCATTTTCTCTTTGAATGTATCCTCATTTACCTTATCCACTGTTATTACATTTCCAACAATAAATTTAGACAATGTGTCTAACTGTCCTAAAAAATCCCTTACATTATCTACATTGCATTTTGGTGCAATCATCTTAAGAATAGGTATTGTATCATCAATTGCCTTGTAGGCCAATGCATTACAATCAGTTATCTTCTTAATTGAGTCCAGAAGTACCTATGTCACATTAGTAGGTCTGAATTCAGATGTCTGACAAACTGCCTTTATTATTTCAGTGTTTCCAGTGTTAGTAACCAATTTGCTTGTATCAACCTCTAGTGGATCAGTCTAAGTTTGTGTTTCAACCTATAGTGGTTTGGGTTTCTTAGTGATTACCGGTTTTGCTATCTCAACATGTACTTGTGCCTCTGTCGGTTTCTCTGTTGGTTTCTCTGTGTTATCAGTTGTTGGTATCTCTGTCTCTGTCGATTTCTCAGTGCCAACATCTAAACTACCAGTATTCATTCCATTGTCCAAAGGTTGCTCTATATGCTCTGTTTTCTCTGTATGTATTTCAACCTCTACATTTTCTGTCGGTTGCTCAGCAATGTTTCCACTGCCAGCAATATCATCTTGTACCTCTATGTTGTCCTTGTCCACAATAATGTTCACTTCCTGAGTATCAACATTCATGGTGAATAGAATTTCTGATTCAGGGTTAGTGCCATCATGTGTTATGTCCACATTATCAGTAGCCAGTGTATCAACAATATGTGTCGGTGTGGTATCCAAGGGTGGTGGTAAGTTGTCAGTTATTTTGATGTTTGGTATTCCACCAACTTTACCTTTCCCTTTGTCCTTGTCCTTTTGATATACTTTGAATATTTTCTTGGGTCGGTTCAATTCTTCCTGTTTTTCTTTTTCTACGAAAAAGATATCCCATTTGTCAGTTGTTTCTTCCGCAATTTCATTTACTATGCCAGCCATTAAGCTCGCTTGCCGGTGACCACTAGCAAAAACTAATCTATTAGCTTCACAAATTAATTTATCAATCTCCTCTTTCGAGTTAACTGGATGTACAGCTAGAAGTTTTTCAACCTTAAGTTTCTTGTCTAATTCCATTACTGCAATCCTCTTTGCATCTAATCTTCTGTACAGATCATTTGGTAAATCATCTACCACTTCAATTAGCACTTTCTTGCAGATGTCCAGATGTAGAATAATGTTGTTTTCAACACTTTCCTTTTCAGAATCAGTGAATGTGTTATACAACTTGCTCAAATTAGCCAAGTTAACATCATCAGTGATTTCATTCAATAGATTATCCAAAGGTGGTATAACCTATTGTTTCTTCTTGGGTGTTAATTTCTTTGTCGGTTGTCTTACTGCTTGTTGCTTCTTTCTCAGAGTTCTTATTTTCTTGGGTGGAGGAGAGGGTACCGGTGAAGGTTTCCTCTTCCCATCAACTCTTTTAAATTCAACAGGTATTTCACTGTCAGATGATGTGCCAACCGGTGAGATATGTGCCTCCAATTGCAATCCTTCCAGTTCACTTTCCTTTATTCCAGTAAAGTTCATGACATTTTCTTTTATTTCCTTTACTTGTTTTGATGCACTCCTTATGTACTTTTCTCTTTTCTTCCTTCGTGTCATTGTTTGTACATCACTCTCAATTATTTCTGCACTACCAAAAACTTTTTCCGTTGGTTCTCTAGGTGCTTCTAATAGGGTTTTAGCATAAGTCTCAATAATATTCACATCAGCCTCCTACCCCATTTCAATTACCCATGCAATTCTAGGAAGAACTGCTTCCATCCATATTTCATCTTCTTAAACACAAAGAAAATTTCCTTATCATATTTATCTACTATACTTTGTGGTAGTCTCTCTCTTGTTTTCATTTTGGCTTGGAAGGCTTTGAAATATTTAGTTATATTGTTTTCCCTAGCAGTACCCATGCCAGTGAAGGCTTCTTGCAATTGTTTGCCTACCGGTATGTCATATCAAAAATCTTTGTGTCCAATACTGGGAATTTGTTTTGAGAAATACAACATAAGGCATACCAAAAGGTTACCAAAATGAAATGTCCCTTTCTTGTCTCCTTTTATCTTTTTCAAATTATCAACTAGTTCATCCTTCAGCCATTCACACACATCTATTTTTGCATCATTATTTACCATATCATAAGCACTTTTAATGCAAAGACTAGAAACTGAATTAAGTCGGTTTGCATGTGTCGTCTTGTAACCTAAAATCATACTTATGAATCTCAAATTAATATCCTTGATGTTATTTACTCTCAGAGATTTACTATCAGATGTTGCTCCTGTTAAGGTCATGACTATGTTATTGGGTACCTTCTTTGTCTTGTCTGGTATGTTGTCGGTAGAGGGTAAACCTGTCACTACCCTAATTGCTTGTTGGGTCAATTTGCAGACTGAGTCTAGCCAAAGAAATTCTCCATGTGTCCTACTTAGGACAATTCTCACTACCTCCTCTGGAAATTCAGGGATGTTCAAGATTTCTACAAAACCTAAGGTCTCAATAACCTTATGCTCGGGTTTGACATTTCCATTTTCATCACAAATTACGATATTAAGCATCTTTAATATTTCTGCAGAACCTAATTCTTCAATATTGCAGTGAATATAAATTCTAGGGTCTTCATCATAAGCTACACCTTTAGGAATTTTTGAGAATGTGCCTATGGAGTCATCTTGCTTAGCTATCTCGGGAATAATTATGAAAATGGGCCTAGGGCGTTTTACAATTTCCACAACAGTAGGGTTTGTTCGGTGTGGAGCCTAATCAGTTTCCAAGTGGGAGATTGTTGAAATGTGGCGACTGATCAGCAAAGTACTGTACACTCAGCATGTATCCTCGTCGGGGTCCGGAGCCGAGCTAGACCGCCCCCGAGAAAAAAAAATTTGCCGTTTTTCGTTGATGAAAATCAACATTGTAATAAAACCCTAAAAAGGCCGACTTTGTTTGTTGCCCTAAAAACACATGTTATAAGCGGTTGGGATGCTTAAGGCATTGTAAGGTTGATGTACTATTTTTGCTAGATAATAAAAAAGATTGGATGGCTGTGTATGGTGGACATAACCCATTCTGGGTGAACCATGTTAAATCTCTGTGTTATATGTGTCTTGTTTTATTTTTTTATCTTTTGTGTTTAAATCTACATATGATTGTTAGTTCATATTTGCTTCGGATTTGCTTGAAACCCTAACAATTGGTATCAGAGCGAGGTTTTCTGTAAATTGGCAGGACTTTCAAATTTGAGTGGGAGCAATGGAGGATTCTAAATTCAAGGTTGAAAAGTTTAACGATGAGAATTATTAGTTATGGAAAATGCAGATGGAGGATTACCTGTATCAAAAGGATTTGTAGTGGCCATTGGAAGGAAAGGCAAAGAAAGCGACCACAATGTCAGATGAAGAGTGAGACATTTTAGATAGAAAGGCACTGGGATCCATTCAATTGTGTCTTGCACCGTCTGTAGCATTCAATATAACAGAAGCAAAAACGACTATAAATTTGATGGCGACATTGGCTAAGTTGTATGAGAAACCCTCGGCTTCGAATAAGGTATTTCTTATGAAGCGTCTGTTTAATTTGAAAATGAGTGAGGGAGGATCTGTAGCGGAGCACTTAAATGAATTTAATACAATTACCAGTCAATTGTCTTCGGTAAAAATTAGTTTTGCAAAAGAGGTTAGGGCTCTCTTGATTTTATGTTCTTTGCCAGAAAGCTGGAATAGCTTGGTTATGGCTATAAGTAACTCTGTCTCTGATAAAAATACTTTGGTATTTGATGATATTGTTGGTGTTATCCTAAGCGAGGAAATGCGAAGGAAAAACACAGGTGAGACTCCAACATCATCGGGTAGTGTTTTGAATGTGGAGAACAGAGGAAGATCAAAGGAAAGAGGAAAAGGCCCTAGGAATGAGAAGTCATGAGGGAAGTCAAAGAAAGGACGCTCTCAATCTAGAGGAAAGAAAGATTGCTGGTATTGCAGAAAACCTGGTCATCTAAAGAAAGACTATTGGTCTCAGAAAAACAAAGAAGGAAACAAAAATGAAAATGACAGTAAGGAAGCTAATATTGCAAGTAATACTTTACAAGATGCTTTAATCTTATGTTTGGATAATGTTAATGATTCCTGGGTAATAGATTCTGGGGCTTCATTTCATGCTACACTCCATAGAAAATATTTTCTAGATTATGTTCAAGGTGATTTTGGACAGGTATATTTGGGTGATGATGAGCCCTGTCAAATTGTTGGAAAAGGAAAGATAAAGATCAAGTTGTAGAATGGAAATGACTGGTTTCTGCAGGAGGTAAGACATGTTCCTAATTTAAAAAGAAGTTTAATTTCTGCAGGGCAACTAGATAGTGAAGGTTGCATAGTTACCCTCTCAAACAGTATGTGGAAGGTCGCTAAAGGATCATTAGTAATAGCTAAAGGTGTGAAGGTAGGCACATTATGTTAGAGTAAAGGTTTTAATTTAATCATGTTGATTAAATTACCTTTATTCCTCTCTTAAGATTTCACTTTAGTTTGCATTTGTGACATTTAATAATTATATTAATTATTAAATGTCTACCTATTAGGGTTTCTTTTAGGGTTGCACAATATCCTTTTATAAGGATTCATCATTGTAATTTATCTCTCTCTCGGATGAATACATTTTTCAGCTTTCAGAGCACCCTTGTTTGTTTGTCTCCATCTCTTCTTTCTGTGACAGGTTATTTGCATGCAGGTGATCTTCGGGGTCTGTGAAGTTGGCTTTCTCAACTTCTACATGGTATCAGAGCTCCAGACCTGCTGCTTCCTGTTCGTCTTCTGAAGAATTTGGAGCTACGAGGGTTAGATCTGATTTTCCGGTTTTGGTTGCATCAGATCTGTGTGTCTTCTGTTTTTTTATTTTGGAATAGGGGTATTTTTTTTTCGGTGCACTTTGAGCCCAAACGGACCTCACCGTTGAGCTCGTAGCGCCCAAAAACCCCTATTTCCATATAAAATTCGTCCGATTTGGACACAGTTGCACCAGGAGGCAAATTTTTTTTGGCCCCAAGGCCGTATGGCCCTAGGGCACGAAAACCGAGGCGGAAAAATTAAAAAAAAAACAAAAACCACGATTTTTTCAAAAAAACCGGGCGCAGCCAGTGTAAACCGCCGCGCCGCCGGTAAGCAGCCCGGCGGCCACCCGGCGTCCACCGCCGCCGGCGGTATCTCGCCCACGCACCGCCTGCCGCCTGCGCGCAGCTAGCCGGCCCGCTCTCAGCCCGCGCCCAGCCAGCGCGCCGCCCGCCGCCAGCTGCGCCGCCCCAGCGCCGCCCCCGCGCCGCCACCTCCTGCGCCTGCCCCTGGTCACCCAGAGGACCAGGGGCTTTTTTTTTTTTAAGCCCTTGAGGGCTTAAAGGGCCTATTTGGGCTTTTTTGGAGCAGTTTTACTAAATCGGGTATAACTCGGGCATTTTAGCTCGGATTTTCGAATGAAAATAGGCGTTGGAAAGCTGGTTCCGAGCCCGATCTAAAAGATGGAGATCTTTTTTTCTGATTTTTCCGTTTTGTAGTGTTTTTTGCCAGTCGAAGTCAGAACAAGTTTTTTGCACTCCAGGAGCCATATCTTTTGCATACGGACTCCATTTTTTCGAAAGCGAATAGGCGTCGAAAAGGTGGTTCTGTGCTCTTTCCAGATCTATCATGTATTTTTCCAGAATCTGCATCAGGTACATTTTATTCAGTACTTTGTGTTTTCACACATCTGTCACTTACTTGGACGTTTCAGACTTGGAAATGATTAGTTTGCGTGGGATGGCTTTATTTGATCTGCTTTATCAGTATTAAAGTCATTTAGTCTCAGATTTGTTAATTTGAAGAGTTATCATGGGTTTTTCTACTCACCCTTCAGTTGTATTTCTAGAACGGGGTAATTATGAGTCATGGGCAAAGGGCATACTTACACACTGTAGGTGGCTTAATATTTTGCCTTATTTGTATGATCTCATACCTGAACCAGCAACTTTAGAGGGAAAACTAGCTTGGGATATCATTAGAAATCACATAGTAGGAGTTATTTTGTCTAGTGTTGATTCTGACACTGTGTGGGCTATATCGGGCATTGATTGTCCTCACTCACTTTGGACACGTCTTTGGGAGATCTATGGAGACCCCAGTCTTTCTCCATTCCCAAAGGATCCTGCTTCAGATTGTCTTGTACCCATTGGTTGGAGAGATAACACACCTTTTGATCATGCTACTTTGAAGGAACTTCAATATTTAGACACCCTTACATATTCCGATGAATCAGAGGATTGTCTCACAGTTCCTACTCTTCAGACTGAGATTATATATGCATCAACATCATCTCCTTTTGTTCATGATCAGTTTGATATTGCCTCTTCTTTGGCTCCTATTGATTCAGCTAAGCATGACATCATACATCTTTCAGACATGGCTACTTGGGATTCTTATCTTGCAGGCATTTCGTCTTTGTTTGTAGAGTCCTATATTGCAGACTTGGAGGATTACTTTGAGGATTTTCAGCTCCTCTTTGTTGACAGCCATATTCCAGTTGTTAGCCCACCATCATCTGTGCATTCAGAGGTTGCAGTTTTTGAGTCTTCAGTTCAGTTTGGATTTGACATCTTTTGTTTCAGTTCAGACAGAGGGATTCTTCAGCATCCTATTATGGCACACATCTTGAGACAGATTGATTCTTTTCTCTTCACAGGGTTTCTTCATCTTCGTTCTTTGGATCCATTTCTTCCCAAGGGGAGGAATATTATATGCCGCTTCAGGATCTCTTTCTGGATTCTACCTCAGGCATCCATATGTGCGACAGGAGTTTCTTCATTATGGGGGGGGCTTCTAGTCTCTTTCTTTTTCTCCTATGGAGACCATTGTATATGTACTTATATGATAGAAGTTGTCTATGGGGGGTATCATGTTATCCACCTCCTATCCTTCTGTTATTAGTGCATTTATTTCTTTCATCTCTTTTTGGAGTAGAGTTTTTCCCATGAGGTTTTCTCTATTTCTCCACTTTACAGAGATTTGGTTGTAATTGGGTACCTGATTAGGCCTTGTTGCCGGGACCCAAGTTTACTTTCTTGCATTGTAGTTACATTTGCTTTCTTGCACATGTTTGTAACTGCACTTTTGCTCATCTTAAGGGGGGGTGTTAGAGTAAAGGTTTTAATTTAATCATGTTGATTAAATTACCTTTATTCCTCTCTTAAGATTTCACTTTAGTTTGCATTTGTGACATTTAATAATTATATTAATTATTAAATGTCTACCTATTAGGGTTTCTTTTAGGGTTGCACAATATCCTTTTATAAGGATTCATCATTGTAATTTATCTCTCTCTCGGATGAATACATTTTTCAGCTTTCAGAGCACCCTTGCTTGTTTGTCTCCATCTCTTCTTTCTGTGACAGGTTATTTGCATGCAGGTGATCTTCGGGGTCTGTGAAGTTGGCTTTCTCAACTTCTACACATTATATCTGTGTACAGGTAACACTTACTCTACCCTAGCTGCTACAGATAAAGTTACTGCAAGGACAACAACAATAAATGCTGCAAAAACAGATTCGATAATGTGGCACCATAGGCTTGGGCACATGAGTGAGAAAGGGATGAAAACCCTTCACTCCAAAAATCTATTGCCAGGATTAAAGAAGATTGATTTAGAGTTCTGTGAAAACTGTGTTTATGGTAAACAGAAAAGAGCCAGATTTCTCAAGGTTGGGAAAGAGAAGAAGAGTGAGAAGTTAGAGCTTATACATTCAGATGTATGGGGACCGGCTCAGGTATCATCTCTTGGTGGCTCTTGTTATTATGTTATTTTTATTGATGACTCAACCAGAAAAACATGGGTATATTTCCTAAAACATAAATCAGATGTTTTTGAAACTTTTAAGAAATGGAAAGCTTTGGTTGAGAATGAGACAGGAAAAAAGTTGAAATGTCTCAGATTGGATAATGGAGGTGAGTATTGCAGCAAAGCATTTGAAGATTACTGCTCCTTAAATGGGATTCGAAAGCAGAAGACAGTTCCAGGAACTCCACAGGAAAATGGTGTGTCAGAGAGAATGAATAGGACTATCATGGAACGCGCGAGGAGCATGAGATTGCATATTGGATTGCCCTTACATTTTTGGGCAGATGTTGTACATACTACTGTCTATTTGATAAATAGAGGACCTTCAACCCCTTTGGATGGTGGTATTCCAAAGGAGGCATGGACTAGTAAAAAGGTAAATTATTCTTTTCTAAAAACTTTTGGTTGCGAAGTTTTTGTCCATGTTGATAAAGAAAACAGAACCAAGCTTGATGCTAAATCTTAGAAATGTACTTTCATTGGATATGGGATAGATGAATATGGCTATCGGTTATGAGATTTTGAAAATAAGAAAATAATTAGAAGTAGAGATGTTATATTCAATGAGAAGGTTATGTATAAAGAACAGATGCAGGAAAAGAAGCATGAACAGGACAAACAAAAATATGTGGTGTTGGATGAGATTCCTGAAAATGAAATGCCACAGGTACCTGATGCTCAGTAACAACAGATTGTCCCACAAACTTCTGTAAGTGTTAGACGTTCTACGAGGACAAGTAGACCCCCTGAAAAATTTTCTCCTTCTTTGTATTCTATTTTATTAACGGATTCTGATGAACTAGAAGAATATGAAAAAGCAATGTAGGTAGAT
This sequence comes from Cryptomeria japonica, assembly GCF_030272615.1. Lineage (NCBI taxonomy): Eukaryota > Viridiplantae > Streptophyta > Pinopsida > Cupressales > Cupressaceae > Cryptomeria > Cryptomeria japonica. The sequence goes on along the minus strand of NC_081410.1, from coordinate 132,186,666 downwards.
GTCAAACAACAGTGGGAGTTAGACATGAAAGAGGAGATGGACTCCTTGATGAAAAATAAGACTTGGGACTTAGTCCCTTTACTTGCAGAAAAAAGAGTCTTGCCTAACAAATGGGTTTATCGGCTAAAGGAGGAGGAAGGAGGTCAGAAAAGATATAAGGCCAGACTTGTGGTAAAAGGTTTTGCACAGAAAAAGGGTATAGATTATGATGAAATATTTTCTCCAGTTGTAAAAATGACTTCAATTAGAACTGTACTTAGTCTTGTGGCTGCAGATGATTTACATCTTGAACAATTAGATGTCAAAACAACTTTTCTCCATGGAGATTTGGAGGAGGAAATTTACATGTTGCAACCACAGGGATATGAAGTCAAAGGTAAGGAGAACTTGGTGTGCAAGTTGAAGAAAAGTCTGTATGGCCTAAAGCAAGCACCCCGACAATGGTATTTAAAATTTGATAGTTTCATGGTTAAACACGGTTATCATAGATGTCATTCTGATCATTGTGTATATTTTAAGAGATTTGATAATGGCAGTTATATTATCCTGTTGCTTTATGTTGATGACATGCTTGTTGTTGGGTCTAACATGCAACATATAAATGATCTTAAATAGAAATTGGTCAGGTCATTTGCTATGAAGGATTTGGGTGCAGCTAAGCAAATTCTCGGTATGAAGATTACATGGGACAGGAAAAATAGAACCTTGAATTTGTCCCAAAGTGAGTATATAAAGGTGTTGAAACGATTTAACATGCAGGATGCAAAAGCAGTTAGTACACCTTTGGCTAGTCATTTCAAATTGACTAAGGAGATGTGCCCAAAGGCACAGGAAGAGGTTAATAAAATGTCTAACATCCCGTATTCATCAGCTATTGGCAGTCTGATGTATGCACTGGTATGCACAAGGCCAGATATTGCACATGCAGTGGGAGTTGTAAGCAGGTTTATGAGTAATCCGGGTATGGAACATTGGAATGCTGTGAAATGGATTCTTCGGTATTTGAAAGGAACTACTACGAAAGCATTATGTTTCAAAGGATCTAATGCTGCTCTGAGTGGATTTGTTGACTCTGATCTGGCGAGTGATATTGATTCACGGAGGAGTACTATAGGGTATTTTTTTACTATAGGGGGAACTACAGTTAGTTGGATTTGTAGGCTACAAAAGGTTGTTGCGCTTTCAACCACTGAAGCTGAGTATGTTGCTGCTACAAAAGCCAGCAAGAAGATGATTTGGTTGCAATGTTTTCCGGAGGAATTGGGTTAGACACAAGAGGATAGCCCATTGTATATTGATGGCCAGAGTGCCATTCATCTTGCGAAGAACTCTGCTTTTCATTCAAGGACAAAGCACATTCAGCTCAGGTACCACTTCATCCGGACTATTTTGGAGGAGGGTCAGTTATGGCTTGAGAAGATTCACACAAGTGAGAATCCTGCCGATATGTTCATGAAGGCAGTTCCACAGGAGAAGCTGATTTCTTCATCAGTTTCTGTTGGTCTTTTAGATTGATAATTGTGGAATTTATACCAGTCAAGTCCTAGTGTTTTATCTAGTAGATGCTGGATGTACAGTGGTGTCGTGTAGTATCAGTCTCCAAGTGGGAGATTGTTCGGTGTGGAGCCTGATCAGTCTCCAAGTGGGAGATTGTTGAAATGTGGTGACTGATCAGCAAAGTACTATACACTCAGCACGTATCCTCGTTGGGGTCCGGGACCGGGCCGGGCCTTGGGCAGGGGTTTGGGGGTGGCAGCCCCCAAAGCGGGTGAAGCCCACTATGGGGGTTTGGGGGTGGTAGCCCCCGAGAAAAAAAAAATTTCATTTTTTTGTTGATGAAAACCAACATTGTAATAAAACCCTAAAAAGGCTGACTTTGTTTGTTGCCCTAAAAACGCATGTTATAAGCGGTTGGGATGCTTAAGGCATTATAAGGTTGATGTACTGTTTTTGCTGGATAATAAAAAAGATTGGACGGCTGTGTATGGTGGACGTAACCCATTCTGGGTGAACCACGTTAAATCTCTGTGTTATCTGTGTCCTGTTTTATTTCTTTATCTTTTGTATTTAAATCTGCATATGATTGTTAGTTCATATTTGCTTCAGATCTGCTTGAAACCCTAACAGGGTTTGCAATAAATTCGGGAGCAAAAGAGGAAGCCGTTTGAAAAATACCTTAAGCTGCCTGATAATGTTTGAGTGCTTGAAAGAAATCGTTTCATTTCTTCGCCTCGAATGCCTTCGCTCAAATTTTCGCGCTCTCTGCTAGTTTGAATGCTCGATGATTCAAAAATGAAGGAAAATCAATGATTTGTAATGAAATTTCATTCAACAACCGCAATAAATGCTCGCCGATTAAGTGAATACTTAACACATCTGTCGGTAAAGGAGAAATCTATCTTCTCACCATCTACCGAGGGTAATCTGCATGATGTTCAACTTGCTGCAATACCCCCAAAGGGTTACTTCTTAGTTGGATGAAGAATTTACTGTCGGTGGAATAATACTCTATTCTACTGGTGAAGAAATAGTCTCATCAACATTCTGATTTGTCTTTCTAATCCATTGTCTTGAAAATTCTTGTTTTACCTCATCAACCTTTTCTTTGCCTTTCAAACTGGGTCCTTTATTGTTTGTCAGTGAAGTCTTGCTTCTATAAAATTTTGCAATATGTCCAATTTTGTTACAAGCATAACAAGTCACATTATTCTTCTGAATAACCTTTCCATATCCTATGTCAGTTTGTGTTCTGCATTGATTAGATAAGTGCCCAAATCTTCCACAAACATAGCATTTCACATTCATTCTGTAGTTTTCTGAATTATGACCAACTTTGCTGCATTTGGAACATTGACCGATGGGTGCATTAATGTTCTGATTGTTTCTAGATATACACCGATTTCCTCTATGACCATACTTGTTACAGTTAAAGCATTTCCCATTAAATTTGTAAGCATTAGGTTGTCTTACCGGTTTACTGTGATCATGATTGTTTGCAATACTGGAACTTTCACCAACTTCTAATCCAAGTCCATTAGTATCTCCATTAGGTTTCTGACTTTTTAGCATATCATCAAGTTCTTCTAAACTTTTCTTGAATTTCTCTTTGTGTTGATTTGCAGTAGCCAACTCATTTTCCAGAATTCTCATCTGTCTCATAAGTTTAGTTTTATCATGTTGCATGTGAATCAGATCTGTCTTTAACATATCATTTTCATGACTAAGTCTTAGATTTTCATTACCAGCATCATTTAGTCTCTTAGTCAAGTTATCTTCATTCTTCTTTCTATCTTCAATGTCTTTACAAAATATCATAGTCATATCTTGCATTTCATTCCTCATAGTCATGTTTTCTTTTCTCTTATTTCTAGCAATAGTGAGATTCTCCTGAAGTCCTTGAATGAATTCCTATGCAGTCCTCAAATCATCTTCAAGTTTGATATTCTTCAATTTCTTTGAATCATACTCTATAAGAGCTCCTTCCAATTGCTTTCTTAAGTTCTCCATCTGTACCGGTGTCAGAATATTCCTCAAGTTGTTAGACTTTTGAAAATAGAGGACTAGGCTCTGATACCAATTGTTAAGATTAATGATAGTCCCAAAGATACTAAGAGGGGGGGTGAATCAGTATCTAACCGATTAACATAATATTTAACCTTATTAAGTATTTTGCATTCCAAAACAATGTATCGGTAAATAAGAATTAATGCAGTAAACAGGAACAATAAAGATAGCATAGAAAACACACCATAACACAAGATGTTTAATGAGGAAACCCGGTGTGGAAAAACCTCGGTGGGATTTGTGACCCACAATATTCACTCATTGACCAATGAATAAATATTACTTACAATGAGGGGCCTGCACATGCAGGAAGGCCAACTGCCTAGAGCTCACTGCTCAATCTACAAAATGGAAGTCTCACTGACTTACAAAATGGATTATGAAAAATCCAATACAATGTACTTCTTCAAATTAGCATCAACTATGTCAGGTTCAGTACCGGTTTAAGCTCATACTATAACCATAGACTTTATACAAAATTTGCCTTTATTATTCGCTCATTCCTATCTCATCTCATATCTTCTATTTTATATCATCCTCTCTCAAAATGATTTACACTTGATCTCATACATATATGAGTCTATTACAATATCCATGTCGGCTTTACAAAAATATATTTACAATTAAATACAATAAACAAATGTTTATTCATGTCGATTGGGGTGTCGGTATGCATTGTTGCCACTGTCGGTGAAGTGTCTGTCGGTGCCGGTGCCTATCGATGGTTTACTAGATGAATGTTGGGTGGTTGCTTGAAGGTTGCCAGTAGGTTGCCGGTAGGTTGCCATCAATGACAACACCATCATTTCTCACTAGAGTGTAGAATGCCAACAAAGACCTCCTTAGATCAGTAGATTTTAGTAATTCATTATTGATAGCATGGAACAGAAAATAATTTTTTGGTTGGGATAAATAGTATAGACTGGACATACTAATTTAAGTCCATGAAGATTTATATCAACCCAAGTTTAACAAACCCACATAATTATGGGATTTATATCTATTCCATGTATAATTAATATGGAAATGGATGAGCTGAAGTGGTTGTTCCTACTTCCTACAACACAACCAAATACGTAATACTAGAAGTGGGAATTAAAATTAGTAGTAAAGCTATTCCCACTTAGAGATTAACCTTCACAAGTGTGTGAGCAAAAAAAAACTAAATCCCTATATTAGAGAAGAAAAATGGGTATGAGCAGAGCAGCGGTAGCCTAATGCAGTTAGTATTTCTATTTAAAAAATATATACACTCTAGTATTGCAATGACAGTAGAGACATGGCTTGTATGATGTTCATTCAAAAACATAATGATTATAGGGCCAGTTGGCGACTCTTAAGCCATTTCATCTTTACTAATCTTGGGAAATAGTTACATTTTCTAATACCTTATGCAATGATCTATAGGAAAGTTAAATCTAAAACCTCTGAAGAGAATTAGTGTTGATAACAAAAACCATGTAAAACTATCGTGTGACCAAGAGTCTCCATGTGAGTACAGATATGGTCAATTATAAGTAAAACTCGTTTCTAGACCTATGCCCTGGAATCCTTATATTTTAGTCGAGAAGGGTGTAACTATGATTTCACACGTAAGTGTGATCATAGCTATTTGAAAACCTTTGGGCCCAAGAGGTACTCATACTAGAGCATTAGTCAAGATGGTCAATTTATCTTCAGAGTGGTCAGAACAATAGACAAGAGTAGTATTTTAGTACTCATTAATGTAGTTGGGCATAATAAATACATGTGCATTTAGACATTTAGTAAACAACACCTTAGTGCAAAAAGATTTGATAGTCAAGGGAGCTTATAGCACCTCTTAATACAGATAGTCATATGTATAGAAATACATAGCTTCACTGCTTCGTAATGCGGTTGGGCATTCATACAAAGATGTCTAGTTTCATTAGATGGTACAGTAGTAGCACAAATGCTCATAATACTTACAAAAACATAGAAGCTAATGTTGATGAGGGAGATAGCAGCCTGTTGTCTATCTCATCTTTTTTGCACTAAGGAAAGCATATCAGTTTAAACTATGCTATAATGAAACTAGAAGGGAAATTTTTTATCTAAAATAAAATAAGGCCTTTAACCTTGGGATGAGGTAGAGAACCAATCAATAAAATGTACTATGCCAGACTATGGAGAACAATTGACTGATCGATATTTCATGTAATTTTCATGTGTGAAAAAGGGTATCATACGTTAATCATTTGCATCTCAATGGCAAATACCAGTTAATAAAGGCCAAGTATGGGCTACTTCTCTTGTGTAAGAAGTATTGAGACTATGTGAAATATGAACTATTCAAATGTGGTACTTAAGACTAGTAAGTTTGTACAGAACATTGGTTCATTATAGAAGGAGAGTGAATTCTACATGTTCTTTAAGCTTGAATTCATCTTTGTACTCGTGAGAGAGCAGGTTGCTAGCTCAAGGGCACAGGTATGAACTCTATATTAAATTAATTCAGAGTTTAGTCAAGGAAGGTTACATTATAAGAGTATAAGTTATATCAAGTTTGTAGTCCAGTATGTGGAACTTGGGTCCAAACATGAATGACAGCCAATAAGTCCCATAGAGTCAGAATGCACTAGCATAGAGATAGACACATGAGGACTTGGATACCTTTTGGAATTTAATCCAATCAAGAAGGATGATGAACAATTAACTTCATGAACTAGCGTGAATGATATTACATAGAAACCCTCAACCTAGATGATGTTTCTTTTGTAAGCGTCAATCAGTTTGTTAATCTAGATACATGATCCAGGTAGAGGTCATACTAGTTAGGGGTAGCCTATAGTGTATGACCGACTAGGGATCTATGTAGGATTACCCTCCAGTTCAGATGGCATAAGTTAGACTTTCATTACCTCCCTATGAAGGTTCGGGCCAATCCAGTTAGATATGGCACAGGGGACTAGTAAGTCCATGGCTGGGTGGAAAAGCGCCCTGATGATACTTTCCCTCATCATTGGTCAGTTGATAAAATTATTAAAGTTTTAGAATATTGGCATCTGGAGAAATGTATTTTCTAAACCTTTTTTTTTGTTTAAATTAAAATTTTAAAATTTATATTCATATCTACTATTTTTTCTCATAGCATACATCTATGTTTAATTCAATATTTCGGTTATGGACAAGTTTCCCTTCAGTTATTGGATGTTAAAAAAAAAGGTAGTTTTTCCCTCCTTTTCCTACTACAAAGATGTAAAGGTTTCTATTTCAAATTTGCATAGGTTGTTGCATGTTACAATTTTCAAATCTCCACCTCACCTTTTGACCAAATAAAATATTTGGTGCTCACACATGTGAGAATGCTCTTCCCAATAGAGATACCCTATAATTTTGCCTTTGCACCATTTGCCACCTCCCTCCTCTTACGCCTCTTCCACTTTACCATTTTTGTGGCCATATGTTATATGCATGTTCTTCCCAATATGTTCTCACAAATGTGTGAACACACCTTGCCGTCTTCCCCATGCCAACTATTCTTCCCAATGCCTCCACCTCGTGACACTTGTAACAAGGCCATGAACACAATCTAACTCACAAATCATCCATTTTGATGCTAACCTTATGTTGTCAAATTGATCATCACCATCCTTATGTTATGCAATCAAAGAGAAATCCACATATTATCTTAATCCAAGAACAAATCAGGTGATCAAGGGTGCAATGACTTTTGCTCAATCCATGGGGTGTGAAGGTATATAATCTTTGTTTGCAGTAGTTTTTATGTTAAAACATTTAGTTAGACATGTATTTTTATTACTTGCAGTGTCATCGCCAGCTAAAACTATACTACATATAGAGTCATAAACTCGACCTAAAAGAGAGGCCATGTTCAAAAAATGACCACCCCCAACTAACGACAAAGTCTCATCAGACACAAATATGGACTCCTTTAAGAGACTCATTGCAAACTAACCTAATGGTGAAGAATCGGTAGAGATTATGTAATAGAATGAACAACAAGGAGAAATACAAGAGATAGGCATACAACATATAGAGGTGCAAGATATTATTATGCATCAAGACACTAAATTAGATAAGTTGGTAAAAATGGTTGCTAAAGAGTTAGAGGAGAACATTAGCCATGAACAACACAAAGAACTCCCTTGTGATATTCATTCCTATCAAACTTCTCCTACCCTCTTTTGGCCAACTCTTGCCTTGAGGCTTTGGAAACAAGTTTATCAATTACAATTACAAGGGAAAAAATGTAAGATGGGAAGGAGAAGATGTAGAAGAATTATGAGGATTTTGTAGGCTAAGGACAAGGAAATTATCAAATTGTAGAGTAAGGCAGACCAAATGGCAAAATAATGTCACGGGTTGTGAGTTGCAAGCCACCAACAAGAGTGTATACATTGTACCTAAGGTAAAACTTCTCTCGATTTGTATTTCATGCAACTATATTGTAATCTACCTTTTTCTATGGTTGGTCCCAAACAATTTTTTAACATTTTCATTTCATCTACCCCTAAGTTGCAAGACTTTGAAATCTACCTGTGTAATTATGCAGTACCCTATGATGTAGAGTGTAACTCCCTCCTATATGTTGGAGATGTGCAGTTGAGAGCATTTTTATCATACATTTAGAATAAGGCCAATAGGGGTCAACAAATAAGATATTAAAAAGAAATGCAAAAATAAGTCACACTACCATTAAGATCAAAATCCCACAATCCTGACATCATGCTCAATAAGTGGGTCATTCTTATGAGTGTGTCATATGTCAAATAGAGGGGAATGAAGGTAAGATATGAAAACCACATCAAATTTGGGAAATTATCTTAAACCACAAGTAGAGAAGTCTTGGGGTTCCTATCAGATATATGAAAGGTGCAAAGGACTGTGAGCTTACTCGACTACACTAATCTTCCAACCACCCTACTATGGTGACCCATTCCAAATTGGCAAGGTACTGACCCATACAATGCAAAGGTAGATGATCTCAAATGACAAATAATAGAGAGAGAAAATGGCTTCTGCTAGAACCCATTAACTCAACACCTATGGATTAATACACTCTTTGACATTAGGGAGCTAACCTTGATGAAAAATAGGTTGCATTCCTTAGCTTGGGAACAAGTAGATATCTGAGCATGGGGTTGATGAGTTTGTTTTATGACTCTTTCATATAATTTTGTGCTTTAGTTTCTCAAACGTTTTAACTAAAAACTTTGACACTTTATCACTATAAGACTATTTGATAAGTATCAAAAGTATGTTTTATTATAAATGAAAGCCAATATACAAATGCATATTTTATGTGTGGATTGTGTTGAGATTATGTGATTATCATTATGGAGAATATTTTAGTGTAATAATCTACCATTATAGAAAACTTGTTAGATTTCCTAAAGGTTTCTTGCAACTGTTGACAACAAAATCAGAGATGTAGAAGTTGATGATCAACCACGGGAGCCAAGAATCATCTGCAAGCAATACACCTATCACACAAAAGAGATCAAGAAAAGATTGTATGCTCTATAACAACTAGAGAATTTTGTATTATTGCACAAAATAATTGAAGATTCAATATTTAAGGTACAATTACAATGGATGAATGACTTGCTTTATAGGAAGTAATCTAGATGCCCTAATCCTAAAATTAGAAAAACTAAAGCAATGCAAAGTAGTAGCTAAAGTAAGCTCAAGTACAAGCTAAAAATTCTAAATAGAAGTTCCTCTATGTAAACTCATACTAAAAAAGCATAACACCTAGATAAAATAAAGCACCTAAGTTTAGCTTGAGTTAAAAAGCAATTAAAGAACCTAATTAATAAATAATTAGATAATTGTCATAAAATTACTCCAGTACCCCCCCTTAAGATTAACTTAGGGATAAGCTAAAGACATAATAATGAATGTAAAATGCATGTATGAATGAGTCCCAACAACAAAGGCCTAATTAGGTACTCATGTACAAACCAATGCAATGCAATGCAACTCACACCAATGTGATCTCTCTAAATGGAGAAAAGGAGAAAAACCACATGGGAAAAAACCCCTCTCCAAAAGAGAGAGATACAATTAAAAAGAAAGAGTACTACATATGACTAAGATGAAGGACTTGCGATGTCCCCCCAAGAACTGGATCAGTCATTGAAGTATAATGAATATCCCCTCATAAGAGAGAGAAGAAGAGACGATGTATCTCCCCCCCATAATAAAGAAGCTCCAATGTTGAAGATGAAAGCTTGTGGATGTATGCTAATGGAGATCCAAGAGTAGAAAACCACGTTCCTCCCCTTAGGAAGAAATAATTCAAGTGGTCAAGGCTGAAACAACTCCATGAAAGGAGATGGAAGGGATAGTCTCTAGATGTGTGCCATGGAAGACTTCTCAACTGTCCAATTGTCTAAATCATGATTTGCCAAATCAACTAATGCAAATCCAAACAATTGTGAAGATGCCTGATGAATAATTTTTAAAGGCACTAAAGATGGGATGACAGGAATGCTCAAACCGCCATCAAAGAGGAATGGAGTATCCTCAATCATGTCCCCAATATCTAGAGTGTGTGATGTATCAAAAAACTCTGCAATATCTGGCAAGTACTCATTCCACTCTGTTGAACTGAACTAATCTCTAAAGAAGCATTAGGTGGAGGAGGATCAAAACAACTCTCAAGAACCACTATAGATGATTGAAGCACATAATGGATCAAGTGACCAAATCTCTCCTTAGATTTCTGATCTACTCTCGATGCATGAGAGATGGGAGCACTCAATGGAAGCGAAATGAGAGAACTCATAAAACCATGTTGCATACTCAATGTTGTCAACTGCAACAAGTTGTCTACTATGAAGATCTTTGATAAGCATTGAATTAGGGGTGAACTCAATTATCTTGCCTATCCCACTGTGAGTAATTTAGTAGATGGAAAGAAGTTTGGAAGATAATATAGGGACACAAAGAATATTATTGAATGTTCCAACATCAACCTCAATAGAACCACTCCCATTAACATTCATGTAAGTTTTATTACCCATCAATATTTGTGGAAAAGGATGATGCTCAAAAGAAGAGAACATACCCTAGGATGATGTCATATGATGTGAAGATCTTGAATCAATAAGCCACTAGGAGGATTGAGAATGTGTCAATGCAAATAGAGAATGACCCTTCATCTTGTCTTCATCATGTGTCATAGATGAAGAAGACCCAAAATGTCTAGATCCTGAAGTGGTACCAGAAGAAGATGTACTAAATGAAGGAGGCTAAATATTATCCTTTTATAGAAGATGCGTCAATTCATCAATCTTTTTTGCATAACATTGATGCTCATCATGTCTTGGCTTAGTACAATATGCACACTTCAACTTATCCTTCTTTGATGATGACCTCTTGGAAGAGGAAGAAGAATATGAAGAATCATGTGATTGTGAGTCCTTGGGTTGCTCATGTGACTTGGAATCCCTATATTTCTATTTTTTTCTTTTTCCATCTGAAGCCTTCTGATTTGTGGAATCCTAGGAAGCAACAAGAGCCTATGATTTGGAAGACTTCAATCTCCCTATCTGAGCCAACTTGGTTTTCTCTAGTGTGAGTTGAGAAGTAAACTCATCAAGTGAAGGCACGATGTAATGAGTACCAAGAGCATCTCTAGTGGCATAAAAAGTAGAAACAAAAACTGAATAATCAAGACCAAGATTGACAAGGATAGAGAGAATCCACTGAGAGTCATCCTTCTCAATTTTTCACTGCCTCATTTGTAATTTGAGATAATTGATTTTGGTGAAGAAGTCCTAGATTTTGTCAAGATCGTTAGGATTCAAGCCAATAAGCTCATTCTCCAATTGAAACCCCCTCAATGCATCTTGCTTTCCAAATAGGGACTCCAATGTAGTCCAAATCTCATTGGGTGTTGTGCAAGACTCAACATGAAAGAGAAGATTTGGAGAGATAGACATCCATATTTCCTAAAAGCCTCATCACGCCTATTAAACCATTTTCTCTTCTCAGCAACATCTATATAACTCTATATAGCCCCTAGTATTTTAGGTGAATCTTCATTTGTTATTTCCAACCATGATATTTGAATGGTGTAAGGGGAGAAATATGATTTGAATCAATGAAAAAAAATGAAAGTATAGAAATGTATTGATACAACAGTATATATATCCTCTTAATGCAAAAAAAATCAATTTGAATCACAGTAAATATAACTAATTTACATGTTTTCCAAAAAAGGACAAGATTGAGATCTTTGAGCACTTGATGAAAAATATATAGAAAAGAACCTGATATCTGAATAGGGGACTCTGAGATCTTTTCGACAATGTATGGAAGTCGAAAAACAGAGTCTAGATGTGTAGGATATGACCCCAGAAGTGCGAAACTGAAGGTTGACTTTGTAAGCCTGATATGGAAAATTGGTACAAAATATGATCAAACCACTCCCATATTCTGATTGGTAATGGAACCAACTTTCTAATGATCTCTCTTTTGCCCGATTTTAATTTTGTAGGACAAAGTTATGGCCAAAAAACCACACTATGCTTTTTAAAGCTTAGAGGGCTAAAAATAGGAAAGTATTGCTACATTTAGTTGGGCACCAATTTTAGTGGATCTACCAAAATAGGATGATGTTAGCACTATAGGTGGCCTGCAGATGTTGTAGGTATGTACCTTTTGCCCTCATTGTTGAATTTTATATTTGGTTTTTTATTAAAAAAAAAAATTGACCAAAAAAATTAATGAAAGCTTTTGAAAATTTAATGGTCAGAAATTTTTTTTGTTTTAGATTTCTGATGAAGATCCTGATGCACACGTAGGCGGTATGATCATACTGATTTGCACGGATTTGCATGCATCGTAAAGTGTGTTAATAAAAATATCATGAAAATTTTTGTCGATCTTTGATTTTGACGATTTGACATGTGATCTTAAGGTTTTTAGGCCTTCTGACACGATGGTAACCTCTATTTTGTGCCAAAGTGCCTAGATTTTTTAGGTACCCCTAGATTTTGCCTCATTTTTTGTGCCCTCAACCAATTTGACCCAAAATTTCAACTACTCTAATTTTCATGAAATAATAGTTGATCTTAGTGTTTTTTGACGTTACAAATGCAATTGCAACCTTTGTTTGAGCCCAAAGTGCATAGAAAGTTCACCTTAGGTTGGATCCCTCAAGCACGTAGATAAGAACACGACAGATCTGAAGCTCTGATACCATGTAGAAGTTGATGATCAACCACAATAGCCAATAATTATCTTCAAGCAAAACACCTATCACACAAAAGAGATCAAGCAAAAATTGCATGCTCTATAACAACTAAATATTTTTTTATTATTGCATAAAAGAATTAATATTTAATATTCAATATTGAAGGCACAATTGCAATGAATGAATGACTTGCTTTATTTGAAGCAAGAGATGCCCTAATCCTAAAATTATAAGAACTAAAGCAATGCAAAGTAGGAGCTAAATTAAGCTCAACTACAACCTAAAAAAGCTAACTAGAAGTTCCTCTAAGTGAACTTAGACTAAAAAAGTATAACACCTAAATAAAATAAAACACCTAAGTTTAGCTTAAGTGAAAAGGCAATTAAAAGACCTAATTAATAAATAATTAGATAATTTTCCTAAAATTATTCCAACAAGAGATAATTCTTGTAGCCTTAAAGGAACATAATGTAGATTGGGCTTTCAATGTTGAAATGTTCATCCAACAATGCCAGAAGTGTAAGGAAGTTAAGTAGCGGAACAACTTCCTACATTAACCTTGAGAGGAGGGTAATGTAAAAACTTTTACAGATCATCACAACAGTTATAGAAAATAGAAATAGACATAATAACATTAAAACCATAACACGGTGATTTACGTGGGGAAAACTCTTTCGAGAGAAAAACTCCACACTCCAAAAGCCGCCCAATATATTATTCAACAATAAAAAATAGATTACAATATACTTGCAGAGAAAGCTCTTCGTAGGAGTACCACTAATCAGAGATTCAGAGGTAACTCAATATCCATAAGACTCTCACACACAACCTCTATCTCGCACACCTCATATATCGAAGATACAATACAAGAAAACATCAAACAGTGTTACAAAACCATGGGCTAAAACCACCCAACAAGGTGTAGCCGATCTTATCTCCCTTCTAGGTGCCCTATGATATGTTAAAACACACATCAACACATGTCCCACCCTTTTACAACTCATTTATGCGTCCGATGTATTTTATATTTCCTATTTCAGGAGTACAAACTTTCGGAGGCCATAACTTGAGAACCATGTGTCCTATTGACGAACCGTTTGAAGCATCGAAAAGCTCACGAAGTGCTCTAATGCCTCGTAAGACTCTATATTGCTTACACCCACTTTTCAAGGTGTTTTGGGGCCTCTAAAGTCCTAAAAATCAAATTTAAATATTTCATTGCACCCCTCCAAAACGAAAAATTTAATATCTTCAAAACTAGATGTGATCTTGCAACGTAACTTTATGTTGCAAGATCACATCTAGTTTTATTAGAAATAACGTATCTACAGAAGCTTCAAGGAGAATTTTGCACTATTTTGTGCTCAAATGAAAACTTACTATAAATAGTAACCTCATGTAAATGCAAGGTTGAGACACCATTTTCCCAACAAGAAGGACTCCTATCAACAAAATAATTCCTCATTGGACAATACATCCTCACTATAATTATTGTCATCAAGTTTTTTTTATATTTGAATTATGGACATTTAACTTCCTCTTTTTGGTTAGTTAGATAGTTTTAATAAGATTCTATCCATTTTTATGCTTTCTTAGATTTAATAATTATCTTCCTAAATATTTGGAATGAGTGACATCCAATATTAGTTAGTTAGGATGAGATGGTCTATAAATGTGTCATGGAAAGATGACTTGTAGTTAACAATACTTTTTGTACAAGTTCCTCATTGTAGTTTTAAGTTACTTTTTATGTATAATTAATTTTTATGGGTGAACGAGCTTATGATTATTTGTTGATTTAGTAAATTCACATCACAATTAATTTGAAGGGTGCATTTAGGTCGAGCCCACTTGAGGTAAAACGTCACTTTGTAGTCCAACTTTGCAATTTAGTTAGATAACTAGTTTAATTCGGCCAATTCTATATCCAATTTTGATAATATGTAGCATAGAGTTATGATTCTATATTTCTCAGTTCTTATAGCAGTGCTATTATATTAATAATATTAGAATAGATTCAACTTTCTATTGTTTTGGTCATTTTTTGTTGTTCTATAGTTGATATCTCTTCTATAATTGTAAATTTATTTTGGATAAAGTGTTTTACTCTAAAGTAGGTTGTAAAATAGTTTTTTTGGAGTTTAGCTTTTTAGATAGCTCATAGTGCACATACAGTGCTGACTCATTTCAAGTTTACGTACTTGGATTCACAAGTTCAATGTATCTTATACCCCATTAGAGGTTGCTCAGTATAGGATGAACTCATCTCTAAGTTGTAGAAGTTGACTTAATCAACATTAATTAATGCTAAAGTTTTATCCTTGTGTTCATCAATTCTCATCATTTTCAATGGTGGAAAAGAGATCTTAATTTGAGAATAATCCATGTCATATCAACAAGAATATCAGTAGTTGCATTGGAATAAGAAATATCACTAGAGCTTGATTCAATAATATTTTCATTTTATTTTGCACTTGCATCTCTTATAACAATAGTTTTCTTAGGGCCATGTTGATCACCCTCATTTTCTTGTACTCTGGCCTTTAATATTGATTGAATTTCATATGTGTGATACCTATTAGTCTTCACATAATTTTCTCTTGTCTCGCTATTCTTTAAAGGAATATGACCTTTTGCTATAACCTATTTTTCCCTGATGAATATTGAACCAAGTGAAAAAGAGTGTGAGGGTGAATGGTTAATTTCAATCAAAAAATGTATAAAACATTCAAATAAACACAAAAGATACCATTATACCTTCACTTGGTCTTCTTTCTCCTCGGATTGAACCTTTGATGAATCCAAGGATGTGCCCCTCCTTTGCTTGATTGGATTGCTTCCTAGATATGGGAGTGAAATTCTCTCTACACAACAACAAGATTGGATGGCATGGTGGATGGAGGATGCATGGAAATGGCTTAAGTATGGATGAATTTGAATATGGTATGAATGAAATGAGAGATATCCTAGGCTCAAAGTAGTAGCATAAGAATGCATGAAAATGAAATATGGAAATGAGGGGAAGAGACCTCGGATTATAGATTTGAGAGGGCTTAAATGGAGGGCCAAGATCAATTTGGAATAGAGGGTGGATATTGAATGAAAGCAATGAGAAGGATTGAGAGGACATGGTGTGGAAACCAAGAGATTTGCCATAAAGGAATTTCTTTTCTCCACACTCCTCTAGGTGTATCAGGAAGAGATCCCTAGGTACATTGCGAGAATAAAACGAATTAAATTTCCTTGGGAAGGTACAAGGGAATTAAAAATTCCAAAATAGAAGATTGCATGGGGAGAAGAAAGAGAAAAGGAATTAAAAAATTCCTTGGGAAGAGAGGGCATGGGAATGTACAAAGGATTTGAAATCCTTTGACATGACCA
This sequence comes from Cryptomeria japonica, assembly GCF_030272615.1. NCBI lineage: Eukaryota > Viridiplantae > Streptophyta > Pinopsida > Cupressales > Cupressaceae > Cryptomeria > Cryptomeria japonica. The sequence continues at coordinate 132,170,531 of NC_081410.1, read as the reverse complement.
AAGTAGTTGCATTTAAGGTTTTGGAAGATAGAGGGGACAAACTATTTATGGAAAATGGTTGACTTGTCCCTAATCATGGTGATTAGGATTGTGCAAATGATTAAGGAAGGAGATTAGGTGATTTAATGAGAGATTAGAGGGCAAGTGGATAAGTTAGGAGGATTTGACAAGAGGAGAGAGAATGAGTGGAAGAATATAAAATTGGGAAATAATGTTAATCATGCTTCTAGAAGAACTAATTAGGCTAAGTGAAGATTAGAAGAAGTGATTTGTAGGAATCACATGGTTGAGTTAATTGATTAGGATTAATTAACTAAGAGGAAATTAGAAGAATTAATGATTTAAGGGACTTTAGAAGAATGAGAAAAATAATTAATTTATTAACAAATTAATTATTGGACTATAGTGATAAAATTAATTAGACTTGATTTAATTAATTTTAAGAGGAATAAGGATAACATAATAAAATTAAATTAATTATGTAGAGAGGCTAAATTAATTAAATATTTAATTTAATTAATTTTAGACGTCTACATTTTGCCCCTCTTTTACGTAGCAGCAAAATTGGCGATGAGTAAAAGACAAAAAAAAAAAAAGATGCCCTAGCATTAAGACATGGGTGGTACATGCCCCCTCGAGAATTTAACCAGAAATTTTTTAGATTTTTTTGCGAAAATTCTCAAAAAGAAGAAAATAATGACAAGGAGCAAAAGAGGAGAAAAGATAATTTGGAAGTAAAAGGCATGTGGGTGAAGAAAGGGTGAGAAAAACGATGAAGGGAGGCTCTATATAAGCCACATGGGACCCAAGAAGGGTGCATTCTCACACACACACTTTGGAGAATTTCGAGAGAGGAGAGCACCTAGGAGCTATGGCCTGCATTCCCCACCATGAGCATCGCACCGAGAGAGTTCGCAAGCACCAACGACCACCTGAGTATGCCCCACTGGTAGGTACCTCAACCCTAACGTTGTGATTTAGTAGAGTAGAATTTATTAGGGGGCAATAAATGGGGGGACAAACTAGCAGGGTGCAAATGTCAATCACTATTACGGCATCTGCGTAGGGGATCAATGCATGCACGGGCGATCCTCGTCCACACAAACGAGACACCATCTGCACAAATGTTGATCAGAAAATCAACGTCTCTGCTACGAGGAAGGGGGAATACAAAGGTAGAATGTAGATCAATGTCTGGACCCTACGGATCAATGCATGGGCCATGGTTTCGATGTCTTCGCTTATAGAGAAATGACATCTCCACACAGAATTAGGGAAAATGGGAAAGAGGGGAAACAAGGCAAGGTTTAAGGGTGTCGAAAAGATGCCCCAAGGGTAGAGGTAGGATATGATAGGCTAGGAAGGAGGGCTAATGAAGTGGTTTGCTTGAATGAAGGAGGATTTTGATATTTTGATGTCACGGGAGTATTGGCCTCCGACGATGGTATTGTATAGACAACTGGATTGCGTAGAGAGGGCTACACTATCCTGGCTAGGATTAGGGTATGTTGCACGATGGTTGTGGATCCATTGTCATGTTGCTATGATGATGGCGCATGGAGAGATGGAATAGTGAGACTTGCACATTCCACTTACCTACAGTGGAGGCCTCCATCACTCTTCTTGATGTGTGGTGAATCCTAAAGGTATCATTCAAAGGAGTGATTCCAGAGTACAGACTAGAGCATAGGGAGGATTATCTCCAAAGAGTGTGCCTCACAGATGATCTGCCTATGGATCGCACACAGATGAGGTGCAGGGAGCGATGGAGTGATGACGAGTATCCCATGATTGGTTTTATTCATATATAGATTGATCAACGAGAGAATGATGCATAATCTCAGCAGGAATGGGTTTTTGATTAGGTGGAGCAGATGCATGTATTATATGCTTGAGGATGGGATCTAGTATGCATGGGATGTAGCTATGTTGGGCCAACTATACCATGATATGAACATGGTCATATACTGAGGTTATAAGAACCTCAAAACCGATGTGACGCTCCTACACATATGGTTCTAGGAGCATATAGCAGTCACACGGCTGATTGGAGTGCAGGATCAGTGGAGGAGATATCCTTATGTGGACAGATATAGGGGACTCTTGCATTATACATGGGTGGGTGCTATGTGGTTCTGGAGGAGGATTTTTGATGAGAAGAGGGAGTTTACTTGGCACCCATTCAGAGACACAACAATGGTGGGGGGACTATATGCTAGCTTGGGTACAGAGTGAGTGCTAGTTGTTTGGTAGGACTATACATGTGATAGACCAATACCTCCCACATTGGGTGATGAGATAGTTCAGGCAACAACGGGATATAGTGGGGCATGAGCGAACACACCCACAGATTACCTAGGAGGCAGCCACCTGGGGGGATATGATTGGACCATTCAATGTGTGTCTTATCTAGGAAGGTGTGGCAACAATGGTCTAGGATGAGAGACTAGAGATATATGATGCTAGGTACACAGGGGAATACAATGCATGGTGGGAGGCTCATAGCCCGGTTCGACTTAGCAGGATAGGGATCTTAGAGGAGGGTGAGATTGCACCTTCTATTGATGAAATAGTTAGCGGAGAGGGAGATGGATTTGAGGAGGGGGAGGCAGTAAGAGGAGCTAGGGTCCAACCATAGGTGTGGAGGAGAGGGAGGAGAAGACAGGTACCACAAGTAGAGGTACCGCTACAAATGATCTGACGGGAGGGGAATAGTTGATGAATATCCCTGCAAGGAAGGCAGTCTAGGATGCATAACAGGAAGCAGGGTAGGTACCTTAGGCCATTTTAGATTAGGTCATTTTGGAGAGGGATACTGAGAGGGCTCGAGCACAAAGTCTGTAGAACTAGTTGGTGGCTAAGAGGTAGAGGCTTAAGCAGGAGAGGGTGAGGGCAGATAGCCTGCATGGAGAGCTGGACCGAGTTAGGGAGAAGAGGGATGCATTATAGCGACATTTGGAGACTGATATCTCTAAGTGAGAGTTTCTGGATAGAGGTCAAGATGACCTCAAAGCTGTTGGAGGCTACTAGGAGTGGGGGAGCCATGGGGCATATGTGGGAGGAGATGTGACAGATGGATGAGGAGCGAAAGACTCTTCAGGCTAGGTTGAGCAGAGCAGAGGCCAAGTCAATCAGAATGCAGGGGGAGAGGGTTGTGGCTCGGAAGCTACTAATTCCAAGAGGCTTGTGACCTATCTTTTCAGATGTTACAGGTTCTCAGCAGCATATTGACAGGCTAGCATGAGAGGTTCAGTACTATAGATATCTATGTCATCAAGTAGTGTCAAGAGATCAGAGAGATCCGTCCTATGTAGTACTAGGTTGCACGGGACCCAAAGTCAGTTGTCAAGTGGGTCTATTGGGATGAGGACACCTTGACCGTCTTCAGGAGGACCTTTTGATACAAGTGATAGAGAGAGCATGAGCTAGTTCTCTTATATGTGTGACATTTTAACCCTTGGGGGATATCATTGTACTATAGTTGGACACATTATGATTTTGGAGATATATATGAGTCATGATTTTTGGCGGTGACATGTGCATGTACTTTATTATGGACTGTTATTATGCATATGTGATAGATGATTGACGATTATGATTTATGAATATAATTATGTATATGTGTTGACATGTTTATGATGCATACTTATGTGATGCGTATGCTTTTGAGTATAATGTTACTAATGTGTTGTGGATGCAGGATGGATGTATGTAATTTATTTGATGTATGTGATTATGTCATTATTATACCTAACTTAGGATGTATGTGTTGGAATCCAAGAACACTGAGAGGGGGAGTGAATCAATTTTCTACCGATTAAGTAAAATTTAATTCCTTTAGATACTTTACCAATTAGCAGTCGGTATGCATATAAACAAAATATAATGAAGAACAAAGCAACCACAAAGATCAACACCATAACACCACAGATTTATACGTGGAAAACCTCAAAGAGGAAAAACCACAGTAGGATTTTTGACCCACAATATCTATCCACTGGCCAGTTGAATAAATATTACATAACATGGGGGCCTACACATGCAGGAAGGCACGTTGTCTAGAGCGTACTGCTCATCACAAAGGAGCCTCACTGACTACAGATATAAAGTATTGAATTACAAACAAAATTATGAACTCTGAGTGTGCATCAGATATGTTGGATGTGTTCCGGTTTACGCACATACTATATCAGTTATCACTGTCTCCTTCCTTACTAGTAACCTTGTTCGCTTTCCAATCCTTTCCACAAATAACCAAGACTGACAACAGATCATTACATTTGCATTTTGTCGATCAATATTTCACTCGCATAATATCACATAACCTATCACATCTCTATCTCAAAATGACCTAGCCGAACTGACTTATATACCCTTTACATACATAAACATGAATGCCTTATGTCGGCTTACAATCACATTACAAAAGACATATACATGTTGGCCTAGACAAAAATATAAACATTAATCTTCGTGACCGTTACCGCTAAAGCCTGTGTCAGATCAATCTTCTATGTTAGCCTCCAAATATCAGTTCCTAGTTAGCTGGTTTTCCTTTCTTGTCAGTTTCCTTGAATGCCAGACGTTAAACCTTGAATACCGAAGGATATAAGATAAGCATCCAACCCAAAATGATGTGTGCCGCCATCAATGACAACACCATAAGCCCGTATGAGTGTCAATTGCCAACACTATGCAGAATTTATTATGGTAGTGTAATGTTTGATGTAATGATGACATGGATATTTATTATGTATGTAGTGTTTATAATGATGTGTAAAAATATGGTTGGATGTGTTAGAATCAGAGATCACTGAGAGGGGTGGGGTGAATCAGTGATCTACCGAAATTTAAAACCAAAAACTTATTCTTTATCCACCGGTTAGCAATGCATAACAAAAAAAAACATAAACATGCGACAATGAGTACACAAATCCACAACACCAAAAATTTTACGTGGAAACCCAGAAAGGGAAAAACCACGGTGGGGCTAGAACCCACAATATTCATATACTATGGCCAGGAATACATAAATGTTACATAGATAGGGAATGCACTTGCATTTAGGCTCACTGGCTAGAGCTCACTGCTCAATTACAATTTCCCAAAAGGCTACAACCTTCAGGGAATTCTCACTGACTTACAATTTGATTATAATGAGAAAATCCAATGAAATGAACTCTCAATTAGCATCTGACTATGCAAGAATGAGTTTCAATTAAGCATTGAATCTCTGAATGTATTTGATCTATTGAATACTCTGTTTTTCTCTCAGTCAACTATCGGTTGGTCTGAAAGCAAAGTGCGCACGTGAAACTGCGCTCAATCGCACCAAAACGGATCGCCATAACTCTAAAACATGGAATATCAATAGCCAAATTGATCTTATATATCTGGTCTTAACACAAAAGCAATCTCCTTCATGTCGGCTTCAAGAAGTGTAACGTGTAGCTCCAAGTCAGCTTCAATCTTGAACAAAACATAGCACTGGACTAAAAGATTATAATCACATGCTTCCTAAAGGTCTTCCCAATCACCGAGATCACAAAAAAAATCACCACAAACACCGCAATCATCAAAAATTATTCCAAACCAAAACATAATTGAAATACCATGTTTTACTAGTTAACTGCCTACCGGTTAACTTCATCTTCTAAATAAGATGAATTACGATTACTAGATCGAATCACTAAGAATACTTTCCATCAATGAAAACCCTAGACCAATATGCAACTACCGAATGTCACCTGAAATCACCGGATGAGTGTCAATTGCCAACAATCTCCCCCTTTGGCATTGATGGCAACGCCTGCAAAAAATGGCTAAGTGTTGAAACCTATGAAACCTATACACCAAAGGAAAGAATAAAAGAATTCTAAGGCTACCCCTTAGATCAACAATCCAAAAATATGCATCACTGAACTATACACTCTATACACAATTAGTCTGTACATTTTTCACCTCATCTCTCCCACATTGACAACAATGCCAAAGATGGAGTGTTGCCCAAAATTGATATACAGATGATATATACTTTACAAATACTTGAATAGGTCAGCATAGGTAGTCTTCAAAAATCCCAGATGAGTTTCCTACCCATTCTTCAGGTTATCCAAAATTATGATAAATACATTGAATATTGTAGCATGAATTTCTAACTCTCTCATATCTGATGGTACAGGTCAGGCCATTTCCCTCATATGGTCTGCCTTATTGCTTAGCATAGTGTCTATCCAGATCACAATTAGGTTCCGGAGTTCACCTACTTTCCTCAAAACTTTCTCCTTATCTACTTGAAGGGCTGAGATTTGATCATTCAAGGCTATAATTTATCCTTCAATACTTCTAGTTAATGTTACATTAGGGTCAAAAGATTATGAGATACTAGAAAACTTGTCCTGACTCACTCCTATTTGTTTATCAATATCAATAGTGAATTTAGGCAAAATGAGACAAGATTTATACAGCTTACCAACTTCTAACAATGTGTCAGAAATGGTCTACAGTCTCTTATTTAATGTAACCCTGTCATCTTCAATAATTTTTAGGAATGTCTGCTTTCAGACTTCCTTAAACTTGTTCCAAAACTTTTTGGGTATTCGTCTTCTCAAAAGAATCAAAATAGCTATTTGCATTGTTAATCAATTTTAATAATTTATCAGAGGGGTTGTCATTTGAATCTAAATGTACGTTGGAAGCCACCTTATGCAAAACATTTATGGACATCAAAATTAGCTTTTTGTCTTCATTTTCTGATTTCACCAGATCTTCCTCAAGCGGTTAAGCTTCTTCAGAGGAACTAGGTTCTGATACCAATTTTTAGAATCAGAGATCACGAGGAGGGGGGGGGGGTGTGAATCAGTGATCTACCGAAAGTTAAAACCACAAACTTATTCTTTATCCACCAGTTAGCAATGCATAACAAAAAAGAACATAAACATGCGACAATGAATACACAAATCCACAACACCAGAATTTTTAAGTGGAAACCCGGAAAGGGAAAAATCACGGTGGGGATAGAACCCACAATATTCATATACTATGGATAGGAGTACATAAATATTACATACATGGGGAATGCACTTGCATTTAGGCTCACTGTCTAGAGCTCACTACTCAATTACAATTACTCGAAAGGCTACAACCTTGAGGGAAGTCTCCTTGACTTACAATTTGATTATAATGAGAAAATACAATGAAATGAACTCTCAATTAGCATCTGAATATGCAAGAATAAGTTATGGTTAAGCACTGAATCTCTGACTGTCTTTTCTCTATTGAATACTATGTTTCTATCTCAGTCAGCTATCAGTTGGTCTGAAAGCAAAGTGTGCACATGAAACTGCGTTGAATCGTACCAAAACATATCACCATAAATCTAACAAACAAAAAATCAATCGCCAAATCGATCTTATATATCTGGTCTTAAGACAAAATTAATCTCCTTCATGTTGTCTTCAAGAAGTTTAATGTGTAGCACCTAGAGCAGCTTCAATCTTGAACAAAACATAGCACTGGACCAAAAGATTATAATCACACGCTTCCTAAAGGTCTTCCCAATCACCAAGATCACAAAAACAATCACCAAAAACAACACAATCATCGGAAATCATTCTGGACCAAAACATAACTAAAATACCTTGTTTTACCCGTTAACTTCATCTTCTGAATAAGATGAATCATGACTACCAGATCGAATCACCAAGAAGCTTTGTCATCAATGACAACCCTAGACCAATTTGCAACTACCAAATGTCACCTGAAATCACCGGATGAGTGTCAATTGGCAACCAGATGATCCTCATGTTTTTATAACATTCCAAATCATAGCTTGTATTATATTTCAACCCAGTATAATTTCATTTATTGCATTGGAGTTGAAATATAGCTTGTAATATAATTGTTATTTATTGTGATGAAGTCAAATGAATGCCATGAATGTAATGTGACTAAAATGCTAATTGAAATGAAACTAGAATGATTATGAAAATGCAACTAAAATGAATATGAAAATGTTTATGGAACTAACATGATTATGAAAATGATAATGAAACTCAAAATGCAAAATGCAACTAAAATGATTATGCAACTATAATGATTATGAAAAAATGCAATGGTTATGAGATTGCAACTGCAACTAGAATGGTAATGATTATGATATGATATTTGAACTAAAACGATTATGATAATGATGTCTAATGCAACTATATGAAATACATATTTTTTTATGATGAGTCAACCATAATACAATGATACTAGGTAGAAGAAATAGAGGGGAGGGTGAAGAAATTGAAGTCTCCAATATAAGGGGATGAAATGGAAAATGAACACAGATGGGTGATTTGTTGTTGTGTAGATTTGGAGAGTATTCCCAATTTAATATTATAAAGGATGATCTACATCACTAATTATATGAATCAGGATGTTGTGAGGATCTGAGGCATGGACTAGACTTTCAAACAATAGGTATCTCTATGCACACATGCTCGAAAACATCGTGATGATGTAAATGTGGGGCTACTGGTTTGTTCAAGAGGAACCCTCAAACATGCCATACCACAAAAAAGATGCCCCAAAATACACCAACCTGAGACATACAAGGATATGGGATGATCTAGACAACCTGTAGATAGGAGTAGTTGTAGCACATAAAGATGCAAATCAAAGCAAATAGATCAAATCATGCAAACGACACACATCGACAACTGACATCTCTTTCCAAGAGTAGGCTAGGATTTAGGACGATAGTGTTGGACATGGAAATGATGCATCCCGATGGGCAAAGGTAACCGGTAGGAAGGATCAGGCAATAGAGGCAGATTACATACAGAAGTGGATGTAGATGTGAAACTGACTGCTAGGATTTTATTAAGCTCGTGTGGATGGATGCTTGGAAGATGTGAAAATCAAGAAGAAGCTCATCTTGATAGGAAAAGCTCAAAAAATGAGAGAAAGCTCAATGTGATGGGATAAAAGCTTAGTGTATTGGGATGATCCTTATTCAAGGTTTGAACGAAAGCTCATCATCTCATGAGGGGAGAGCGCAGGATATAGGCAATTGGTTCAAGTGATCAAAACGGGAGTTACATGCATGAATGGGGGAATATGAGTGGATGAGGTATGGGGAATATGAATGTTGAGGAAGGTGATGGGAAGGGGAAGGTGATGATATAATCTCAAACCGCCATCATATTATCACATGTGCAAACTTAATAGAGAATTGATTAATGCATACTTTTTTCCATGTCGAGACAAGTTATCTCATCCATCATATCACTAATAGAATATGGATGCTAGGTGGAATGATGCAGAGGGTAAGGCGATGGTGCGAAAGGTTGAATGATTGATGTGTAGTCCTCACATGGAAAAGGGATGGAATGGCGTATGGTATGGCAGTTAGGGGACCAATTAATGGCTTACAGATGTCCAAATATGGACACCAGTGGGAGGGTGGAAAAAAGATGTGTCCAGAGAGACAATGGAGCTGACTTATTTTACCTTGACGCTTGAAACCGAGTTTTCACCAAGGTACTTGTCCATAGCGCCACAAAGTGGTTTTCACTAATGAACGAATTGATTTTTATTTACTTTTTGCTTTTTGCTTTTTTTATTTGTTTTGTATTTTTATGGATTTTTTTTTTAATTTTTTTTTATCTTTTTAGGTTTTTGAAAACTGGAAACCTCTAAAGACTAGGTGTAAATTCTAGTAAAATGCATAATGTTCATAGGCTCATCTAGGGGATCTTTAGGTGTATCCAGTTGATATTCTCATGATCCATATTTTGCAGTGATCACATAAGGTCCAAGCCAATTAAGCTCAAATTTTCTTTTTTTTCACAATCCTGGAGATTCTTCTGATTTTCCATGAGCACTAGGTCACCAATGTCAAATTCGCAGGTTCTAACTTTCTTGTTGTAGCTTAGCCGAAGGTGATTCTAATATACTCAGAGATGATTCAAGGCCTTGAGGCACCTTTCATCTAGTAGTTCTATCTCTTGTAACCTAACCACTTTGTTTTCCTCATCAGGGAGAATGTGTTGTAGCGAGACCCGAAGTGAGGGAATATTAATCTCAAGGGGAAGGATAGCTTTGGAACTGAATACTAGGGAATATGGAGTGGATCCTATGGGAGTGTGAATTCTTGTGTGGTAGACCCAAAGAGTGGGATGGAATTTCAAGTGCTAATCGTAGCCAGCTTCATTGACTGTTTTCTTAAGGATTTTAATAAGGGTTTTATTTGAAGCCTCAACTTGACCATTACCTTGCGGGAAGTATGGAGTGGAAAAGCAATGTTGGATGGAGAACTTGTGGCATAGTTCTTTGACATCCTAATTTTTAAAGGGTCTGTCATTATCTATGATGATAACCTTAGGAACTCCATAGCAATAAATAAGATAATTCGGGATCAATTTGGAATTTTGCTTGCTATTGGTGAAAGTGAGTGGTATGGCTTCCACCTACTGGGTGAAGTACTCTGTAGCAGTTATTATGAATTTATGTCCATTGGATGAGGTGGGATGATTTTTTCTTATGAGATCGATTCCCCACTGAGAGAAAGGCCAACGTGTAATAAATGGTTGCAAATCCTGAGAGGGCGCATGAATCTTATCACCATGCTTCTGACAAAGGTCACATTTCTTCACATAATGATATGCATCTTCTTCCATTGTTGGCTAGTAGTATCCTATGTGCAAGAGCTTCTTGGCCAAAGTGAGGCCACTTGAGTGTGCTCCACAAATATCTTTGTGCATTTTATGTACTACCTATTTAACCTCCTCTTTATCTAAACACCTTAAAAGGGTTACATCGAAGTGGCTTCAAAATAGGGTATCATCGAAAATAGTGTAGCAAGCGGATCGACATATGAAGGTTTGTTGTTGGGTTTTAGTGAGGTGAGGGGGGATAATGTTATCTTGGAGGTAGGAAAATGTTTCTTGGTACCAAGGGGATTGAGGACCAACAAGGAAAAACACCATTTCTGATTCAAAGATATCGTATGGTGGCACTAGAAGCTACTCAACCAATAACTCACACTTTTGGTTGTTTGCGAGCATCTGCAAGAGGGAACCGATTGTGGCCATTGCATCAGCAACTCTATTGTTGGTTCTATAAATTTGATAAAATTGAATAAAGGTGAATTGTTGCTTGAAGCCCTCCACCTAACGGCTATAAGGGAGTAACTTGTCATCTTTAGTTTGGTAATCATCATTGACTTTCTTAATGACAAGCTGGGAATCGCCATAGACATATAGTTCCATGATCTTCCATTGGATAGCCAAGAGAAGTCTAGTGGGTAGAGCTTCATATTCCACAATGTTGTTTATGCATGCCAATGCTATCTTGTAGACTTAGGGATGCAGTCTCCTTGAGGTGCGAACAAAAATATTCCTGCCCTCGATCCATGTTGCGTGCAAGAACCATCAAAGTATAACTATCATTTTGTGGATGTGGCGACAATCATAATGGCATCATCAGGAAATTCTGTTATGAGGGGGTAGTCACCTTGAAGAGGAGCATCAGCCTTGATTGGTTCTCTATGACTTGTCCTTTGATTGCTTTTCAGTCTATGTACTTGATGTCAAATTTGCTTAGGAGAATGACCCATTTTGTTGTACGGCCCATGAGAGAATCTTTAGACAAAAAGTACTTAAGAGGATCAATCTTTGCTATCAATTTAGTCTTGTTGCTGAGCATATAGTGACACAGTTTTTGTGTTGAAAACCACTACAAGGCAAGCTATTTTTATAGGAGTATAATTGAGTTCATACCCCACAAGAGTGCAATTGATGTAGTAAATTGTATGCTCCTTGCCTTTGTCATCTATTTGCGCTAGTAATGCCCCCATGCCATTGTAGTTGTTGATATGTACAAAAGAAGAGGTTTTCCCTAGAATAGATGGCATCAAAACTGGAGGGAAGGCCAGATATCCTTTTAATTTGTCAAAGGCCATCTGACATAGGCAATCTCACTTGAACTTGGTGTCTTTGTGCAGGAGTTGTCCAAGTGTCTTGGGAGGAGGCATTTCCATGATAGCTTTAACCATGGATCCAATTCTATTCCTCTGTGAGAGATTATAAACCCTAGGATCTTTCCTTATGTAACCCCAAAGACACATTTCTTAGAATTGAGGTGCAACTTATATTTCTTGAGTCTCTCAAAGATCTTCCTTAGGACAGGTATATGTTCTTCTCTTGTTTTAGACTTGCCTAGGATATTGTCCACATAATCTTCCATTATACTGTGCAAAATGTCATGGAAGATGGTGGTCATTTCCTTTTGATAGGTTGTTCCTGTGTTCTTGAGACCAAAGGGCATGACTTGATAATAAAAGGTGCCCCAAGGAGTTGTGAATGTCATCTTATGTTGATCTTCTTCTATGATCCTGATTTAGTTATATTCGAAGAAACTATCCATCAGGGAGAGTATCTCATGTCCTATTGTGAGGTCTACAATCATGTCTATAGTTGGCAAGGGAAAGTCATCTTTTGAGCATGCTTTATTAAGGTCCTTGAAGTCTATGCAAATTCTTATGCCTCTAGAGGATTTTCGAATAGGTACAATATTTGAAACCCACTCAAGATAGTCTATGGGTTTGATGAATCCAACATCGAGCATCTTTTGAAGTTCTACTTTGAATTGGAGAGCAACCTGTGGATGCATTTTGCATAGTTTCTCCTTGACAGGTTTGGCATCTAGTCGAACAACAAGACTATGCACTACTAGTTCCAGATCAAGGCCTGGCATATCAACATAGGACCAAGAAAAGTCGATTTGTGTCTCTTGTAGGAAGCTCATGAATTTTATTTTTCTTGTTCCATAAAGGACTTAGCAATAAGCACATTCTTTGGATTGTCACCTGTTCCAATGTTGATGGTGTTGGTCTCCTGAATGAGCAAGCGTGATTTCTCCTTATGCGAGGGAACCATGGTAGGCAAGTCAAGACCCCCATCTTCTAGCGCCTAATCCAGGTTTTCATTAGAAGATGTCCTTTATTTTATTTTGTCCGAGTCCAAAGGTGCCTTAGGGAGGTTTTCACCAAGGGAATTTTAATTTTTCCGACTGAGGGAATTGACTTGACTACCAAAGTATGCCTCCTAGTTAAGCCGAATCCCATTTACATACGTATGATCTTTGAGATCTTGCATAGTAAGTAATGCCAAGAGGGCATTATCATCAACACAGATTCAAGAACAGGTGGTCCTCATTGATTCCAATCAATAAGTTCAGGATGGACCAGTTGAAGCTTAGATGGAGCGGTAGGGGAAGGAGTGACAAGGGTGATAGTGTTTATGTAGTTATCATTGAATATGTCATCATGGCACTCAAAGGGAACTTCATGGAATTCCTCTTCGTTAGAGTCTTCGACTTCAGCAGGAGGGTCTATTTAGGTACCAGTGATAGTGATCTTAGATATAGGGCAGTAATCCAAGCCCCTATTATTCTTGTAAGAGATGGAAGAGATGGGTGCTTTTCTGCCTTGTTCTTGTGGTCCAAGACCATGTCTTTTGTAACCCATCTTGTCTACTATGGTAGATTCCTTAGGATACATTTGTTTGGGGATGTTTGTAGGTGCTTCATCTTCTTCTCGGTATGACCAAGAGGTGACATCAATTTCCAGGCTCTCTTTATCAAGCAGGCCTCACTACTGGAAAGTAGTTTTTTTACACTTGATAGTGGGTTTCTTCTAGTTTTGTATTTCCTTCGACTTCCCCTATGACTTGGGAGAGGGTGAGAGTTGACCCACATAGAGAACATTTTGAAGTGTATACTCTCAATAACCATTATCAATGATCTTGACCTTGATCTCAGATTAGGATTAAGTGTATGCGACATTAGAGTGATCGGATGGTGGAGGCAGAACAAGTCAGCTGAGTGGACAATGGTCGGGGTAATTCCCTTCAAGTAGTTTGCAATATTGGAAGGGTTGCAGGTCAATAGGGAGTGTGATTTGTCTATCATTGATGGGGAATTTAAGACATTGGTGATATTGGATGGGATGGCTTGAATGGAGTGAATTCATGGATGTCCAAGGAGAATATTGTATGGGAGATCAAGGTCCAAGACCTGACATGTTGTATCCACTATTGCATAGCCCACTTCAAGAGGTAAAGTTATGATGCCTTTGGAAACTCTTTCTGCATCATCATAGGCTTTGATTGTGATCTTTTCAGATGTGTCGACGAGATCTTTAGAGATTCGCAGTTGTTTAATCAACTTGTATGTACAAAGGTTTAAGCCAAATCCACTATCTATAGGAGCCCTATTGATTGTATGCTTATGTATAACTGCCTCAATATGAAGTAGATTGTTGTGGGCTAGATCATCAGATGGTGCATCTTTGGATGTGAAAAAAGGTGGTGTTGTGCAATGAGGTTGTCGATAAGGGATTGGAATTGGGTTGCATTGATATTATCCGAGATCCCTGACTCTAGAAGAGCTTCTTCTAGGAACTCTTTCTGGACAAGTAAATCTTGAGGAGTTCTAGGATAGAGATCTGTGCAAGTTTCTTGCCGATATGATCGAGGATATTTTAGAGATGAGTAGAGGACATGGGGGGTGGAGGCAGAGCAGGAGGAACTCCCTAAAGGGTCACTCTCCCTCATCGGGTGGTAACATTGTAGTCATTTTGGGAATATGAAGTGGAAGGTGGGGTACCTTGAATGACTATTTTTCTTTTAGAAGATTGGTTGGACGATTGTGGAGGAGGGGCACCTTGGATGGTACCCCTAGTTCTATGAGAGGAGGGAGGTGGATCAACTCCTTGGATTGTGATGATGTTAACATGAGTATCGATAGGTTCTATGCGGCCTACCAAGGAATCAAAGTCGAAGACGTAATTGGTATAGTCATAATGAACTACATGAGATGATGAGGCTTTGTCCTTACCATGCTTAGCAAAAGGGTCCTGGTACATTTTGAGTTTATCGTTGGAATTAGCAGGCTTAGTTGTTGCAACTTCATTATCACCCTTGTCAATTAGGTCTTGGATGTAGTTCTACAATTTGATATACTTGTGCGTATCATGATCGTTGACACAATGGTAGTCATAATACTTGTTCTCATTATGCCACCAGGGTTTGGATTGATTTTCATCAAAAGGGCGTGTTATCAGAAAGACAATTACACCTGCCTTAACAAGCTTTTGGAAATTAACCTCAATTGGTTCAGCGACTGAAGTGTACTCACATTGGGACTAATTGTTGGAGCGAGGAGGTCGACCTTCGATGGAGACGTTGTTGCGATGTTGAGATTGATTGCGAGGGTCGGATTGAGTATTGAATAGGTTGTTGGTGGTGGTGGGTTTTGAAGGGGCAGCCATAGTCTGGACATGCTTGGCATCAACGACTCCATCGTTAAAAACATTTTTTTTTTAGGCCAATACTTTGGCTTATCATTGTAGGAGGACGAACCTTGATTGGATTTTAGATAGTGTTTTAATGTTTCTTCGTCTAGGAGGACACATTTTAAGGCTAGGCCCTTATTAGTGATTTGTTCAAAGGTGTCCAAGCATTGTTAAGTCAAAGATTTAGATAGTTCAGGTACCAAATTAGGTTGAAACAACTCAACTTGATTTGACTCTGGTATGTCCCATGGAAATTTCTTGATAAGATGTCACCACCTTTGGAGGAATTTGGTGAAGCTTTCTCTGAGCCTTTGCTTTGTATTGCATAGGTGCATCATGGAAACATTGTTCTCAATATTGTAGGCATAATGGGACACAAACTTTTCTGCTAGGTCTGGGAAAGACTTGATGGAACCATGAGGTAAGGCAGAAAACCAAGCGAGAGCAACCCCACTAAGACCTTTAGGAAAAAGTATTCTAAGGTAGACATCATTATAGGAGACCTCTTGACAAAGGATGAAAAATTCTCGGACATGGTCTCTAGGATCATCCTTACGTTTATACTTTTCAAACCTGGGCATTTCAAAACTAGGGGGATTAGGTGCAATTGAAATTGAGGGGTCATAAGGACAAGGACATATTTCTTCAAAATTATAAGGCCTTTTATTTGTCCCATCCTTGAAATTTTTGATAAGGTCCTTCATGTCCTAAATTTCTTTCAAAATATCGAGTTGTTGATTGTGGACATTAGGGACATAATGACCCCTATTAGACCTTGGAACTTGATTTGACACAAGTGGGATACTACCACTACCACCAATATATTGATAAGCAAAGCCAAGAGGTTGTGAGCTGTTTTGAGGATACGGACCACGAATGATACCAGTGGGAGGCAAGCTTGTGTCAATGTAATTGTTTGTGTTATTAAGAGGTACGGATGACCTCAGAGGATAAAAAATGTTCGAGCGGATAGAAATTGGAGGCAAGGTGGTCGCAGATGCGGATTTCGTAGGTAACAAATGAATAAGGGGATGAAGAATGGAATTGTTGACGAGGTCACCTTTTGGTGGTCTGTCAAGGATAGATCTATCAAAACCAGGGGGTAAGCATGCCCCTTGGGTGATGACTTGAGCTACAAGCCCATTGAGATCATGTTTGAAAAATCTTTCCATCATGTCTTTGATTGTAAGGATCTTCTATGAAGGATTGGACACGTGGAGAAAGCTCAGGTTGATCAATAAGTCGTTCTACCTCTTGTTGAGGATCTTGATCAAAGAGGTGACTAGTTTCAGGCATGTCATTGTTGCCTTCGGTGACCATCTTCACTTTTTGGGAGCGAGTCAAGACCATACACGGGTAACTTGAAGATGAAAGTGACGAAAGGACTTTGGAAATGATTTGGATTTGATGAGCAAGAGTGATGAAAGGACTTAGCAAGATTTTGATTTGGTTTGATTTGGATTGGATTGAAATTGATTTGGGACTTGGATTAGGACAAGATTTATTTGATTAAAATGACACCTTAGTCCTTGGATTAGAACTTAGATGAGGATTGATGGTGTGACCACGAAATAAGGTGACAACCAAGCTAGGAAAAATTAAGACCTTTATATTAAGAACAATTGATCAAGACTTCTTCTACTTAGGATAGACTTATGTTCCTAAGCAAAATAAGGCAAAAGGATTAGGGTTTTGATTAGCCCAAAATGGTTGAGAAAAGGTACTTGGGGGAGATTCTTTCCCAAGCACAAAAGCTAATTGATGATTGATTAAAGATAAAGGTCTAAATCAAACTTTCACAAAGTATTAACCTTAGGATGAGGTTGATTGATTAATTGGATGATTTGATTGGATTGATTGATTAAGGTTGATGATCAATTATGCTAAGTCCTTAGAAAAGGTGACAATGATTGTGGAAGTGAAAGAACGTTGATTGAAGATAAGGAGAAGAAAGGTTACCTTAGATGGACAAGTGACTCAATATGTGATTTGAGGATAGGGAAATTTGGACAAAGGAATACGACCACTAATATTAATGCCTTGGGATAAACCTGATCTTTGACATGGAAAGCACGGATTCTCAAAGACTCCTCATCAAACTCATTGTTGTGAACATGAAGGTAATCATGGAAACGATGCAAAAAGGTTCTATGTTTCAACAAAAATTTTTGACTCATATATAAAAACTTTTGATGCTTTAAGAGTTGCTTATAGTTGGGCTTTTTCTTCTTGACTTGGCGGTATATTGAATTCTTAGGATGCTTAAGGGACTTGGTTTTATGGTGCATGAATGAAACTGACTGCAAACTTAACTAGGGCAGAGACGTCGTAGCAGGACGAAGACATTGAAACAGTGAAGCAGAGACGCTGAATGATAGTTTTTTTCAAGGTGGAGACGTTGAAGGACAGTCTTGACAATTTTTGAGTGAAAATTTGGAAAATGTTTGATTTCTTCTACTCTTGGCAAGAAAATATCAAACAATGAAGACACATTGGGCAAGGGTAACGCTTTATGATAAGCGTAAAAGTGATTGGGGGCCTAGATTAGCCCAATGACAAAAATGCAAATGAAGACACATCAAGCATACATCCTAGGTTCAAAAATGGAAACCATTAGATGGGCCCCTTGCACAAAGTGATACCTCAAGTAAACTGGCAGATAGAGATTCTGGTGGCACTAAATTTCCTCTAGAGTACTAACTTCTCAGGCATACCAAATTCTCTTACCTCAAAGATCTGAGGATCTTTTAATCGAGGAATTCTTGTCTCATCTTGAGTGGGTACATGACAAGTAACTTCAGAGTACAATCTGCATCCCCTGCACCACTAATGTAGGATTTGACTTACTAAAACATGGCTCTTAGTACGGGACTCTCTTTTGTCCATATATGCTCTCTCCTTTGAGAGGCTTCCTTCTTGCAGAACACAAGTACTAGGGAAGTCGACGTAGGTAGGCAATTAGCACTCATCGTGAGGACTTTCATCCCACGTGTTTTATATAGCGGCTAAGAGTTGACTCGGTTAAGAGCCCATTACCGCTTGGGTTGTGCTCCCCTCACTTGGCCTTATGGGCTACTCAAGGGACAAACCCTCTATCTATAAAAATAAAAATCGAGCATCGCTAACACTTTTCTCATGCACCCAAGATAACGAAGATTAGGGGGAGAGGATAGTGTGTGTTAGCCCTGGGACCGCTCTACACTTGCAAGTGCACAAAAACATGGTAGACACTTGTTCTTTTTAATCCCACAAAAATAGATTATCTAATTTAGAATGCAATGAAACAAACTACTACTAAAGGAAAATGATTTGTCTTTGGCCAACATGCTACAAAAAAAATCTAGTAGTTTGGTAAAAATGTCTTGGACTCATGGAAAGAACCTATAAAACTCAAAATTTGATTAATAACTAAAAACCCTACCTAATCCAACGCAAATGCTGAAGTACGGCATAGGCGTCGAACATTTGCACAGGGGTCGAAGTGAGGCATGATGCTAAAATGAAAAGTGCGGGAAAATGATTTCAAATTTCAAATATTAGACTAAATTATATACCTGCAGAGACGCTAAAGCAGGGCATAGATGTTATTCATCTGTGCAGATGTCGAAATAGAACGCTACAGAAAACGATTAGCTGGTAGAAAAATCAAAATTCAAAATTTGAATTAGGGTGACAAAACGGGCTCAGCGGAGACGCCAAACCAGAGCACAAACGTTGAACGTCCACGCAGACACTAAAGCATCAATGCACAAAAATATTGCCTAATTAGTCTAAAAGATCTAAATTATTGCTAAAAACCAGAATATTATTGAAAATAGTAGTCACTAATTTAAATATTTTTGTGATTTCTAAACTAATTTTTTGATGTTTTTGTGCTTTTTAATAAAAAAGAGTTAAAATAGAAAGGAAATGTAAGAAAAACTATCTAAGAAGAGACATTGAAATAAAACATAGATGTTGATATGAAACTTGCAAGAAAAACAAAGTGGGAAAATTTGAATTTTAAACTCAAACATCGATTTTGCACGTAGACGTTGAAGTAACAAAGTAGAGATGTTGAAAGATAGTCGGAAACGTTGTTCCACTAACCTGCAACTAAAATCCTTCAAAATGGACAAAAAAGATTAGTGATAAGGGACATGGGTCCCACCGGGCATGCCAAAATGAACCAAGGAAAAATGAGTGTGAGGGTGAATGGTTGATTTCAATCAAAACGTGCATAAAAAATTCAAATAAACACAAAAGATACCATTATACCTTCACTCGGTCTTCTCTTGCTCCTCGGATTGAATCTTTGATGAAGGCAATGATGTGCCCTTCCTTTGCTTGATTGGATTGCTTCATAGATATGGGTGTGAAATATTCTCCACTACACAACAACAAGATTAAATGGCATGATGGATGCAAGGTGCGTGGAAATGGCTTATTGTGGATGAATTTGACTATGGTTTGGATGCTATGAGAGATATCCTAGGCTCAAAGTAGTAGCATAAGATTGTATGAAAATGAGATATGTAAATGAGGGGAGGAGACCCCAATTTATAGATTTGAGAGGGCTAAAATGGAGGTACAAGACCAATTTGGAATGGAGGGTGGAGATTGAATAAAAGTGATGGGAAGGATTGAGAGGACACGATGTGGAGACCAAGAGATTTTCCATAAAGGCATTTCTTGTCTCCACACTCCTCTAGGTGTATCAGGAAGAGATCCCTAGGCACATTGCAAGAATAAAAGGAATTAAAAATTCCTTGGGAAGGTACAAGGGAATTAAAAACTCCAAAATAGAAGATTGCATGGGGAGAAGAAAAGAGAAGAGGAATTTAAAAATTCATTGAGAAGAGAGGGCATGGGAATGTGCAAAGGATTTGAAATCCTTTGACATGACCAAAGTAGGTGAATTTAAGGTTTTGGGAGATGGAAGGGACAAACTATCTATGGCGAATGGTTGACTTGTCCCTAATCATGGTGATTAGGATTGTGCAAATGATTAAGGAAGGAGATTAGGTGAGTTAATGAGATTAGAGGGCAAGTGGATAAGTTAGGAGGATTTGACAAGAGGAGAGAGAATGAGTGTAATAATATAAAATTGAGAAATAATGTTAATCATGCTTCTACAAAAATTAATTAAGCTAAGTGAAGATTAGAAGAAGTGATTTGTAAGAATCACATGGCTGAGTTAATTAATTATGATTAATTAACTTAGAGGAATTTAGAAGAATTAACAATTTAAGGGACTTTCGAGGAATGAGAAATATAATTAATTTATTGACAAATTAATTATTGGACTATAGTGATAAAATTAATTAGACTTGATTTAATTAATTTTAAGAGGAATAAGGATAACAAAATTAAATTAAATTTATTATGTAGAAATGCTAAATTAATTAAATATTTAATTAATTTTAGACGTCTACAAATATGTTGACCACCCTCCCCTTGCTATAATTATAAATTTATAATTACTTTTAACTTGGGCTATCGTAGTGAAGGCTAAATCTTTGATTTTTCCTTCTTAACCTAACATCAAAACCAAAAGATTCAAAATTATGAACTAAAACAATTTCTTCCTTGTCATCAAAAAAATTTGTTGATAATAGCCACTTTTCAATATCTTTTATCAACTATGTCCAATTTAACACCACCTTCCTCAAAAAAAAAGAATAACCCTTGTTGCAAAAACATAATCTTGTTGAAATCATATTACATCAATATTTTCATTATCAAAATCAACACCATGATGCAAATCATTACAAATATTACAAAGATTAGTAAAATCTTCAAGAGATATCACTACAATACATTGCAAAGGTAAATGTAGCAATTGCAATTCCATGCACTAGGGATTATCTTCCATGAAATTTACATTAGGCTTGGGTTAGGAGTATCTTTATTGGATGAACCTTTTTTATTATTGTAAACCGGCTTGTCATTATGCCAATTAGTATTATGGTTGATCAAATAACTTTGGAAGTTTATCTTTCTTTTGATAATTGGGTCTACCATAGGACATGCCCTTTTCGTTGTGATCCAATTTGTAACTTAGGCCTTTTAAATCACTCATCAACTTATTTAACTTGTCCTTCGATGTAGCCACCTTATTCTGTTGTCTCTGAGGATTCTCAAGATTTTCACATAATCTCTCTTGTATACTTTACTTGATGCTTTTCTATTACTTTATATATGATTAACAATCTTAAAACCATCTCTTAAAGATTGAGTATCCTTGTCCCTCAATTGATAACCCATTTTAGCATCAAAAGTACTGTTGGATTAAATTAATATTTACTCTATCCTTGAATTCCACTTAAATATTAGTTGTCATAATTTAATATGTCCTAAGTGCATACGTATTTGTACTTGGGTAGTTGGATGTTACCTACTCCATACCTACCCTCACACCTCATTGGTGCTCACATCCTAACTCTTGTATTTATAAGAAAGACTCTATCTCAATACATTTTATCTTTTTGATGATTTATCATTTCTCTATTTCAGCTGGCTGCATAACTGATTTATTGTTTGCAGGCTGACGATATTCGTGTGTGTTTGGCATAATGTCTTTGGCTTTGATTTGCATTATTATCTAATCAGGCTCATTTCTAGTGATTTTTGAAGCAATGCCTCCTAGTGTTACCATTACAACCATCAATTATTTTGGCTTGTATTCATTGGTGAATGCGTCATTTTTTGTGGCATTTGTATTCATACTAGAGATCCATATGGTTGGATTGGCTTCATTCTCCAAGTTGCGACATTGATTTGTGTTGATTTGTAGAAGATTGATTAATTGGCGACATTCATTAGTACTTGAGCCTCTTTTTGTGAATCGATACTATACACAGGTGTTTACTATTGTGGCTTTATGGCTATGTTTGTGGGCAGATTCTCATTTGTGTTGTCATTTTATTGTTGGTTCAGTCTCATTACAAGGGTGGCTATTTGACCACAGATCTTGGTTGGAGAGTGGCTATACTTTGTTCGATTTGTGGATGCACATACATCTCCAAGTGTTTTATGCTTTGGCTCTGCACCTAAGTTGGTTTGGAGGCAGATTGAGTTTATTTGCATGACACTTCACTCATTTCTAGTGGCAAACCTAGTTATTGTTCTTTCGTTGCATTGTGCAAATTTGTTTAAAGGCTCGATTCACATTTCACTCAGCCTCATAGCTGGTATTTTTCATGAGCCATGATGGTTCTTGTTTAGCCCATAGATTTGTTTATTGCTTGGGCTACATTGAGATTTCATACAATTTGATTGGGCTCACGACCAAGACGATGCCTTTAGGTCTGCCAAATCTGCAAACTGTCTATGAGGTTGTCATTTCTTTTATCCCTTGGCAACTTCCTTCTTAGTTGGCACATATCAACATTTGTATTTCTGTTAGGCCCTTATCATATTGTGCAATATCTGCTCACCCATTCTATTGTGGTGACTTCATATACCTTTACTATTTGATTGGTCGATTTATGCGATAACACTTTAGCATTCTAAAGTTTGGAGCAAATGATCAATTAGGTTTTTGGTCCTCTGTCATGAAGAATCATAATTTGGATTTCTATTTATCCCATATGCATTGAGTGGTAGTCTTTGGGATTTATCCCATATTTATATTGTAATATGGAATTTTTCTATTTATATAGATTGCATTGCACCTTGGCTGTTGTGAGCTAAAAGCTCATGCTACTTGTTTCCCTCTAACACACATTGGGACTTATTGGCGGCATTTGGTGATTTGGCTGATTGTAGTGCTTGTGCTTGGAGGTACCCATGTTTGTGATCTTTTGGAGGTTTTAGAAACTTCAGTTGAGATAGTTGCTTAGCCTTCACTTTCATGTGAGACTTCCGTCATTCCTAATCTGCGAGATTATCATTGTCTTCTTCATTGGGATTCCTATTTGACAGACATTGGTTATTTGTCTTTGGATCTTGTTCGCTATAAAGATCTTCTACCTTGAATGTTACCGACAACTACATTAGCTCAAATGTTTTGTTGGGAAACATGAATTGGACCTCCCACTTGAATAGCCCCTATCCATCCATTTGTCTTCATATGTTAGGAATCTACATTTATTTTTTATCTACTCCTCTATTATATATTTAGGGGAGGAGCACTAACATTAATTTTGGGATCTGGGTTTGGATTTATTGGGACAATTAGAGGAATCCATTGTTGAGAGCTTGAACTTCCACTATTTATAGTAGAAATACTCTAATATGTACTTACATGATAAGGACACTCCAAGAACAGAATATTGAACTAATAGGGTTACTAAATTGACCAACATTTCTCAAACTATCAATTCTCCTTTTAAGATCATCCTGACTTCCCTTGCCCCCATAGCTTCAATCCTATCCAATTTTTCTCTAAGCTTATTGAGTTCTTTCAACAACTTGTCCTCACTCTCCCTCTACTTTACAAATGAAATGCTTTTGAGGAAAGAGTGCAAATATTGGTATCATTATAAGGTTTGAAAATAAAAGTAAACAGATCATTATACAAATAAGGGCCAATTTCTTGTCTTGTAGGTTCAATAACAATACTTACAAAGATATTCTTAGTAGGATTGGATATTTTAGGATTGACTTGAGAAAAGACTTTTTACTTTAGGTCATGTTCTAAATAGATTCTTTCACTTTCTTTCACAAGATTATTCATTATCTCATGATACATAGGACCCCTCAAATACTCAGCATTAACAACAACAATATTCATACTACTACAAGAGGGTGTAGCTTTATCATTTCTATCCAGACTTTGTCTTGGAAAAGGGTCTCTTGGAGTAGAAGGCTTGCATGTATCTTTTACCCTCTAGGTCTATTTTTCCATTTGAAGTTCTCCTACCAATTTCTTTCTAGGGTCACTTTGGAATAATTATCTTTTCTTGTCCATATTGAAAAATAAAATTCATATTGTGCTTAGCGGTATGGAGATTTCATCCTCAATGCCTAATTAAGGGGAAAATAATTCAAAGAACACAAGGGGATTAACAAATAACTAACACAATACTTTGTAGATTTTGACTCAAGGGAGAAAAATATGTCAACAACTTCAAACTCTTCCCATAGCATATCATTAGACTCAACAATATTTCTTGGTCGAGTAGCTTTTCTTTAATCCTCCCAAGTAGAGTCACCAATCATTGGTGTTCCCAACTAATTCCTAGTTGTTCTCTCAAGAATTTTTCATATTTTGTAATAAAGAGCATCAGGAGGCTAGCCAACAAACATGAAATGTAATTCCCTCTACACTTTAGGCTCTGCAAACCTTGGTGGGTTTTTCTTTCAATAACATTCAATAATGGTGAGAAATTTTAACTATATATTATTGTATTAGACAAATTCTCATAAATTTTGTCAAGTATTCATATGATACAACATGAAATTGGATAAATTATTTATAACATTTGAGACCCATCTATGAGAACACAAAATAATTAAGAATAACTTAAAAGTTTTCTATGACTTGTCATTTTGAAGGTTGGTTCTAGGTTTCAAGCATAACTCATTGTTCAAATTGGTACCTTGACTAGGTTACAGAGTGATACAATCGCATCTCCTCACAACAACCTAATGTATCTCAATGGATAGTTAGCATTATTTCCTAACAATAATGCATCCAACAAATGGCATCCACTATAACTCTACTTAGTAATCCCTATATAACACAACAATTTCAATACTTGGTTGAAAGAAATTAATTTATTGCTTGAGTAGAAGCAATTGGCAAAATACATATTGCAAAAAGATACAAAGATGAAGTTAAAGATCCTAGATCATTTTATTCATGAGAAATTTTTGTATTACATGTTGGAGACAATTACAACTAGAGCATTTTTATATTGCAACCAACATACCATTTCTATTACAAAGAACTTTCATTTACAAACTATTGTCCCTATAACTTAAGACAAAACTTGAAATCCCTAAACTAAGCCCACCCAATTACAACATCCTAGAAGAAGTTACAATGAGGCTTATGACCCATTTTATAAAATAATGCAAGCATGCAATCTTATGAGCCAGGACCATATGGCACATGCGTCTCATTTTGCATTTGACAAATAACATTTTATGTTAGAATATAATAGGATGTAATCTAATTAAAATTTTATATATCTCTTATATTGACCAAATATGGTTGAGGCCATTGAGAAGTTTGAACCTATAGTGGAGACATCTGAAGAAGACAAAAGTTGAAAGAGAACTTGGGCAACACTTCAAAATATCATTGCAGATGAAAACTATCACTTCTCATGTCATCAATCAAACTAAGATGTTGATGTTGAAATGTGATGACCAATTGAAATAACAATATACACTTATTCTTTGTATTTTTCTAACCATGAAACAAAGACTTTCTCTACAGACCATAAAAATGCTAACACCTTAGCAATTTTATCTATATGTGTATTGTACTTGTAGACTTTCATCCATCATGTCCCTTTCAAGGAGTCGGTTTTTATTTTCCCTTGGCCGAAGTTTTAAATATTGCATCCTCACATCTTCCATGTGGCGGCATGACTCGCGTTGTTTGAGCTTCTCTTTTCCCTTTGTTAGGAAGCTGCGAGAGGTTGTTGCGTGTCAGGTTGTCTTTTCACTCTCCTTTGGTGGACCTGCGATTTTAAAAGTGTTTTAAGTTTGTGCCATTTGGAAATTCCTCACGAGGCGCCTTATGCAGTTTTGTTAAATTCCTCGATTGCTCCCTCCTGCTGCCACATTTTTCTTGTAGAAACCACTGAGCGACCTTGGCATGCGTTTTGAGATAATCGGGCATTTGTCACCAACAGTACATAGTCCAATAATGGTCACGGGTTTTTCCATTTTGGTCCGGTTGTTAGAATATTTGGTGACGGTTGTGCTAAAGGTCGAAGTTGTTTTATCCAGCTTATCATCAGGTTGTTTCACAGTTATTAACAGTGTTGCCAACGGTGCATATGGTTATTTTTTCTCTCTATTTTCTTCGTTAGGCCGTTGGTTCTAGATTATATAAGTGATTCTTTTTGCTTTTGTAGGGGTTCATATTTTTTAGAAGAGAAATATAGACAATTGTTATGTGAATTGCGCCTTTAACTTGTGATTGTACTCCTGAAATTGTGATAATCAAATTGTGCCTATGGCCTTTTATGATCACTATTTTCAGTGTGCATGAATATTTTTCTATGCATTTTGTAATTTCGTATAACTTCTGGAATATATGTTGTAAGACTGTACAGATTAAACTATGTCTTTTTAACTTGTTATCTGATAGATGAATGGTAATTGTTGCATTAATGGGTTGTTGTTTATATTTCAATCTTGATTTTTTGGGCATGTAGATTGTTGAATGGGCCTTAGAGATGCATGTATGTGAAGTTTCTCTATGCTTATAGCATACTAAAATCATTTCAGTGCATCACTATAAAGTAGCTTTGTTTTAAGTTTCCCTTCTTCCCCTTTTCTCCCCCCATGTATAAAGAGTTGGCTTCTAAAATTTCGAAGGTCACTCAATGAACACATGGAGGTCCCCCATCACCAAGTTTGCCATAAGGTTGTTCTCCTAGAAGCACTTTTATTGATCAACAACTCTTTTTTTGGCACGCCCAGTGGGACCATTTTTGCTTACTTTGTCTAAAGAGGGTGTATGAGCAATAGACCAGTTACTAGAAGCCAAACTGCATCAAATCCAAGTTTATTGCTACCAACCCTAGTTGCAATCCAAGCGGTATCAGGAGTTGGAGTGCCTCCAAGAAATTTTGACACTTGGAATAGTGGGAGCCCTCTTATCCCACTTGTCCCTCCTGCTCAATGGGATACTATCCCTACCTCCGAATTAAAAGCATTACCAAAATTCATCAGAGATGGTTCTAAGACCCCAAGGAGTATTTACAAGATGTGGTCGATGTGTGCACTATACACAATGTCACGCAGCAAAATGTAGCATTAAGATTGCTTGCAACTCCTTTCAATGGAAAAGCCCAAGATTGGTACAGATCTCTCACGCAAAATTCAATAGGAAGTTGGGACCAACTAGGAGATCATTTCTTTGAGTGGTTTACAAAAAAGGGAGATAGATCTTCTGTTATGCAGCAAATGATAACGATAAGAAGGGCTCTGTTGGAGGCTGTAACTAATTTCAATACCAGATTCCAGAAGACTTGGCAAAGAATACCTATTGTTTACGGTGAAATGGATACAACAATAACAATATTGGAAGACTAAATGAATTCAACCACAAAAACCCTAGCCTAACAAAAACAAAGATCCACCATAACATATGAAGATTGCCTAAGACAATGCAAATCAAATGAAATCACAAAGATTATACCATTGTGTGGGGGAAAAAGTGAGACTAGGCTAACATGCCCTAATCTCACTTTCAACCACACACTTGTGGAATATGAAAGAGCCTAGAGATATCACACAATTGGCTACTTCTTTTTGTGGAAGAGAGAGCCACGGGATACCTATTAGGATTTCTATTCCTTTGTTGCAATTGAAAGATAAAATGATGCAAGTTCAATCCCTAACCCCAAAGTGCAAGTATGAATGAATAATGAGATTGCAAAATTGAACTTAAACAATGGAAAGCTATAAACACAAGGACAAGGCAAGAATAAAAATGTGTACCCGGTGTTAAAATCTGAGTGAAAATGTTCGGGACGGGGGTGCGGGCGCCACTGTCCTGATTCTGCCCCTGAAACTGCTCCGGAAACTGCTATTTTTGCACTCTGGAAAAGCTGTCAAAAATGCTGAAAATGTTGTCTGACAGAGGAACCAGGGCACCCAACGCCCCTGTCCTAGCAGGACTAGGGCGCCCCACGCCCCTGTCCTAGTCTTTTGCTCTGAAATTTGGTGGGAAGATCGGTCTCAGTCTGCAACTTGCGGCGTCATCCGAATTCCGAAACCTGCACTTATATCTGAAAAGGTGTTTTGGGCGGCTATATAGGGTTTTGCCTTAGTCAAACCCCCACTTCGGTGATTTCCACCTCCATGAATAGCCAAGTTGTATTGTAAAAGTAATGTGTGTGCAGACCTTGTGTGTGTGCAAGATCCTAAAATGCAAATAAGCAAACTAGAGCAACCTAGAAAGTAAACCCTAATTGCTTGTAAATGATAATGTAAATGCTCTAAATCAAGATGCAAAGTGATCTAAAGCATGAATAAGTGATATGTTGAAGCTTATGCAAAGACATGAAAACAACATGAAATCATACCCAACCCCAAGGGAGGGGTACAAGCCAATCTTCAGTCGGTGATCTCCTATTGCTCTTCAATGTCTTCAAAGCCCTAAATGGATGAATGAAATTGATGGATGCTTGATGGACGAATGTTGAATGTTGTTGAAGTCTTCAAAGATCTACTCTTTCGCTGCATAGAAGGTCCTTGAAAGCCAAAATTCCCATAATCGGATCCTTTCAAACGAAGAAAGAGAGCTCTTATATATGAAACCCTAGGTCGTAATTTCAACTTTTGGCTGACCTAGAGATTGAATATCCCACCAATTTCTTGGGGTTAAGCTTTATTTTATGATTGGATCGCGCTCCTAAATTTTTAGGAAAAATGTCCGGGACCATGTGCACTCCGGGCGCCATGGTCCTCTCCGGGTGCCATGGTCCCGACAAATTTTCACCAAATTTTCAGGGCCATCGGATATGATGATTTTAGAGAGAATCTCGAAGTTACAGGTGATTTTGAGATGTTTTGACCCCCGAAATCAAGCCCCCAAGTTCAAAATAGGACCTAATTAGGGTTTTTGATTGAATGATGTATTGGAAGAATAAAATGAAAGGGGCACACTTTAAT
Source organism: Cryptomeria japonica (assembly GCF_030272615.1). Taxonomy (NCBI): domain Eukaryota; kingdom Viridiplantae; phylum Streptophyta; class Pinopsida; order Cupressales; family Cupressaceae; genus Cryptomeria; species Cryptomeria japonica. The sequence continues at coordinate 132,141,403 of NC_081410.1, read as the reverse complement.
GAAAAGGGCCCAACTTTATGATATGGAAGATGATGAAATAGAACCTTAGACCTAATTAATTTGATTAATTAAGTGCTAAAGGGGAAATGCAATGCAAAATACAAAATGCGCCAAGGCGGGTGCTAAACTAGGTGTGAAATTGTACCACCCTAGCAAGTGCGTACAATTTACAACGCTACAACCATCACATGTCCAATAGGGTTTGAATCTCCATTCTTCCCATCTCCATTGATCTTGCTTGATATATTTGCTCTTATATTTTATGTGTGCACAAGAACTCAACAAAGAACGGAATGTGGTTGCAAGTAGGATCGCATATGAAAAGCGTAGTATAGTCAAGTAGTCGGATAGTTAGTTAGGGTTTAATAATGAAGGAAGCATCTGCTTATATAGAAGACATCATATGAAATGGAGGGCTAAGATTGAGAGGTGTAAAAGGAGGTCGGCTATGATTAGAGGGTAGGTAGAGAAAATAATAAAATAATGAAAGGGGGTAGGTAGTGTATGAATTAAGAGATGAATGACATGTGTCATGGGTATAAAAGGTTAATGAATTAATTAAATAAATAAAGATTTATTTAATTAATAGAGGAAGTGGGATCAATTAAATAAATAAAATATTTATTTAATTTAGGAAAATGATAATTTAAATAAATAAAAGTATTTATTTAAATGAGAGATAAAGCTAGAAGAGGATAAATGAATTAATTAAATAAATAAAGATTTATTTAATTAATAGAAGAATTTGGCTAAAGTAATTAAATAAATAAAATATTTATTTAATTAGACTGGACAATTTTAGGTGTCTACATTTTGCCCCTCTTTGAGACAATGCAGCTTGTCGCGTTGTTTCAAAGAAGATAAGATGAATTGATACAGAGTTGCCCCAAGATGGGAATGATATGCCCCCTCGAGAGATTGGATGAAAATGTCTGGAAAGATCGCAAACAATCTCTCGATAAGAAAGAAAGGCTAGAATGGACTGACCAAATAGGATAGAGTGACAGAGTCACGGGATAATGAAGACTAACTCGGGAGACGAGGGCTAGGGTAGTCTATAAAATAGACCACGAGGGGAAAACATCCTCATTGTCATCTACACCTTCAAGAGATCAGAGTGCAGAGCGAGATAGAGCAGCAGTAGTCAGCAGTGATGGCAATGATTCACAGATTTGATCGTGTTCGTCGATTTCAGAGGCCAGTAGAGGCAGGAGAGCCGGTAAGTACCACAAAACCTCCTTGTACTTTGTCACATTAATTGTTTTCAATAATGCATGCTAGATAAGGTAATAAATGCGCTCTAGGATAGGGTCCAAAAAATGTCAAAAATGTCCAGACGCGTTTGTGTTGGTGCCAGGCGCGTCTGAGTTGGTGCCAGGCGCGTCTATGTTAGGAAAAGCGTTTGTGCAAAATGTGGTCATGTCTGTGTCATGCAGGCATGTCTATGAAATTCAAGCACGTCTGTGTAAGGGAGGCGCGTCTGTGCAAAGCATTGGCACGTTTATGTTTTTTAGGCGTGTCTGTGCAGAGCAGGCACATCTATGCAGTCTATAAGTGCGGTTATGTCAGGAAAGCACGTGTGTGTCTAAAAATGTGAATTTGTGTCTTCTAGGTCAAATCGACAGGTCTGTGATGAACATACGTTGTCGATTGGATAAGCTTTCTGAGAGGATACACTCAAGCAGGTCCTCTAGGGAAGACTAGGATAGGTCGAGGCACTTTGTGATGAACAGGGAGTACAAATATATGAGCAGCACTTTGTGATGAATAGTGAGTGCAAATGTGAGTAGCACTTTGTGATGAACAGGGAGTGCCAAACACATAGTACTTTGTGATGAACAGGGAGTACCACTAGGATAGAAGCAACACTTTGTGATGAATAGTGAGTGTCACTAGGATAGAGTACCATATGTATGTAGATAAAAGTAGCATTTTGTGATGAACAGTGAATGCCACTAGGACTGATATGATTGATTTTCTTGACTACAGAAGTATTTGCCTATGCTGGAGTCACGGGAGAGATTCCCATCGACTCAGAGGTTGCGACCAGAGTTGACGTTTGAGGACCGAGTTGTGATTGAGGCTATGGGATTGAGACATATTCTGTATGTGCCTGAGTTTCAGGCAAACATGGGATTGTTGACTGCACTGGCGGAGAGATGGCACTCTAAGACTTGCACGTTCCATTTGTCGATGGGTGAGATGACAGTCACCGTGGAGGATGTATATAGGATTCTACAGATATCGATCGATGGGGAGCTGATTCCTTATGATCGAGACGGAGACAGGGATGCCCTAAGATGAGTGTTCTAGGATCCGGCATTGGAGATGAGGGCTGGACATGTTGCTTGGCATACCATGGCAGCGACAGGGTTAGCGCTACCAGTGGTACTGGGAGGAGTGATTAGTGGGTTCTTGTGTCCAAACAGAGTGACACGAGGGTTGGCTATGGGCTGGGGAGGTGCACTGGAGACACTAGTTACTCAACACACCAGATATGCCTAGGGACCGTGCATGCTGGCACATTTATATTATGAGCTGCATCAGATTGTGTACCACAAATCAGTGGGATTGGGTTGTGGAGTGACATTGCTATAGGTGTGGGCATATGAGCATCTGCCAGTGACATGGCCGATACACTTCAGGGCAGGGGCCATGGATGCAATTTTGTGCATTTGTACGATATGATCACCTCGTAGCCACGGATTGGCAGGTTGGAGTACTGGCGGTGGGCTATAGATGAGATTGATATGGTTATATGCAAACCATACCTGGGATGCGAGCAGTGGGAGGATGATGCAGTAGAGCTACCCTACACCTTCCAGAGTAGGTATCTGATTGGGCAGATGCCTTATGTACTAGAGAGGCAGCTGGTTGACAGGGTGGGCAGGTAGTTTGGCAGGATTCAGCGGATGCCACGGGGTTCTGGTATGTACACGCGGACGATCAAGGATCAGGCACACTTTGGGCCATTGCTATCATATGATCAGGTTGTTACACAGCTAGTGGAGATGATGCCCTTACCCTGGGACATGTGGCCAGAGATCAAGGATGCCGACGTGGATGCAGAGTACACAGTGTATTGGGTCGAGCATCCATTCTCATGCCTGATAGATCTAGGAGAGCCGCTAGATGGAGATGGTGGTGGGGATGGTGACAATGATGGAGATGATGGAGGGAGAGGCTGACAGAGGAGGCAAGGTGTAGTTGGAGAGAGGAGGGTGGCGCCACAGAGGGAGGGTGGAGAGGACAGATAGGCTCAGATTGTGAGGGGTCGCGGTGGATTGCCGCTACAGGTGCCAACAACATAGGGTCCCAGATAGGTGCAGGGACAGGGACAGAGGTAGGTATAGGTTCAGCCACCAGTACAGGCACAAGCATAGGGACAGGCACCCGTACAAGGGGAGCCACAGGCAGAGGCACAAGGGGCCGAGGCAGAGGAGGATGAGCTGGTTGAGCTGAGGGAGATCTTCCAGGGACAGGCAGATAAGATCCAGGAGTTGGAGAGGGAGAGGGATCGACTGAGGAGACAGCTCAGAGATACTGAGCGGGAGCGGGACCAAGCCATTCAGTGCTACACAGAGGCTGAGACAGCACTGAGGGCTGGGAGGTAGGCGGCAGAGGACACAGTGGCTGGATATGCCTATGTCCTATGGGCAGGAGAGGAGATAGGCTACTAGCAGGATCTATATTATGGTGCAGTGCCACCAGATTAGCGAGCGAGGAGCTTCCACAGACCATCGCGGACAGCGACAGCTACGGGAGGGAGCCAGAGGTGATAGGCATCCAGCGGTGGGGTTATGGGTCCTCCACCACCACCAAATAGAGGGGAGAGGAGAGATGATCCTGAGGCAGGTCCTTCTAGGGCTTAGATTCCGTCGAGGCCAGGTGGCTCCGAAGGAGGGAGTTCATCATAGCCATAGAGGGCTCCCTATGTATCAGTATTGTACCATTTTGTATTATGATGTAGACACCTACGGGTGATTGTAGCCATGTGATTTTGACATCATTGTATCATAACACTTTTGATTTATATATATGAGATGATTCATCTTTGCGGTAGCTATATGCATGTGTACCTATGTGATGAGATGTTTCATGGTGTCTGTTTCTATGTGATGGATTATGATATGGATGCAAATATGTACATGATGAAATGCCATATTTTTGTTCTTTTATGTTTTATATGTTATGCATATGCAAATGTGAATGTATGAAATGCAGATGAATATGATAATGCAGATACTATTTACATGATGAGAATGTAAAATGTGTTAACATGTGTTGTGTGCAGGATGTGATGTAATTGTGATATCTATATGTATGTATGAAATGTTTAATATGTGGTAATGCAGGTGCAACTACATGAAATGCAGATATTTTTGGTGTGTCATTATACTCAGTCATGTGATAGTAGGCTATGAAGACTCAAGAAGGATGATGGAAGTCAATCAAGAAACGGGGATGGAAGATAGAAGATATGAAAGTGAAAGAGCTTCTTGTGTGTTATCATCATTCAGCTTTATTATGGCAAGTAGGCTATGACAATTGAGGCATATGTTTGACCCAAAAAGTCATTGTACTTGTTTGCATGGAGATAAGATAGTCACAAACAAGGAATGTCCCAATTCATACTAGACTCACAGTGTCCTCATATCCTTGGACAAGTCATAGCATTACTAAGAGACAATCCACAGACAGCAAAGAAAAAAATAGGTGACGATACCCCATCCTCGCCTTTCTAGTCAAAGACATCCTGAAAAAGCTAAAAGACATGCCACCAAAAAGATAAAATCAAAAGAAAACCAAGACTCGACACCAACATCCACTATAGTCCTCAAGTTTAGTGTCTCTTTTCACTTGTATAAGTCTTATTTGATTGTGGTCACAATGTTTACTTTCACAAAAAGGATAGATAGCACTGAACCATATGTTGTCTGAGTCTGTTGAAAGATTTGATTTGTTGAAGCACATTGTTGCTGCCGTGTCTCATCTGAAACTGACTGAATCCATGAAACTGATACTTTATTGTGGAGAAGACGGAACTTGATTGTGGATTGGCAATGCAAGTGTTTTTTTATTGCGGATTGTGCATGAATAGACTGAAGAAAAGTGGAAGAAACTGTACTCCTCGAAACATGTGATGCTCTCAGTTCCACAACCATCACTTAGACGTAGGATTTGCCTTAGCCACAGATAGGAGCTGATTTATTATGGATGGAAAAGGATGAAAATGAAGGTTATTATGAATGGCTAACCAATCTTAGGTAGATCAATAACAAGCCATGATGGGAATGGGTAAGTGTGTTATGAATGAATAGGTCGTGAGTGTGTGCAAAGTGAAGTGATGAAAGAGAATCCTGAAGGAGGGAGGAGCAATGTCTCTACGCATGGCGCTGGTGACCCATTTTTCACCATGGTACTTGCCCAGGGCGCCACCGAAGTGGTTTTCACCATTGGACGAAATTATTTCTTTTTACTTTTTTTGATTTTTTCAATGTTTTTTGTGTCACAAGGCGCCTGTTTGCCAGATTTTCACCAAGTAACGATTTTTTTGCTTTGTGATTTTTTTGTATTTTTGAAATTTTTGATTTTTTTTTTGTATTTTTGAATTAGGATATTCCAAAGAGCTATGTGTAGAACATGTGAAGGTGCATGTTGTTGATAGGATCCTCCAAAGGTTCGCCCTCTGTGGTTGAGAGTTGATATGCACCAGATCCATATGCTGTTGTAATGATGTAAGGACCAAGCCAATTTGGTTCGAACTTGCCCTTCTTCTCTCTATCTTGCTAATTTTTGGGGTTTTCTCTAAGAACCAAATCACCCACCTCAAATGTGCAAGACTTGACTTTGTGATTGTAGCTGTGACTCATTCGTTGTCGATAAGCCTTGAGATGATTAAAAGCAGTTTGTCTTCGTTCATCCAATAGTTCAAGTTCTTGTAAGCGAGAGACCCTATATTCTTCATCACTGATAATGTTTTGCAAAGAGACTCGTAAAGAGGGTAGCTCAACCTCAATAGGCAAGATAGCTTTAGTGTCATAGACAAGTGAATAGGGTGTAGCTCCTGTAGGTGTGCGGACACTTGTGCGGTAGGCCCAAAGTGCGGGATTAAGTTGGATATGCCAATTACGGCTAGCGTCGTCGACTGTCTTTTTTAAGATTTTAAGGATTGTTTTATTAGACGCCTCAGCTTGACCGTTACCTTGGGGGTAATATGGTGTGGAGAAATGATGGGAAATATGGAAGCGGTCACAAAGTTTATGAACATCCTAATTTTTGAAGGGACGCCCATTATCGGTGATAATGGAAACACGAATACCGTATCGACAAATGATATAGTTGAGAATGAACATAGCAATTTGTTTTCTAGTGACTTGTATGAGAGGCACGGCTTCGATCCATTTTGTGAAATACTCTGTGGTAGTGATAATGAATTTATGACCGTTGGAGGATGGAGGGTGAATCTTGCCTATGAGATCGAGTCCCCACTGACAAAAAGGCCAAGGAGTCACAATCGGTCGAAGTTCTTGTGCTGGCGCACGGATGAGGTCTCCATGAAGTTGACATTTCTTACATTTTCTGACAAACTGATATGAGTCTTTTTCCATACTGGGCCAATAATATCCAGTCCTGATGAGTTTCTTGGCTAAGGTAGGACCACTAGAATGTGGACCACATATCCCTTCATGTACTTCACATAACGCAATCTAAGCTTCGTCGCTTTTCAAACATCTAAGAAGAGTGCCATCTAGACCTCAACGGTATAGGATATCGGCTAAAATGATGTACCGAGAAGATTGGTGAATGAAAGTGCGACGTTGGTTATTAGATAGATTAGGAGGTAGGGTATTGTCACGAAGGTATGTGAAAATGGAACCATATAACTAGGACTTAGGACTGATGATACATATAATTTTAGTAGGAGTGATTTCATATGAAGGAACCAAAAGGTTATCCACCAAGAACTCATAGCGGGTCTCATTCGGAGGTAGATCGATCAGTGAAGCAATTGTAGCCATGGCATCTACGGCTCGATTTTTCTCTCTTGGTATCTGCTCAAAGTCTATCTTTGTGAAATTTTGTTTTAGGTCATCCACCATTCTTTTGTAAGGCATTAATTTCTCATCCTTTGTTTGGTAATCATCAGTTGCTTGACGGATTACAAGTTGAGAGTCCCCAAAAACATGAAGTTCCTGGATCTTCCACTGAACAACAATCCATAATCCTGTTGTTAATGCCTCATATTCCGCTATGTTATTAGTGCAAGGAAATGATAAGCGGTATGATTTTGGTATAGAATCCCCTTGAGGAGTTATAAAGAGGATGTCAGCTCCTGCCCCATGCTGTGTGTATGAGCCGTCAAAGTATAATTGCCATGGTTTTGCGTGTGACACTGTTAAAATGGATTCATCTGGAAATTCTGAAATTAGAGGAACATCATCTATCATGGGAGCATCTGCTAATTGATCTGTGATAGCTTGTCCTTTTATTGTTTTTCTGTCCACATACTCGATGTCGAATTCACTCAGGATCATTACCCATTTGGCTAGTCGCCCAGTAAGCGTTACTTTATTGAGAAGGTATTTTAATGGATCTATCCTTGCAACCAACTTAGTCTTATGAGTTAGCATGTAATGTCGTAATTTCTGTGAAGCAAAGACCACGGCGAGACATGCGCACTCAATTGGTGTGTAGTTTAGCTCATATCCCACCAATGTGCGACTGATGTAATATATTGCCTTTTCTTTGCCTTCAGTAACCTGTTGTGCTAAGAGTGCCCCCAGTGTTGTTGAAGTAGTTAATATGTATAGTAGTAGAGGCTGATCTGGAATTGCTGGCATCAAAACTAGCGGATTCAGAAGATAATCTTTGAGTATCTGGAAAGCCTATTGACAGTTATCATCCCATTTGGATTTGATGTTTTTATGTAGCAGGTGCTGAAAAGGATTACACTTATCTACAAGTTGTGCTATGAATCTTCGTATGGACTGGAGTCTCCCTTGCAAAGATCAAAGTTGACTGATATTTCTTGGTGGCTGCATCTCTAGGATAGCCTTAACTTTTGCTGGATCTGCTTCAATTGCTCTCTTTGAGACAATGAATCCCAGGAGCTTCCCGGAGGTTACTCCAAAGACACATTTCTTGAGGTTTAATCTTACTTTGTATTTTTCCAACCGATCAAAGATGACTGAAAGTATGTCCAAATGTGTATCTCTGTCTATTGATTTGCCTAAGAGATCATCAACATAATCTTCCACAGTAACGTGCATGAGGTCATGAAAGATAGTAGTCATGGCTCTTTGATATGTAGCGCCTACATTTTTTAGCCCGAAGGGCATGACATTCCAGCAGAAGGTTCCCCAAGGACAAGTAAATGTCATTTTGTGTTGATCCTCAGAGGCGATCTTTATTTGATTATAACCAGAGAATCCATCCATCAAAGATAACATCGCATGACCTGCTGTGAGATCAACAATCAAGTCAATATTTGGTAATGGAAAATCATCCTTAGGACAAGCTTTGTTGATGTCTCTAAAATCTGTACATATTCTGATACTCCGATCTAGTTTACTGACAGGCACTAAGTTGGAGATCCATTTGGGATAATCAATTGGGCATATGAATCCGACATCCAATAATTTCTCAAGTTCTACTTTGACTAGTAATGCCACTTGTGGATGCATCTTTCTTAATTTCTGTTTCACTGGTTTTGCCCCCGGTTTAACTGTCAAATGATGCATTACCAAATCTAGATCCAATCCAGGTATATCAGCGTATGACCATGCAAAGTTGATTTGTCATTCTTTGAAGAAACTTATGAATTTTGACCTTTCTGACTCCGTCAAAGATTGGGCCAGGAATATCTCTTCCGTACCAATATTTGTTTTGATAGTCTCCTCTACCAGCATGGATGACTTTTCCTCATATGATGCTAGGAGAATGTCGAGTCTTCCATCTTCAGGTGCCTCAGAGAGGTTTTCGCCCTCAGATATGTCCTTTCTTTTTACTTTTTTGGGATCAGACAGCGCCACAGTGTGGTTTTTTCCATAAGACCCTTGGTTTGTTTTTATTTTTATATTTTTGCGACTAGAAGGCCCGACACCCTCACCGAAATATGCCACGCTTTTGAGTTCTATAGTGTATCCCGCTTTATGGTCCCCAGGGGGAAGATCATCTCGTATGCCAAGATAGTCAATAAAAGCTTAATCATTTTGGAATGTGTCAAGCTTTGCAGGTCCTTCATGATCCCAGTCAATGAGTTGGTGATGAATGAGGGGAAGGCCTTTAATGTCTTTGAAGTTAGCGGGGCTAAGAGTAAAGATGCAGTTATATTCAGGTATGTCAAGGTAATTATCAAGGTCATCATTGGCACTCTCCTCATCAGCCTCGATCATGAATGAATCCAAATTATCATCACTAGTAGCGCATTTTGGGACAGGTGTTCTCATTCTATGTGATTTCGACCTAGAACCTAGAGACAAAGACTATATGGGTTCCTCTGGAGTTGTTTCTTGACCAACTTTGAATTTTTTATAAAATTCCTCTTCTTCTGTGGGTTCATCTAGCTCTCTAAATGTCTTGGTGAGCTCATAGTCACTAGAGGATTTCTCTGAACCCCATTCCCATTCGTTGGAGTCTGTGGAATAACGATTCTCTTGTTGAATTTTGGCATCTTTGATTTGTAATGCTCTTTTGTCTTTTGAGTCACAAAACCAAGTCCTTTGGAGTGTTCCTTTTTGAATGTCAATTTAGGTTGTAAAGGTTCAATGATGCCTTCCTTTCTTAACCCAAGAGGACTTTTGCCATCATACCCAATTTTTTGTAGAATCTTGAACCCTTTGCCATACTTTTCACATGGTAAACTGATGTGATCTTGTGTATCATATACAAGGTCTTTGTAAAGCATTTTGTATAAGTCTTCCTCTTCGAGTTCACCCCATTTTTGGAAGATTGTAGGATCCCATTCAAATGTAATGATAGATACCCGCTTAGTAGGATGTGGCGGTCCATATTATTTTGGTGAATTCATGACTTGTTGTAAGTACATGATCTGATTCAAAGTGTATTCACCCATGCCTTTGTCCTAGAATTTGCCCTTAAGTTCACCTTGTTTTGATGTCGAAGGTTTTAATGACTCAGGATCAATGTACGCAGAAGAAGGAACAGCTTCACGATTACTGGGAATGATGGTCTCAGTTTTTGGTCTCAAGTTATTGCAATATATGAATGGATTAGGATCTCCATTAACTGTTATTTCAACTCCATTGTGAGGAAACTCGATGCATTGGTGATATGTAGATGGGACCACCCTCATTTCATGAATCCAAGGACATCCTAGCAATATGTTTTATGTGAGATCAAGATCTAGGACTTGGCAAACCACGTCCTTCGTAACTGGCCCAACTCTGAGAGGTAAGGTGATTGTGCCTTTGGATGAACATTCTTCATCATCATATGCTTTGATGGTGATTTTGTTTTTAGAATTCACAGCTTTGTCGGAATATCCCAATTGTTTAATAGTGCTCAATGTACAAATGTTTAGACCTGCTCCTCCATCTATCAGGACTCGTTTTATGTGATGCTTGTGTATGAAGGCTTCAATGTGTAATGGTGCATTGTGTGGCTAACTTACGGAGGCGTCATCAACTTCTGTGAATGTAAGAGAGTGTGGAATGGAAAGGTATCCCACCATGGCTTGAAACTGGTCCACGTTCAGATCAGTAGGGACGATAGTGTCTCTCAAAGTTTTATCAAGAATGGCTTTATGTGCGGGGGATATGCATAAGAGCTCAAGGATGGAGATGAGCGCGGGTGTTTTTCCTAACTGTTCTACAAGGTCATACTCAGGCTTGGTTGATGAAGAAGTGGTGTTTTTAGCTGGAGCACCTTACAAAGTGAATTTACCTCGACAGGTTGTAACATGACATTCAGAGGTAGGTTCAAAAGAAGATCCAACACCTTTCAAAACAATCTTGGGTCTCTGGATAGAATTCTCAGGGGTTTTGTCCTTGATGATAATGGTAGAGACATAATTATCCATCGAGATGTGATTGATAGTTGAATGGTTCCTGGTATAGTTGGTCTGGTCATCTGTGGCTGTAGCTTTTCCCTTGTCATGCTTTGGGAATGGTTCCTTAAACATCTCATGTTCTTGATTGGATGAGTGTCCTTCAATCTCAATGTCACCTGTATCAATCAGATCTTGTATGATGTTCTTCAGTTGATGGCAATTTCCTGTCTTATGACCCTTGCTCTTATGGAATTCGCAATACTCATCATCATTCCACCAATTTCGTTTAACCTTTGGCTCATATGGAGGAAAATCTGGAATTGTGATTACTTTGTTTGCCACTAGCTTCTTGAAGACTGATTCAAGTGGTTCTCCCAATGGAGTATACTTCCTTCGTGATCTAGAAGTTGTTTGAGTGTTCACCTGATTGTTTGTAGAACTTGATCTCGAAAAAATGAATTTGGGTCGCATTGTATTGGCATCAACAACACCATCATTGACTGTGTTCTTGTTTTTATTCCAAAATCTTGGCTTATCTTTTCATTTAAAGTCCTATTTGTTTTCCTTGAATATCTTAATGACTCCTTGTTCAATTAGGACCTTCTCTGTTGCTAAGCCTTTTTCAATGATGTCCTTGAAGGTGGACAAACAAGGTTTCCTTAGATCATAGCCAATGTCTTTGTTAACATTTTGGGTGAACATCTCTACCATTTGTTTTTGTGGAATTTCACAAGAGCATCTGCTGGCTAGATTCCTCCATCTTTGTAAAAATGATGCAAAAGACTCTCCCTCTTTTTGCTTGGTGTTGCACAAAGTAGTGACTGATACGTCTATCTCTATGTTGTAGGATAAATGTTGGATAAATGCCTCTGCTAAGTCACCCCATGACTTAATTCCAGGTGGAAGTTGGGAGAACCATTCCATAGCTTGATCACCTAGGCTTTGTGGGAATAATCTCATCAAATATGTCTCTTCTGTTGCTACCTCAATGCAAGCTGTGAAAAACTGTCTTATGTGTGCCTTAGGATCCCCTTTTCCTCTATACTTATCAAATTTAGGCATCACAAAGTGTGTAGGAAATGGAGGCATTGGAATGCTCTTGTCAAATGGATAAGGACATATGCCTCTCATTGTGTATGTTGGATTTGGTGTATTTATGTCCTCCATTTTCTTTTGTAAGTCCCTGATTTGTTGTTCCAAATTACTCTTAGGTGGAGATTGACTTCTTGGACCATATCCCATGCTTGAGGCACCAATTGGAGGAGGAGCATGTTGCATATATGGATGATATTGATCATACACATGTTCATATGGAGGAGGTCTATAATGATGTTGCGTATATGGACCACTTGGTATAGATTCATGTTGAGGAATGAAATATCTACTTTGTCCATGTATACCATACTCTACAGGCATGTCATGTTCTAATGTGTTGCCCCCAAATTTGACATGGGGTTTCCTTGTGTCCAAATTTTGAGCATGCCTTTGAATATCCAATTGCTTTGGTAGTTGATCCTTAGCATTGGTATGTGATTGAGCATATTTTTCTGCATAAGACTTCCACAATGGTCTGCGAATGTGAGTATCATATGCTTGACCATGTGTGTATGAGACCTCAGGTTTTTGAAACAAAGATGATGGTGATTCGGGCACCATATGTGGTCCTCTATTGCCTCCACTATTAGGCCTCCTTTGATCCATGTTGGAGTGAGTAATGTAGTATGATCAGAATTGAAAAAGATATCATTGTCATACTCATAGGAACTCATGTTTGCAGACTCTTGAGCCTCTTTAGTTTCTCTCCTAGATTTTTGGGAACGAGTTTCAACCATGAACTAGGTATTGACCAAGATGTGTGAGACTAGATGAAAAATGGAAAGAGTATGGAAGACCAAGAGTTGGATGGAATGTAAATGAATCTGAGGTGTACTTGCAATGTCCAAAGTGTAAGACCAAGTATGTATGTAGTAGAGTAGGTGTGACTTCCAAAGAGAGGATAGTTTCTCTTGATGAGGTAAGTTGACCTTGACTCTAAGTAAGACCAAATGAGACCCAAAGGTGATAGACCTTGATGAGGGACCACTTAGCAAAATGTTGTTGTATGTAGTGTGTTGATAAAGTATGATGAGGACAAGCAAGTGACCTTTTGACTCAAGTTTAGACAAATGTGAATGTAATGTAAGGTGTAAAGCAATGATGGACTTTGTAAGACCCAAAGACAGGTTGAATGCTAGGTGAAAACCTGAAGAGATAACCTAGGAAGCTCAAGAATTCTGAAACTGACTATGTTTGTTTGCTGGACTGTAAAAGTTTTTCAATTTTGAACACAGACATGGTTCTATTTAACACAGACGCATTTCTAAGATTTTGTCAATGCAATGTTGATTCTGGGAACACAGACGCGTTTTTGCCCTTCACAAATGATGCAGAGGGAACAAAAAACTTCTTCCCTATCAGCATATTAAAATATCAATATCCATTTAAACTCATTCTTTAGAGGCAAACTAACAACTTCTTTCAATCATCTCTTCATTAATATCAACTTAATGCAATAACCCATATTCATGTTTCACATTTGAATCTTTAAAGTTCCCAGTCATAGACCTGTATTCTGTCATTCATAACTTTTGACCCAGATATTATTTTGCAAATCCCTTTGGTGAAATTTTATATAACTATACTTATTAAAACATATCCAAAACTTAGGAGAATCCAATGGTTAGATTAAACGTTATGGTCTCTGCACCGAGACCCATTTCTGCTGTCCCCAAATTAGACATGTGCATGCTCAGTCTGTCTAGGGCATCAAATATCTTTCACAAAAAATAACCAAATGACACCAAACCAATTTCATATGAAATATTTATTAATATAGATTCAAAATATGTAATCCATTAAATTTTCCAATTCTTAAATCATGAGATAATGTCAAACCATTGCCTGCAACTCCGTTGAAGACCTTTTAAAACCAGTTTTCACCAAAATATTCATAACTTCCACAAATCTAAATAAAAATGACTCAGACCAAATGGAAATGAAATATAATTCACATATCTATCCAATGAATCTATTTAGAGGTCATAATAATTTCATATGAATCTGTACCATATTCTGCAACATGACTGTTCTCAGGAAACCTCAAATCTGCAAACAACAACTTTCACCAAAACTTCCATAATTTCTTCATTTAGAAACATAATCAATCCAAACCAAATGGAAAAGAAAGGTACTTCACATATCTAACCATAAATTATACATTTTACAAAGTTTCCCAGGCCATACATGGTCGTACAAGGCCTGGAACCAACATAAAAACTGGAAAGCCAATCAAAATAACAATAGTAGAATGCACCAAAATGTATCAAAATGTTCTCCTTTCTTTCCTTTCTTTTCTTTATGATTTGGAACGACCATAAAATGACTTTTTATAGACTTTTGGTCAATTTTGACCTTACAACTACCTCTCATAACCAACTTTTAACCCTTTTTCAACTTTTGTTGCATTTTTGCAACTTTGCTTGACAACATTTTATTGTCAAGTTGACAACTTTTACACTTTTGAATAAATGACTTCATGGCTTTACAAAACACATCACATGACTCTTAAAATGACAACTAAATGACAATTTTACAATTTTGTTTGCCCTTAGGCATTACATTTGATTTTATTACATTGAATATCATATCCAAACATATGGATTAAAATATCTCTCAGGATCTCCTCCAATGTCTTGATGTCTAGGTGCTTCTGCACCAACAGACGTGGTTATACAACACAAACGCGGTTATATCAGACACAGATGCGTTTCTGTAAAATTTGTGCAATTTCAATCTGTGAAGTTATTTTGTGACCAAATCTGAATGTTTGACTATTTTTTCGTGACAAGAGGACACAGTGTTGATGAGGACTCAATGTTTACAAGTGTCTAGACAAAATGACTCAAAGAAAAGTGTGTTGTTCAATGTAAAATTGTTTTGCATACACTTGAAGACACAAAAGACACAATGTTTTGTTGTTTGGTCTTGAATGTTTGAATGTTTAAAATAAGTCAAGCACAATTCTTATGGTTGGCCAAGACAATAGTTGTTGATCCCACATGGGGTTTTACCCCCGAGGCTACGCTATTTAGAGCAGATACTTAGATGCTTGACCTCACTGGATTCACCCTCGGCACTCACTTCTCAAGTCAGCCAAGCATCAGTCCCCATGAAAACTCCCCGTCGCAAACTTTGTATCTCTACTAAGAACCGTATGTGTGTGGGCCACTACCAGATGTCCAACCTCCTGCCCCAACAACTAGAAGGATTTGGGCTTCTAAAACAAAAGGGTGCTAGTAAGGGCATCCGCTCATGTGGCCATACATGCGGCACTTTCAGCTCTGTAAATACAGAAGGCTCCCAGCTGGTAGGGGTTACGCCCTACAACTGATCAAATAAATTTGATCAAACGGGTTTATGGGGAGACATAGTCTCGGTATGAACTAATCAACACACGTTATCCATAGTTTTCACCATGAATACAGTTGTTTATAGTGGTTCAGAAGAGGTGGGTTTTCCTCGCTACCACTTGGATCATTCTCTTCTCACTAGTAGTCCTAATGACCACACAGGAAGACAGACCCTCTAAAGATTAAACAAAAAGAGCCTATTGCTCAAGACACAAAAGACAATGATTCAATTTTAGTGCACCAATTGAAGTGTTTGCTAGTCTATGAAAACAAGGCACACAATAAAAATCCAAAACCCTTGCCAAGGTCCTGCAACAAAGATTTGTTAGTAGTTTGGATTGTTTGAAATAATCACCCCTTCCTGCAAGCACACAAGCTAGGTAAATTTTAGATCCAAAAGACTTTGTGAAAATAGGGGCCTTCAACAAAATGATTTTGCTTTCAAGGCAAGCTGCACCAATTTCATTAGCTAGATCTGCAAATGTTAGCTCAAAATAAACCAGATCTAAAGATAAAACCGAATGACTAAAAACTTGAATCAATAAAAATCCGAAATGAAAATAAGTGTACACAAATGCGGTTACCCCAAACACAGATGCGGTTCTCTGACGCAGACACGCTTCTGTGAAACACAGACGCGGTTTCAGAATGCAAACGCGGTTTCTGGACACAGACGTGCCTAAAAACACCACAGATGCGACTAAAGAACACAAACGCGGTTTTCAGAATATGCAAAAATAAAATATTGTTGAGGATGTAGACGCGATCCAAGATGTCGCAAACGTGGCAGAAAACCATAAACGCGATCCGAAAGTTTGCAGACGTGAAAATACCAAAATGTCATCGAAAATGTCAGGTCTACAACTTTAAAATACAATATCTGCAACAAGGATGTTAAATGCAAAAGGGACAAGAGTCCCACCGGGTATGCCAAAATGTTTACGATGAAATGGATACAACAATAACAATATTGGAAGACTAAATGAACTCAACCACAAAAACCCTAGCCTAACAACAACAAAGATCCACCATAACATATGAAGATTACCTAAGACAATGCAAATCAAATGAAATCACAAAGATTATACCATCACATGTCCAATAGGGTTTGAATCTCCATTCTTCCTTTCTCCATTGATCTTGCTTGATATATTTGCTCTCAGATTTTATGTGTGCACAAGAGCTCAACAAAGAACGGAATGTGGTTGCAAGTAGGATCGCATATGAAAAGTGTAGTATAGTCAAGTAGTCGGGTAGTTAGTTAGGGTTTAATAATGAAGGAAGCATCTCCTTATATAGAAGACACCATATGAAATGGAGGGCTAAGATTGAGAGGTGTAAAAGGAGGTCGGCTATGATTAGAGGGTAGGTAGAGAAAATAATAAAATAATGAAAGGGGGTAGGTAGTGTATGAATTAAGAGATGAATGACATGTGTCATGGGTATAAAAGGTTAATGAATTAATTAAATAAATAAAGATTCATTTAATTAATAGAGGAAGTGGGATCAATTAAATAAATAAAATATTTATTTAATTTAGGAAAATGATAATTTAAATAAATAAAAGTATTTATTTAAATGAGAGATAAAGCTAGAAGAGGATAAATGAATTAATTAAATAGATAAAGATTTATTTAATTAATAGAAGAATTTGGCTAAAGTAATTAAATAAATAAAATATTTATTTAATTAGACTGGACAATTTTAGGTGTCTACACCTATAAATGCTCGTCCCCCTGTGGACATGGCTTTCGTATTCTATCTAAAAGATTTTAATTTTGACATATTTGTTATGATCCAATCTCTAGGAGGTAGCACTCTCCCAGACGCTTATGAGCTAGATGTCTGGGAAGAGAACAACCTAATTGATGAAGGGAAGCTCCCACCAAGACCACCAATGCTAGTATTTCCCAACTTGATAGGCCAAATTCCCAAGTCATCACCTCCGAGCATATTTGCCCCTCAATCTATGTAGTTTTATCCCAATTCTCAGCAAATGAGCACTCTCGTTCCCTCTGCTCTAGATGCAGACGTTAACAATATGAAAAAACTGCTTAGAACCTTTTCAAATGAAATTATCAACCTTAAGAGGAAACAAGCAGCGCCTGCCCCTTTTCAAAATTACCAAAGCACGAGACCCCCTTACCAGTAAAACCAATATCAAGGAGGTGTGAAAGCTAATTAGAGTCAGTCGAACAACCAGCTTGTGCCCGTGCCTACCCCTTTACAAACTATACCTCCCAATAACAATAAAGAATTGGTTGTTGGCCAAAATAACTTTCCAGATGACACCAATTCATGGTGCTTCCCTTTCAATGATGCTCATATGCCACGGAATTATCCGAGGGGGAACTTGCAACAGAAAGTGGTCGAGCAAAGGAGTCAAGGAATGAGCCCTCATGTTGGAGTTTATGCTTCTCTAGGTATGGATAATGCTTCACTTACCACTCAAATGCAATGCATGTCCTTAGAGAAAGAAGCCAAGATTGCTCCAGATCACGCTCTCTTTTCATGGATGGAGGAAGAGGAAACTGTCCTCACAAATGATGCTTCCACATCATCTATCAAGACACTGCAAGTGTAGTCTGATTATAACCTTCGCTCCAAGCGTCAGTTTATTGGAGAGCCTATGATACAACAGCCAAAAGCAAGTATAGAGGAGCCAGCATAATAGCTTGTTGTGGTTTCCAGTTCTCAAAAGGAAAAAGACTTTATACCTTATAAGCCCAAAGACTCAAAGGCTCCCGCTCCCACAATTTTTGACATAGTTGAGCAATTGAAGAAGGCTCCCATGAATGTATCCCTATGGGATATCCTCACCATTCCTAAATAGAAAGATTGTTTGCGGGAGGCACTCAGTGAAACCAAAAATATATCTGCTGAGTCAGCAGCAAATGAATCGCACACAAAGAGCAATGGACCTATTTCAGGAGACCAATCGCGAACCTCAGTGTTACTTACCAATGAAGACCTTGAGGTTGCTGCTAACATGAAAGAAGGTAAGTTGAAGCCAATCCTTTCTTTTTTACCCTCATAATTAGAGATAAGTTACTTCACAATTCCATGATTGATTCTAGTGCTAGTACTACTATCATGCCTAAGCAAATAGCGAAAGTTCTAAATCTGAAATATGAGCTTGTAAGTAGGGGAGTTATGCAATTAGATGGAAACAAAGTCAAGACTGTAGGCATTATAAAAATCCTTCTGCTTACTTTATTCGCTTGTCCTACCATCACTGTAACCCAATAAGTAGCGATAATTTATATTCCCCTTGTTTTCAACCTTTGTCTATCCCAGGATTTCACCGCGAAGGTCAGGGGATACCTCTCATCAAACTAGTCTCACCTTATCCTTAGAACTAAGCATGGGGCCAAGTTGAAGATATTGTTTGAACCTCTTCATTCAAAACACATAGCTATTGAAGCTATGATAAACTTTGAAGCCACCTCACACGTCCATTTATGGAGAAGAAATAAGATGTGTAGAGTTATTATAAGATGAAGAAATAACCAAAGACCAATCCACAGATCGGGAGGTTTTCTTGAATGAATTCATAGATGTAGATCCCTATGCGAATTACAATGCCACTAAAATTGGGACATATGTGATATTTATTGAAGACCAACCCATTCCTAAAGTGTCAAAGGACCCGCAAGATAGAGAAAAAGAAAAAGAAGACCTGACCTCCAAACTTTGGACCCTTCATTTTGATGGTGCAAGATGCAAGACTAGATCTAGAGTAGGCATTTTCCTTAGTTCCCCTTTCAGAGAGAAGACCTTGAGGTCTTTTCATCTTTAGTTTGCCTGTTCTAATAATGAAGCAGAGTACGAGGGATTAGTTCATGGCTTGAGCCTTGTAGAATGCCTCGGAGTCAAGTAGCTGAGAGTTTTGGGGGATTCAGAGTTATTCATCCACCAGGTTCAAGGAATATCAGCTGCGAAGCATGTCTGCATGTGTTCATACTGCCATAGAGTTTGGGACCTGATTGAGAGATTTGAGGCTTTTAATATTCAAAGGATTTCCCAGAAGAAAAATGAAGTTGTTGACCGCATCGCCACAATAGGATCCCAGTTTGATCCCGCATCATAATTATTAAAAAGCAAGCATCCAATTTAGGTAATTGTCAAACCAGCTATACCCGGCAATAACACCCATTGGCAAGTTTTTGAAAGTGATGAACATATAGCTATGGTCATCCAGCAATCTGAGGAGTTTGCAAACCAATTGCAACCTAAGGTGGCTGAGGCATATGGCAACCAAGTGATCCAGTTAAAGACAAACAAACTCCCGAAGGGCTTGATTACACTAGAAAATATTTTTGACTAAGAAGATTCTAGAAATGATAAAAGGAAATTCACAGTAGATAGAGAGGATTACACCAAACTCCATGTTGGGGATGGTCGGAAGCTCAAGGTAGGGAAAGATGTTCCCCAATGTGACGAAGACAGGCTAATCCATTTCTATGATGAATATATGGGGGTAATCGCATGGTCAGATGATGAGCTCCATGGGTACAATCTAGAAGTAATCCAACATACCATTGAGCTGAGTGAAGGAACAAAGCCTATCCGGAAGAAGCAATGTCTCGTCAATCCAAAGATAGAATCCTTGATGTCACAAGAGTTGCAGAAATTAATTGACTCTCGGATTATCTATTCGATTAAGCATAGCACCTGGGTTTCTAACTTGGTGCCAGTCTGAAAAAATAATGGAGACATTCGCCTTTGCATAGATTTTTGAGACCTGAATAAAGAGTCCTTGAAGTACCATTATCCTTTGCCTCCAATGGAAAATATTCTACATACAGTAGTCGGGTCTGAAATATTCTCTATGCTTGACTGCTTCTCTGGATATAACCAAGTCCTTGTCAAACTGAAGAACCAGAATAAAACCACGTTCACCACCAAATGGGGAACGTTTGCCTATCAGAAGATGTCATTTGGGTTGTCTAATGTTGGTCCTACTTTTCAGAGGGCCATGGATATAGCCTTCCAAGAGATAATTTAACAAGACAATTCTTATTTACCTGGATGACTTGACAGTTTTTTCAAAGCACAAAGAAGATCACTTCAACCATTTGGAGCTTGTTTTCCAGAAGTGCCTGGAGTTTGGCGTCTCTCTGAACCCTAAGAAATGCATCTTTGAGGTGCCTCAAGGGAAGTTGTTGGGACATGTCGTATCTAAAGAAGGAGTGTCGATCGACCTAGACCATGTGAAAGCTATCAAAGAGTTTTCCTTGCCAGTGAACAAGAAGGGTGTCCAATCGTTTTTGGGAAACATCAACTTCATCAGCCGATTCATTTCTGATTTTGTCGGGATGGTAAGATCGATCACCCTTATGCTTAAAAAAGATATGCATTTCAAATGGACTCCAGAGGCCAAGGAAGATTTTGAAAAGATTAAAGAGGCCATCTCATCTGCCCCTGTCTTAGCTAATCCAGATATGTCCAAGGATTTCCTCATGTACGTTTATGCTAGTACCTTCACTATTGATGTTGTATTAACACAAAAGGATGCAGAAGGTACAAGGGAGCATCCAATTGCTTTCCATTCAAAAATGCTAAAAGCTTATGAAGTCAAGTACAACTTTGTTGAAAAACAAGCATTCACCATTGTAAAAGGCTTGAAGAATTTCAAGCATTGCATTACTTGTAATAAGACAACTGTCTACATGGATCATCTTTCGGACCATGGATACATCATGGAAGGAGAAATCACGGAAAAGAGAGCCAATTGGATTACCAAGATCCTTGAGTATGACATTGATGTCAGGCCTACCAAGGTAATCTAAGGCAAGGGTCTCTGTGAATACTTAGCTCAAGAACCCGAGGATCTGTGAGAAATTCAAGACAAGACTATGTTGATGCATACAAAATCAGAGGAAAGAAGTTGGATTGCTGATCGAAAACTCTTCATGCAAACCAAAAGTTTCCCTCCAAACCTCCCTGCAGAAAAGAAAAAATTCTACAGGCTACATAATAGAGGCTATCAGTTGCTAGAAGGTATCTTATTCAAGTGAAATTTTAACGGAGTTCTACTCTATTGTGTGGACAAGCAGCAGGCTGAAAAGATTTTGCATGAGTTTCATAGTGGCCCCGCGGGAGGTCATCTTTTGACCCAAACAACTGTAATGAAAATCACCTGCACAGGCTATTATTGGCCCTCGTTGTTTAAGGACACACACGCCCTTGTCCGGAAATGCAAAGAATGCCAGTTCTACGTTGAAAAATGCAAAAATGCAGCCATGTCGCTTAGGCCTATAATGGTTGATAAGCCTTTCGCTCAATGGGGACTAGACTTCATAGGGATGATCAATCCACCATCTTCTGCTGGCCACAAGTGGATTATCACTACAACTAACTATTTCACATGGTGGATAGAAGCAGTGTTGCTGAAGAACGCAACTAAAACTAAGATTTTGAGCTTCTTAGAGGAGTTAGTTACAAGGTTTGGTCCGTCGAAGACCATAATATAAAATAATGCTAGAGCATTCATAGGGTCCAAGGTTACCCAGTTCACCCTAAGCCATGGCATTTATCTGAAGACTTCCTCAAACTACTACCTGCAAGGGAACGATTTGTCTGAGTCCACCAATAAAAATTTGATTTGTCTTATTATAAGAATTGGGGCAGAATATAAAAGAGAATGGCACTGCCATTTGAAAAGTGCACTCTGGGCGGATAGAGTGACTCCCAAACAAGTGCTGAAGAACTCCTGGTATAGGCTCGTATATGGGAAGGAAGCACATTTTCTAATCTTGTCAGAAATCCTAGCCTTGCAGCTCCTGAAATCCCTAAAGCTAGCGGAAAACAAACCCATGGAGGTAAGGTTGGTCGAACTCATGAAGTTACAAGAAGAGAGGGAAACAACTTTGGAGTCTTCTCAAAACCGACAACAAATCATGAAAAAATAGTTCAACAGAAAGAACTCGAAACCTAGTTTTAAACAAGGAGATCTCATCCTAAAGTATAATGAATGCAATGCTAAGCCAGGATACCATGCCAAGTTTGACAGCTTGTGAGAAGGTCTATTCTACATTTTTGAGTACAAAGGTTTTAACGCTTTCATGTTGGAAAACTCACAAGGCGAGCTATTGAAGATCTCAATCAATGGGATCCATCTCAAGCCCTTCAATTAAGCCTTAGTTATTTTTGTGTAAATATTGTAAATAGTGTGTTTTCAGCTTCCCCAGAAGCCCCTTTTGTTCGTGGTTAATTTTTTTTTAGCTCTTAAGCTCTGAGTTGTTTTTAGACCCAAGAAAAGAAAAAGCAAGAATTGATAAGCATTTTGAGTCAAAGAATCCATGATAATCCGAAAACCAAACTGTCTTGTATATTATATATGGTTTATTTACATATTTACATTCAAAGGAGGCTCTTAGGTCATTATATCATTTGAGAAAAATGCAAAATAGAGAAGGAAAAAGTTGTTGGTGAGGGAAGGCATGATTAGTCTTTGTCGTCATCTTCTTCTTTGATCTCCTCTTCGTCAACATCGTCGTCTTCTTCTTCGAGCTCCTCTTAGTCCCCAAAATCAGAGTCCGAGTTCAAGAAGCGCAGAACCACTTGGAGAATAGGAGGATTCTCAGGAGTCAAGATTCTTGGGAAAATGTAGTCCCAGAAGTCCGAGTACCACATTACCTCCCCATCTGTGTCAAACAAGATGTGTATCTTTAGCAAAAAGTCAGTTTCTCACCATGCTCAATAGTGGTGTGTCATTATTGACATGGTTTTGAAAGAAGAGACCAAGGGCAGCCATGGGACTACCTCGTCGTCATCAATGTAATGCCTCAGGTCTGAGGCCACAGGGATGCCCATAATGGGGTCTACATAGGCAATCACCTCATCCAACCCACCCAAATACTTCTTATGAAAAAGCAAGTCAGTAAGCTGCATGATAAGGTTTTTGGGAAAAGCAATATCCAACAAGGAGGCGACAAAGCAAGATGTGATATCTGTGTTTACACAATATCGGTCTTCAAAACCTATGAAATCTTCTCCCAAGACCCATTTGATACCAGCTAGAACTATGGGGTTTCTGTGGGTCATCATCCTTTGTAGACGATGATCTGAGATATTTCCTAAGAAAGTGACTTGATTGCCTATGCTCACTAGTCTAATGGGAGTATCTATTACTCCTATCCTAAGCAACTGCTTATTCCTATCCTAAACCACTGAGGCTTGATTTTCAATATGATAAAAATTGCTTTCTCAAGTAGTATTTATAGAAATTTTACACCTAGAGAAATATCAATTGCTCATTCATTAACTCAAGTTGGCGTTAATGGTGTTTATTTCCACACAGATTAGCCTTTAATCATCCCTCTTGTGCAGTCTTTTTGGAGGATGTGCAAATCATGAGCTACCACCATGCGTCCATCCGTGATATTTCCTTTTGCGGAAGATCTTAAGTAATCTCTTGCATATACTTGTTCGGAAGGCCTTCATAAATATGCATAGATCAAGGAGCCCTTCTACCCAGAATATTGTATTGGCCAGTATAAAAAAAATTTAAACGGTGGCGGTAAAGGGCATGGTGGCCTCACTATCTAGTGAGTTGGAAGTAATGCGCCAACACATGAATTAATTCTACACATATGTGCGAGTTGGCCACTTCATCGAGTTAACTCTCAGTTAACATACTATTCAACATGATTTTCAAGGATCCCACCCTCATGAGTAGGTTTTATCAAAGATGAAACGCACATGCAACAGCAAAACAAAACAAGAGCAAAGTTTTCCCAACATCTAAGGGTAAATTCTAAGAAAACAAAGTAGAATGGCATCATCTGCAGGAGATTTTGGCACCTCTTTCAATGGCCAGTATGTGGACATTTTCAAGGATGCGTCTTTTGCTGGCCATGTCATGCCTCCAAAGCCTGAACGCCCATTCACTAAAGCAAAAGCAAAAGGCCCTGTCAAAGACACTATTGTGGTTGCAGACAGGTTTGAAGATGTTTTTTATCTAGATCTCCACATTTAGCAGAAGACCCTCTGAGAGGCCACCTATCAGAGATGGAGGAAGAGTGGTTCAAGTAGGTATGCCTTTTAGCTTTGGTGCTCTGACCTCCCGCAATATATGGTTCCTATGGTACCTCATCACCCTGATTTCATTAATGAATGCGTTGAAAAGTTTACCCCAAACCTACCAATAATTGAAGGAGAAACACTAAGAGTAGTGATAAGTGTAGAAGTCATCAGGGATATGTTGTGTATCCCTCAGATTGATAGCAATACAACGATTTTCAAAAAAAAGACCATGGAGGGTTATTGGAATAACATAGACATTGTTGTTGGTTTCTATAACGACTTGATGCAAAGAGACTTGGAGACTGCTGAGCTCCCTCAATTCCCATTGGCTTACGGTGACCTCAAACCACAAAATATGAAATACATTGCACCTATGCTGGCATATATTTTTGGTCTAGATGATGATCAAAATATTTACCCATTTCAGACGGGTTTCCTGTTTAAGTTCCGAAGGCTGAAAAAAGCCTTCCAATTTGACTTCGTAGACTTCTTGGTGCATGAGATGGTGGGACAACTGATGAATTTCAAAAAGAAACATAGGTTCAAGTACACTTCTTTCCTCATCCACACGTTTCTACACCAGAATCCTAACTTCTTTATAGAATTCATGGAGCTTTCAATCTATGACTATCAGAATAGAAAGAATCATGTAACGATATGGACCCATTTATTGTTGCCACACATGATGCCTATTCATTTTTAGATGTCTTCTTAGCCCATGCAATGCAGGATTTGAGTAACACGGATATAGATTCAATCACTCACTTTTCAACAACGCAAATTGTCTGGATGACATCCAATGTTCTCTCATGTGATTGGTATCTAGGGTCGGACTTTTCATTCATCAAAACCCATGGGTTCACTTAGGAACCTTTTCGCCTCCCTCAGTCCGTTCCAAATCGCACTTTGGCCCTAGAGATGTTCAGGCAGCTGGTCATCATTGAGCAACACATAGGTTCAGGGAGACATGGGGTTTCCATATTAAAAGACAAAAAGATAATTGGACCCATTGTCATCTCTAAAAGACTCCATGCAGAAGGTGTTCTCACTTCAAATTTGGTTCAACTTGGCCTTATTGTTATTGATGATAAATGGATTTATGACCCAAATGGATGCCTTGCCTCAAGAAAGAATCCTATAGTACATGTACCATGCGGCCCCACCTGTGATTCATGGAGAAACCCTCGGGAAGATAACTCAACATTATACATAAGTTTGCATCTCATTCCCAAGGAAGAAAGACCGCCTTGGTTATATTTCTACAAGGTGAAATAAAAGCATAACCCGACCAAGAAATTGTCACTCCCTTTATACAAAAAAATGTAGGAAGATAGTTGTTCTGAGGATAAGAGGCATGACTTTTGGGTATATAGGCAAGAGATCAAAGAAACCAAAATAGGATTGGGAAATCTCCCTAGTGAGGAGACTTTTGAAGAAGAATGGTGGAAATATAATGACACTGAGCAAGATTATGATCCTCCTCCGAGCGGCACTGATGAAGAAGCTTTTGCAGAAGAAGTCAAGGTGCTCGGGGGAAAGAGAAAACAAATCAAGATCATTGCCCCAGGTCTTGCACCTAAGACCACATTTCACTCTATAAAGAAGCCTGTCAGAAGGCCTCGATCTCAAGTTTCAAGGAAGCGACCAAGTCAATCCCCAAAGCAGCAAGGTTCTCCAGAGGAATTTGTGGCCTCCTAGAAGAAGCAAAAGAACTCTTCTAGTGTTCCCGAGAGTTCTTAGGCTTTGGTCCCTGTATCAACGCAAGCCCCGCTTGCATCGACAACCTCCCAAGTGCAGGTACTATTTTCTTCCCCTCTTCTTTCTTCTCATTCCTTGGTTTCTATGTTGGCATTGTCTTCAATCAAGCCTGCTATTGTGTTAAGTAATCCTAAGATAGTCACATTATCTGGGACACCTTCGCAGACACAATTAGTTTCAGTCTCTGTTAGTTTGTTTGTGTCTTCCCTGCCTAACGTTGCCACTTTCGACACCATAGTTATCATGACCCACTTTGCTCAGAACCTGAGCTAGTCAAATGAGATATATTTTGTATCGTGTGTCTTCGGGTTTGCAAGTCATACACTCGCCGCCTCATCCAATATTGGGTCGTTGTTCTCCTCATCTACGGGTGTTTTCCCCGGGATTTCTCCTTTTTCCCCAAATGCACTCTCTTTGACAACTTCATCCCAGTTGCAAGCTAGCATGGCTCCTGTTCCTTTCATCCCATCCCCAAGAGCTCCTTTCGCAGAGCAAATGATCCCTTTCCCATCATATTTCCTTTAGTATGTGGATTTCACCAAGCTCACCTGAGCTCAGAAGGCATAGAAAAGAAAGGTTAAAGATTCCCAGAAGCCCGCGAAGTCTAGTATCCATACCGTTTTTCAGGGAGGATCAGTAGAATTTATTGTTTGCGGCCATGACACCAAATGTTGTCAAGCTAGCCAATCAAATGTGGCCCGAAGATTATTCTATGCATGCCATTAGCATCGATCTAAGTAGAGCCCGACCGCAAGAGAGGGTGGAAATCATGGAGTAATCATAGAAGGTGGTCTCTTTGGACTATCTGAAGTTTACCTGTTGCCTGGCGAATCTCACGGTTGAGCTGGAAAGAGTAAGAGTTATAAATGAGCAGTTGCTGAAGAAAGGAAACGCTATAGAAATGGAGAAGACTCGTCTACAATCAGCAATACTTCAAGAAAAGGGTGAGAAAGACAAGCTCCAAAAATGCATTAAAGGTCTCTGAGGGTCAACTACGAGCGGCGCATTATGCTAGAAACACATTAACCAAATAATTATATGATAAATCGTAGGAATTATTGTGCATGCAAGCCGCATCC
The DNA here is from genome assembly GCF_030272615.1 of Cryptomeria japonica. Taxonomy (NCBI): domain Eukaryota; kingdom Viridiplantae; phylum Streptophyta; class Pinopsida; order Cupressales; family Cupressaceae; genus Cryptomeria; species Cryptomeria japonica. The sequence continues at coordinate 132,114,074 of NC_081410.1, read as the reverse complement.
TCAGATATGGCTCAAGTTCAAGCTCAATTGCAGGAAGCTACTACAGAAAAAGAAAAAGAGCATCGAGAATTGGTTAGCATTCAAACTCTTCTTGCAAAAGAAAGAGCAAGAAAAGATAAACCTTTGCAGGACTTCCAGAGTTTGCAGGCTCAATCCACTAAGGAGCTTCATGAGTCTAGGGCAGTCGTTGAGGATCAAGAGGCAGAAAACAATCGACTACAGGAAGAAGCATAGGTTAAACAAACTAGAATAATAATGTTGCAGCATCAAGTAGTAGAACAAGCAAAGGATTTTGAGGAAAACCGCGAGAAGTTGGAATCCAAAGAGGTTGAGTTGGAACTACTATCAAAACCACCGAAACCCCGACCTGCTACCTCTGCAGAATCCACCTATCTAGTGCAGGAGTTTCAAAATATGTATTGGGAAAAGATAAAGTAATTTGTTTACTTCCTAGAACCGGCTTTAAGGTTCTTAACAGTTTCCCATGGTTTGTGCGCTAAGGTTGAACCTTTCATTGAGCACACCATGCAAGCAGTGGCACCTAAAGTCTTTGAGGCTCATAATTTAGTCAATTGGCTTTACGTCACTCCCTCCCAAGAGTTAACTGCAGTAGGAATCACAAATTCTGAGGAGGTAATTCAAAAGATTAATTGTTTCATCAATTGCAGTAAGATGGCCAAGCAAGGTGCTTCTATTTTGCCATCTTTAAAGGACTTAATCGCTTTTGTTATAGAACACCTTGAAGGTTCCATAAAGCTTGGCCTACCCAGCCCCTTTCTTCTAGATGGCTCAGTCATGAAAGTTGAGCAGATCCTAAGCTTGATAGTGCAGAAGCAACAAGATCACTCATCCTTACAATCTTTGAGCAGCTCCCCTGGGGTGGTTGAATTCAAGGCTTTATTTCATCATTTGGCCAAACTCCTAACCATGCTTGAGTTAACCCACAAAGAACCAGAAGCGATTCCTTTCAAGGATGTCAGCGAGCTAGATCAGAATTTTCAGGCTCTCAAGGCTCAGGCTATCCCTTCCAAAGATGATTGGTCTCCCCTGCAACAACTTTTCAACAAGATTTTCAAGCCAGAGGTATAGGCTTCATCCGCGAACTTTGATTTTGGGTATCGGCATCCCGCAGGTGGTATTTTCCCAGAAGTCGTCAAGAAATGTAGACTTTCATCCACCATGCCCCTTTCAAGGGGTTAGTTTTTATTTTCCCTTGGTTGAAGTTTTAAATTTTGCATCCTCGCATCTTCCACGTGGTGGCATGACTCGTGTTGTTCAAGCTTCTCTTTTCCCTTTGTCAGGAAGCTGCAAGAGGCTGATGTGTGTCGGGTTGCCTTTTTCTCTCTTTTGGTGGGCCCGCAATTTTAAAAGTGTTTTCAGTTTGTGTTGCATGACAATTCCTCATGAGGCGCCTTATGCAGTTTTGTTAAATTCCCAGGCTGCTCCCTCCTGCTACCACGTTTTGCTTGTAGCAACCATCGGGCGACCTTGACATGCATTTTGAGATAATTGGGCGTTTATCGTTGATGAGCTAAAATAATAGCTCTTTATGTGTTCATGTTTGTTATGTTTTGCATGGTTTAAGTAATTAGACAATGTTGAGGGTATAGGATGTGTTAGAGGTTTTTGATCCTATGCATGATGAACATTAACCGAACCTTTCAAACTTTGTATTGTTTGTGCTAAATATATATTCCTGCAACTATGTGAATTACTATGATAATTTTATATGTGGATGAATGAATGTTATGGTTGACAGAAAATGAATATGTATGTGTTTGTGTGCTTTTAACTCATGATGCAGGAATACTTGGGTAATTGTAGAAGTGGTTCAACCATGCCAGAAAGGAGGATCGTGCCACTCAAGTCGTTAAAGCTAGGGTCAAGGCAATTGGAAGCATTAAAAGCAATGAGCAAGGCAATAACTGAGCATCTAAAGAATAGAAAAGCAGTTCAAGACTTATTTATGACTGTCTCCAGTAAGCGGCAATCTAATGGGAACCGTTGTGCTATATTCTTGATTATGAAATGATGAATGTCCCACAATCTTTACAGTTAACTCTTTCTTTGTTGTAATAAAACTTATGCCTATTCTCTTGGGCGTGGTTTAGGTAGTTAGTAGTTTTTTGTAGCTTTCTTATAAAAAAAAGATATGGACCTCCTCGCGGGGGTTAGACAAAGTTTTTGGAGTTAGACAGTATTCTCTCGGCTTTCATAGAATGTAATAGCTTTTGGAATGATAAATAAAGTGATGGTGTTTTGAACATATAAGGCTATTTGAGTTTTGGACATGCTCATCCAAGGGGGGCCACTTGGTGAACAATCATGTGTATTTGATTAGGTTAGTGTTATTTTGTTGTAGTTGTTGTTCTAGCATTTGACTATTCTTGCAGCCACTGGAACCAGAACCTGTGACTGTTCCTGAAGCCAAGGTGAACGGAGTAGTTCCTGTTTGTAAGGTTTGAACATTAGTGGTAGTTAGTTGCTTAAATCACCTTTCAATATTAAGATTTCTTGTAACATTTTAGTGATTACATTTTTGTATGTTTATGTCAGTAATTTACTTTGTTGCAGTAGAATAGAATGGTTTTTATTGGAACTTAGTGCACAAACTGTGCTGGCCCATTTCAAGTAATATGTCCCTGGGTTGACAAGTAAATGAAACCTTCACCATAGAAATGATAGCTATTCAGAATAGATGTGCAATCTGTAATGCCCCACCAGGAACCCTAAAGGAAAACAACACTACAACGCAAATAAAGGGTGAAATAATTTTTATTTTTTTAAAGATTAAGTGCATTAATTATCACATTGCACATTTAATAACACAAACGGAAGTCTATCCAATGAAATCCTAAAGGGTTACCAATGAAGATTACTTCGTAACTAAAACATCATCATAAGGTTAATCCAATTATCCATCTAATTAGGGAACTCAATTACATTTAATTAAAAACATATTCATAAACTGAATTTCACATTGAAAGATTTAAAGTGTTACAATATATTTACTTGCAATGAAGTATTTACTCATAAGAATAAAGATAACTAAAATAACATCCATTCAACTGAAATAAGATAATACTATTCAATAATTACATGGCTTACAATAGTACAATGAAATACATAAATACAATGCCAAGGTTACATATTTTACATATACAATGACCACATGGGTCTCAAATGTGTAATAATCACAAACATGAGCTGATACACGAATCACGAACCAAAAGTACACTGGCGAAGCCAATCCTCGCATGAAGGTATGAACAAAGATATCCAATGGGATGTGGCACTACCACCCGACCATGTGATCCCAAAATGGAATCACCCCACCGTGCTAGGAGATAGCAGAGACCCTCAAGCAAACATAAACAAGACAAGTACGACAGTACAACATTGTTGAAATGTGGCGATTGCTCAGCAAAGTACTGTACACTCAACACGTATCCTTGTCAAGGTCCGGGGTCGGGCCGGGCCCCGAGCGGGGGCTTGGCGGTGGCAACCGCCAAAGTGGGTGAAGCCCACTATGGGGGTTTGAGGGCGGTAGCCCTCGAGAAAAAAAAATTTGCCATTTTTTTGTTGATGAAAACTGACATTGTAATAAAACCCTAAAAAGGCCAACTTTGTTTGTTGCCCTAAAAATGCATGTTATAAGCGGCTGGGATGCTTAAGGCATTGTAATGTTGATGTACTATTTTTGCTGGATAATAAGAAAGATTGGACGGCTGTGTATGGTGGACGTAACCCATTTTGGGTGAACCACATTAAATCTCTGTGTTACCTGTGTCCTATTTTAGTCCTTTATCTTTTGTATTTAAATTTGCATATAATTGTTAGTTCATATTTGCTTCGGATCTGCTTGAAACCCTAACAATTGGTATCAGAGCGAGGTTTTCTATAAATTGGCAGGACTTTCAGATTTGAGTGGGAGCAATGGAGGATTCCAAATTCAAGGTCAAAAAGTTTAACAACCAGAATTATCAATTATGGAAAATGCAGATGGAGGATTACCTGTATCAAAAGGATTTGTGGCAGCCATTAGAAGGAAAGGCAAAGAAAGCGACCACAATGTCAGATGAAGAATGGGACATTTTAGATAGAAAGGCACTAGGATCCATTCAGTTGTGTCTTGCACCATCTATAGCTTTCAATATAACAGAAGCAAAAATAGTTGTAGATTTGATGGCGACATTGGCTAAGCTATATGAGAAACCCTCGGCTTCGAATAAGGTATTTCTTATGAAGCGTTTGTTTAATTTGAAAATGAGTGAGGGAGGATTTGTAGCAGAGAACTTAAATGAATTTAATACAATTATCAGTCAATTGTCTTCGGTAAAAATTACTTTTGCAGAAGAGGTTAGGGCTCTCTTGATTTTATGTTCTTTGCCAGAAAGCTGGAATAGCCTGGTTATGGCTGTAAGTAACTCTGTCTCTGGAAAAAATACTTTGGTATTTGATGATATTGTTGGTGTTATCCTAAGCGAGGAAATGCGAAGGAAAAGCACAGGTGAGACTCCAACATCATCAATTAGTGTTTTGAATGTGGAGAACAGAGGAAGATCAAAGGAAAGAGAAAAAGGCCCTTGGAAAGAGAAGTCATGAGGGAAGTCAAAGAAAGGATGCTCTCAATCTAGAGGAAAGAAAGATTGTTGGTACTGCGAAAAGCCTGGTCATCTAAAGAAAGACTGTTGGTCTCGGAAAAACAAAGGAGACAAAAATGAAAACGACAGTAAGGAAGCTAATATTGCAAGTAATACTTTACAAGATGCTTTAATCTTATGTTTGGATAATGTTAATGATTCCTAGGTAATAGATTCTGGGGCTTCATTTCATGCTACACCCCATAGAAAATATTTTCTAGATTATGTTCAAGGTGATTTTGGACAGGTTTATTTGGGTGATGATGAGCCCTGTCAAATTGTTGGAAAAGGAAATGTTGGTGTAAATAATTATTCATCTTGGATATTATTACGCTTACTTAATTTTACTTAGGAAATGCATTTCATAGTAGTTTGGGTATGAGACACTTGGGTGTTTGTGCCACATTGGGATAGTGTGTGTAGGAGAAATTCCACCTTTTATGGTGTTGATCTTGTTGTTACACTCCACTCTTGTTGTTACACTCCACATTCAGTGGGTGATCCACCTCATGTGGACTATTATATTATTTCTCCTACCTACCCACACCTATTTTCTACCTACCCTTGTTTCTTATTGAGCCACATGTCATGTTTGTGTGCTCACATATCCCTAGCCTTGCTTATATAAGCAAGCTCATCTAAATTGTATGTAACTATTGAATCATTATTATTGATCATTTTCTATTCATGAGAATACAGTTTATTCTTGTCCTATATTGTGTCTCTATTTTGTACATTTCATTGAGCTCTTGATCTTGGCAAAATCTCACATGGTATCAGAGCCATTGGGGCTTCATTGATTCGTCTTGAAGAGGCATTATTGCGATGTCAAGAGGCAGATCTGAGGAGCAGCATCTTTTGGAGGCGTCCTAGACCAGATCTGACCCTATCATTGCGTCCAGAAGGCCGTTTCCATGAATTTTGGTTATAAAGTCAGCCTATTTTGGTGAGAAAAAAAAATTCGCCAATTTTGCTATATTCGTACGGATTTCAAAAAAATTTATATATTCTTCAAAAAAAAAAATTTGAAAATATTTTTCAAAAAAAAATTGAAAAAGTCGAAAAAAAAAATATCAAAAAAAAATATCAAAAAGGTTTTTGGGGGGTCCGCAGACCCCCCCATGACCCCCGTGCAGAGCGTACCTGCGTGTTGCAGGTTGCAGGTGTACTACCTGCCAGACCGCTGTCGCCCGCACCCGCCGCAGCGTTTCCAGTGCCGCCACAGACCTTCGCCGTCACTGTCTGTCTCTCACCGCCGACGCCCAGGTCCCACCACGCCAGCTCCTCCCGCACCGGCCCTCGTCCACCGATTTCCGTGAACCGGCCACCGCTGCTGCGTCATCCCCGAGCTCCCTCTGCTGCAGTTGCAGCCCCACAGCACCCGCACTTCCCGCCAGTACCCTCCAGCGCCACCGCCGGCCAAAGACTTCCGGCGCCATCCCAGTCTCCTCCCGTCGGCAGTCAACCAAACCGGCGAACCCACGCCCGCCACGTGGTAGGCGGCCACTGGCTCACAGGTATAAACACTTACACATCAGATCCGTATGGTCGACATGCAGATGCCACGTGGCTCACACAGTCATCTTTCCGTACGCCATTTATACAGTGCCCAGTCAGCAAATTTGTACCGTACGGCCTGTACAGTCACCTGCCACGTCACTTGTCTGTACAGTACGGACGCCCAGTCAGCAGAGAGGCAAAGTTTTGCGATGGTCATACGGCCATCAAATTTAACACAGTCACTTACTAACATCAGGGCCACATCAGCAGGGTTTGAAAATTTTGCAGGCCCCTCTTATTGAGCTTTTTGATTTTGCAGTTCAACTTCAAATGGCCATAACTTGCTCATTTTTGCTCCTTTTTGGGTGCAATTTTTTTTGAAATGGGCTAGAATTTCTTGCTCTCTGCAGTGGTGAAGAAATTTTTTGATTTTGATGCACTTATTTTTTAGAAAATGCAGTTTTTGGTGACTATACCTGAGTAATCCCAGTTTTTGCAACTTCAGAGGCTTCGTTTGGGGTCATATGACCTCCTTTTCAGCTGCCATTTTTTTTGAAAGTGTGTATTTTTTTGTATAATTTCACATGATGCTATCATATTGATTCCATTGTAAGTAGAAATTGTACTTTTAGATTTTGGCCATTTTTGGCTCTCTTGGTACTTGTATATTTGCTTGAATCTCAGTTAGATTCATTGCACTATTGATTGAAGTCTCTTGTATCTCATTTGGAAAGTTGTAAAATTTGCATCATAAGTCCACTTTGCCTTGTTTTGCAAGTGGCTCATTGTAATCGCACTAAGTATAAAGTGCCAAAATCATCACTTTGGGGGGGTACTTTGATTGAGTGAATTTGGGGGGGTGTCTCTTGTGCTTTTTTGCTCTTGTGTTCTTTTCTTTTTGCTGCTATGGGTTCTTCTAAGTTTCCTCTCTTAACTCCTCATAATTATGCTACTTGGAAAATTGATGCATGGAGTAAACTTATGGAAAAAGGACTCACTCATTACATTGATGGAACTATTGTTGCTCCTACTGATCCTAAGGTTGATCCAGTTGGTCACTTGGATTGGCTCACTAAAAATATCATGGCAATTGGTATCTTAAGAAAGTATGTATCAAAGGATCTCATTTTTCATATTGAGAAATGTACTCTAATCAAGGATGCTTGGCAAAAGTTTCAAGACTTGTATGGTCAAGTTGATGAGATTAGGGGATATCAAATTGATAGTGATCTCACCATGTTAGATCCCAAGAACTTTGATACTATACAAGATTATGTCACTAAAGCAAATGAGTTGAGGGCACAACTCAAAGATTGTGGCATTGATAAAAAGGATACTCAATTGATATTCAACTTGATAGGCAAGCTTCCACAAGAATATGCAGCATTTGTTTCTAGTTTCCAAACCCATAGGATGACAATGGGTTCAAGCTACAAAATGCCTACATTTGATGCTTTCAATGAAATGTTGATCATGGAACAAACTAAGTTGATAAGCATGGGCATTCTTAAGGCTTCTAAGTCTCAAGCATTAGTGGCAAATCAAGGGAACAAAGGAAATCAAGGAAAGGACAACTCAAACAAGAAGAAATGGCAATCAAAGCCTAAAGAAAAAGCACCATCTTCTCCACAACAAGGAGATTCATTCTCTTCCAAGAGAGATAATTCACCAAAGAGGGAGAGACCTACTTGTGCTTATTGTAAAAAGATTGGTCATGAGGAGCATCGTTGCCATTCTAAGAAGATTGATGAGCTCACACATATCATCAAAAAGCATAACATTGATTTGCCTAAAGTCTGCAAGAAGGATGATTCATCAACTTCCACTTCCTCACATTCAAAAGGAAAAGGGCAAGCATTCATGGCTTCTACAAGTGGGAAGACTCACTCTTTTGGAACAAGAAAAGGAAAAGCTCTATGTGCTACTATCAGTCATGATTCAGAGAGATGGCTTCTAGATTCAGGGGCTTCTCATCATATGGCATCTTCGCAGTCTATGTTCTCTACATTTGAGCCTTGCACCATACCATAGATTTTGATGGGCAATCATACATACATGGATGTGATTGGGAAAGGATCTATTGACATTGGGGATAACTCCTTCAATGATGTGTTGTGTGTACCCCACTTGACAAACAATCTCCTTTCTATCTATCAAATCACACATGGCGCAACTAAGAGAGTTGTGGAGTTCACACCTGACTCAGTTTTCATTAGAGACTTGGAGACTAGAGCTATCATTGCGACTGGGGTGGTTGATCATGCATCTCAGTTATACTCCTTTTCAGATTTTGTTGATGATGATGATTTCACATTTGATGATTCTACACATGATGATCATACTTCTTGTGATAGTTCAGATTTTGAGGAGAACTTTGGACACTTCAACATGGGGATTCTCACATGTAACCCCATTCTTGAGTCTTGTATTTCATCTCCTCATATTGATATCACATCACCTATTGCACCTGATGATGCAGATAGTGCGACAGTTTTGCCTTCATGTGATTCAGTGCAACAGGATATTCATTGTCTTCCAGTTTCAGATTCATGGGATGATTACTTGACAGACATTCCAGATTTGTTTGTGGAATCCTACATTGCAGATTTGGGAGACATCATTGATAACATTCATCTTCTCTTTGATGAAGGTGATCCTTCTTCGATTTTTGCGAGGGCACACTCTGACCCTCTTGTTCATTCCCTACATGATCATTCTTTCAAGGTTGACATGATTGTGGATACTTATGTACAGCAGTTGGAGGAGGTCTCTTTATGTTTTGAGGAGACATGTGAGTCTTTGGGACATGTTCTACATCCATCTCCACTAGATCTTGGAGTGCCTTTTTCAGCAGTGTGGCACAGTTTACCACCTTTGGAGGGGGTATCTTTCAGCATCGACATGGGGACACTTGAGTAGTTTTTCAGAGATTCCATTCATCATGAGTTTTTTTCATACATCTTCCCTTCATGATTGGGGAGACTTCATGGATACACCTTTGGTTTTGTTTCTTCCTAACGGGAGGAATGTTGTTCGACGTTCGTGGAGCAGTTTCTTCATACATTGAGCTTCTTCCATCGGTGCAGATTCTCCATTGAGGGGGGGTCATAGTTTGACTTCTCTTCTTCTCTCATATGGGGGAGACTTTTTCCTCACATGGGGTTTTGTTCCTCACATTCTTCTATGAGAGTTCTCTTGTATAGCTTTCTTCTCTCTTTTGGGGGAGGGTTTTTTCCCATTGGGTTTTTCTCTCTTTCCCCACTTTGTGAGAGATTTCATTGCATTGGTTTGCATGCATTTGCATTTGTACATGGGTACCTAACATGGCCTCATAGCCGGGACCCATCTTGCATTGCTTAGTTTCATTGTAGACTTAAGTGCATTCCCCTAAGTTGCACTTAAGGAGGGGTGTTGGTGTAAATAATTATTCATCTTGAATATTATTACACTTACTTAAGTTTACTTAGGAAATACATTTCATAGTAGTTTGGGTATGAAACACTTGGGTGTTTGTGCCACATTGGGATAGTGTGTGTAGGAGAAATTCCACCTTTTATGGTGTTGATCTTGTTATTACACTCCACTCTTGTTGTTACACTCCACATTCAGTGGGTGATCCACCTCATGTGGACTATTATATTATTTCTCCTACCTACCCACACCTATTTCCTACCTACCCTTGTTTCTTATTGAGCCACATGTCATGTTTGTGTGCTCACATATCCCTAGCCTTTCTTATATAAGCAAGCTCATCTACATTGTATGTAACTATTGAATCATTATTATTGATCATTTTCTATTCATGAGAATACAGTTTATTCTTGTCCTATATTGTGTCTCTATTTTATACATTTCATTGAGCTCTTGATCTTGGCAAAATCTCACAGGAAAGATAAAGATCAAGTTGCAGAATGGTAATGACTGGTTTTTGCAGGAGGTAAGACATGTTCCTAACTTAAGAAGAAACTTAATTTCTGCAGGGCAACTAGGTAGTGAAGGTTGCATAGTTACCTTCTCAGACAGTATCTGGAAGGTCAGTAAAGGATCATTAGTAGTAGCTAAAGGTGCGAAGGTAGGCACATTATATCTGTGTACTAGTAACACTTACTCTACCTTAGCTGCTACAGATAAAGTTACTGCAGGGACAACAACAATAGATGTTGCAAGAACATATTCGATAATGTGGCACCATAGGCTTGGGCACATGAGTGAGAAAGGGATGAAAATCCTTCACTTCAAAAATCAATTGCCAAGACTAAAGAAGATTGATTTAGAGTTTTGTGAAAACTGTGTTTATGGCAAACAGAAAAGAGTCAGATTTCTCAAGGTTGTGAAAGAGAAGAAGAGTGAGAAGTTAGAGCTTGTGCATTCAGATGTATGGGGACCAGCTCAGGTATCATCTCTTGGTGGCTTTTGTTATTATGTTATTTTTTTTGATGACTCAACCAGAAAAACATGGGTATATTTCCTAAAACAAAAATCAAATGTTTTTGAAACTTTTAAGAAATGGAAAGTTTTGGTTAAGAATGAGACAGGAAAAAGGTTGAAGTGTCTCAAATCAGATAATAGAGGAGAGTATTGCAGCAAGGCATTTGAAGATTACTGCTCCTTAAATGGGATTAGAAAGCAGAAGACAGTTCTAAGAACTCTATAGGAAAATGGTGTGTCAGAGAGAATGAATAGGACTATCATGGAACGCACGAGGAGCATGAGATTGCATGTTGGATTGCCCTTAAATTTTTGGGCAGATGTTGTACATACTACTATCTATTTGATAAATAGAGGACCTTCAACCCCTTTGGATGGTGGTATTCCAGAGGAGGCATGGATTGGTAAAAAGGTAAATTATTCTTTTCTGAAAACCTTTGGTTGTGAAGCTTTTGTCCATGTTGATAAAGAAAACAGAACCAAGCTTGATGCTAAATCTCAGAAATGTACCTTCATTGGATATGGGATAGATGAATATGGCTATCGGTTATGGGATTTTGAAAATAAGAAAATAACTAGAAGTAGAGATGTTATATTCAATGAGAAGGTTATGTATAAAGAACAGATGCAGGAAAAGAAGCATGAACAAGACAAACAAGAATATGTGGTGTTGGATGAGATTCCTAAAAATGAAATGCCACAGGTACCTAATGCTCAGCAACAATAGAATGTCCCACAAACTCCTGCAAGTGTTAGATGTTCTACGAGGTCAAGTAGACCCCCTGAAAGATTTTCTCCTTCTCTGTATTCTATATTATTAACTAATTCTGGTGAACCAGAAGAATACGAAGAAGCAATGCAGGTGGATGCCAAACAATAGTGGGAGCTAGGCATGAAAGAGGAGATGGACTCCTTGATGAAAAATAAGACTTGGGACTTAGTCCCTTTACCTGCAGAAAAAAGAGTCTTGCCTAACAAATGGGTTTATCGGCTGAAGGAGGAGGAGCGAGGTCAGAAAAGATATAAGGCCAGACTTGTGGTAAAAGGTTTTGCACAGAAAAAGGGTATAGATTATGATGAAATATTTTCTCCAGTTGTAAAAATGACTTCAATTAGAACTGTACTTAGTCTTGTATTTGCAGATGATTTACATCTTGAAAAATTAGATGTGAAAACAGCTTTTCTCCATGGAGATTTGGAGGAGGAAATTTACATGTTGCAACCACAGGGATATGAGGTCAAAGGTAAAGAGAACTTGGTGTGCAGGTTGAAGAAAAGTTTGTATGGCCTAAAGCAAGCACCCCGATAATGGTATTTAAAATTTGATAGCTTCATGGCTGAACACGGTTATCATAGATGTCATTCTGATCATTGTGTATATTTTAAGAGATTGGATAATGGCAGTTATATTATCCTATTGCTTTATGTTGATGACATGCTTGTAGTTGGGTCTAACATAGAACACATAATGATCTTAAACATAAATTAGCTAGATCATTTTCTATGAAGGATTTGGGTGCAGCTAAGCAAATTTTGGGTATGAGGATTACACAGGACAGAAAAAATAGAACCTTGAATTTGTCCCAAAGTGAGTATATAAAGAAGGTGCTGAAAAGATTTAACATGCAGGATGCAAAAGCAGTTAGTACACCTTTGGCTAGTCATTTCAAATTGACTAAGGAGATGTGCCCAAAGGCACGGGAAGAGGTAAAGAAAATGTCTAACATCTCGTATTCATCAGCTATTGGTAGTCTGATGTATGCAATGGTATGCATAAGGCCGGATATTGCACATGCAATGGGAGTTGTGAGCAGGTTTATGAGTAATCCGGGAATGGAAAATTGGAATGTTGTGAAATGGATCCTTCGATATTTGAAAGGAACCACTATGAAGGCATTATGTTTCAAAGGATTTAATGCTGCTCTAAGTGGATTTGTTGACTCTGATCTGGCAGGTGATATTGATTCACGGAGGAGCACTACAGGGTATGTTTTTACTATTGGGGGAACTGCAGTCAATTGGATTTCTAGGTTGCAAAAGGTTGTTGCACTTTCAACCACTGAAGCTGAGTATGTTGCTACTACAGAAGCTAGCAAGGAGATGATTTGGTTACAATGTTTTCTGGAGGAATTGGGTCAGACACAAGAGGATCGCCCATTGTATACTAATAGCCAGAGTGTCATTCATCTTGCAAAGAACTCTGCTTTTCATTCAAGGACAAAGCACATTCAGCTCAAGTACCACTTCATCCGGACTGTTTTGGAGGAGGGTCAGTTATGGCTTGAGAAGATTCACACAAGTGAGAATCCTATCGATACGTTCACAAAGGCAGTTCCATAGGAGAAGCTGATTTCTTCATCAGTTTCTGTTGGTCTTCTTGATTGATAATTGTGGAATTTATATCAGTCGAGTCCTAGTGTTTTATCTGACGGATGTTGCATGTACAGTGGTATCGTATAGTATCAGTCTCCAAGTGGGAGATTGTTCGGTGTGGAGCCTGATCAGTCTCCAAGTGGGAGATTGTTGGAATGTGGTGACTGCTCAACAAAGTACTGTACACTCAGCACGTATCCTTGATGGGGTCCGGGGCTAGGCTGGGCCTTGAGCAGGGGTTTGGGGGTGGCAGCCCCCAAAGTAGGTGAAGCCCGCTACGAGGGTTCGAGGGTGGTAGCCCCCGAGAAAAAAAAATTTGTCATTTTTTTGTTGATGAAAACCGACATTGTAATAAAACCCTAAAAAGGTCGACTTTGTTTGTTGCCCTAAAAATGCATGTTTTAAGCGGGTGGGATGCTTAAGGCATTGTAATGTTGATGTACTATTTTTGCTAGATAATAAGAAATATTGGACGACTATGTATGGTGGACGTAACCCATTCTGGGTGAACCACGTTAAATTTTTATGTTATCTGTGTCCTATTTTATTCCTTTATCTTTTGTATTTAAATTTGCATATAATTGTTAGTTCATATTTGCTTCAGATCTGCTTGAAACCCTAACAAACATGACTCCACAATACCCAGGTGACTCGACTCACAAAACACTACTGACCCTAAAGAGAGAGTGTCATCGCATGGCTTACGATGGTTACCATAGGTAGGCCTCCATAGGTCTCGGCCCCCATCCTGGGTTATCCTGGTAACCTTTCCTGAACCCCTGGCTCCATCTAAGCATCATGCAGACCTTACCAACCTTTCATGAGGACAAGGTGGTAGGTTTTCCATTCTAGGCCTTCCACAACACCTTGAGCCTATACGAGCACACAACCATGTGCGGGGTGCAATATCTTAATTAACATTATAACTACCCACCCCCTAATCAATTATTAGATTATCACTTATTAACTGACTTTCGAGGGGTTATCCTGCCAACCACTTCGGGTGCAGCCCCCGCTTGAAATCCACTCTCTCATAGGACACTAAAAGGTACAGTGTCTCTCTACAAGAACCCTATGACGAAACTGATAGCCATATCTAATCCTGACAAAATACAGGTGAAGGATACACAAATCAATAACCCAGGATTGACCATTGGAACATAACACACAACGGTTCACATCAACAAGGTTACACAACTACACCTGACCAATAGGGCATAGCAACTATTATGACATGACAACAACTCAAACCAGAATTGCAACGTAAATAAGCTTTGACCAAAAATACCATTTACACTAAAAATCCTAATACAAACAATCTTTTTAAAACAGTCAAAAGCATTAAATACTTGCAATTATTGATATTCAAGAAATATAGAAAATACGACAAGGTAGGTAAAAGAGATTCAGAGTCGTCATTTGTCCAATAAGGCTAAAATTACCCACATTTAAGGAATTAAGAATAAACCCCCCCAACATATATTTATGATTAATTATAAATAAACCCAAATATATGCTTTCATGAAAATAAAATAAATTACGAATTAATTATATATATATATATAATAATATAATATATGTATATGAATATATATTCATCGAATATATACCATATAAATATATCACACTAAAATATATATATTAAAACGTAAAACTAATTTTCACAATATACTCTAATTCGCAAGAATAAAATATCATAACTTTAAAAAAACGTTATATATATATATATATATATATATATATATATATATATATATATATATATATATATATATATATATATATATATATATATATATATATTACTAAACATAAAAATAAAAATTATGAATCTCATAACTTACTGCAGCCACAATGTTGCACGCACAGGGAAGGCAAATAAAATGTTTTCTTGGTAGCTTTGCTACCATACAATAGCCTTGCTACCTTACGGTAGCAAGCTACCACCCCCAATAAATATTTTTTTTTTTTTAATTTTAATTTTTTTTCTTAGTCAAAGATTATAAAATCTCATCTCCAGCACTCTGAGAAAACAGAGTCTAATAAAATCATAGAATTGTTTTTATAAAAAAGAATAAAACTATAACTCCACAAAATAATTACTGGTAAAGAAATATACCAGAAAACTCCAATCTCTGAGACAAAACGGAGATTGGGAAAAACACCAAATCCCATACAATTTCCTTCACAAAGCCAAATTGGCTGAAAACTAATAAGATTGGCAATCCTCAATTAAATTTTTGGGCCAAAACAAGAATGGAGGAAGAGGAATTTTAACTCATAATTCCTACAAATTTTGAAACTACCAGAAAGAAAATAATTAATTGGGAGCACAAGAGGGAAATTTTGGTAAAATTTTGCCAGCATAACTCCCCCAACTTCACAATTTAAAAAAAATTACAACATATACAGAAAATCAATTTCATCCATAAACAAAAATGGAGGAATTAATTTCAAACAAAAGCATAACATGAAATAATCCATAGAAAGAGATTGAGATTGGAGGTGCATTTTTAATCAATAATGGACTGAGATTCCCATTAAATCTCATAACAACTATTTCAAAACAACTGCAATCATTTTACCAATTTTTCACACAACATACAAAAGAAGGGGAAGAAATTTTTATTTTTTTTTGTAAACAAAACAAGGTAGAGGCTATCCAACCTGTGAAGCTTTCTAGGAAGCAATTTGTGGAAGAGCTTCAATCCTGCAACCAGATTCCCAAACCAAATCCTTCTTCCAAAACAATTTCCAAATTTTACCTTCTCCAAAAATAAGCATCCCCTTCCCATGAACTCACAGGAATAAATAGAAAACTATTTCAACCTAAACTTTTAGGTTGAAATTTTTTCTCATTCAATCACAATTTCAATAATAAAAATTACTTTTCTAATTTTCTTCAAAAAGGTAAATGGGAATTTCATTTTTTTTTTTTTAATCATTTCTTTCTTCATGTTATTTAATTAACTTTTCTAAAAAGTGAAAAAAACAATAATTTAAGCTCTATTTTCATTTTTTTTTAAGTCTAAAAGACAATAGCATGCACTTAACTTTATTTATTTTATTTTTTTCTACTTGATTTAAATATGGTCACTTTTCCAATACAATGCAATTATCAATTTAAATTTAATAACTTCACTCAATTAACTAAGTCCATAACACAAAGGCATAATAATACATAAATTAAATACACCAACTATAAAATGATGCCATAGACTCAAATAAATAATCTAATCCACTAGGGCACACAAACTGAGAAAAACCACATGAAGATTCTGAAAAAGAAACGAACAAAACTCAAAGGCCGAACAAATGGAAAGGACGACCAACTGACAGCACTCACATGAGTGCAACTGAGGGTAAGAATTAGGGTCAACAACTATCTCCTCCACTCCCATTGGGCAAATAAGGCACGCTCAGACCTGTGAAGCCAGGTGGAGACAATACCCCGTACCTACCTGGTACTTGTACCTGCAATGTCCTGCATCATTGAACCACAAATGCATATAGACAAATATATATATAATCAGACATGACATGCACACCGATGGAGGAGAGTCGTGATGTTCCTTGTCTCACCAAAATGAGTGAAGGAAAATCATCCCCTCGCATCCCATATACTTGCAAACACGCAACATAAAAATAACACATCGCAATGTAAGGTGAAAGTGTCAGTCCATGATAGTAATCCATAAAAATAGCATTAATCATAAGTACTGAAATGCTGTAAGAAAGCATACATCGCATATCCAGTATAAACATGAAATTACATCGAATAAGTCTGAATAAAGTATAGTAGTAATGTAACAACTGAAAAGTCAACTACACTAAAATATAAGTCTAACAAGTTCGATCGAGAAGGGGTACTACACAATCCCTCAGTTCAGGTTTGAAGTCGCGTTATTGTTTTAATTGGGAAGGCCAACATTTTTGGCACCATTGTCGGGGATGGTGCCAAACTAAGAACCTATCATAGCCATGAGCTTTTAGTTTTTTAGTTATTTAGTGTTTTGGTAGTTAAGATAAGTTGTCAAATAATTTTTTGAATCTGCATGCATAGAAGAAGAAGAAGAAGAAGAGATGCTCGAGAGAGATTTCTTCATAATCACCCCGATATTAGAGGACTCAACCCTTATGAAGCACCAGATATAAATCCTTTTGCTACACTTTATCAAGCCCCAGATAATTTGGACTATCCTGCATTTCAACTTCCATAAACCGGCCTTCATTTTCTTTTTGGACCACCTGAAGAGGATCACTACCCTTTAGCTGTTTACCAAGGACTAATGGCAAGACGTGGAGGTGGAGGTAATCCTCCACCTCCAAGAGGAGCAATCCACCTGTTAACCCAACATTTGAATTTCCCATCTCTGATCTGCATGATAATGCTAACTCAAGAACATCCCAGCTTCTTCTTTGCCTGAGTTCTATGGGCTAGTTACAAAGGACCCAGACACCTTTCTGTTTGAATTTGATGTCCTTTGTAGGAGCTATGATTACACTACAGATGCCCATGGACTTAAAATATTCCTAGCCACTTTGAAATAATTTGCCCTGAGATGGTTTATGAGCCTAGGGAGCAACTCAATAGACACATGGGATGAGATGAAATGATTGTTTCTCGAGAAATGTAAGGATTATTGTAGGGGAACCGACCGCCGTGGAGATGATATCTTTAGGATGACACAGAAGGAGGATGAGAGTCTAGAAGACTATCTTGAGAAATTTATGTTTTGTGTCAAGAAGTCTAAACACGGTACTCTAAATGAAGAATCTCTCAAGTTGATATTTTTGAGGGGTATCAGTGATGAATGCACAGATTCTCTAGAACTTATGGGAGGAGGAGATATAACTCAATCATCATGGAATGAGATCAGCCAAATTTGTCAAAAGTATTCCAAGGCCACTACCAAGAAGAGTAGGCGTTATAGGCCTAGAATGTCTTCATCAACAACAAAAAGTGGAGTTTCCTAGATGAAATTAAGGCATCTTCTGAAGGATTTCAAGGAAGATATTATAAACAATATGGCCACTCGATTGGACACACTTCAAGACAAGAAGAAGCATGAAGAAGCTGAAGCAATGCTTGCAGAATTTTGTCCTCGTTGTAGGCAAAAGAAGGACTGCAGATGTAAATTAGTCGCCAATCTTGATAATCACCATGTCCCTGAATTCAAACCAGTACATGGAGATGATGAAAAACTCTTCTATGTTGCTCAAAGAAGGCCATGGGCCCCAAGACAAGGTATGCCTTCCGATCCATTATCTTTTGTTGGTTCTTATGGGAATTCTTATGCACTAAATAATCAGTGGCAACCTCCATATGCTGAAAACTTTGGAAATTTTCCACCTTAATCTTGGTATAACCCCCAAAGTTTGTGGTCAAATTATTCCAATCCTTCATACCAACGGCAACAGCCACAAGGAAATTGGTCTCAACCTTAATGGTCATGGCAGCCTCCACATGGAAATTGGCAACCAACTTCTCAATGGAGAGGGGACCAGCAATGGTAAAATCAACCTTCTTTTTATCTACATCCACCACAACAACCACAATAGCCTGCTATAATGCCACCCCCTATTCCTAATGCTACTACAGCTAAAGCCACTCAACTATCATCTCAACCCCTACCAAATCCAAATAGTAAAAACAACAAGTATATTTTGTTGATCCCAACCAGTACCCTGCATATTCTCTTAATATAAGTGATATTAATCTTAGATCAGGGACTACTTTGCCTAATCCATCTTCTCCGGTCATTACTGAAGTACCCTCAGAGCAAGCAGTATCAGATAACCCACCAGATCAGCCAGCTCACTCTACCCAAGCCTAGCAGCCTATAAGTTTGCCTTCAGTGAATAAAATACCTCCATTTCCTTAGAGGTTACAAGCTAAGGAGATTGACCAAAGTGAAGATGTGACTTTTGATCTCATTGATCGATTGAAATACATATGTGTTAAGATTCCATTATTTCAAGCTATCGAGGATGTTCCCATCTATAGCAATGTCATTAAGGAAGCATGTTTGAAGAAACCTGGTAGAAAAAAGAAGGATCCACAAACAATCCATGTGATGGGACAACTAGCTGATATTAAGTTGGGAAAGGTTACAATACCTAATTACTCCCATCTAGGTAGCCCTATTATGGGAATAGTCATTAATGGTACTCAGATTAAGAATGATCTAATAGATCTAGGAGTCACCATGAATATCGTGACTAAGGACATCATGTAGCAACTTAACATAGCCAATCTTCGACCTACTCCCACAGTCCTGCAGCTTGTTGATAGCTCTACTGTCTGACCCAATGGTATGGTAGAAGATGTTGTAGTTACTTTGGATTCTTGGGAATATCTAGCAGATTTCATGATATTATCTCCTAAGGCCACATTGGGAGGATATCCAGTCATCTTAGGAAGGCATTGGCTTGCTACAACTAATGCATACATTGCATGTCAGTCAGGAGATACAACCATTTCATATGGGAATTCCACTAAGAAATTAGCTCTTTATTCACTTGATCAGGAACAAGTCGTGTGGCATGATGTAGGGGAAGAGACAGAAGAAGAAGTTGACTATGTTCGTCACCTCATGATGATAAATAGAGAATCATTCATACAGCTTCAAGATGAAGATCGAGTGCTTTCCAATATTATAGAAAATAATTATGGCTCAGAACACCAAGCGCATGAGTTAACTTCATGTGTCTTGCACTCAATTTTCCTACCTCTCCCCTCATCCAAACTTCCTGTAGCCACAAATATATTGCACACTTTGTTACCGTAGGAGGTCCACACTTCTTCTCTCACTAAAGTGGCTCAAATCGACCTAACCACCAAGGTAGAAGTTACTCAAGATAAGTATTTAAATATTAATAATCAGATCATAGAGGCACAGAAGGCAACCTTGGTTGATCTACTTCAATTTCATAAGTAGGATTTTGCATGGGACTACTGAGACATGAGAGGGTTAGATCCTAAGTTGTGTAACCATAAGATATATATCAAGGAAGAATGCAGACCTATTAGACAATCACAAAGGAGGATTAATCCATCCTTAAGAAAAATAGTTAAGGAGGAATTGCAAAAATTGTTAAATGTTGGATTTATCTATCCTATATCAAATATCCAGTGGGTGTCACCTCTAGTTATAGTTCCTAAAAAGGGGGGTAAACGGCGAGTTTGTGTGGATTACAGGGAACTCAACTCAACAACTAAAAAAGATCATTTTCTATTACCCTTTGTAGATCAAGTTTTAGATTCCCTGGTAGGAAAACAATATTTTTCACTCTTGGATGGATTTAGTAGTTACAATCAAATTAGAATTACCCCAAAAGATCAGGAAAAAACCACATTCACTTGCCTTTGGGGGACATATGCTTACTATGTTCTTCCATTTGGGTTATGCAATGCTCCAACTACTTTCCAAAGAGTTGTCATTGGCATATTCTCAGACATTTCAAATGACTGCATGGAGATATACAGGGATGATTTTACTACTTATGGTTCAAAATTTGAAGAGGCATTGGATAATTTAAAGAAATTGCTGCAAAGATGTGGATATTACAATCTGTCCCTAAATAGTGAGAAATGTTTCATGATGATGCAGGAAGGAATAGTCCTGGGACATCATATTTCTAAGGTTGGTATTCAAGTTGATCCAACTAAGATAGAGGTAATTCTTAACCTTCCTATTCCAACCAAGAAAAAGGATGTTTGAAGTTTTCTTGGACATGTTGCGTGTTATAGAAGGTTTATCAAGGACTTTAGTAAGATAGCAGGGCCTTTATATTATCTCTTGTCCAAAGATGTTGAATTTGATTGGACCCCAGCATGTGATGAAGCTTTCCTGAAGCTTAAAAAAACATTGACTCAAGCACCAGTCCTCAAGGGCTTAAATTGGTCATTGCCCTTCCACATTCACATGGATACATACGATTATGCTATAGGTGCAATTTTGGGACAGAAAGAAGATAATTTAGAAAATGCAATTTATTTCATCAACAAGAATTTACAGAGACCATAATTCAACTACACTATTATAGAAAAGGAGATGTTGGCAGTGATATATGCACTTAATAAATTTAGGCATTATATAACAGGATATCAGATTTTTGTTCATATAGATCATACAACAATATGATATCTTATGAAAAAATCTTCCATTATAGGAAGATTGGCCAAATGGTTGTTGTTGATGCAAGAGTTTGATATCATGGTTTTGATAAACCAAGAAAAGCCAATGTAGTAGTAGATTATATTTCTAAGCTTTAGCTACAAGACATTCTTGTAGCAATAGATGATTCCTTCCCAAATGAACACCTGTTCTAGATAAATGTACATACTCCCTGGTATGTTGATATAGCAAATTACTTGGCTGCTAACAAGATTCCTTCTCACTTCTCTCCAAAAGAGAGAAGACTCTTGGTTGAGAAAAGTTTCAATTTCTCTTGGATTGCAGACTGTCTATTTTACACAAGACCAGATCAGATCTTCAGAATATGTGTTAGAGAGGATGAAACCTATGATATTCTTCATGCTTGCCATGATGAGCCATGTGGAGGACATTTTGTTGCCAAGAGGACAACAATCAAAATTCTTAATGTGGGATACTATTGGCTAGCATTACAAAAAGATGCAGCCAAATACAATAGAAAATGTGATGGGTGTCAGAGGATGGGGAGGCCTACCAAATCTGATGAGATGCCATTGTATCCACAGGTAGTGGTTATACCATTAGACAAATGGGGATTAGACTTTGTAGGACCAATTGATCCTCCTTCCAATGGAAAATCCTATATCCTCATATGCACTGATTATCTCACAAAATGGGTGGAAGCAAAAGCAATGAAGCATGCTAGAGATAACAAGGTAGCTAAATTCCTCTATGAAGAAAACTTTATAAGATATGGAGTGCCTAGAGAAATTGTTACATATCAAGGGCCATGTGAGAATTTGTTGAAAATAACCAAGATCTAGGGCACAATGAATACCACAATAAAGAGACAAAATAGATTGATAAGAATAAATTGTATTCTAATCAATATGAAAATACTAATCAACTGGATCATCAAGAATTATTACATATAATGTAGATGATCATGCTTATAAAGGCAAGGCTAAGAGACAAGAGAGCACACAACGATGACATGTGGCTCAATGAAATGCAAGGGTAGGTAGGAGAAATAGTAAAATATTTCACATGAGGCGGATCACCCACCGAAGGTGGAATTATCACTCCACAATAAGTGGATATGATAAAGTAATAACAAGGTCACAAAATAAAAGGTGGAAATTCTCCTACATACACACTCCCAATATAGCACATCTCCCTAGGTGTCTCATATGCAAACTACTATGTTATGCATGTACCTAAGTAAACTTAAGTAAAGTATAATTATATCCAAGATGAATAATTAATTACACCAACACCCCCCCTTAAGTGCAACTTAGGGGAATGCACTTAAGTCTACAATGCAACTAAGCAATGCAAGATGGGTCCCAGCTACAAGGCCATGTTAGGTACCCATGTACAAATGCAAATGCAATTGTAATCTCCCATAAAGCGAGGAAAGAGAGAAAAACCTAATGGGAAAAAACCCTCCCCCAAAAGAGAGATGAAAACTATACAAATATCTCTCAAAGAAGTATGTGAAGGACAAAACCCCATGTGAGGAAAAACTCCCCTCATATGAGAGAAGAAGAGAGACCAAGTATCCCCCCCTCAATGTACAATTTGCACCAATGTTAGAAGCTCGAAGTTGAATGAATAAACTGCTCCATGATCATCAAACTACGTTCCTCCCCTTGGGAAGAAACAAAACCAAAGGTGTATCCATGAAGTCTCCCCAATCATGAAGGGAAGAGGTATAAAAAAAACTCATGATGAATGGAATCTCTAAAAAACTGCTCAAGTGTCCCCATGTCGATGTTGAAGGTTACCCCCTCCAAAGGTGGTGAACTACTCCACACTGCTAAAAAAGGCACTCCAAGATCTAGTGGAGATGAATGTAGAACAATATCCAAAGACTCATGTCTCCTCTGAGGATAAAGAGACCTCCTCCAACTGATGTACAAAAGTATCCACAATCATGTCAACCTCAAAAGAAGGATCATGTAGAGAATGCACAAGAGGATCAGAGTGTTCCCTTGCAAAAATAGAAGAAGGATCATGTAGAGAATGCACAAGAGGATCAGAGTGTTCCCTCGCAAAAATAGAAGAAGGATCATCTTCATCAAAGAGAAGATGAATGCCATCAATGATGTCTCCCAAATCTGCAATATAGGACTCCACAAACAAACATGCAATGTCTGTCAAGTAGTCATCCTAATCAACTGAAACTGGAAGACAAGGAATATCCTGCTACACTGAATCACAAGAAGGCAAAACTATTGCACTCGCTACATCATCAGGTGCAATAGGTGATGTGATATCAAGAGGAGGAGATGAAATGAAGGGCTAAAGAAAGGGGTCACATGTGAGAATCCCCAAGTTCAAGTACCCAAAGTTCTCCTCAAAATCTGAATCATCATATGAAGAATCAACCTCATCAATAGGACCAAAATGTGAAAAGGAGTACAAATGAGATGCATGATCAACCACCCCAGATGCAATGATAGCTCTAGTCTCCAAGTCTCTAATGATAACTGAATTAGGTGTGAACTCCACAGTTTTCCTCATTGCCCCATGAGAAATTTGATAGATGGAAAGAATATTGTTTGTCAAGTGGGGTACACACAACACATCATTGAAGGAGTTATCCCCAATGGCAATAGATCCTTTCCCAATCACATCTATGTATGTATGATTTCCCATCGAAATATGTGGCATGGTGCAAGGCTCAAATGAAGAGAACATAGACTACAAAGATGCCATGTGATGAGAAGCCCCTGAATCTAGAAGCGATCTCCTTGAATCATGACATGTAGTAGCACAAAGAGCTTGTCCCTTTCCTTTATCTGTCCCAAAAGAGTGATCCTTTCCTTTATCCTTTTCTTTGGAAGAAGAAGCCGATGTAGACATTCTAGAAAGCAAACTGATTTTGTTCTTCTCAAGAAGATGTTTCAATTCATCAATATCTTTCTTTTAACAACGTTGTTCATCATGTCCTGACTTCTTGCAATATGCACAAAAAAATTGTCCTTATTTGATTTCCTCTTAGGTGAGGATGTGGAATCACCTTGTTGTGGAGAGGAGGATTGTGCTCCATCTTGTTGTGTCTTGGGCTTAGGTTGTTTTTGGTTCTTGCCTTTTCCTTTATTGCTTTGATTCCCTTTATTAGCCACCAATGCTTGTGACTTTGAAGATTTGTGAATCCCCATTTTGGTCAACTTAGATTGCTCAAGTATTAGCATCTTCGTGAATGCATCAAAGGAGGGAGAAGTGTATGAGGAACCTTGAGCTAACCTATGGATGTGAAAGCTAGATACAAAGGTTGCATACTCTGATGGAAGCTTGCCCAACAAGTTGTAAACCAATTGAGCATTTTTTTTGTGAATGCCACAATCCTTAAGCTTTGCTCTTAGCTCATTTGCTTTTGTGACAAAATCTTGGATTGTATCAAAATCCTTGGGATCCAAAGTTGTGAGTTCACTATCACGCTTGTAGCCCTTAATCTCATTAACTTGGCCATACAATTTCTCATAAATATCCCAAGCCTCTTTAATTGTAGTACACTTATCAATGTGAAAAATGAGGTCATTTGATACATACTTTCTAAGAGTTCCAAGTGCCATACAATTTTTTGTGAGCCATTCAATTTGAGCATTAGGATAAGCCTTAGGATCGGGTGGTGTTGTAATTGTTCCATTTACATAATTAATGAGTCATTTTTCCATTAGTTTACTCCATGCATTAATCTTCCATGATGCATAATTATGAAGAGTTAAAAGTGGAAATTTAGGAGAACCCATAGCACCAAAATTTAAAAAAACACAAGATAGAGAGAGGCACAATCACACAAGACACCCCCCCAAATTACTAAATCAAGAACCTCCCCCCCCAAAAAAAAAATAAAAAATGATGATTTGGCACTCTATACTTAGTGCGTGTACAATGGGCCACTTGCAAAAAATGGAAAAGTGGACTTGTGATTTCAATTTTACAACTGCCTCAAATAGGCTATAAGAGACCCCAACAAATACTGCAAGTGATCTAAACTGAGATCCAAGCAAAATACAAGTACCAAATAGGCCAAAAATGACCAAATACTAAAAGTACAATTTCTACTCAAAATCACTACAAACTAATGGCAAATTATGAAAGTAGATAAAAAATTATGTACTTAAAAAAAAGGGCACCTGAAAAGGAGGTCGTATGACCCCAAATGAAGCCTCTGAAGTTGCACAATTAAGAATTAGACAGGTAGAGTCATCAAAAACTGCAAATTGTGAAAAAATTATCCATCAAAATCAAAAAATTCCTCCACCACTGCGAAGAGCATGAAAAATTAGCCCAAATAAAAAAAAAATTGCACAAAAAAAGGAGCAAAAATGAGAAAGATATGGCCTCTTGAAGTTGAATTGCAAAATCAAAAAGCCAAATGGTGAGGGGGCTCCAAATTTTTTTTAAATGATGATGTCATCAATTTGTCAGGTTAAATTTGACGGTCGTCTAGCCATCAAAAAAACTTTGCCTCTCTCCCCATGTGGACGTCCATACAATATGGACTAATGACATGTCTGAATCAGAAAACAACACGTGGTAGACCATAGAGATGATGTGGCACCGATGTGGCAATACAAATTCCTGTGTTTCAGTATGTTGTGTGGCCAAATGGATTTGCGCCATGTGGCACCTCATGGCAATGACTATGTTGTCAGTGTGTCGGCCACCTGTGCAATGACATGGCTCCGTATGACCTCGTGCCCTAATCCTGCTTTGCCACTTGTGAATTAGGTCGATTGTCCTGTTGCTAAAGTGGTGCCCCTTGTGCAGGTCTCAGCTAATGGGGTCTTGCCACATGGCGCTGACATGCTGGTGTCACGTGGCCAGTGGGGTCGAGGTGGCATGGTCTGTTGGAGACCAGGCAACATGACGTGAATGAAGGGTAGCGCGGTGGCTAATAGGAGTGGTCGAGGTTGTGGTGGAGGCCGAGGTAGCGGGAGCAGGCTAGGAGCGGAGCTGACAGACAGAGGAGAACCTGTAGCGGTGGTCGGGCCGGAAGAAAAGAGGCGACCGGAAAACCAACTCAAGTTAGCGTTGACAGAGCAGACAATGGCCGCCTGTGGAGTCGGTGATAGGAGTTGTCACCACCGAATGAAAAATAAACAGTGCCTGTTGAATGTCGATGAAGAATGTACGGGGGCCTGCAAAAATAATGCAGTGACAATACGGTGTCGGGGGGTGTCCCCCTCGAAATTTATAATTTTTTATTTTTATTTTTTTTAATAAATAAAACTTTTACAAATATAATTAAAAAACTGTGATTTTTAAAACACATGCAAATTAAAAAAACCGTACAAAAATAATAATATTATTATTTTTAATGAAATCCATACCACTAGCCTTATAAGCAAAAAAAAATTATTCAAGACCCTGAAATCTGATTTTCACCCAATATAGGCAAATTTATACTAAAAATTCATGGAAACGGCCGCCTAAACACAACCATGAGGTCCAAATCGCCATAGAACACACCCAAAAAGAGAAGCTCCCCAAATCCGAAAAAGCAAGCCTCCAAAAGCTCTCCAAAAAGACTAATCAATGAAGCCCTCTAGGCTCTGATACCATGTGGGAATTTGTTGAAAATAGCCAATATCTAGGGCACAATGAATAGCATAATAGAAAGACAAAATAGACTGATAAGAATAAACTGTATTCTAATCAATATAAAAATACTGATCAATCAGATAATCAAGAATTGTTACATACAATGTAGATGAGCCTGCTTATAAAGGCAAGGCTAAGAGACGACAAGAGAGCACACAATGATGACAGTGGCTCAACGAGATGCAAGGGTATGTAGGGGTAGGTAGGAGAAATAGTAAAATATTCCACATGAGGTGGATCACCCACCGAAGGTGGAATTATCACTCCATAATAAGTGGATATGATAAAGTAATAACAAGATCACACCATAAAAGGTGGAAATTCTCCTACATACATACTCCGAATGTAGCACATCTCCTTAGCTGTCTCATATGCAAACTACTATGTTATGCATCTACTTAGGTAAACTTAAGTAAAGTGTAATTATATCCAAGATGAATAATTAATTACACCAACAGGCCACAATATACCTCCACCTTAATCACAACTTTGGTCAATGAGTATAATATCAAGCATAGGAAGTCTACCCCATACCATCCTCAAGTGAATGGTCAGGTAGAGGTCACCAATAGAGAGTTGGAGGCTATTCTAACAAAGACCGTAGCTCTACATAGGAAAGATTGGTCAAGCAGACTAGCAGAAGCTATTTGGGCATACATAACTACATGGAAAACAACTATTGGTTTTACTCCTTTTGAAATGGTATATGGGAAACTAGCAATAATGCCCATTGAGTTTGAGCATAAAACTCTTAGAACAGCTCTGCAGCTGAATATGAATCTGTCTGAGGCACAAAGAGCTCAAATCATGCAACTGAATGCTCTGGATGAAGTAAGTAAAATGGCTCTCCAGCACACAGAAGTTGTTCAAAATCAGCATACTAGGTAGCACGACAAGTACATTAAAGAAAGAAAATTCAAATCTGGAGATTGGGCACTTTTATATGACTCTAGGTATAAAGATTCACTGGGCAAGCTGCAGACTCATTGGCTGGGTCCATATGAAGTTGTTGAAGTTTTTCAAAATCGAGCAGTACAGTTGGCAACTATAGATCTTGTTAAGTTTAAACTTTTAGTCAACAGTCACAGATTGCGCCTGTATCACAAAACTATCACCAAAGAGGAATTCCTACAACAGTTTGACATGCAGCCACATGCCACAGTTCTTGTAGCTCATGCAGGGGGACTCTTTGTCCCACAGTCTTGAACCACTCTTTGCATGCAACCATAATAAATATTTCCACATCTTGTGGGAATACCTTTCTCCACAATCAATTATCCATCTTCATGTCATCTCATATCCTTTCTACATCATTTCATTCCATTCCACCTCACCCACTATATTTCATGATTGAGTGACCGTTCAGTTACTGCATTAATTCACACATTTCCAGGTACGCATATTATCCATTCTTCTTAAACATGTGTTTATTTATTCATTATGAAGATTATCATGTGTGATTCACATAATAAATTTTGCCATGTAAAGGTCCTTTTCCACATGTGTCACATTAGGTTAAGGGGGGTGTTATTAGTGAATTTGCAAGTTTCAATGATTGCACATCTTGTTCATGTAATTCAAGTCTGTCACTCAGAGTTTGTATTCTGAATTTTTAAACTTTTTGAAATCATTTTAAAGAGAGTTTAGGATTGATGTGACGGCTCGCAATAGTTTACACCTGAAATCTTTTTCAAGCATACTTTCCTACTGCCATTCTTATTGCATGGTACCGTGAAATATCCTGTAATAAAGATTTGTAATAAATATAGAGAAGGTCGCAAGATATGATATGGTAATGTGAATTGAGAAGGAAGTTCACAATTTTATGTTGAAGACTCATAGTGCTCCAACTCATTCTATGTTTTCAGTGTTGTGGCAGGAATTTCTTTGCTTAAGTAGCCATGGGAGGTGCGCCTATCCGCCATGAACTTGTTATTCACGATGCTTTGTTGAATGATCAATTGTGTGAACCTTATTTCCAGAATTGCGGGTAGATAGATTATTTCTTGAAGTTAATGGATTTTAATGAAGAAATTGTGCAAGATGAGAACGAAGGCCAGATTGTAGCTGGACATTCGGCTCAGCGATGGAATAGCCTTCCTAAAGAACTTAAATAGGTTGAGCCCCATTCCTTTCCTAATTATTATGCGGCAATATATCCACTCAGGAAAAATAAAAGAGAACAATTGGTTACCCTTAATCTTTCAGCTCCCCATTCTCATGTGGCCACTCATAGGATGTAGGGCTACTGATAAGCCCTGTGATGAATCAACAGAAGAAGCCAGGTGGGCCAGGTTGGAGAAAACAAAGGGATTCTACTGGAACCTAGCTACGGGAGGCACAGGATAGGGTACCATTGGTTATTTTAGGGTTAGTGCCCATGTGAGGAATTTTCCTACTACTGGAGGACCAGCAAGAAGTTAGGTTGGGGGGAAAAATGATGAGCTAAGATAATAGCTCTTTTTGTGTTCATGTCTGTTATATTTTTCATTGTTTAAGTTGCACAAGTGGACAATGTTGAGGGTATAGGATGTGTTAGAGGTTTTTGATCCTATGCATGATGAACATTAGCCGAACCTTTCAAACTTTGTATTGTTTTTGCTAAATATATATTCCTGTAGCTATGTGAATTACTATGATAATTTTATATGTGGATGAAAGAATGTTATGGTTGACAGAAAATGGATACGTATGTGTTTGTGTGCTTTAACTCATGATGCAGAAATACTTAGGCAACTACAGAAGCGGTCAAACCACGCCAGAAAGGAGGATCATGTCATTCAAGTCATTAAAGCTAGGGTCAAGGTAGTTGGAAGCATTAAAAGCAATGAGCAAGGTGGTAACCGAGCAGCTAAAGAATAGCGAAGCAGTTCAAGACTTATTTATAGCTGTCTCCAGTAAGCGACAATCTAGCGAGAACCGTTGTGCTATATTCTTGATTATAGAATGATGAATGTCCCACAATCTTTGTGGTTGACTCTTTCTTTGTTGTAATAAAACTTCCACCTATTCTCTTTGGAGTGGTTTAGGTAGTTAGTAGTTTGTTGTAGCTTTCTTATAAATAAAGATCTGGACCTCCTCGCGGGGGTTAGACAAAGTTTTTGGAGTTAGACATTATTATCTCTGCTTTCATAGAATGTAACAGCTTTTGGAATGATAAATAAAGTGATGGTGTTTTGAACATATAAGGCTATTTTAGTTATGGACATGCTCGTCCAAGGGGACCTACTTGGTGAGCAATCATGTGTATTTGATAACATTAGTTTTCTTTTGCTATAGTTGTTGTTCTAGCATTTGATTGTTCATGCAGCCACTGGAACCAGGACATGTGATTGTTCCTGCAACCAAGGTGAACAAAGTAGTTCCTGTTTGTTAGCTTCGAACATTAGTGGTAGTTAGTTGCTTAAATTATCTTTCAGCATTAAGATTTCCTATAGCATTATAATCATTACATTTCTATATGTTTATGTGAGTAATTTCCTTTGTTGCAGTAGAATAGAATGGCTTTTATTGGAACTTAGTGCACAAACTGTGTTGGCCCATTTCAAGTAATACATCCCTGGGTTGACAAGTAAATGAAACCTTCACCACATAAATGATAGCTATTCAGAATAGATGTCCAATCGCCGAGTTCAGGTTTGAAGCTGAGTTATTGTTTTAATTGGGAAGGCCAACAATCGCCAACAATATGCAGTTCAGTAATGATCACGGGTTCTTCCATTTTGGTCCGGTCATTAGAAGATTTGGTGGCAGTTGTGCTAAAGGCCGAAGTTGTTTTATCCAACTTCTCATCATGTTGTTTTACAGTTACTAACGGTGCTGCCAGTGGTGCATATGGTTATTTTTGCTCTCTTTGTTTTCTTCGCTAGCTCGTTGGTTCTAAATTATATAAGTGATTCTTTTTGCTTTTGTAGGGATTCATATTTTTGAGAGGAGAAATATAGACAAATGTTATGTGAATTATGCCTTTAACTTGTGATTGTACTCCTAAAACTGTGATAATCAAATTGTGCTTGTGGCCTTTATGATCACTATTTTTAGTGTGCATGAATACTTTTCTATGCATTTCGTAATTTCGTATAACTTCTGGAATATATGGTGTAAGACTCTACAAATTAAACTATGTCTTTTGAACTTGTTATCTGATAGGTGAATGGTATTTGTTGCATTATGTTAAATGGGTTGTTTTTTATATTTCAATCTTGATTTTTTGGGCATGTAGATTGTTGAATGGGTCTTAGAGTTGCACGTATGTGAAGTTTCTATGTGCTTATTGCGTACTAAAATCATTTCAGCACATCGCTATAGAGTATCTTTGTTTTAAGTTTTCCTTCTTCCCCTTTTCTCCCCCCATGTATGAAGAGTTGGCTTCTAAAATTTCGGAGGTCACTCAGTGAACATGCGTAGGTCCCCCATCACTGAGTTTCCCATAAAGCTGTTCTCATAGAAACATTTTTATTGATCAACAATACTTGGCATCAAAAATTACTTTAGCCTCTTTATTAAAACCACAAAACTAAATTCTAACCTATTATTTCATTCATTATATTGTTCAATAATTTGAATCTAGCTTCGCACTAGTACAAATGGATGAGCTTAGAAAATGAATGATTGTGCCAAATTCATTCTTTCATTGGATAAATTTGCTAAATTAGTCCATGGTTATGCAAGATTTTGGGCATGATTTTTTCTTCCATATTTTCCAACAACTTTAATTTTCCTTTGAGTTGTTGTTCAACTTTGAATTTGTATTTGAAATTTCTTCTAAAAAACCAAAATTCTCATTTGTATTAGCTAACCCATCTAGAATATTTGGATCAAATCTTGTACATTTGTAAACTTGTTGCATTGATAATGGTTTGGGTGTCAAATTGCCTAGAATATCCTTCAAATCTTCTTGACGTTGCAAGTACTTAACATAGGCACTTTTCAAATTATTGTAACCCTCCTCGATTTCTTCAAGTCCATTAATTGTCTTTTATAACCTTTTCCCAATCAAATCATCTACCATATCTATAACTCTTTTATTTCTATCTTCCTTAATTCTCTTGATTGTTCCTCAAGTTTATTTATTCTCAAAGCCAATTCTTCTTTATTTTGGGAAGGAATATGTGTTGTTCAGTCAACATAACATGCCCCATTTTTATTTTGGAAAAATAAAAACACCTCTTTGGCTTAGGTGTTAGCATGCCCAAGATTGTTGGCAAGTCTCACCAAGCCCCTAGATCTTAGATTTAGTTACTTCAATTGACAAAATTGTATTATAAAATGGAGAGTGTGTTAACAAATAAGCCTATGCTCATCTAAGAATGTTTTCAAAGTCAACTTCAATTGAGTTTTCCTAAAATATCTCATAGCATTGAAAAACAACCTAATTTTTCTTTTAAAATAGGTTAAAATTCATTGAAAAAAAAAATCACTCAACAAAATTAGACATTCCATAGCACCTAAAATTCCCACAAAAAAAAGTGAAGTCAGATGATAAAAAAATCCACCATGTATGGAAAGTGGATAAAAAAATAACTTAAATTGCCTTTGAAAGCATCTAAAGATTCTGTGAAATAAAGAAATTATCCTTTGCCAAAAAAAAATACCTTACCACAAAATCATTGGACTGAAATTTAATCATGGATGCAAAGAGCATTGCAAAATAACCTAAGTTGTCTTTTGGAGTTTGATAAAATTTTATAAAATGTGAAAGTTATTACTTGCAAAAATCCAAGTGTAATGCATCTAGACATATGTGCAATTGGACCCAGAATTCCCGTAATGTGCAGTTGGATCCAAAATTCCTGTATTTTCCAATAGGAAATTTTTTAATTTGATTAGTAAAATAATGTTATGTCATTTGTTTATTAATGAATTTTAAAACCTAGAAATTGTTTGAAGAAATTTTTTAAAATAAAAAACTTCTTCATAAATATTTAAAACATGAATAAACATCATAGTTAGCGGGAATTCAATTTCAATTAAACAATTTTTTTTGCACATGAATAATTAAAGCATGAGTAACATATTTTAAATCACCAAAAACATTAATGTCTTTGCAAATTTAAATTTGAAGTTACAAATTACAATTTTAGTGGTTTATTTTGCAAAGATATTGATATTTGATAAAGTTAAATTGTTTCTTTTGTAGGAAATTGAAAAAGTGTACCCAACTAAAATTTTAATTGCTTGTCCATTTTATGTAGCCTACTAAAGAAGGAATGTGTTGGGATATGCCAAGTGCCCGTTCTCCAAATTATTGATGTCACCCATATATGCAAATTTAAAATTGTCATAGTTGTTTAATTTTGAAGAGATTTTAATCATTGATTCATTGTAATTAAATTTTTGTTTCATGTTTCTATAGAAGGGCTAAAGTTATTATTTTTCAGATATAGATGGAGAGATTCTAAGTGATCTAACAGTCCTGTTGTTAGACATATTTCAGGGAATTATGCTAGGATTGGAGATCGTTGATTTTTGTGAGGCAAGTAAATGGAGAACAGACAATGCTTGGTCACTTCATGATTTTATGTTGCCTGGATAGGAAGATTGTTAGAGTATACTTGTAAAGATTATAATGTTCATATAAAAGATGGTCATTCTAATTGTGAACTTGACTATAATTTTTCATATTCCTTGAAAATATCACTCCTACATTAGAATTGAGGTGCACTTGAAGCATTTATAAGAATTGTATAATTTCATGGAAAATCGCACCATCTATGTGTAATTGTGATAGGGCTTGGTGAAGCGCATATTGATAAATGATATAATATTTCCAATTTTGGAGTATATTTGTGCAAAATCATTGTGAACTTAGATTTTCTAACCCTTGCCTTCCTCAACCCTTTATTTACCCTTTTCTTTTGATGTTTGAAATCTCTAAAATTCAAATATATTTAAAGCATCACACATTACAAATCTCATGATAAAAAGTGTTATGAAATAAATAATTTTAATCAAATTAAATATCATTGAACACTCATTTAAGGTGATTTATGTAAATTCAGTCTATATTTTTAGAATCTAGCCTTTGTTGCAGATCCAATGCATCCCTTTGCATAACAGTTTTACAATGAACATTAAATAAAACAATGCATTTTTTCTTTGTATGTGGATTGGTATTTTGTTCCACATTTTACCATGTTGCATGCTCTAGGTGGACAGTTATTGATTCAAGCTAAGGATTATATAAGGTGTCTCTCTATCAGTCTTCATGCATTCACATTTGTACATAAAAATTTATAAGGGTTTTTATCTTAGATCTAGTCTGTCAATGTAAAGTGTTCTTGTTATCTCACTAGAATGCTTCACATTCTACTACATTGATTGATATGGCCATGCGATTTTGTGAGGATGTTAGGGATGGTGTATTGGATCATTGATATGAGTTTCAAGTGTGTGTGTGCTCCAATGCATAGTATTCTTCATGTTGATGTCACACAATTCGTCTGATCTACACAATGTTTACCAAATCAGTTTTGTTTATCTTTTACACTAGCACTTGACGGTTGATTTATTTAGAAGACACTTTGTATAAATGTGTCTCATGATCCACATATCCTTCAATGATGGTCTACATGGTGTTTTTTCTTTTCCCCGTTAGTATTGAGAGTAATAGTTAGCAATTTGGATAGTGGTGTTGATATATGAGCTGACTGGGTATGTTCCTTTAGTTGTAGTTGATCCTAACCCATGTCATTTGCTTTGGAGAATGTGGTACAACAAGTTTGAAGTTTAGATTGTGTTGGTCAATCCATAGCCTATTTATAATAATGATGAATGCATTTGAGGTCGACCTATGTTGTGTTGCATGTTTTATGTGTTAGGTCCTATTTGAGCCAGCCTAATTGATGTTTTGGGATGTTATGGAGGATATATAAGGAAGAATAAGTCATTTATGGAGAATTGAGAGTTGATGTGAAGTTTTTGTGATGTGTGAAATCAATTAGTAATATATCAGGTGATTATGAAATGTGTGACATCTATGTGATATAATATTTGGGTTATAAGAGGACCACACCATCAACATTTGTCAAATGCTTCTTCTAAAATAATTCATATGATGTTTTTCATTGTATTCTCATATATTGCCCTAGAGAAGTGATCTTTAGTTTGCAAGTTCATTTGTATCTTGTCCTAGGGTAGTGTACCTACAGGTCTACTCAGGGAGCAATGAACTTCCTTGACAATGAGCCTAAAAGATGATAATATGATTAATCAATAAGGATCTGGTCAACTACTGAGAGGGTGGGTGAATCAGTCGATAGAAAACAAACTAAAATTTCATGAAATAATCCCAACTCATAAACAACTTGCAAAACTAATTGGTTTAGACAT
The DNA here is from genome assembly GCF_030272615.1 of Cryptomeria japonica. NCBI lineage: Eukaryota > Viridiplantae > Streptophyta > Pinopsida > Cupressales > Cupressaceae > Cryptomeria > Cryptomeria japonica. The sequence continues at coordinate 132,079,024 of NC_081410.1, read as the reverse complement.
TGTACCATAAACTGCAACTGCACTGTCAAGTTTACCGGTAGACCAAAATACCAAAGATACAATGTAACAGATCTGAAACTCACATACCATTTAACCAAAACATTAAACCACTTTACTAACATTAGTAATAGCTCATTTTAGATCACTTCCAGTCATCTAAACATATCTAAGTGGCTTTACCAGTGAATCATATCAAAACATATAACCACAAAATCATTCACCACTTGACACAATGATTTTTGACGTGGAAATCCAAATGGGAAAAACCACGGTGGGGATGAATACCCACAAGTATTTTGAACTCTTTTGAAGTTCACCCTTTTAGGAGCCAAGCCTTGTTAGAAGCTTTACAAAAATGTCCTATTAGGAACAAATCCGGTTAGGGACCACCCGGTTAAGGGATTGACTATAATACCCTGTTAGGAGTAACCTCGATAGAGGATTTAAAATCCAAACTAATAGATCGCCTGGTTAGAGGATTTAGAAAGCACCAAGCCTGTTAAAGCTTACCCAGTTAAGGGATTTAACTGTTGTAATTGTTAGAGAACAACAGGGTTTTTGTTGATCTAGCAATAACACTATCTTGCTTAGTCAAATCCTTTTATGCTCCTAGCTACCTTCAAAACATTATGTAGATACTCCTTCTAGTTTGGAAATAGTCTCACTACCACACTTAACAAAATTGCCAACACTATTACAAAATAACTCATCGACCTTATAAGCAAATACAATAGGTCGGTAATACATCACAAAACCTAAGATCTCACAAAGATCACAAACATATCGGTTCAAACATGATCATTGGATTACATAACAATTGGTTGCATATTGTTCAAGACAACTTCGACCACTCCTGGATCACCACACATTGGATCCTGTAACTCATCATGCATTATTCACTTCATGATATGCATTTATTCTTTACCAAGATAGAATAGTTATCTCTACTCACCAAAACCACTTTGAAACTCATCACATGCATCATGCATACGTAGAATCTCCATCTTCGATCACCATTTGATCATAGATCAACATAATCGATTCACCAAGCTCCATCGGTTAGGGTTCAACATTTAAATAGGTTAGGGTTACCGGTTGATCACTCTGCTTGAAATACCAATACCAGTTTCCTTCACTGCTCTACTACCGGTTGCATTACTGCATCACTATCGGTTGCAATCCAACTCCATTACCGGTTATTATTGACATCAATGACAACACTATACTTCATTAATGCAATCTTCATGCAATGCCAACAAACTCCCCCTTTGGCATTGATGGCAATACAAATATCAATACCCTTTGATTGCGATGATTGAGAGTAATGTACATACACACATATAGGAATCCTAGTTTACATTTTTCATGTACTCTCATTCAACTATGTCTCCATGTCTTCAGCTGGTAACTAGCTATCAATCATATACAATTATTTTCCACATCAATCATACAGTTCTTCTCCCCCTTTGACAACAATGCCAAAGTAAATACCAATATCAATTGGTTAACCATTACATGCTTCACTGATCTACAACAACGATCTACAACTTGTTGCTCCCCGTGTGGAATAGCTCCACTCTACACCAATCCTCCTTCAAGATCTTCAATAAGCTCTGGGAATGATGTCTTCCACATCGGCTTAATTGACTTCATGTAGGGGTACAACCCCTTGCTGACCTCTAAGATATTCAAAAGTAGCCTTAGGTAAAGGTTTAGTAAAGATATTCGCTAGTTGTTCCTTAGTAGATACATGCTCCAATGACACATCTTTACTCTGCACTTTCTCTCTCAGAATATGATACTTTAGCTTGATATGTTTGGTTCTATCATGCAACACTAGGTTCTTTGAAATGTTTATTGCACTGGTGTTATCACAGAAAATCCTAACCGGTTCTAAAATTTTCAACTTGAAACCTTCTGGAATGTGTTTCATCCAGATTGTCTGGGTACAATTCATATACACTGCAACATATTCAGCTCTTGCAGTTGACTGTGATATACAACTCTTTTTCTTGTTGCTCCAAGACACTAGCCTTCCTCCAAGAAAGAAAGCTCCTCCGATTGTACTCTTCTTGTCATCAACATTTCCTGCCCAGTCTGCATTTGTATAGACTTTCAAATCAAAGTTATCTACATATGGATACCATAATCCATAATCAATTGTGCCTTTCAGATATTTAAACATTCTTTTAGTTGCTAGCATGTGTGTCTCCTTAGGGCTTTTATGAAATCTGGCAACTAATCCAACTACATGAGCAATATCTGGTCTGTTATGGATAACATAATATAGTTTACCTATCATTGACCTATACTCCTTTTCATCCACTGATGCAGAATCATCCTCCTTAGATAGTTTACAACCTATAACCATTGGTGTTCCAATTGGTTTACAGTCTCCCATTCCAAATGTCTTCAATACTTCTTTCACATATTTGGATTGTGTGATAAAAATACCTTCCTTCATCTATTGAATTTTCAAACCTATACAGAACTTTATCTCTCCTACCAAAGACATCTCAAATTCACTTTTCATCTCATTAGCAAAATCATCACACATGTCATCATTGCCTCCAAAAATAATATCATCCACAAATACCTCACTAACCAATATCTTATCTCCTTCAGTCTTGAGATATATATTGTTGTCTTCACTGGTTCTCTGAAAAACCTATCTTCACTAAGTGAGAATATAATCTTTCATACCATGCCCTAGGTACTTGCTTCAAGCTATATAGTGCCTTGTGTAGTTTGCAAACCATATCCTTTGCTTCAGTCAAAGCATAACCATTTGGTTGTTCAATGTAGACTTCCTCTTCCAATATTCCATTTAGAAATGTTGACTTCGCATCCATCTGATATACCTTGAATACTATGTATGCTGCAAATGCAAGTAGAGTCCTAACACCTTCCAAGCTTGCAACTGGTGTAAATGTCTCACCATAGTCTTCGCCTTCTTCTTGTGCACATCCTTTGCATACCAGTCTAGCTTTATTTTTGACCACTACTCCATCTTCATTCAGTTTATTCCTGAATACCCATTTAGTACCTATTACATTCTTGTTCTCTGGTCTGGATACTAGTGACCAAGTAGTGTTCTTCTCAATCTGGTCAAGTTCTTCTTCCATCGCCTTGATCCAGTGATCATCTCCAAAAGCTTCCTTTGTTTTTCTAGGCTCAATAATGGAGATCATACAAGAATTCTCTCTTATTCTTCTTTTAGTTAACACACTAGCATCTTTATCTCCAATAATCTGATCAGGATTATGATTGAGTCTAACATACCTTGGAATAACATGATCATGGTCTTTAGGCTCTTCTTCTTCTTCACTAGCTTCATCTTCTACAGAATCTACCTATTCAGGTTGAACTGGTGTTGCAGTATTCATTTCACCAACTTTTGGCTTCACCGGTTCTGGTTCCAAAACTAGAATGTAAGGTTCATCTTCCTCCTCCTTACTGATTTCTCTTGAATCTTCAGGAAACTCATCCACTCAGATATTAGCACTTTCAATGATCTTCTTTGTCTGGTTGTTGTAACATTTGTAGGCTTTTCACTTGGTGGAGTAACCAAGAATATGCCTTCATCACTCTTAGCATCAAACTTACCAACATAATCACCTCTCTTGATAAAACATTTCTACCAAAAATCTTAAAGTAACAGACATTAGGTGATCTACCATACTAGTATTCATAAGGAGTTTTATCCTTACCTCTTCTAACCAGTATCCGGTTCATTGTGTAGACAGTTGTGCTGACAGCTTCTCTCCAGAATGTCTTAGCTATAGTTCCTTGTATTAGCATAGTCCTAGTAGCTTCAACAACTGACCAATTGTTCCTTTCTACAATACCATTCTGTTGTGGTGTCCTTTGTGCAGAAAGTTGCCTCTTAATTTCATTGTCTTCACAGTATCTAGTGAATTCGTCTGAAGTAAATTCACCACCTTGATTAGTTCTTAAGCACTTGAGCTTTCTTCAACTTTCTTTTTCAACTAAGGCTTTGAATGCCTTAAACTTGCTAAAGGCTTTTGTTTTGTCCTTCAAGAATGTGACCCACATCATTCTTCAGCAATCATCAGTAAAGATCATAAAATACCAATCACCTTGAATACTCCTAGTCCTTATTGGTCCACAAAGGTCGGTATGAACCAAGTCTAGCAAATGTTCTATTGATAAAGATTTTCTCTTAAAAGTTGAGGATGTCATCTTCACTAACTGACATTCCTTACACAGAGCATTCACCGATTTGTCTTACTAAGGCAAACCTCTTACTGATCTGGAATTACTAAAATTTACAATGTTATCAAAATTTACATGACAAAATCTTTGATGCCAAAGCCAACTATCTTCTACTTTTGCAATTAAACAATTATTGACTTTAGAACTTAAATGAAACAAGTTACCTTTTGTCTGTTTGTTGGTTGAAATCAGTTCACCTTTGCTTCCATAGATTTTGTACATCCCATTCTTGAATTACAGTCAATAACCTTTGTCGTTGAGTTGAGCAACACTCAAAAACATTGTGTTTCAATCCTTCAACCCAGTAGACATCATTTGCATTGCTCTTTCCATTCAAAGAGATGGTTCCCTTTCCTTTTACCATGCAGGGTGAGTCATTCCTAAATCTCACAATACCTCCATAAAATTCCTTCAAAGTAAGAAACTTACTCCGGTCATCAGTCATGTGGTGTGAACAACCACTGTCTATAATCCAATCATCAGAACTATCCATGTGAGAGACTAATGCCTTCTGATCTAATGTCTCTTCTTTAATAAAAAAAAATACAATGTCCTCATTTGCATATTCTTCAGATTCCTCATTAGTAATCCTCCATCCTCTGCAATGAGACAATCTCTTTTGCCTTTGCCTTTGTACTTCTTATACTTCTCACATTTATACTCATTATCTCCATTTGGGAAGTTAGCAGCAATATGTCCAATCTAGTTACATACAAAACACTTCAAAGGTAATTTACCTTTGTACTTACCGGTACCTCTAGGTAACCACTTGGCCAACAATGCTTCAAGATCAATCAAACTGTCTTCATCATCAACCTCTTTGCTAGATCTAGACTCATGACTGTAACTAGCTTCTCTGGTTTTCTTTACCGATGGATTTGAAACTGAAGCTCTAAATGCAGACTCTAATCTTTGAACACTTCCATCAAAACCATTTAATTCAAATGCAGTTAATTTACCAATGATGGAATTAAGAGTTACCTTTGATTTATCAATAGACTTGATTTCTTGAATGGCTACAACTCGGATAGCGTAGACCGGTAGAAGGTTTCTCAACACCTTGCTAACCACTGTGGTATCCTCCACTGTACCACTAGCACTTTTGATCTCACTGACTATCTCCTTGATCCTCTGATCATACTGTTGAATGTTCTCTCCTTCAGCCATCCGCATATCATCAAATTTACCTCTCAAACTCTCTTCTTTGGAAATCTTAACATGCTCATCACCGCTATAGATATCCTCAAGTTTCTTCCACACTTCAAAAGCAGTCTCCACACCATGGACATCAACATACTCTAAATTAGACAAGGAACTGATGATGGCCTCCAATGCCTGATTGTTCTCCTGATGCTCCTTCTTTTGATCATCTGACAAAATCCCACTAGGCAAGTTATATTTAGTAACAACATGTTCCCAATATTGACTTCCTAATATTTTGATATAGATCTTCATCCTATCACTCTAGATTCTGTAGTTTTCCCTAGTGAACTTCATACCTTCTTTCTTCATCATGATCTCCTAGATATTTTCCTCAAGCTATTAGGCTTAAACACAAGAGGACCTGAAAAGCTCTGATACCAATTGATAATATGATGAATCAATAAGTATTTGATCAACTACTGAGAGGGGGGTGAATTAGTAGATAGAAAACAAACTAAACTTTCATGAAACTTAATCCCAACTCATAAACAACTTGCAAAACTAACTAGTTTAGACACTGTACCATAAACTGCAACTGCACTGTCAAGTTTACCGGTTGACTAAAATACCAAAGATACAATGTAACAGATCTGAAACTCACATACCATTTAACAAAAACATTAAACCACAGTACTAACATTAGTAATAGCTCATTTCAAATCACTTCCGGTCATCTAAACATATATAAGTGGCTTTACCAGTTAATCATATCAACCATATCAAAACATATAACCACAAAATCATTCACCACTTGACACAATAATTTTTGACATGGAAACCCAAACGGGAAAAACCACGGTGGGGATGAATACCCACAAGTATTTTGAACACTTATGAAGTTTGCCCTGTTAGGAGCCAAGCCTTGTTAGAAGCTTTACAAAAATGTCCTTTTAGGAACAGATCCGGTTAGGGACCACCCGATTAAGGGATTGACTACAATACCCTATTAGGAGTAACCTCAATAAAGGATTTCAAATCCAAACTAATGGATCACCTAGTTAGAGGATTTAGAAAGAACCAATCCTTTTAAAGCTTACCCGGTTAAGGGATTTAACTGTTGTAATTGTTAGAGAACAACAGAGTTTTTGCTGATCTAATAATAGCACTATCTTGCTTAATCAGATCCTTTTATGCTCCTATCTGCCTTCAAAACATATTGCAGATACTCCTTCTGGTTCGACAACAGTCTCACTGTCACACTTAACTGTTGGCATTATAACAGACAATAAGAGATTGTTGGCATTTCAATTAGGATATTGAGAAGGTTGTTGATAATTATGGATATAACTGATTAAGGATGTTTACTATCTTCACAATATTATTTTGTCATTGATGTCAAGAATTTGATTTTCTGATTTAGTATGATGTTGCCATATATTAAGAAGTGTGTTTTGAAGAGAATTAAGATGTCGGTAAAAGACACAGAAAGAATGTGATGAATAAGGGGAGGAATAAGTTATTCAATGGGCAACTATTACCGAGTTAGACAATGATAAGATCATGTTGTTTAGATTGTTTTGATATCCTACATATGCTATTGTTTGTAAGGTTAATACTATACTATGTTACCAAGCAAGGAACCTAGTCGATAAACCCTAAGGTTATCGCTATCGGTTAATGAAGGCGGAATGTCTATCGAGTGAAGTTTAGTATTTAACGAGTTGCAACCGAGTAATAATAGAATGCATTGGATGTATACATGCATTATTTAATGATGGAAGCTGATGAGCTGGTTATGATTAAATAATTGATACAACATGTATAATGTTTGTTAAGGATCTATGGCAATGGAAGATCGGCAGGAAGATCTACTGCTCAGATTGAACCGCAATACCCTAGCACAAGTTCCAAGAAATGTATGCAAGTTCCAAGGCAAGGTAAAACATTTTCCGATCTAAGGACACATTGAACCTAGTCAAGATTGAAGATTTGATGGCTATGATTGATCATGAGAAATGTGATCAAGGAGATTAAGCGGTTAGAAAATTGTTTATAAATAAGGTATTGTTGATAAACAATGCATGCGGGCAGATGTAAGCACAGGGATGCTACATAGTGATTACCAAGCAAAGAAGCTTGAAGACCTGTTTGAATAACAGAGTAAGGAGCCCAGTAGAGGGACAAAATAAGTCCTATGACTAGATTGTATTGAACAAATAAGAATCTACTTTAGCATTTAAGATGCAAAGTTGTAGACATACTCATTACTGTTGTTTATTTGTAAGTGACAGAAAATCTCTTAACCGAGTGGACTTAACAATCTTATTTGTAAATCCTCTAGCAAAGTGACATTCTGATTGAGTGTTTGAAACCCTTTAACAAGGTCACTTCTAACAAAGTGAAGATCCTAACAGATCTGAGGAAAATCCCTTAACTGGGTCACATCTAGCAATGTGTTTGTAATGTTTAACAGGATTTGCTTTTAACTTAGCATACTCTAGAAGAGTATATTTCTTAGTGGGTTCAAAATCCCACAGTGGTTTTTCCCTATTTGAGTTTCCATGTTAAATCTAGTGTTGAATGTGTTGTGATGTTATCTATTTATGAGTTTGCATGTTTTACAGTTTTGGTTACATATATCTGTTAAAGCTACTAAGGTTGAATCTATTGATTTCATGGAGGTTTAAGTTTGTATGATTCACCCCCCTCCCCCTCATCTTGTTAGCTTGGCATCTGTACTTAACAATTAGTATCAAAACTATCATTAACAAAATTGCCAACACTATTACAAAATAACTCATTGACCTTATAAGCAAATACAATAGGTCAGTAACACATTGCAAAACCTACAATCTCATAGAGATTACAAACATATCAGTTCAAACATGACCATTGGATTACATAGCAATCGACTGCACAATGTTCAAGACAACTTCGACCACTCTTGGATCACCGCACATTGGATCCTGTAACTCATCATGCATTATTCACTTCATGCTATTCATTTTTTCATTCCCAAGATAAAACAGTTATCTCTACGCGCCAAAACCAATTTGAAACTCATCATGTGCATCATGCATACATGGCATCTCCATCTTCTATCACCATTCGATCACAGATCAACATAACCAATTCACCAAGCTCCATCAGTTAGGGTTCGACATATCAACAGGTTAGGGTTACCAGTTGATCACTCTGTTTGAAATACCAATACTGGTTTCTTGCATTACTCTACTACCAATTGCATTACTGCATCACTACCAGTTGCAATACAACTCCATTACCGGTTATTATTGACATCAATGACAACACTATACTTCATTAATAAAATATTCATGCAATACCAACAAAAGAAACATTGTAATACCTATTTCATATATTCTGATTTGATTCTCCCTATGGCTTTCCTTCCTTGTTGTTCTCCCTTGGGTTTTCCACATAAAAATCTTGGTGTTCTTGTATGGTGCATGTTCTATTTTTTTTCTTCACTTCTGTAGATCTAATTTACTATTTAAAGGTTAATGAATGGTTAAAATTTAGTTTATGTTGATTCATACATCCTCTCAACATCCAGGTGTGTTCAACAATTGGTATCAAAGCAAGGTTCCTAAGGAAATAGTCTAAAAATTGGCATAGATCCTGCATTTGGACACAAAGATATTTGGAGTGATGTCGAATAGTGAGATTCTTTTGGAAGCTGACTTAGAAGCAATAGAACCTAATGAATGGGATATTGATCTCGTTGAGTGACAAGTTGATCTTGAAGGATAACTTTGGTATACTTTTGATGCTCTGAATGTTGTAAGAGAAGAATGTGAGGATTACAAAACCAAATTGAATAAGGCAGAAATGATGATTGCTAAATTGAAAACTCAAGTTTCAGAAAACAAGGAATACAAAGAAAAACTTAAAATGGAAGAAGATGATATAGTCAAACTAATAAATGAGAATGGAGGAAGGAAAAACTATATTGATAAACTCGAGAAGGCATAAATAGATATAATAAATCTAAAAATTCAAGTAGGTGAAGGAAAGAAGATTGTTGACTGTTTGGAGACTAAGCTTCGTGAACAAATAACCAAATCTATCAAACTTGAGGAAGAGATTGTTGTTTGATAAAGGAATTGAAGGATGCAAAAGATCAAATTTAGAAATGACTAAAACTCAAAGGTGGTAGTGATTTTCTTAATGAGATACTCAGTTTTTAGAAACCACAAAAGAACAAGGGTGATCTTTGTTTTGAAAAAGGAGAGAGTTCCAAGACTAAAGACACAAATGAGAAAGGAAAATAAAAGGTTAAAGATGATTCCAAGAAGACATAAGGAGATGGGAACATTTTCACTCAAGTCCAGAAGAAGAGGAAGAACTACAAAAGGTTTGTTCCAAATAAAACTGCTCAAACCAAGTACTCTTAGTCTTTTAATGGTATTTTTTCTTCTTGCAATAGGATTGGACATAAGGATATTGAATTTAGGAGTAACATGAATACATATAGGCCCTTAAGACTTCAACCATTTAATGATCATTGTTATGCTTGCAACAAATATGGTCATAGGGAAAATGAATGCAGTAGTAGAATGATGAGGAATGGTTTCATGAATATGAATAATGTTAAGAATGCTCAATATTTCAATGGTTATTGTTACATATGCAACAAATTTTGTCATAAGGTTGTTGACTATAAATATAATGTGAGGAGGAGTGGAAATTCTCTGCAACATGGTATTACATGTTATGATAGCAATAAATAAGGATATATTGCTAAGTTTTGCATAGAAGAGAATGTTATTTCTTTTGTTCCATAGAATAAGGTTGATCCTACTCAAATGAAGAAAGATGGAATATGGGTTAAGAAATTAACAAAAAACAAATGATGTGAAGGATGAATTTGTAGCTAAATATGCTATAGACTATTCTTTTGAAATTAAATAGAAAAGATATTGGTTCAAGGGGAGTTGTACTAGCAAATTTTTTAAACCCCCTTGTGAAGCATAGATTTTGAAATCTTCAACATATCAACTAAAAATGATATGGACATGTTGGTGTTGACAATTGATACTCATCTGGTGACTTTTGGTAGTTGCTTAATGGTCTAGGGTTGTCTTTGATGGCAACTCTTCTTGGTGGTTCGATTCGGCAGTCGTGATTCATCCTATCCGGAAGCTGGAGTTAACCTGTAGATAATTAACCAATAAAACAGGGCATCTCAGTATTGTTTTGGTTTGGAATGATCTCCGATGATTGTGTTGTTTTTGGTGATTGATTTTATGATCTCAGTGATGGGAAGATCCTTAGGAAGCATGTGATTATAATCTTTTGGTCTGGTGCTATGTTTTGTTCGAGATTGAAGCCGACTTGGAGCTACACGTTACACTTCTTTAAGCCAACTTGAAGGAGATTACTTTTATGTTAAGACCATATATATAAGATCAAATTGGCGATTGGTTTTCATGTTAACACTATTGTGGTGATCCATTTTGGTGCGATTGAGTGCAGTTCACGTGCGCATTTGGTTTATAGACAATCTGGTAGCTGACTAAGACAAAAATAGAGTATTTGCAGAGTGGGGACAATCAAAGATCTTGTGCTTAACCGAAACTCATTCTTGCATTGTCAAATGCTATCTCAGAGTTCATTTCATTGTATTCTCTCATTATAATCAATATGTAACTTAGTGAGACTTTCATGAAGGTTGTATCCTTTCGGGTCATTGTAATTGAGCAATGAGCCTGAATGCAAGTGCATTCCCCATCTATGTAGTATTTATGTACTCCTAGCCATAATATATGAATATTGTGGGTTCCAGCCCCACCGCAATTTTTTCCTTTATGGGTTTCCACATAAAAAAATTGGTGTTGTGGATCTGTGGTTTATTTGTTGCATGTTTATGCTCTTTTTTGTTATGCATTGCTAGTCGATAGATAAAGAATAAGTTTATGGATTTGATTTCCAGTAGAACACTGATTCACCCTCCCCCCCTCCTCTCAGTGATTTTTTATTCTAATAGTTGGTCTAGTAATGCTTAGTCATTTGGTCTAATTTTCACAGTAAATGCTTTCATTGCAAAGATTTTGATTGATCAATGTTATGCTAGAAGGGTTAAAAGCTGCTAAAACCGAGTGAACAATTAATGTAGCAGATGGGAGAAGTATATATATGCCATACTTGGTCATTTTTTACCTCATTCAAAGAATTCATGGTTGATCGAAGAGTTGAGGAACAAAGAGAAATTGAAAGTGCATCCATGCAAACCCTTTCTATTACATTTCTAGGTATTTATCGATACGTTTTGAAAAACCCTAAGTTCAAGATTTGAAAATGGCTACTCCTAGGGTTATAGATGTTGTAGATAAGACAAGACCTCATTTAAGAAATGACCATTCAAATTCATCATGAATGATATTTTGGTGATATTTTCTTGTGTGCCTGTTAGTGTTATTCACACCGAGGATATCCAGATTCACATTCATGCCCACATGGAGGAAATTCAGAGATGAAATTTTGTGTATTGTCTAAGAGATTTGTTGAGGCATCTAGATCTATTGTTGATGCCCCACAATCACCACTTGCACCTAAAAGAACTGAAGGATACTGGTGATACTACCACTCTTCCTACACCTTCTACAACAACACATAAATACATACAATGTATATATGTATATATATAAATATATATATATGTATATATGTATATATGTATATACATATGTGTGCATATATATACATATATGTGCATATATATACATATGCACACGAATATACAAACACACACACACATATAATATATATGTATATATATACACTATATATGTGTATGTATATTTATTTATGTATATAAATACATATATGTATGTGTATATATACATATATATACATATATATGTATATATACATATATATGTATATGCACACAGATATACAAACACACACACACATATATATAATATATATGTATGTATATGTATATATATATATATACACACACACATATATGTATGTATGTATGTATATGTATATGTGTGTGCATGTATGTATGTATATATATGTGTATATATATACATATATATATGTGTATATATATACATATATATATGTGTATATATATACATATTGTAGCGTCCTAAAATTGCGACACTTGCAATTTCGACTGCATTTGGGTCTTCATGATGGCGACGCAACAGTGAATCTGAATGGAGACCCCGAAACCTATTTACCGCATCAAAAACTGCATTTTTCAGCACCCTGGCCTGATCCTCCTTGCACCCTGCTGTCCCGGGAGGTGGGACCATGGCGCCCAGCGCCCTGGTCCCTGGCCCTATTTTGGGCCCGGTCTCTTTTGGACATCGGGTCTTCAAGTTTGCAATTTGATAAATAATCTTTCGAGGTTGGCCCAAGGTCGGAAAAATCAGTCTTTTAACCCTAATTGACAAGTATATAAACTACATTTACCCTCTCAGAAAGGGTAGATGAAAAAGGGAGGGACATATGTGTACAAGAGGCGGAAGCGCTAGGCAAACATTCAAGCATTCAAGCATTCCTTCAAGCAATTGAGCATTCTAAGTCTCCATTCAAGGCTAAGTGTTGCATTCAAGACAAGGATTCAACCATTGAAGAGGAGATCACTTACAATATACAACATACAACATCATTTACACATTCGCATGTAAGAATACAAACATTCTTACAACAAGGTTGCAGGTATGCGGTTGTAATTGAAGATCTGGAACCCTTGTGCAGAGATGAACAGATCCCCCTTCGTTTCGTTGATTTTTTGGAGGATTGTGTGCACGCCGGGCGCCATTGTCCCGTCAACTTTCGCTCAAATTTGCAGGACAGAATCGTCTCGACATTTTACTACTAATTCCAGGTCCGCAGCTTCATCCTATGTTTCTATTTCTGTCTGCAAGCTAATCTTTCTTACTTTCACCTACACTCCTAGTTCAATCCTTCTATCTAAATTCTTTACAAAAGAGGGTAGCCTTGTTGTCTCAACCCTTGAAACTCATTTAGAATCTAGTCTTGCATTGTGTGGGATTGGATCTTGTGGGTTTCAACCCCTCTTTTGAATGTAAAGTCTCTCCTAAGTGAAAACCGTCAATCCTAGTGACCTTCTCCCTCCTTGGATTGGAGTAGGGGTGAACACCTGGGGTTCGATTTTCCGCTTTACATTTTGGTGAACCTGACGTGAACATCCTTTCTGATTATTCATGGTTAGATCTGAAAATTTTGCCTTAATTACACTTCCATGTTTGATCTTTTACAAATTTTAGAGGTTAATTACATGAAAACCCTAAATTTTCTTTTTAGTAATTGAGCTTGCGAAATGTCTAATTGTTAATGCTTGTTTCAGATCTACCCTTTTATTGCAAATTATCAATTCATATTTGTGCTTTAATTCTGAAAATTAAGTGGTTAAGTGTCAAAACCCTAATTTTTAAAACCCTCTTGATTCAACCTTTGACCGACGATTTCACTGATCAAAACACCTCCAAATCGGCTGTAACTTTGGATTCCGCAACAAAATCATAATATCTTTCATCCCTGAAAATTTGGAAAAAAGTTGCGAGGACCGTGTGCACCCCGAGCGCCATTGTCCCCGACATTTTTTCTGAAATTTCAGGAGCTAGATCTTACTATATTTTTCTGCTAAAATCCAGAATCTTGGCTGATTTCATCAATTCTAACACTTTCAAAATTAAAGTCAAAATTGGTCTAGTGATTGCTTGGTTTAAGGCTTCTAATCATTCAAAAATTGTTGAAATTGAAATTTTGTGTCAAAATTGTATTCTTACTGTCCTAAATCTGAAAAGTGTGTTGGCATTCATTCAAAGTTTCAGTGCTTTATTCAAATTTTTGCAATTTGTGACTTTTGAAATTAAGTGTTTAATTGCGACAACTTTGATTTCCACTTTCAAAATTGAATTTTGCACGAAATTGAGTCAACTTTTAAATTTCAAAGCTTGCATTGCTCTTAGTATTCCCTCTAAAATCATAAAATTCAAAATTTCAGTTTCCCTCTCTTTTTCAAAATTCAAATTTTGCATTTTTCAACAATCTTGGTAGGGTTCAATTTTGAGATTGCAACTTTAATTTGGCCTATCTACAGATCGTAAAATCACTCAATTTTTTCAGATTAGCTTTAAAATCATCATAACTTTCATCCCTGAAAATTTTGAAAAAAGTTGCGAGGACCGTGTGCACTTTGTTCGCCATGGTCCCTGACATTTTTTTCAAAATTTCGGGAGATTGTCGTAATTGCATTTAACAGCTTAAATCTAGAAGATTGGCTGATTTTATTGAAATTTGCTACCTCTAAATTCAAAATCTTCTCTCTCTCTTTAGTGCATGAGTTTTACAGCAATAAGCCCTACTTACACTATTCCCATTAGACGAAGCCTTAGAATTAAGTCTTTCCAAGGTTTAATTACTGAGGAGATGGAACCTAATTTGAATGGCCTTTTTAATGAGGACACGGGTAATTCCCCCAATCCTCCTAATGATGAAGAAGCTCTCCATGAGGTTTCTGTAGAACAACTTTCGAAATTGGATAGCCAATTTGATGATTTTCAGCAATGGATGTCTCAAGAATACCCCGATAGTCAAGCTCTTTCCTTAATTGAGGGTCTAAAACGTATGGTTCAAAGTGATAAGAATGGAATTGATATTTTGCGTGGTATTGCACACATTATGGATTTGAATGTGATGCCTATGAAGAGTTGTGCTGAAATTTTAGGTTATACACAACCTCCTACTCAAGTCAATCATTCTATTCCTTTGACAACTTCTATTGCTAGTATACCTACTTTTACATCAAACATAATGACTACTTCTATACAAGACATTCCACCTATGATCACCAGTCATGGGGGCAATCCTTCCTCTTCAATTAACCCTCTTCCTTCATTCAATCCGACTTCTTCATTCATTCCTTCAATAAGTGTCCCTATTACATCTTCACAAATGAACATGGCGCAAGGGGGCAATTCCATTCCTCCTTGTAGTGCTCCTCTTTTCCAATCATCTCCTATGACTAACCATCATAGTGTTCCGCCACCTTATTCTCAATCAATACCTTCTTTCAATAACATAATACCTCCATCACAATCTAACATGTCTAATATGAACTCTTCGACTGAAGCGACCATTAACAATCTTGCACAAACTGTCTCTTCTTTACAGCAACAAATTGCTTCTATGAATCAATCTAAGTTTAGTGTGCCCACATTTGATGTTGCGAGCCCACTTTCTCTTGACATTGTTCGAGCTATCCCTCCTAAGCATGTTGAAATCCCACAGTTGGAGCTTTATAATGGTAAGGGTGATCCTCTAACACATGTCAAGACTTTTCAAACAATATGTACTGATTTTGCTCATGACCAAAGGTTGCTTGCAAAACTGTTTACTAGAACATTAAGAGATAAGGCTCTACAATGGTATTGCTCGTTGCCTTCCTATTCTATTACTTCTTTCCAACAACTTGCAAATGCTTTCATTCAACAATTTCAAAACAATATAGGTCCTAAAGTTACTTTGATTGATTTAATGCATTGTAAACAAGGTGTTAAAGAAAAAGTGACTGATTTCATTGGTAGATATAAGCATTTGTGAGCTCAAATTTCTTTTCCAGTACCTGACAATGATATTCAAAGAATCTTTATTTCTAATTTACAAAAAGATATTCGAGATAAACTTCTGTTTTCTGAGTTTACTTCTTTCCAACAGTTGTGTGTAACTCTTCACAATTATCAACTGACTGTGAGTCAAATGGAACAAGCAAATCCTATGGCTCCGAGTGATAAGGGTGATAGTAGTCAACAACCATTGGGGAAGTTTAAACCGAACAGAGAGTCCGTTAAGTTCAATGAAAACATCATCAACAACAATGTGAATGCAGCATCAGGTGTGCCTCCTATTTCTAAGTTTTTCAAGAAAGAAAGAAAGTTTACTCCTTTGAATGAATCGTTGCATAGTATTATGAATAAGTTATTGGAACAAAATGTGCTTACTCTCCCCCCTATAAAGCAAATAGATCCTACAAAGATTAATTCACCCTATTTTGATAACAAATCTTTTTGTCAATTTCATCGTCAACCTGGGCATGATATTGAAAAATGTTTTGCTTTAAAGGGTAAAATTCAAGATTTGATTGATAATAATACTATCTCTGTTTCTGGTGTGAATGATAAAGGCAACACATCTGTAGCTCCTCCTAACCAAAATCTTAAGATTTTTACTGATCCATTACCTTCTCATACCTCTAATGTGATTGAGACTAATGATTCCTCTTTCTCATCTGATGGTCTTGTGTCTATGAATTCGAATGTGATTAACTTTGTAGAGCAGCAAAAACTCCCTAAAGAACCTTCCATCACATTTGACTCTAGTGAAACTATCAGAGCACCTGATGGTCCTTTATATATAGTTGCAAAAGTCAAGAATACACCTTGCCGTGGAGTGCTTATTGATCCTTCTTGCATGGTTAATGTTATTACTGAAGAATTTCTTTTTACTTTGCAATTGAATCAAGTAATCTATGACAAAACAAATGTGGTTGTGAAATTATTTGATGCATTTTCTTCTCCTGCAATTGGTTCTATTACATTACCTATTGAGGTCCATAACAAACCCCTTGATGTGGACTTTGCTATTATTCCATCATCCGAACAATTTCGTGTGAAGCTAGGCTATCCTTGGCTGTCTTCCATGAAAGCTATTGGTTCTCCTATTCACAAGTGTTTGAAATTTCCCCATAATGGTGAAGTTGTTACTGTCAATTATAGTCTCTTTAAACCAGCTGAAAGAACTTCTAGCGTTCCTATTGATTATTTTTGGCCTAAACAATTCCAATCTCTTCCACCACGAAGTGATTATCTTTTCAAATCTTATCAAAAGTGGAAAACAGATATGATCCTATCTCTAAGTGAACCTCGAACACCCAAACTTGATATTCCTATCATTCTTGAGAAGGAAGTTCTTCCTTTGAAAGATAAAACTAATGTCTTTCCTCAAGAAGATTCCCAACCCATTCCTATGGATGTGACTATGTCTATGTCTAATAAACTTTCTAAAAGTAGACCTATACCTCCTCGTCATGATGGACTTGGTCTCCTTCCTAAACCAAATATTCCTCCTTTATATGGAGCAGTTCCTCCTCCTTCCTCTTATAAAGAGAAGAGACCTTCCTCTTCTCCTATCATCCAACCTAAGAGACCACAACCTAAACACCCAAGTGATAAGGATGAGAACATTCCTCCTCCTCAATCTTCTCAACTTCCTACTAAGACTAGATGAAATCGTTCTGCGCGTGAACGATGACGAATTCGTCATCTTAGAGCTCAGGCAGCTGCTTCTCAAACTTCACAATCTCCAAAAACACCTTCAGCTAGTATTATTCCATTTTCTCCTCAGCCAGAGATTGAGCCAAAATCTCCTAAACATAAGATGCATGATGATTTTGATCCTGTGCGAGTTAAAGATCCTATTTTCATAAATCTTGATGATGATATAGATGAAAATGTTATTCATGATGAAAATGCTACTCCTCTTTCTTCTGATAGTGAATATGAATATGTTGATGTTGATAACCATTTATCTAACGAATTTTTTTAAGCACTTATCCTAGCTCCTAGACAAGAACAACGTGGCTTGGAACACGAACATAGCCCTTCTTTGGATCTTGTGATAGCTCCATCTGCTGTGTTGGATGTTCCTCCTCTATCATGTTTCCTGCCTTCCCGAAATATTGATCAGCAAGATCGGGGGGTAGATGACGTGCTAGACTAGTTTCATTAGCATAGCAGACTCTCTTCCCCTCTCTTGATCTCTTTTGTTAGTTCTTCTATGTGTTATTCTCATTCTTCTATTTGTTGTCCTTAGTGTTGTCTACTTGAGGACGATGCAAAGCATTGAGATCTCTTTTGGTCTCTCTCATGTTGACTCAAAAGACACATGTGTTCCCTTCTTCTAGGTGACCTTCCTTGATTGGGGAATGAAGAACAATTATGCATACATACATATGATATACATGAATTATCATACAGCATACTGACCCCGAGGAAAGCAAAGTCACCTTGTGCTTTGTGTTTTGTGTCTATTATCCTTGGGTTTATCTCACACTTGGGGGCTAAATCCTTGTGATAATGTGCTCCTTTCCCTTCTCATTTCTTATGTGTATCACTACCTTAAAGAAATCACCCCCGATGAGGCGTGTGCGATCACTTTAACGTAGGGGGGCATACACCCCGTCCATATCTCTTCAAGATACTTGAAAATTTCTTGGCGAACTTAGCTTTGCCTTGAATATTTTTGGTACTTTTCTTGCATGACTCATAGTGAGGGAACCTTACTACTGACAGTCATGGTTCTCCCTCGTGATCTTCCCTTTTACTTTGTCAATCGAAGTCGTAAGATCCTTAGTCCACTGGGGGCTTGGTGTATCTTGCCTCCTTGACATGGTGAAAGTCTTTCAATGTTGTTTCCTTGTACTTTACCGGAAGTATGGGCGTACGCTTATACTCTCGCTAAAGTGGGGGCTAAATGTAGCGTCCTAAAATTGCGACACTTGCAATTTCGACTGCATTTGGGTCTTCACGATGGCGACGCAATAGTGAACCTGAATGGAGACCCCGAAACCCATTTATGGCATCAAAAACTGCATTTTTCGGCACCCTGGCCTGATCCTCCTTGCACCCTGCTGTCCCGGGAGGTGGGACCATGGCGCCCAGCGCCCTGGTCCCTGGCCCTATTTTGGGCCCGGTCTCTTTTGGACATCGGGTCTTCAAGTTTGCAATTTGATAAATAATCTTTCGAGGTCGGCCCAAGGTTAGAAAAATCAGTCTTTTAACCCTAATTGACAAGTATATAAACTACATTTCCCCTCTCAGAAAGGGTAGATGAAAAAGGGAGGGACATATGTGTACAAGAGGTGGAAGCACTAGGCAAACATTCAAACATTCAAGCATTCAAGCATTCCTTCAAGCAATTGAGCATTCTAAGTCTCCATTCAAGGCTAAGTGTTGCATTCAAGACAAGGATTCAACCATTGAAGAGGAGATCACTTACAATATACAACATACAACATCATTTACACCTTCGCATGTAAGAATACAAACATTCTTACAACAAGGTTGCAGGTACGCAGCTGTAATTGAAGATCTAGAACCCTTGTGCAGAGACGAACAGATCCCCCTTCGTTTCGTGGATTTTTCGGAGGACCGTGTGCACGTCGGGCACCATCGTCCCGTCAACTTTCGCTCAAATTTGCAGGAAAAATCATCTTGACATTTTACTGCTAATTCCAGGTCCGCAGCTTCATCTTATGTTTCTATTTCTGTCTGCAAGCTAATCTTTATTACTTTCACCTACACTCCTAATTCAATCCTTCTATCTACATTCTTTACAAAAGAGGGTAGTCTTGTTGTCTCAACCCTTGAAACTCATTTAGAATCCAGTCTTGCATTGTGTGGGATTGGATCTTGTGGGTTTCAACCCCTCTTTTGAATGTAAAGTCTCTCCTAAGTGAAAACCGTCAATCCTAGTGACCTTCTCTCTCCTTGGAGGGGGGGGGGAACACCTAGGGTTCGATTTTTCGCTTTACACATATGTATATGTATATGTATATGTATATGTATATGTATATGTATATGTATATGTATATGTATATGTATTATGTATATGTATGTATGTATATATACATACATATACATATATATATGTATACGTGTATATGTATACATATATATACATATGTATACATATATACATATACATGCATACATATATATGTGTATATATATGTATACACACACACACACATATGTGTGTGTGTGTATACATACATACATACATACATATACATGTAGATATACATATATATACTTATATATACACATATATATATGTATATATATACATACATACATACATATGTATATATGTATACGTGTATATGTATACATGCATACATATATACACACACATATATATGTATGCATGTATATATATGTATACATGCATACATATATGCATGTATACATATACACACACACATATATATATGTATGCATGTATATATATATGTATGTATATATATATACATATATATATACACATACATACATATATGTATGTATATATATACATACATATATATACATATATATGTGTATATATATGTATATATATATATGTGTGTGTGTGTATACATGTATATATATGTGTATATATATGCATATGTATGCATGTATATGTATACATATATGTATATATGTGTGTGTGTGTATACATGTATATATATGTGTATATATATGCATATGTATGCATGTATATGTATACATATATGTATGTATATATGTATACATATACATGCATACATATGCATATATATACACATATATATACATGTATACACACACACACATATATATATACATATACAGACATATATGTATATATGTGTATATACACATATATATGTATGTATGTGTATATATACACATATATATGTATGTATGTGTATATATACACATACATACATATATATGTGTATACACATACATACATATATATGTGTACACATATATACATACATATATATGTGTGTGTATGTATATATACATACACACATATATATATACACATATATAAGAGTGCATGTATATGTATTTATGTATATATATACTATATATACATATATACACACATATATATGTATGCATGTATATGTATACACTTATATGTGTGTGTGTGTGTGTGTGTACATACATATATATGTATGTATGCATGTATATATACATATATATGTATGTATGTGTATATATACATATATGTGTGTGTATATACATGTACATATATACATATATGTATATGTATACATACATTCATATATATAAATGCATATACACACACATACATACACACATAAATATGTACATATATACATATATAAAGGAGAAGAAGAAGGAGAAGAAGGAGAAGAAATTTCTATGTGAAAGAGATCTTGGATAAATAATGTAGATATTGGTGAAAGGGGGAGTGCATATACATTTTTAGTTTTATAGATGCATACATGATGTTGCCATCAATGACAAAGGGGGAGATTGTTCGCAATATGTGTTATCATTGATGTAAACTTGATGTCTGATAATATATTTTATCACTAAGGAGATGTGTTGAATTTTTTATTGATGTTGGTGAGGCATATTTGAGAGCAATTACGCCTCTAGCTCAGTTAAGTATCTAAAGATCAACAAGGAAGATAGTCTGGAGAAGCAACAAAGATATTCATGACAATATGTCAGTCCAAAGTTAGGGTATGTATTGATTCACATGAATCTTGTCTTGGTTATATGATGCATCATCTTGGTTGCTATTTACATATCCAAAAAGTAAGTTGAATAATGTTTGATAGCAGTCTCATACTTGGTGTCTGAAGAAAATTATCTAAGTGTTGAAACAATACATTTTTCCTTTTTATGTGGATTTGTAATTTTCTTTGCACTTTATCGTATTGCATGATTTGGGTGTGCAGTTATGGAGTTAAGCTAAGGAGTATGTAAGGTTCCTGTCTACCATTATTCATGACATTAACATTTGTACATGAAAAGTTATAAAGGTTTGTATCCCATATCATAGTCTGTCAGTGTAAAGTGTTCTTATTAGCTCATTATAATGCTTCACATTATACTTCATTGAGCATGTCAAGGATGATGTATTGTATCACTGATATGATTTTCAGGTGTGTTGGTGCTCTAGGGCACAATATTCTTCATATTAATGTCACACAATTTGTCTGATCTACATAGTGTTTACCAACTCAGTGTGTTTTTATCTCCAACACCAACACTTGATGGTTGATTGCTTCAGGAGATATTTTTAGAAAGGTTTCTTGTGATATGCATATCCTTCATGATGGTCCATAAGGTGTTTTTTCTTCTCCCCAATAGTATTGAGACTAATAATTTGCATTTTTGACAATAATATTGATATTTGAGCAGACACGCTTAGACCTGTGAGACCAGGTGGAGTCGATATCTAGTACCTGCAATCCTGAATCCACCACTAAATACAATACAACATATATACATCATAAATGATCGAGCATATGATAGAGAATCACAACGTCATATCATGCTCACAATGAGCGGTACGACATCATCCCTATCATAAAGACACAAGAAGACAATCACAATCATTGTAGCATCAACTTGGTCATCATAATCGTAGAGTATGATTAGTGTAATCATAATATCATCAAAATACCATAAGCAATATGATCCATCATGAATAATGAACACATATAAATAATCAAATATAGGTCCATCATCAATATAGTCTAAGGTGTATCAATCATCCACATAAGTCATCAAATAACATATGTCCATATAAAGTATATAATATCATCAATATCATCTGAGATATAAATAGAGTCATAAACATGAATCAAAACATCACATAAGAGTCCATATATGTCTATCAATGCACACATCAAAATGCAAGTCTAAGAGGGACACTACATCCTCCCCCCTTTGCCTAGGCTTACTCCTAGAAGTCTGAGAACAAATAGGGGTGAATCTCTTCATTCCCACAACATCCTCCCAAGTTGTTGATGAATCATCACTTTGGCCCCATTGGACCCTTACCTGCTCTATGTCCCGACCCCTGAGGATCAACCCTCGATGCTAAAGAATGCGCACAGGTTCCAAAGAAAGTTGCTCGTCTTCTACCTGTGATGCGTCCCAATCCAAAACATGTGATACATCAGGATGATAAGGCCTTAAAACAGACACATGAAATACATCATGGGTACAGGACAAGTTGGGCGGTAAGGCAAGGTGATACACTACAAGACCAATCCTCTCCAAAATCTCAAATGGTCCAACAAATCGAGGTGCCAACTTAGAGCCTTTTCCATAATAGATAGGACTCTTCCATGGACGCACTCTCAAAAATACCTTATCACCCACCGAAACTTGCCTATCCACATGATGAGCATCTGCATACTTCTTCTACCTGTACTACGTTGCTATCAAATGCTATTTAATACGTGTCACATGCTGCTCCATGTCCTTCAACATCTTTGAACCAAGAAGCACTCTGTCCTCCAAACGATCCTGACTTAAGGGTGTCTGACATTGCCGACTATACAATGCCTGAAAAGGGGACATGACAATCGAACTATGATAGCCATTATTATAGGCAAACTCCACCAAATGAATGTAATCCTCCCATCTAGACTGCTTGATATACATCTGCAACATGTCCTCCAACACTTTATTAACCCTCTCAATTTGACTATCTGTCTCGGGATGATATGCTAAACTAAAGTTTAACTGAGCTCCTAAATCATGTTGAAGGGAAGTCCATAATGTTGAGGTGAACACTGGATCATGATTTGATATAATCCATCAAGGAATACCATGCAATCTCACTATATCCTCCATGAAAAGATGAGCTACTGCCACTATTGTGTAGGAAGATCTTATCGGAGAGAAATGTGCCACTTTGGTCAACCTATCAACAGTGGCTATGATAGCATCATGATGACGTGAAGACATGGGCAATCCAATGATAAAATCCATAGATATAATGTTCCATTTCCAATCTGGAACTAGGTTTGACTACAACAAACCTGTTGGATGCTAGTGCTTTGCCTTCACACGCTGACACTCGAAGCAACATGACATAAAATATGCTATATCTCTCCTCATGCCTACCCAATGGTACAGTTGTCGCAAATCTGCATGCATCTTTTTGACACCTGGATGTGCCAAGTAAGGTACATAATGGGCCTTTGATAAGATCAATTCTTGAAAACTATATGAAGGTGGAACACAGATACGTCTCAAATATCGAAGAAGACCACCAAACTTCAATGAGTAGCCTGCATACCTTCCATCCAAAGATCTCCCTGAAGAAATCTCTTCTCTGACCTCCTGGTACCAACTATTTGAAGGAAAGGCACTAAGAATCATGCTTCTCAAATCCACATTGAGAGTCATCACTGAAACCTCATGCCTCATGCGACTCAAAGCATGCACTACCACATTCTCCTTGCCCTGAATATATCTCACCTCAAACTCGTACTCACACAAAAAATCCATCCAATGCCTCTACCTAGCATTCAAGTTTGATTTGTGAAAATGTACTGCAAACTGCGATGATCACTATGCAGCTGAAACCGATGCCCAAGAAAAAAATGTCTCCATCAAATCAGGACATGCACCACTGTCGCTAACTCTAAATTGTGAGTAGGATAATTCAACTCATTATCTTTGATCTTATGTGACTCATATGCTATCACTCAATCATACTGCATCAGAATTGCTCCAAGACCCTCTAAAGATGCATCTGTGTGCACCACAAAATCACCTAAAGAATCTAGTAGTTCTAGAATAGGTGCATTAGTCAAACACTCTTTAAGGATCCGAAAAGTTGTTTCACACTGATTTGACCAAACAAACTTCTTCCCTTTTCTCTAAAGAGAAGTGATAGGGTGAGCAATCCTAAACAAATATCTAACAATAACCTACAAGACCCATGAAACTATGAACCTCACCCACATTGGTGGGTTCTAGCCAATCCACAATAGCCTGGATCTTAGAGGGTTCCACTACAATACCCTCTCATGATATGACATGGCCAATATATCTAACCTCTGTCTGGAATAAATCACACTTCACCACATTGGTGTACAACTGATTCTCCCGAAGGCACTACAAAACCTGCCTCATATGCTCCTCATGCTCCTCCATTGATATCAAATAAACCAATATATCATCCAAGAATACAAGCACAAACCTGTCGAGATACATCATGAAAACTATATTCATCAAGCTCACAAAAATTGATGGAGCATTGCTGAGACCAAAAGGTACTACTGTAAATTCATAATGTCCATATCGAGTACAAAATGTTGTGCGATGAATATTTGCCTCGTGAATCCTCAATTGATGATACCCGAACTTCAAATCTATCTTAGAGAATACCTTTTCATCCTTAATCCGATCAAACAAGTCATCAATCCTCGGCAAGGGATATCGATTCTTCACTGTCACCTTATTAAGCTATCGGTAATCAATGCATAAGAAAAGAGAACCATATTTCTTCTTCACAAACAACACTGACACACCCCACGAAGAGACACTGGGGTGAATGAATCCCTTAGCCAACAACTCCAATTGCAATCTTAGCTCACTCAACTCCTTATTAGTCATGCGATAAAGAGCCTTAGATATAGGCTCTGCTCCTAGAACCAAATCTATCTAAAAATCAATGTCGCGCTTAGGTGGCACCCAAAATATTGCTAGAAAAAACATCTGAATACTCCTAGAGGATGGGATGACAATGAAAGAGATCATTAAAATTCTCTCCCTCATCCAAGTCATTCACCCTCACTGCAAACAACTGACAACCTTGTCGCACACATCACTTAAACTGCATAGCAAAAATCATGCAAAAAGAGATGGGTCATTGAACACCCACCTATCTCCACACTTTTCCCACTATCATCAAAACACTACACCCTCTTACCATGACAATCAATACTAGCCTGATGAACCTCAAGCCAATCCATACCTAGCACAACACCATAGGAACCCAAAGAGAGAACACAAAGATCCATTGAGGTGGTACAAACTCCCAAATACAACACACAACCATGCACAAAGGACTCAAATGGCACCTTGGAACCCGTAGCCAACTCAACCTACCACCTATCACCTTACTTTGCCATAGCAATCCCACATCACTCAACTACTGAATGAGAAATTAAAGAATCGGAAGATTTGAATCAAATAATACTAAGCAAGAGATACCACCTATCTCACCTATGATCTCAACAACTGTAGCGTGGTGCTCGACCTGATAGTTATCAACTGCCACAAATACATGATGGGATCTCCATGCATCACCTATTGTAGGCTCAAAAATAGTTGGCCTCTAAACTAACATCTATGTGGATCTCTGAGGGCAATGAGTTGCAAAGTGGCCCTATTTTCCACAAGTGTAGCAACTCCCTTTACCAAATCCCCAAGTAGTTGGAGGTGCACTAGACTGTTGAATGCTACCTCTACTAGACTGCTACTGAGAACTCTAAGTTGGTTGATAAGGATGAGACTGCCTATCTTGTTGTCTATCACGATCTCTATCCTACTGCAATCTAGCACCATGAACAAAGTTCTGATTTTGAGGATGCTTCTTCCGATATCATTGACTACCTCTAAAAGAAGAAGGATAACTCCTAGCATGACCTAAAAATTGTGATTGAGCACTTCTCACAATTGATCTTGTAACTAGAGCACTAACAGTCTGCACACTTGGCAAACCACCCAAAGCTAAAGTCAGGTTCTCCTCAACCAACTGCACCTTCTCCATAGATACCTCCAGGTCTTAGGGTTGAGAAGTCGAACCCCTCCACTGATGCGCTCACTAAGTCCTCTAAAAAAATATTGAATCAACATGGCCTCATCATTTGTTATCCTAGCTTACTGCTTAAGTTCAAATAACTTACGCTCGTACTGCTCAACTGTCATATTTTGCTACCTCAAATCATGGAACAAATCCACCTTTCTTTGCCTTCAATGATCTGGAAAGACTCGGGCATGAAACCGCACAAGGAATAACTCCCAAGAAATTATCGCAATGTCTAAATGCAACTTCTACTCCTCAATATGCCACCATGTAGACACAAAGTCACAAAGATACATAATCACACATCTAGCCTTGGTGTTGCTGCCATACGAATGCATAGTAAAACACCTGCCCGTATCTAGAAGCCAAGTCTCTGCCTCCATGCCACTACTAGAACCATCGAAAGTAGGGGTACAAGATCCCAAAAGATCTCTCATATGACTAGCTGCAACTCCGTCCTGATACACAACAACAACAACTCTCCTACGATCTCTCTCTCTCTCTCTCTCTCTCTCTCTCTCTCCTAATGACCAGAATTGTGAGACTCCTCCTACTGATTCTCCTCCTGTCTTGGTCCTAAGTGACCAAGAAGATCTTGAAGCACATCAACCAACTGCGGAATCACATCACCACCTTGTTGTTGTTCCTCATGGCATGACTCTTCAAAAATCTCGGGATGATGATTCTGTCGAGTACCCATACGACCACCATGACCTCGACCTCGAGCTCTAGCAGGCATCTATTGTCTAACCAAGACACAAAAGAATCAGAAGCTAAATCTAGGGCAACAAAAGAAAGAAAATAACAAGCAGGGATAAACCGTTTGGGCTACCCCATGCTAAGTGCTAACATGCAAAGTGGGCTCATGCGAAACCAGAGTACCTAGTGTATGAACATGGCTTTGATACCAGATGTAATGCCCACCAAAATACCCTAGAGAAAATGACTAAACTAACTAACAAATAGAGATATATTTTTTAAAATATCTACTAATGCAATATAAATAACTATCATTGCTCAAGATCATAGATTAACACATAGATGAATGCTTAAGACATAATGAACATAACCATAACCATAACAACATATAATGAAAACATAAATAACAATATAGTAACTATCTCTTATTACATACACTCATCTATTTATTCATTCCCTAGGGTATCTCAACGTCACTACTTAAACAACTCTAATACATAAACACATCTCCATGTAAAATATCATATGCACATAATACAATCATTTCCTAGTCATTTAATTTCTTATTAACCAAGAGAATCACTAACATCATATGCATATTTCAACACATCCCATTAACTCTTAAGTTCACATTTTAAAGCACCAATTCAAATGTTCTTAATTCCCATTTCAAATCACCTATCATGATATTATATTTCTCATGCAAGACACCTCAAATAAACCTAAATCATTTCATTCTTGAATTATACATCTAACACATCATAATCTAAATAACCATCTTTCACAATGGAACTAGACCATTCCTTAAGAATCACATTACAACTCATCAAGATTCTACTCACATACATATTCAAGAATCATAACAACAAATACTAAACTTCCTTCAAATAGGATTCCATATATACAAGACTAACTCATATACTACAAGAATACATATAAAATAATCATTCATTTGTTGATCCAATATGAAATCCAAATCTATATCTCTTACACATTGCATTACAACATATGCCATGATTACAACATCTCACATTCTTACAAACCATAATCTCAGCTACTATGTTATGTCCTAATGCATAAGAACACAAGCATAGGAGTACATATCTCTTTTACATTTGCAAAGTCGTCATTATACGATATATTACCTTAATACATAGAAACCAGTTCCACAATTATCCACATAATGAAGAATCATAGAATCCATATCCACGCACGCTAGCATCCAATGAAGAACATCTCAATGGAAGAAGGAATCAAACCATCCAACCATGTGGAACCAAATAGGATACACCCCCCATGCTAGGAGATGACATGGGCTTCCAATTCACACTCAAGACCTAGGCTGACACCTAACAACCAAGAGATTCAACATGACATCCACAAGATAACAACCAATGCAATAATCAAAATCTCATTACAAGGTTAATTATAAATCAATAAACTCCCAGAGGAATAGCAAAAAACAATGCATAAGGATTATGACACATGTAGGGAATAGTGTCATCACATGCTATCCTCGATATAGAAGGGGCCAAGCCACACCCTGATATACATATATGGGCTCTTATGTGATATTTTGATTCATGTTTATGACTATATTTCTATATCAGATGATATTGATGATGCTATATACTTTATATGGACATATGTTATTTGATGACTTATGTGGATGATTGATACACCTTGGACTACTTATGTGGATGATTGATACACCTTGGACTATATTGATGATGGACCTATATTTGATGATTCATATGTGTTAATTATTAATGATGGATCATAATGCTTATGGGATTTTGATGATATTATGATTACGCTAACCCTACTATATGACTATGATGACTAAGTTGATGCTACAATGATTGTGATTGTCTTCTAGTGTCTTTGTGATAGGGACGGTGTCATACCAATCATTGCGAGCACGATATGACATTGTGATTCTCTATCACATGCCTGATCATTTATGGTGTATATGTATTGTAAATATGTATTGTGTTTAGTGGTGGATGCAGGATTGCATGTATTAGACATCAACTCCACCTGGTCCCACAAGTCTAAGCGTGTCTTTATCCCAATGGCAAGTTGTTGGAGATGGCATGTGTTTCCCTCTTCATACTTTAGGCTTAAGCTATCTACCTTGTCAATTTGTGTCGTGGTGCAAGTTGTTGGTTAGAGTCTTGTGTCAATATTCAGCCCTTTGTTAGGTTGCTTGAGGTGTTGTGAGTATGTGATTAATATTTAATTAATATTTGATTAATATGGTATTAGTACTATAGCTAATTTATTAGATAGTTTAATTATTTGATTATTATTTGGATGATTATTTAATATTTATTTCTATTGGCTTGATTAATGTTTATTGAGTTTGATTTATTTAATTTATTGATTTATTGCTTATTGGTTATTATTAATTATTTATTTTTTATTAATGTTTTCTTATGTTGGTTGATTTTATATTTAATTGGATTTTATTTGTGTTGGTTTTTATTTATTTATTAATTGGTTTTGATTTATGATTCCTCTTGTTACTATATGTTTATTATGTTATTATCTTGTTATTACTTGGATAATCAGATATATTATATAGTTTACCTACCCTTTTATCCAATTGGTTGATTTTGTGGGGGTAAGTAAATAATATTATCAAATATTACTTACCTTGATTTTATGCATGGTAGGTATATTGTGTGGTTTATTGGAATATTTTGATTGGTCAGTGCATTTCTATAGTTTTGGTTTAATTTTTCTATTTATTGGTTTTGGTTGTGCGTTGTCGGGGTTGGCATCTCTGTGAATTTTGCTTGAAGATTTTGGATTTTGGATTGTTGGAGCTTGGAATTGGATTGTTGGAGTTGGATTGGATTTATTGTTCTTCTTTGATTCGCATTACCATCACTTTTGGATCCAAGTTGAAGGATCTTAACTTCCTGCATTTTGATTTTCAAAAAAGAATTTGTCTTCTCTATGTCTTCTCAAAGATTGTCTTCAGGATTAATAGGAATGTTATTTTATATTATGATATTATATATTGGTTGGGGAAGAAAATTTCATAGTTCTATTCATACATATGTTCCTGCGAGATGAAGGAATGTGACTGTGTATGTTGTGATTGCAAGTGATTGTCTTGTTGTGCTTAATGTTCTTGTTTCATTTTCTTCTTTATGGTCTTATAGAGTCTTTTTTACTTTCATTATGGTGTAAGAGTCTTCCCTTCACCCCATTGTATCCTTGGGTGAAGTCCTTCGCAATCTGAGCAAGTTCTGTGTAAGCTTGTGTGAAGAAGGTGCAGGGATTCAATGTTGAAATTCATTTGTGTGACTTTGTGAATCTAACTTTATGTTTTCATAGCCTTATTTTGTCCTCCCACACCTTCTAGGAGTGATATTTGTCCATTTTGTGAGCCTATGTGTGAAACTGGGCAATTTTGACACTTGATTTGTTCATTTTCTTGCATTTTAGCTTTCTACCTCCAATGCGCTATTATGCACTGCAAATGCGCTACAAAAACATGTGGAAGCACTAATATGAACCTTATATGTGCTAATCTATCTTATGAATGCGCTAGACTGGTCCTTGTACACGCTGAACTGCCTGGGTTTTTTGGTTTTGCTAGTTTTGTCCAATTTGGTCACTTTTCCGTATTGGGGCAAGTTCCAGAGGCTTTTGGTGATTGATTTGATGTTCTCAGAAATGTCTTATGATGTTATCTTGACCATTTTTTGTTGATTTGAGCTTTGGTAGGATGGTTTGTGCCTTACTGTTGAGTATTGCATAACTCCAACAAGAGGGATAATGCCTTGTTGTTGAGGGATATACTTTGAGAGCTCTAGTGAGAGGATTGTGCCTCATTGTTGAGGATGTATTTGGCTATTTTCTAGTAAGAAGTGTATGTCAAAAATGTGGTGTCAACCTGTAGGAGGGGAAAACAATTCAAACACATACATGAAACATTACATTAGAGGTTAGAAATCCAAACAAAGCAAGTTAAATGAATCTAAACTCTTTAAAATCATTCCATGTTCCTCTATCTCCAAGGATCTTCAAGATTCAAGGTGGCTCTTAGCTTGGAAGAGCACTTGATTCTTTAAGATGACAACCCAAAGAACGAGATTTAAATGATTATAAGATCTAAATGGAATGCAACCAAGATCCTAGTGATGATTTAGATATGAAAGTAGATGATGATAGAATGCAAGATATTGATATGAAGCTTGAACTAGTATGAAAATGATACTAAGATGAAGCTAACATGACATGAGATTAACATGATATATCTAAGATTATAATGCTATCAAAATGATCTAAAACGTTATTCTATCAAAGAGAGATAATATGCTTAATGTTATGAGACTATAAGTTTGATGCACAAAGACTTCATTGTTTTGAAGAAGGAATGAACTCTATTCACAGGGAAAATAGGGCAATGGATGGTCAAGATTGGATAACCCTATCAAGGGCTAGGATTGAAAGTTAATCAATCCATGTTTACAATTCTCACAATGAAATGGTGACAATTGTCAACAAGAGAATGCTTGAGAGGAGATGTAAGAAGCATTAAATGCTTGAGAAGACATGAAGGTTACCTTAGGAGGTAAGGGTTAAGGTTAGGTTAGGGTTATCCAATGGATAAATCTTTTACCCAAGGGGTAAACTCTTGTGCAAGGGTTAAAGGGATAACCAAGGGTAAATCCATGAGTGCTTGATGAGACCCCTGGGTTAGATGAAGGTTGATTTAGGCAAAAAGTCTCTAATCATGCCAAAAGGGTGAGTTAACCATTAATGGTTTGGAAGACTTTGGAGACAAATTTGTAAGAGTCCTTCCAAATTTGGGAGAACTCAACAAGTTAGATTGTTGAAGACATAAAGGCTTTATTTATTTTGGAAGACTTTCCTCCAAATTTGAGAAGTGACATCCTCAAATTTAGGGAAAGGGGATGATTGAAGGGTTTAGGCTAATTGATTAGGATTAGATGGGTTCTAGAATAATTTAGAAGTGGGGTTTAGGAGGCAAGTGGGAGATGTAGGAAAATGCAAGTGGGGGGATTTTTAAATAAATTTAGATTTATTTAAATGCAAATGAGATTTTAATTAAATGTAGATTTAATTAAAATGGGAAAGGGGATAAATTGATATTTTTAATTAAATGTGAATTTAATTAAAATGGCTAGAGGGTGGGTCTTTAATTAAATGGCTTAGATAGAAGAAGGGTATATTAATTAAATCTTAATTTAATTAATTGGAAGAATTAAGAATAATTAAATGAATAAAATTTACTTAATTCATTGTGCAACTTTTAGGTGTCTACATTTTGCCCCTCTTTGAGTTAATGTGTGACCACATGTTGATTCAAAGAAAATCTTGTCGGATATGATGCTTGTGTCGAAATGTCGATATGATGCCCTTGATTTGATGAATGATATTGATGATGCCCCAGATATGAAGAATTGATTTGATATGAAACTGATGTCGATGTGAAATTGATATGAAATTGATGTCGAGATTTGATACGATAATGCCCCATTGGGAGATCGTTTGTGCACTAAAGGCATGAATGATCTCTCAAAAGAAGAAGAATGTTATTTGAAAGATAGAAGAGTGGATAGTGATGACATGCATGAGTTTGATAAGATTGATTAGATTGATTGGATTGAGATTAAGATTGATCAGATTAAGATCAACTCTGGTTTCAGGTATGACACCTTTTGTATAAAACATGGATGATCGAGCGTCTGGTTTCAGGAATGATACCGCTTGTATAAGACATGGATGATCGAGTGTCTAGTTTCAGGAATGATACCGCTTGTATAAGACATGGATGATTGAGCGTCTAGTTTCAAGAACGATATATCCTGTATAAGAGCTGATCAAAATGTCTAGTTTTAGGAATGATACATCTTGTATAAGAGCTGATCAAAACATCTAGTTTTAGGAACAATATATCCTGTATAAGAGTTGATCAAAACATCTAGTTTCAAGGAAGATACATCCTGTATAAGACATGATAGAAGATAGCTTGGAAGAATGATGAAGATATAAAAGTGAAGAAAAATTCCATGATGATACAATAAATATGCATGTGATGGATGCAATGATGAATGATGAATGATATGAATTATGTTTCGATATGAGATTCTATGAGGATGATTTCATGCTTAGATAAATGCTCTTGATTTCGATTATGACGTGAATGTATGATTCATGATGAGATGAACGAAAATATGATGATGCATTGCTTTGATTTATGAGATGTGAGATGTATCTTGAAAATGAGATGTATGATAATGATAATGATGTGCAACTAAATGCAAGAAAAATGATGTGCAACCTAATGCAAGATTAAGATGATAATGATGTGCAGCTAATGTAAAAATTAATATGCATTATCGTTCTCAATGTTGCCATCTAATGTGATCAAAGTGCCAGTGCTTCCTTTGTTTTCATCATCGAGTTGTTGGGGTATGTTGAAAATTTATACAAGCATAGTGGTATAATTCAACCATAATGACCTGAGAAAAATTTACATGATTTTTGATTTTGCAAGATGGCACAAACATCAAGGTATAATTGAACCAAGATGACCTAAGTGTGGCTTGCATATAAACAGACAAGATTAAACCATTTATATGTGCAAAGTGGAGCAATGTCTTCAATGATATGCTTTGAATCACATTTCGAGACAAGTATTTGCATAGTACAAGTGATCGCTTCACAGACAAAAAATTAAAAAAATATTGGAGTCCCAATTACTTTCTCTAGCTCGATGCATTGTTGAGAAAATTTTAGAGGATCCAATAGTTCAAAAAAGTTCAAGTGTAAAAATAGTCAAAACTTCATGCAAGATGCAAACATTTTATACTTCAGAAAATCATCCATCATGTGTTGTGAATCTGTTAAGTGATCAACGTGTTGTTCTCTTGATTGTTGATTTGTTTGCTGGACATGATGTTCTTAGTCTATTGCAAGTTTTGAATTAGGACAGAATGTTGATCAATGTTGCCCCTAGCTAAATTTATCTCGACGTGGATATGTACAGTGATTACCAAGCCATGGTGGGATATGATAACATGATATTTGGTTAAACAAGGATAGTCACTACGCTAAGTATGTCCTGGATAATTTTATTTTGATAAAGTGTTGGGCGATGGTTGGTGGTGCTTGATTGTGGATATAAAAGTTTAAGAGCAAGGATAGATAGATGAGTTGTACTCTCACAAGTAGCGCCCGTTGCCAGGTCTTCACCAGTTGTTTTTATTGCATCTTTTTGTGTTTTTTGTATTTTTCTAATTTTTTTTTTTTTAAAATTTTTTTTATGTTTTTGATTTTTTGACTATTCCGTGCATTAGACTGCTCAAGTATAGTATTTATTCAAATGGATGTTGTTTGTTGGTTCATCGATCACATTGCCTTCTGAAGTTGTTAGCTGATAGGTGCCTGATCCATAGGTTGATATGATGACATAGGGATCTAACCAGTTAGGTTCAAACTTCCCTTTCTTTTCTCGATCCTGTTGATTTCTGGGATTTTCTTTGAGTATGAGATCATCGATTTTTAAAATCCTAGGAATGACCTTGTGATTGTAGCTTTGACACATGCATTGTTGATATGCTTTGAGGTGAGTATAGGCATGTTGTCTCTTTTCATCTAGAAGTTCTAGCTCTTGCAATCGAGTGTTTACTTGATACTCTTCATCTGGAATGAGGCCTTTAAAAGATACTCTGAGAGAGGGGATTTCTATCTCCAGGGGTAAAATTTATTCTGAGCCATACACCAATGAATATGGTATAGCTCCTATAGGTGTGCGGATGCTAGTTTTGTATGCCCAAAGTGTTGGATTGAGTTGCACGTGCCAATCTTTTCCTGCATCATTTACTATTTTCTTGAGGATTTTCAATATTGTTTTGTTGGATGCCTCTGCTTGACCATTCGCCTGTGGGTAGTAAGGTGTAGAGAAATGATGTTGGGTTTTGAATCGTTCACATAGTTCTCGCACATTCTTTTATTTTTGAAAGGTCATCCATTATCTGTGATGATGGTGTTGGCATATGTGCAGAGCATGATGACATGATGATATTGTATGTTATCATTGATGTCAATATGCTGAAGTATGAACCAGTATGGTGTAGTAAGCAAACTGGCAAGAGAATCGGTATGATGATGTAAACCGGTATTTGTGAAACCAATATTTTTGAAAAAATGAAGCGGTATGTTAATTCAAGGTGAACTGACATGTTGGTATGAGAATCGGTAAATGGAAGTTTTACATTGGGGTTTCATTTGGCATGACTACTGGTTGGTAGTCTCATCTTTAGGGTTTCCGATTGATGCATTTCAAGCCTGTGTGATTCAACCGATGACATCTTGTGATGAATTAGCATTGCAAAGAAGATCAGATAGTGTTGCCACGTCAGCCTTATGCATGTGAAGGATTTCCTTGAGGATCTTGCATGGAGATTGATCCTATCTACCTCGGGAATGTGTAAAGTCTCTGTAAATTGTGGAGAGTGTGTGATGGGTTATCAGCTTCCTGAAGCGGCAAAGAATGAACATTGGAGAACATCTTGAGATCCGTTCAAGACTATTGTATTCAATGCAGTGTGATTAACGGTCAGGATTGAACCAACTGGATTGTAAAACCTAAATGGTTAGGGTTTAGGGTTTATGCTATCGACCTATTGTTTCCTATAAGGTCGATGATATTTTTCATTTTGAGGTTGTTGGCAAATGGTATGTGTGTATCCCAGTGAGTGATAATTAATTCTTGTCAGACTGGAGAAGTGTGTTGATACCTACAGAGTGTGATTGCAGAAGAGAAGGAGCTTAAGTGGATCTACCTTAGCATTGAGTGTTGTTATCAGATCAATGTATTACCTGTTGACTTCTAACCATTTCAGCACTTGGAAAATCGCTTAACCGGGTAGCTTTAACAGGATTTTGTGTAAATCCTTTAACAGGGTGACTCAATTCAATGAGTTCTTCAAATCCTCTTACGAGGTAACCTTTAACAGGGTTCTAACCTTTAACCGGGTATTTAGCCATCTCTTATCCATGTGATCCCTAGCAGAATCGGTTCCTAGAAGAACCTATTGTAAAAGTCTCTAACCGGACTAGGCTCCTAAGAGAATGGACTTCAAAAGAGTTCAAGAACAACTTGTAGGTATTCATCCCCACCATGGTTTTTCCCAGTTGGGTTTCCATGTGAAAAATCAATGTGTCATGTGTGATGCCTTTCATGTGATGGTTTAGTGTTTTATGTCAAACTGGTAAAATATGTTGAACTAGCAGTCATTATATTTTTGATGATAGATTACTTGTTTATGCATAAGGGTGAAGAGGAAATGAGGTATTAGATTGTATGGAAAGCTAAGTGTTACCGGTTTATGTCTTTGACATTCTTACTATGTTTTACCGATAGTAATCTAGTTTAGATTGGTGTTAGTGCTTGCCAGTCAAAGTGCACTGTTTGCAGTCAAACTGATTCAGGAAAAATGTTTTTGCCTGTACTGATTCACCCCCCCCTCTCAATACCGGTTTGGTACTAACTGTTCATCATTTATTCATCAGATGGAACTTGGAATGCCATATC
Organism: Cryptomeria japonica; assembly: GCF_030272615.1. Taxonomy (NCBI): domain Eukaryota; kingdom Viridiplantae; phylum Streptophyta; class Pinopsida; order Cupressales; family Cupressaceae; genus Cryptomeria; species Cryptomeria japonica. Next base: position 132,041,955 of record NC_081410.1, on the reverse strand, counting down.
TGCAGATTAGATAATTAAGAATGAAAGAGGCAATTTGTTTTCCAGTGACTGTGGTCATGGGGACCGCTTCAACCCATTTGGTAAAATATTTTGTTGCAATGATAATGAACTTGTGTCCATTTGAAGATGAAGGGTTTATTTTACCTACTAAGTCTAGTCCCCACTAGCAAAAAGGTCACGATGTTGTGAATGGCTGCAATTCTTGTGTTGGTGCATGTATAAGATTGCCATGGATTTGGCATTTAGGACATTTCTTTGCAAAATGATAAGGATCCGTTTCCATTGTCGGCCAGTAATATCCTATTCTTAGAAGTTTTTTAGCAAGAGTAGGACCACTTGAATGTGTGGCACAGATACCCTCGTGAAGCTCTTGTAAAGCAGAGTCAGATTCGTTATGATCAAGGCAACAAAGAAGAGTACCATCTAGACCTCGACGGTAAAGAGTATCAGCAGTCAGAGTGTAATGGGCGGCTTGCCAGATAAACTTACATTTTTTATTTCGAGATAGGTCAATGGGTAGGGTATTGGTTTTGAGATAGTCGTATATTGCTTCGTATAACAGAGAGTCTGAACTGGTTAGGGCATAGATAACATGGGATGCATAATTGTCATAGGTTGGGGAAAATAGTTGCTCTACCAGAAACTCGTAATGACTCTGTTGTTCTAGAATTTGTAGGAGTGAAGTGATAGTAGCCATTGCATCGGTTGCTCTGTTGTCCAACCTTGATATTTGTTCGAAGGTGATGTGTACAAAATATTGTTTGAAATTATCCACCATTCATTTGTATGGTAGAAGCTTGTCATCTTTCGTCTAATAGTCATTGTTGATATGATTTATGACTAGTTGTGAATCTTCGTAGACTTTTAATTCTGTGATTCTCCATTCCACAGCCATTTTGATCCCTGTAACCAGTGCCTCATATTCAACAATGTTATTTTTGCATGGAAACATAAGCCTATATGATCTTGGTATGGTGTGTCCGTCAAGAGTGATGAACAAAATGCCAACACCTGAGCCATGTTGAGTGTAGGAACCATCAAACTATAGGGTCCATTGCTTGGTGGTAATAGTAAGAACATCCCTGTCTGGAAATTCAATCTCCATTGGTTGTTTATCTTAGAGTGGTGCATCAGTTAATTGATCTGCAATTACTTTTCTTTTGATAGCTCAACGCTTTGTGTAGTGGATATCAAATTCACTGAGAATCATTACCCATTTAGCCAATTTGCCTGTGAGAGTTGCTTTGTTGAGCAAGTACTTTAGAGGGTCAATTTTTGCTACTAGCTTGATTGTGTGAGCTAGCATGTAATGTCAGAATTTTTGAGAAGTAAATACTAGTATCAAACAAGCCTTCTCAATGAATGTATAATTGAGCTCATATCCATTCAAAATTCTACTGATGTAATAGATATCTCATTCCTTGCCTTCTTGATTTTCTTGTGCCAACAGTGCCCCCAATGATATGTTTGTTACTGATATGTAAAGAATAAGTGGCTTGCCTGCTATTGGAGGTACCAAAACTAGTGGGTTCATTAGATATTGCTTGATTTTATAGAATGATTCTGCATATCTGACTTCCCATATGAATGGTACATTCTTATGTAGCAAATGATTGAATGGTAGACTTTTATTTTCTAGTTGGGCGATGAACCGCCTAATTGACTGAAGTTGTCCTTGCAAGGATATGAGTTGGTTGATGTTTTAGGTGGTGGCATTTCCATGATGGTTTGTACCTTTGTTGGATCTACTTCAATGCCTTTTTCTGATACGATGTAGCCTAATAACTTGCTTGATGTTACCCCAAAGACACACTTCTTAGGGTTGAGCCTGACTTGAAATTTCTCCAACCTGTCAAAAAAATTCTCTAATATGCCTAGATGTTCTACTCGGGTAAATGACTTAGCTAGTAAATCATCCACATAGTCCTCCATGAAGGTATGCATCATGTCATGAAAGATTATTGTCATTGCTCCTTGATAAGTTACCCCAACATTATTTAAGCCAAAAGGCATGACATTCCAATAGTACGTTCCCCAAGGACATGTAAATGTTATTTTATCTTGATCCTCTGGAGCTATCTTAATTTTATTATAGCCATAAAAACCATCCATTAGTGATAACATTGCATGTTCTGTTGTGAGGTCTACAATTATGTCGATACTGGGCGAAGGAAAGTCATCCTTTGGACAGGCTTTATTGACATCTCTAAAATCGATACATATCCTGATGCTACCATCTGGTTTTGAAATTGGCACAATGTTGGAAATCCATTCAACATAGTCTATAGGTTGAATAAATACGACGTCTAATACTTTCTTTAGCTCAGTTTGACCACAAGTGCTACATGTGGATTCATCTTTCTCAATTTTTGCTTAACTGGCTTTGCTCCCGGAGCAATGGATAAGTGATGCATGATTAAGTGTGGATTAATCTTAGGCATATCTGCATATGACCAAGCAAAATTGATTTGCTTTGCTTTGAAATTTTTGATAAACCCTTATTTTCTGCATCTGTCAGAGATTCTTCTAAGTGTATATTTTTGGTTGCTTCTGTTGTACCAATGTTGATTGATTGCTCAATCAATATGGGTGATCGCCCCTGATAGTGTTCAAGAAGAGTGTCAAGTCTCCCATCTTTAGGTGTCTCAAAAAGGTTTTCACCTATAGATGCGTCCTTTATTTTTACTTTTTTGTGATCTAGTGTTACCATTGACTGTTTTTCAGCAGTAGATTCTTTATTTCTTTCATTTTTGCGACTGAGAGACTTGGCACTCCCCTGATTACAGATGTCATTACTTTGTTTGTTGGTAGAGTCTATTTTTGGGTTGACGGTAATGGATAATGGAATAATCATTTGGGAAAATTGGTATGTCATGATTTTCAGGTTCATCCCAGTCTATGAGGTCAGGAAAGATGAGTGGTAAAGAGTCATTGGGTGGGTCAAGTTCGGCTGATGTAAGCATTAGGATGGAGGTATCATCAAGGTTGGGTGGAATATTAAATAAGTTAATGATTTTGTCAAGGTCTTCAATGGTATCATCCTCCGTGTAGACTTGCTCGTAATATCGCTGCTCATTTTCCTTGGTGTCATAGATATTCTATGGACCAAATTCAAGTAGTGCAGGCTCTGTGCCTTGTTCTTCTTGAGAAAGGGGTGTATGACTGGCATTTGCAGCAATATCTTCAGTAACATCGGAACAACTACCCCATTCATATTCATTTGAATCAGTCTCAGAGGTATTATCCCAGATTCTTTTAGTGTTGTGGACTGGTATGTTGTAGGGTGAAAACAGGTGCTTGATGATTGATACTAGTCTGATAGTTTTCTCTAATTTTGTATCAGATCCCGCTTCTACTCTTTGTATCTACTCATATACTATCTCTCCTCAGGGAGTAGTGATGTTATCAGGGGGTGATTCCTCTTTGTTTGAAATAGGTTCTTGAACATGATGTACTTCTGCACAAGGTGTTTCTTTTCTTTGAATGGCCAACTCCTCGTGTGGTTTCTCTTTGTCCTGGTATTCATGTTCCTTTCGTATTGTTTCTGCTAATTCAAATAGTGCTTCCTGCCATGAGTCCTCCTTGTATTTATTCTTTGCCTTCCACTGAGGTTTTTGATATTTACTTGGTGTCTTATTTGGGGGTAGAGTGTGTTCATAGCCTTATCCTGTTTTGTCTTTAGAAAACTGTGAAGGAGGATCCAATGGTTTTATGACGCCTTCCTGACGCTTGTTGATAGGTCCTTTGCCAGTGTATCCCATTTGTTGCATGATCAGGTAGCCTTTTCCATACAGCTGTGTTGGTATAGTGACTTCCATAGTAGCTGCTCAGACTTCTTCTTCATCTTTGTATAACCAACTAAGGATGTCCTTCTCTTCTGATTCATGTGCTAGTGTGCCTAGTTGGATGAATTTGCCATCAAACTTGGTGATGGGTTGTGTTGCTTGATGTGTTGATGCTGAAGGTAGCCCATGAGATTTAGGCGATACTGGCAAGTTGATAAACACAAGGGGTCCAAAGAGTACTCTCCCATGCCTTGTTCTTTGATTTTCATCTTCTGTTTGAAATCCATAGATAAAGATTTAGGCTTTTCTTGCTGAAGATCTGGTGTTGAGGAAATTTGTTTTTCTATGTTATGTGGAACCAAACTATCTTGGGCTGCCCCCATAGCATTACAATGTTGAAAAGGGTTATGATCTGCTGATATAGAAATCTCTTGCCCATTGTATGGGAACTTAACACACTGGTGATAAGTTGAAGGTACTACTTGCATTTCATGTATCCAAGGTCGACCTAATAAGATATTGTATGTGAGGTCTATGTCTACGACTTGGCACATAGTGTCCTTTTGTATTGGTCCTACTTGAATTGACAACACCAATGTTCCCTTGGATGATCTTTCTTCATCATCATATGCTTTGATAGTGATATTTTTGCATGGATCAATAGACTGTTTAGAGAGGCCTAATGCACGGATAAGTTTTAAGGTACTAATATTGAGTCCAGCTCCTCCATCTATTAATACTCTTTTAACTCGATGTTTGTAGACCAAGACTTCAATGTGGAGTGGAGTATTGTGTGGATGGCTTGATGAAATATTATCATGCTCAAAAAAGGTGAGATTATGAGGCCCTGTCATGTGAGCCACCATGGCTTGAAATTTGTTAGTATCCAGATCCTGAGGTACATTCGTTTCCAATAGTGCTTGTTCCAAGATGTCCTTGTGTTTTGGTGAAAGTTTTAGTAACTAAAGTATAGATATTTGAGCACGAATTTTGTGCAGTTGACTGACCAGATCATATTGAATTTTGGGGATAGTTTTTGTTGCTGATGTATGCCCCTTTAAGACATATTTTTGAGCTCTGGTGGTTACATTGATTGATTCATGTTCGTGTTTGTCCTTGATTGTAATGACATTTACTTGGTTGTCATTGGTTGATATATGATTGATGGTGTTATTGTATATGTGATTGATACCAACTCCACATATATCATTTGATGTTGAAGCTCCATCCTTGTTGTAGTTTGGAAGAGGATTTTTAAAGGCCCCATGGTCACCATTTGTCTTGAGACCATTGACTATTAAATCACCTCTATCAATCATGCCTTGAACAATGTTTTTCAGTCTCATGCAATCATTTATTTGATGTCCTTTGTTTCTATGAAAAGCACAAAAGTGTGAGTCATTCCACCAAGGTGGTTTGACTTGTGGTTCAAAGTTGTTTATTGCTGGTAAGGAGATAATTTTGTTTGCCAACAGTTCCCTGAATGCAGACTCCAATGATTGCCCTAATGGTGTGTAAATGTGTTTAGGAAAGTTGTTGGCGTTACCTTGTGAGTTTGTATTAAGTCCTCGATTGGTGTTATCATTTTGGGTATTGTTGGTGTTGTTCGCATTTGAAAGTTGGATTGGTATTTGGTGCATAAGTGTTAGTGCCTTGGTTAGCACCTTTTTGATTCTTGGTAGCCTGAGGATTACCTGATAAGGCCAACATTGGTTGTTTGGACTTCATATCATTAGCTTCGTTTCCTCCTTCATTTCCAGTAATTTTGTTTCTAGTCCAGAACCTAGATTTGTCCAAGTTGTTGTTGTTGTTTTGGTTATTGTAATGAGAGTTGGATGAATTTGTTCCTTCTTTGAAAAATTTCAATATTCCTTTCTTTACACATGCCTCCTCTACTTGGATGCCATTTTCAATCAATTTAGAAAAAGATGGTATGCATTGGAGCTTGAGTATGTAACTCATCTCGCTATTCAAATTGTCAATGAAAATTTCCATCTTTTCTTTTTCGGGCACATCTCGAGGATATCTCGAAACCATCCATCGTCAATGTTGAAGGAATACCGTGAATGTTTCGTTGTTCTTCTGTTTGGTATTGCAGACATCTAGCATGGTGATGTCATGTTGGATGTTGTATGCGTATTGAGTGATAAATTTGTTGACTAATTCATCGAAGGATCTGATAGGAGGTGTGATTTTGGATAACCATTCCATTGTTTTCCCTCCCAAGCTTCTTGGGAATAATCTCATCAAATAGGTATCATCATGGGCAAATTTCAGGCTCATGGTACAAAATTCCCGAACATGATCACGCGGATCACTTTTCCCATCATATTTGTCAAATTTGGGAATGTTTGAATTTGGGGGAACAAGTACCATGTTTAACCTTCTATCAAAAGGATAAGGACAAATTTCATTCAAGGAATACCGTACTATTTATCCTTGTTGCATGTCTTGCATTTGCGTTTGCAGCATTTGCATTTGCTGTGTGAGAGCAACCAAGGGTGCATTTGTTTACTGAGGGAAGAGTTCTTCCTTCTCATTGTTTCTAGTTTGGAATGGTGTGTGTAGCGGTATGTTTTGCTCAGGGATGTTTTGCTCGGGTATGTTTTGCTCAGGTATGTTTTTCTCAGGGTCGCATGTGTCCTCTTCTCTTTGTTGTTCTTGATAAGTATAGAGTCGAGACCTTGTTCTAAAAATGTTTGTATCAAAGTCTTCAAGAATCCTAACTCCTTTGCTTGCGAGCATGAGTAGGTATTTTTCTTTGTCAGCCTCTATGAGTCTTTCCATAAGTATTTGAAATGAGGCACTTTCTTGACATTCTTGGAGGAGCTCTTCAGTGATCTCCATGTCTTCTAGATTTGGATAGTCGAAGGGATTTGATAATCTTTGCCCCATACTGGACTCTGGTTGTGTTTCGTTTTGTTTGTTTCGTTGAGAGCAAGTGATAGCAGACATCTAGTAGAAACTTTATATGATGAAGGGAACAAATTCCTCATCTGTGTTTTGTTCAGGAGTTGGCGGCTCTACTCGAGGTACGTTGTAAGTAATGCAAACTTCTAGGAAGAAAGATGGATTGATTTTTCCCTTGTGATTCAAGCGCTGGCTGAATGCCGCTTTTTGACAGAATTATCTACTCCTGAATGGTTCCTCGTCAAATTCATTTGATTTTTCTTGAAGATACAAGCGCATACGACGGAATAATGTTCAATGAGATTTGAAGAGTTGGCGATTGATGTATAGAAACCTATTCCATTTAGCAAGTTTCTGAGAACTAGGTTGTTGTTTCCTCAACTTAGTGTTGTGATAAATACTCTTTCTTCTTAGAATATGAGGAGTAGTCATGCACAGGTGATCAATGGTTTCCTTTGTTTTGTTTTGGATTCAAGATATCTTATTTGGAAACTTAAGTCTACTATTATCAAATGAAGGTTTAGATGCCCCCTCATGACAAAGTGCATCAAATGTTATGGAATAAGAGCTTTCCCGATATGGAAACTTGATTTGACAACTTTAGTTTGAAACAATTATGTTTGTGGGATAAAATCTGTTTGATTGGAGGACCTTTTGATGTGTGTGATGATGTTACCTGATTCTGATAGGAAAAATGTGTTTATCTTTTGACTAGTTTTTGGATTTTGACAACTTTGTTCTAAAAAAATATTGTTTTTAGAATAGTTTTGATACCCTAATTTTGAATTTCTGCCTGATGGTTTTTTTTGTCAGGAAAAATGGCTTCTTAAATTGTTTTTTGAATTTCCAAAAAAAGTTTATGTTTTGTTCTCTGTTTTCACAGTTTCAGCTATGTGCTAAGCCAGAAACCCAATGCGTTACCTAATGTTGTCAATGCGCTAGAGAATGATCTCAACGCGCTAAACTGCCCTTTTGATGTGCTAATTTAGACTGTTTGCTTTTGATTTAGTTTTGAAAATTATGCGCTAATATGTTCTGCCGATGCGCTAACTTTTGATCTCAACGCGCTAAGTTGTTGCTCCAAAGCGCTAGGTTGTTTTCAATAAGCACTAAGGTTTGAACTGTTGAATGCTTGGATTATTTACATGCTAAAATTCAGAACTGATGCGCTATGTTGAAGCTTGCACACGCTGAAATATGGTTGCAAAGCGCTAAGATGTTACTCTGATGCGCTAAACTGCCCTGGTTTTTGGTTTTTCTGTGATTTTTAAACTTTTTTCTCAACCGTGATGGATGATTTTTTGAAGTATAAAATGAAAACAAAGCATGAAAGAGATAACCATTTTGCTTAGTCTAAACAAAGAGTGTATATTCTACGAGGATGTGTTCAAATCCACAGTGTTTTGATAGGTTTGGATACAGCAAATACAATTCAGATAGACTCTTTATTCAAAGGTCATCGACAATACCATAGCCCACTAGTCTCGATACTCCGTCAACTCAAACAGCCTTGTCACCCCCTAGGGGGTGCCCATTTTTTTTGCCTTTTTCCTGAAATTAACTCAAAGTGAATTGCTTCACAGTTGAGTGGTTATCTTGGGATATATATGGTGAGTAATCTTGGGGGCAGATTCTTCCCCACCCTTGCACTATGATATTGCAAATGTCTAGATACTGATTCGACTCAAGGTTTCTAATGCTAAGGTTTGTAATAAGGCTTCTTGTTCGGATGTCAGTGATAAACTCCCTCAGGAGGCTTCCCAACCTTTAGAACAAAGGCTTTATGTATCGTAAAGATACTGGGGGAAGGCTAATCGTTGCACACAACCATTGAAAGGGACTTTCGTCACCCTCCACTTTTAATTATAGTGGGTTGGAACACTTGGTGTCAAAGCCGTTTCCCGCTTAGGTCATTCCCCTCACACCGGCCAAAGAATGGCTTTAAGAGTTGCTAACTCCTCGGGAGGGCAGGCCTGCTAAAGGATTTAAAAAATGCTTTAAAACACTGAAAATGTAAGAGTGGTTTGGCTTTTTGATCACCTAGTTAAGGGGAGAGCATATACCTTCCACTTTCGAAGCAAGACACACAAGTGTTCTTTTTATCCTTTTATCGAAATGATTTGTTAAAGTCTATATGGAGATATTGCTCCATAAAAGCATGGTGTTTATTTTATTTCCCCAAAACAGTGATTTTCTAATCTAATGAAAAAAAACCTGGTCAACAAAGCAAATAGTTCGACTTGGTCAACAAAATAAATCGATAAAGGGGAAGAATTTCCCTCTTTTAATTTGAATAAAATTTGACAAGTGAGGTTCTTTTACTTTGCAAAAATTAAAATTGATCCTTCTAAACACCAAAGGATGGTGAGGTTCTTTTTAAAGCTTTTTGCATAAATAAAAGTTGTTGGTTCTTTTTAGATGCCCTAAATGAAAATTTTCTCCTAAGAAAGCAAGAAATGTTTTTGTTGTTGTTCTTTTAAGGTATCTAAAGTGAAATGTGAGTTCAATTTTAGTTTAACAAGAAATGAAAGAAATTTTAACTTAACTAAATTAACAAAGTCAGTAAAATTAAACTACTTCAATCCTTAAGTAAAATAAACTTCACAACCTGCAATCAAACTGTTAGTCACCTACAGAAAACCAGTTAGCCAAAAAAATCTATTTCGTGGAATTCTACAAGTCTAATTTTTGAGGTCTCTGTTAGAATTTATTTCCTGCATTTTGTCTGTGATGCGCTATAGAATGCACTGGATGCGCTCCAGAAAACACGTGATACGCTATCAAAAAGAACTGATGTGTTGAACTGTTTTCCAGATGCGTTAGGCTGTTAAATTCAGGTGCTGAAAGCTAAAGGAAATATTAAAAAGGTTATGCGCTAAAGATGGGTTCCTACGCACTAAGAGATGAATCCAACATGCTAAACAGTAGACCAGATGCGCTAGGGAATGTTCTCTACGCGTCGATTCTCGTTTCTCGCGTACCTGCAAAGTTAGTCCTATTCAAAAACTGATTTAATAAATGGGGTTATGCCCCACGGTGGGCGCCAGAAATGTATGTCAAAAATGTGGTGTCAACCTGTAGGAGGAGAAAACAATTCAAACACACACATGAAACATTGCATTAGAGGTTAAAAATCCAAACAAAGCAAGTTAACTGAATCTAAACTCTTTAAAATCGTTCCATGTTCCTCTATCTCCAAGGATCTTCAAGATTCAAGGTGGCTCTCAGCTTGGAAGAGAACTTGATTCTTTAAGATGACAACCTAAAGAACAAGATTTAAATGATTCTAAGATCTAAATGGAATGCAACCAAGATCCTAGTGATGATTTAGATATGAAACTAGATGATGATAGGATGCAAGATATTGATATGAAGCTTGAACTAGTATGAAAATGATACTAATATGAAGCTAATATGATATGAGATTAACATGATATATCTTAGATTATAATACTATCAAAATGATCTAAAATGGTATTCTATCAAAGAGAGATAATATGCTTAATGTTATGAGACTATAAGTTTGATGCACAAAGACTTCATTATTTTGAAGAAGGAATGAACTCTATTTATAGGGAAAATAGGGCAATGGATGGTCAAGATTGGATAATCTTATCAAGGGCCAGGATTGAAAGTTAATCAATCCATGTTTACGATTCTCACCAATGAAATGGTGACAATTGTCAACAAGAGAATGCTTGAGAGGAGATGTAAGAAGCATTAAATGCTTGAGAAGACATGAAGGTTACCTTAGGAGGTAAGGGTTAAGGTTAGGTTAGGGTTATCCAATGAAATAAGCTTTTACCCAAGGGACAAACTCTTGTGCAAGGATTAAAGGGATAACCAAGGGTAAAGCCATGAGTGCTTGATGAGACCATTGGGTTAGATGGAGGTTGAGTTAGGCAAAAAGTCTCTAACCATGCCAAAAGGATGAGTTAGCCATTAATGGTTTGGAAGACTTTGGAGACAAATTTGTAAGAGTCCTTCCAAATTTGGGGGAACTCAACAAATTAGATTGTTGAAGACATAAAGGCTTTATTGCATTTGGAAGACTTTCCTCCAAATTTGAGAAGTGACATGCTCAAATTTAGGGAAAGGGGATGATTGAAGGGTTTAGGCTAATTGATTAGGATTAGATGTGTTCTAGAAGAATTTATAAGGGGGGTTTAGGAGGCAAGTGGGAGATGTCGGAAAATGCAAGTGGGGGGATTTTTAAATAAATTTAGATTTATTTAAATGCAAATGAGATTTTAATTAAATGTAGATTTAATTAAAATGGGAAAGGGGATAAATTGATATTTTTAATTAAATGTGAATTTAATTAAAATGGCCAGAGGGTGGGTATTTAATTAAATGGCTTAGATAGAAGAAGGGTATATTAATTAAATCTTGATTTAATTAATTGGAAGAATTAGTAATAATTAAATGAATAAAATTCACTTAATTCATTGTGCAACTTTTAGGTGTCTACAAGAAGAATGCATACCTTAATCTTGTTTATAGTTATGCTTTGTTTGATGAAGGCTCTTGCTTATATGTTGGCTTAATGGTTCAATTGTGCTTTAGTTTTGTATCAATATTGTTGTGGTGTTTTTTTCATTTCTTGTTGAGCCTTCGTGATGTTATTGTGATGTCATTATGGATTATGTTTTACCCTAAGGTCTTGGTCCATGGTTAGGGGGAGTGGGCTCTTGCATGTGTGGACCGACATCATGAGCAATAGACTGCTAGGGTCTAGACCAACCAAGGAACCACATGAAGATTTTTCCTTTGTAATTGCAAGTGATAACCTTAATAATTGATAAGTGGGTTTGGGTAACTAGGAATTCACTTAATCGAGATAATGAAGTTAATTTTTTGGTGCCCCACCTCACAGTCCTTGAGTATTGACTTGGGATGAGCTTAGGAAGACCGTTGGAGTGGTAAACCGATCTCCCTTGCTTTTCTCCAAGGTGGGGATGGTTCCATGTGTCTATTAGGGTGTGGCTTCGAACCTTCTATATTGAGGATATCATGTGATGACACTCTGTCCTACACGCGTCCATGATCCTTATGCCTTGTTTGTTGCTACGCCTCTGGGGGTTTATTGATTTATGATTAGCTTTGTGATGAGATTTTGATTATTGCTTTGGTTGTCATCTTGTGGATGTCATGTTGAGTCCCTTGGTTGTTAGGTGTCAACCTAGGTCTTGAGTGTGAGTTGGAAGCCCATGCCATCTCCTAGCACAAGGGGTGGATCCTATTTGGTTTCACATGGTCGAGTGGTTTGATGCCTTCTTCCATTGGGATGTTCTTCATTGGATGCTAGCGTGCGTGGATATGGATTATATGATTCTTAATTAAGTGGATAGTTGTGGAGCTGATTTTTTATGTATTAAGATAGTATATTGTACCATGACGACTTTGCAAATGTTTAGAGATATGTACTCCTATGCTTGTGTTCTTATGCATTAGGACATAATGTAGTGGTTGAGATTATGGTTTGTAAGAATGTGAGATGTTGTAATCATGACATATGTTGTAATGAATGTTCAATGTGTAAGAGATAGAGGTTTGGATTTCATATTGGATCAACAAATGAATGCTTAGTTTATATACATATTTTTGTAGTATATGAGTTCATGAGTTAGTCTTATATATATGGAATCCTATTTGAAGGAAGTTTAGTATTTGCAGCTATGATTCTTGAATATGCATGTGAGTAGAATCTTGATGAGATGTAATGTGATTCTTAAGGAATGGTCTAGTTACATTGTGAAAGATGGTTATTTAGATTATGATGTGTTAGATGGATAATTAAAGAATGAAATGATATATGTTTATTTGAGGTGTCTTGCATGAGAAAAATAATACCATTGTAGGTGATTTGAAAGGGGAATTAAGAACATTTGATTTGGTGCTTTAAAATGAACTTAAGATTTAATGGGACATGTTGAAATATGCATACGATGTTAGTGATTCTCTTGGTTAATAAGATGTAAATGACTAGGAAATCAATGTATTATGTGCATATGATATTTTAGATGGAGATGTGCTTATGTATTAGAGTTGTTTAAGTAGTGACATTGAGATACCATAGGGAATTAATGGACAGATGAATGTATGTAATAAGAGATAATTGCTATATTGTTATTTCCACTTTCGTTATATGTTGTTATGGTTATAGTTATTTTCATGATGTCTTAAGAATTCATGTAGATGTTAATCTATGATGTTGAGTAATGATAGTTATTTATATTGCATTAGTAGATGTTTTAAAAAGAAATCATCTCTATTTGTTAGTTAGTTATTTTCTTTAGGGTATTTTGGCGGGCATTACAATGTCATTGATCGAAAAGAGAATAAATAATAGAATTGCATAAGAATCTTAGGATTTAGGGTTTAAGGAATATAACTCATCAAATTTCACAAGAAAAACCTATAAAAAATTGCTAGTCCTAACACCTAACAACAGGGGACCCTAAATATTTTAATGTCAATACCTTTTGTGACTGTCTTTGGACTACCTATCACACTATGATAGGTGTATAACACTAAAACATAAGGTACAATATCTTATTGAAAATAAAGTGACATAAGTAGAAGGGATCAATAATAAAGTAAACATGTTTGCATCATCCTAAAATCTACATTCAATATTTTCTTACATTGAATTGATCAATCTAATTAAGTGAAAGATACTAAAGAGAATTCCACCAAATATAGTTATAATAAATATATTGGTGTTATTAAATAATCAAAAGCTACATTTGACATGATCAACAGATTCAACACTAATGTAAAAATATGAAGATATCAAACATGATGTGTATCATGAACCACTATACATGCAAGTAAGCATCATTGACACACATTATGGTGGTGTGATGATTGGTCTTAGAGTTGTAGTCAAACTAATACTAGAAACATGATTACCTTAAGACAATCAATGTGACCCACAAATTACAAAGGACTATCTATGCATTCTATTGCAATGCTCAAAGCCCTTGTGAAAGAGCAATTTCATAAAACTAAGACTTGATGAAAGGGATGAAATATCAACCTAATTCTCCAAAGGTAACAACAAAATTGCCTTCTTTGCACCACACTTTTGCTCTTTGAGAGATAATTCATTAAATATCGATCATCACCATTTTTGAATGCGCTTCATACCATCATGGGTCTTGGACTTTTGTGAAAGCACATTGGGGGAACCGACCTTTATTGCATACATTTGGCCCCTACCAAGGATGATCCATTACCCCTTGAGTTCACTCATGTGAGTAGTTAGCCATTTTTTACTTTCCTATTAACCACATTTAATTATATGTTATAATGTTATTTTTACAATTAATGTTATGCTATATATTCTTCCAACGCTTTCACTTCATCTTTCTACTTGGTGAGCAAGGTATACCTCTTTTATAGGTTTCATGTATCCATGCTTGCTCTCATTAAAATATAATTCACATGTAGTTGAATCAATCTTAGTCTTGGATCATTCTTAGTTATATAAGTCACATAGATTACATTGCCATTGCTTCTACTTGACATGTTTTCAAACTGTGTAAAAATTGTAAGCAAACTAGCTTCTTTTGAGGAAGTCGACAATCTTCTCTCCTCCACTCTACAACACATCTCACAATATTTTCTAGCATAATCCCTTTCTCAATGACAGGTTAAAAAGACATGAGTAGACATATGAGATCACCTTGATAACAAACATGGTTGCACAAGTTGGATGAGGTTGTGTGGTTTGGTCTAATCCAAGATTAGACAATATGACACAACTTAATTGATGACGAGACTACATGATACTCCTAGTTTAGAACTAGATTGCATGGCATAATCTTATCTATAATAACATTTTTAAAAAACACAACTTCATAATTTTTGTTTGAAAACTAGATCTTAGATTTTAATCATCAATCACTATATCACACATCATAATAAATCAACAAAGTTAAAATCTATGTTTTTGATATTAAAAAGCAGCCAAAATGCAAGGGGGCTGACCCATAGAAACATTAAGAAGATCAGTGGCAAGACCACTGACCGCATATAAACAACAGAGTTACAGTCTTTTGCCTCTATCAAAAAGAACTATCATTCTATGAGAGTTTATCAGAATTAAAGTAGTAATAAGCAGAGTTTTAGATATTTGCCACGCAGGGCAATTAAATCTATGTTACACAAAAATCTTCTTTTCATTTCCAATTATTATATGTAAAATAAAATTTACTATTTTTTGACAATAAATCTATATCACCCACGATAGGAAGCATTATGTTTCCCCAAAAATTTCGAAGCCAAGAAACGGTGAAAAATGTGGTTGCTTGTATATAGAAGAAGAATAAGAAGAAATTATTTTAATGTCCACGAGACTAAATATAGCCTATGGGACAAAAATGCCAACCACATTGGATTAAACACTGGTTGCCCTCTGAATTTCAACTCTCTTCTTATGTAGCGTGATGATAAGTGCTCCCAACTTCTCAACAATTCCCTCACTGAAAAGATTGTCTCAAGAGTTAGCTGTTAAGATGTTAATATAGCTATCCCTACTGTCCTTGAAAGCATCACATTCTAAAATGAAGTGTTTTTCCGTTTCCACTTTACCCGTTGAGCAAAAAATGCATACTCTCTCCTCCCAACCTTCTTTAGGTCTTTTCCAATGACCGGTTTCACTACGGAGCTGGTGAGAATTAGTTCTTAATTGAGCAATAAAGATTTTGGCTCTCCAAGGAATATTGGCCCCTATGTACATCTTTTGCTGATAATTACAAGTGGGGTTAAACTTTTCAATACAATATTTTTTCTTTCTCCCAAGGTTTTATCCCAAGTGCACTTGCGAAACTTGTCTATAACAAATGCTTTTATCTCCTTGCTATTGGTGGGGCACACATTCAAGTAGATATTCCATTTACTTAACCATTTGTTATTTTGTTGCATCCAATTCTTCTTTATTTTGTATGGAGTATCATTAAAGACAATCCCAGGCCATCAGTCCTCATCCATTTTTTCGATTCTTTTTAAGTAACTTATGAGTCTCGTCATAGCAATAGCCTCAATGGGTGCTGCCCCCACTTCACTCAACACAATGTCATAAGATATTGAATTTTTAAGCTTGAACTTGTTTGTAATCAAACGTTTTTGAATTTTCTCAAGTTGTTTCCATTGCAAGACAGAAGTATTGCTGCCCCACACTTCACAACCATAAAGGACAACTAGAAGCACTAAAAGACCAAAAAGAGTTTGAAAGGTCTTCTAGTCCCGTAACTCAACCTTTCTACACCTATTCTGAAAGGCATAAAACACTTTCTACCCTCCCAAAACTCTATTGTTTATGAACCCTTCCCAACTTAAGTTTTTGTTGAAGTCAATACCAAGGTACTTGTAATCCGTTACTTCTTCAAGAGTATTACCTTCAAAATGGAACACACGCTAGTCATGTTTTCTTTTGGTAGAGAAAATCATCACTTTTGTTTTGCTGATGTTAACTTGCATCGCCACAGTTCTATAAAATTGCTCAAGGGAGAGTAGGTGTTCCTGTAAACCAAGCAGACTTAGCAATAATGATAAGGTCATATGCATAAAAAAACTTAGCAATAATGATAAGTTCATAGGCATATAAAAGAAGTCTTATGACAAACTTGCCCAAGTGAACACGAGCAAAACAAAGCGAATACTCTTGAAGAATCCCAATTAATAGGACTCTATTAATTGGCAAAGTACGAAAAAAGCGAATACAATATCAAAGTCAAACAAAACCACTCGAGAAAACACACACCTGGACCACGCAATTTTAAACCTTGCAGAATCCTATCAAATGGTATGTTAATAGCAGGTCACTTGTAACTGTTTGAAACTCAATCTCCACGCAGGTAGAAGAGTTTATGAAGTTGTGGCTATGGAGACCATGCTCAGTTGTCAAGCCTCAGAAGCAACATTTGGAGTGGATCGCAGAAGATCCATTTTTTCACTTAGTAGATTGAGGGCACTTTGGGTACCAAATAAAAAGCAGCAAGCATATCCTCAGGTGTCTCTTTCCAACCTCTCTCACAATAACAAGGACATTTCACTTCGTTGCAGAGCAACCCAGGTTGCAGTACCCAATGCAGCCCCTGCAAAATCCATATCCAAGTAAGCCGTGCTTTTCTCTTTCCTCTTTCATGGCTTAAAATCCTTGTATACACACATGCATGTATGGAAGCACTTGCAATAAGTCTGTGTTAAGTATACATATATGTATATACACAAATATATAGCTTGCTAGCTCAAAATGGATTTGAGAACGCGTCCACCCGGACAAAAATATGGAAAGTGGGCTCTGTCCATCAGCAGAAATTTGGATCGATGTATTGGTCTGAATATATGCATCAGTATTCGTCTTTGCATATATGCATGTAAATATATACACGCAGATATGTATAAGTACACAGTGTATACACACGGATGTTTATAGAGTTCATACTATGCGTATGCACACGTGCGTAGATAGCATATGTATAGGCATATATTCACATAATTTTATAAAAATGGGTGTATATACAGTGTATATATACAGTACATATTATGCAACGTATGTATATGTACACAGTGTTTACACAATGTTTATAATGTTCATACTATGTGTATGCACACGTATATAGATAGCATATTTATAGGTATATATTCACATAACTCTATACACATGGGTGTACATACAGTTCATATATACAGTGTATATAACCTGCATATATACACTGAGTATATATGCACTATATATAGACCCATGTGTACAGAGTTATGTGAATATATGCCTATAAATATGCTATCTATACACTCGTCCATACACATAGTATGAACTCTATAAACATTCGTGTGCATATATGCCTATAAATATGCATATATACATTGAGTATATATGCACTGTATATAGACTCGTGTATAGAGTGATGTGAATATATGCCTATAAGTATACTATTTATACACGTGTCCCATACACATAATATGAACTCTATAAACATATCTGCACATACGCTATACACTGTGTAGATATACATATCTGTATGTATATATTTCTATATGTACGTGTATAGATGAATACACATGCATACAATCTGTGTATGTACAGATGTGTATACTTAACACACTTCCATTTATATATATGGAAGTGTGTTAAAGTGAATGATTTGATAAAGTGAAGGTTGAGGCTGTAATTGACATGAATGTAAACAGGGTTAAAAATGACACATAATCTCTGTGTTTGTGAGGGATGAAAGTGGGATGATAAACCGGATAGCAGGGGTGTTTGCTAGGATATGCGTGTATATGATTTGATAAAGTGAAGATTGAGGATGTAATTGATGTGCTTGAAACAGGGTTAAACGACACACAATATCTGTGTTTGTGGGGGATGAAAGTGGGATGATTAACCGGATAGCAGGGGTGTTTGCCAGGAGGGGATACAACATCGAGTCATTGGCAGTTGGGCTGAACAAGGACAAGGCGCTTTTCACCATTGTTGTTTGTGGTACAGACAGAGTATTGCAGCAGGTTATCCAACAGCTTTATAAGCTTGTCAATGTCTGGAAGGTCAGTTGTCCCTCTTCCTAGAAATTAGGATAACTTACTCAAATGCAGAAACTTATAATAATTTCATACATTCAACTTGAATAATTACTTATGAAATTGCAAAGCACATTATCCAAAATCACTTCCATCTGGCCAAAATGATATTTTCAAAAACAAAGTACTTATGTTCTTTCTCGTTTTCCTCTGCTACATTCTCTAACGCCCTTCAAAAAAGATTCATAACGAACGAGGTAGTTATTTGCATGCCTGACCAGCCAAACTTCAAGTATGCCTGGTATGAACTTGCACCTGCACATGTTACTTGCACTCTGTCATGTTTCACCTTATCACACGTTGGGTGCCGATGGGATGCATCCTGAACTTGGTATGCATTTCAATCTCGTGAAATACACCTAACCCACACATCCTATGCAAAGACTTATCAAAACAAAATGTTAAAAAGAAAAAGTCTGAAAAGTAAAAATGAGCATTATATAAGGATTTATAAACTCATAACAAAAACGTGCTGCAGTTTACATGTGGTTTGATTTTGAACATATATGGTAATTTTTGAAGTATGGGCATTAATAAACTTACCTCTCAATGTATGCTGTTTTATGTTAATTATTATGCTATTTTTGTGCTTTAGGTGCTCATTATAATCTCTAAGTTTTCTAATCGTTTTAATGCACATAAATAATCTCTGTCACTGGGCTCTTCTTAACCCCTGCTAGTACTCATATGGGTATGGTTTGTGTTACCCTGTGGGTTCACCTAGGGTCCCTCCTGGGCATACTAGGAGGGACCTTGGGCGAACCTGAGCCATACCCAGGGGGACCCAAGGGCTGCCGAAAAAATTCAGAAAAATGTCATTTTTAAAAAACATTTTTATAAACAAAAATGTGCCTATGTACATGATTTTGTCTATGGTGAGAAAATTGTGAAAATGGCATGCATTGTGAAGGTTTGTGAGGTGTCTTCGCCCACTAGTTTCAACAGTCTATTCCATTTAGACCTTCGAACACAATATTATTTGTTGTTACTTCAGCCCTGTCCTTTGTCGCCAAGGGTTTGGGACGATGCTTCTTGCTTTTTTGACTGTTGCTCATCTCGAGGCTGCCTGCAATACGCACCCCAGATGGCAAAACCCGTTTGCCTGTGTCTGCACTCGCTTCTTTTTGCCCTCCCTGCAACTTGTCTTCTAACGGCTGCAACCGTTTTCGCCAATCTGCCTTGTTCTTATTTGTGTCCATTAGTCCTGGATTAATTTTTTAATTCTGCTTTTATAACCTTTTAAAAACCAAAACCCGTCTGCCCCTTTTCTAAAAAAGAATAGGGTTAAATTAATAACCACGTGCCTCTTTCCCGAATTGCTGTAGGCGTACGGTGTTATCGTACGATGCTTCCTTGTGCGGTTGCCTGCTATGCTGGGTCGGGCTGCGTATGTGGACTGGGCCGAGCTGCGTGGTTTTCTTTATGCTGGTGCGGGGTTGTGCGGGGCTTTGTTTTAATTTTTTTATTTTGTGCGGTCTTGTGTGGCTTTATCCACCGTCGGTGTTCCACCGTCGGTGTTGCCACCGCACGGTGGTCGCACCGTCGGTGTTGCCACTGTACGGTGGTTCCGTCGTGATTTTTTTTTTTGGGACCGTACGGTCCACTGTACGACCGTTTTTAAAAAAAAAAATAAAATTATTTCTAATAGACTGTCAAACATCCTGACTGGAGGGTCCAGGTTCCCTCCGTTCGTGATAAACCTTTAATTTTGACCCATTGACGGCGTCTGGTATCTCCTTCCCGTCCAACGTCCACAACTTGATCGCCTCGTTGGCATTGACCTGGCGTACCTTGAAGGGCCCTAGCCATCGCACTTTAAATTTTCCTGGTTTGATTTCGTTCTTCTCGTTGAATTTCAACACTAATTGCCCAGGAGTAAACTTCATTCGTCGAAGATGCTTGTCGTGCCAGACCTTCCGTCTTTGCTGGGCTGCCTCTGTGGCCCATTGTGCCATCATTCTTTTTTCGTCCAACTTGCTTAAGGCATACAGTCTCTCTCTCAGGCTCTCCATATCCCCGAGTTTGTTCTCTACCGCAATGCAAAGGCTTGGCACCATGAATTCTGCTGGCACCACTGCTTCCTGCCCGTACATGAGTTGGAACGGAGTCTGACCTGTGGTCACCTTGTAGGTCGTTCTGTAGGCCCATAGTACAGAGGGTAACTTCTCCTCCCAATCTTCCTTTTCTACTCCACAGGACTTGTAAATTACCAATGCCAATATTTTGTTTGTGGCCTCGGCCTGGCCATTGGCACGTGGGTAGTACGGGCTCGATAATGAGTGAAAAATCTTGAACTCTGAGGTCAACAGCCGTATGACATGGTTCACAAAGTGGCCCCCCTGATCACTGGTCAACTGAATAGGTATACAATATCACGTAATGATTTGTTCATAGATAAATTTAGCTGTGCTTACTACAGAATTATCCGGGAGAGCCCTCGCCTCCACCCACTTAGTCAAGTATTCTGTTGCAACCACAATGTACCGGCATCGTTGTGTGCGGCTAGCCTTGAGAGGCCCTACAAAGTTGAGTCCCCATCGTTCGAAGAGTTCTTGTGCGTGCGACGGGTTGAGGGGCATGAAGTCCCGCTTCAGAGGTTTGCCCGCCCGTTGGCAAGTGTCGCACCCTACGACCCACTCCCTGGCGTCGTGATGTACGGTTGGCCACCAGAGTCCTGCCAGAAGCACTTTGCAGGCTGTAGTGTCTGGGCCCATATGTCCACTTGCGGGTCCTTCGTGTGCCTCCCTTAATACACTCTGGACTTCTTCTTCCATGACACAACGCCTTAATACCTGGTCTGGCCCCATTTTGTAGAGTAAACCGTTGATGAGCGAGAAAGACTTGTTCCTTAATACGAGAGTTCTCTGTTCCCCTGGGGGCATACCCTCCGAAAATCTGGACGTCGACAGGTACTCTCCAATCTTCTTGTACCACGAAGGGAGTACGACTATTTGGAACAAGTGCGCATCCGGAAAATCATCATTTACTCCCTCTGGAGGTTCCCTTGACTTAATCCGGGATAGTTGATCGACTATGACATTACTTCGCCTTGGTCTTACCACAATTGAAAATGTGAACTCCTGTAGTAGCAATAGCCAACGGCTTATCCTCCCCTGGATAATAGGCTTGTTTACCAAGTACATGAGTGCCTGATGGTCTACGTAAAATGTGAATGGTGTAGCCAGTAGGTAATGACGAAATTTCTGTACGGCATAGACCATGCCAAGGGCTTTGCGTTCTGTGGTACTGTAGTTCTTTTCAGCCTTCGAGAGCAACCTGCTGGCAAAATAAACGGGGTGGTCCAACCCGTGTCCTCCTACCTGGGCCAGTGTAGCCCCGATGGCATAGTTTGAAGCATCCACGTGAACGTGGAATTCCTTATCCCAATTCGGGTATGCCAGTATGGGTGCTCCCATTGACCTTGTCTTCAGCTCTTCAAAGGCCTTGCTCTGTGGCTTTGTCCAGATGCATGATTCCCCTTTCTGTGTCAACCTATCCAACGGGTGGGACATCGTAGCGAAGTTCTTAATGAACCTCCTGTAGTACCCCACATGACCAAGGAAGGACTTTATCCCCGTGACGTCCGTAGGAGGTTCCATTTCTACTATTACCCAAATCTTGTTTGGGTCCGTTTTCAATCCTTCTTTGCACACAATGTGTCCAAGCAATCTTCCTTGTGGTACCATGAATCTACATTTCTTCGGATTGAGGGCCAACCGTGCCCTCCAACATCTCTCTAGGCACTCCCCGAGGGTTTTTAGGTGGATGTCCTGTCTGCTGTAAATAGACCAATCGTCCAAGAAGGCTTTGAAGTTTCCCACAGACATCTTGTTGAAGATGTGCAAGATGATGCGCTGAAAGGTGGCAAGTGCATTGCATAGACCGAAGGGCATTCGGTTGTATGCATACACATCGTCCTCCACCACGAAGGTTGTTTTCAACCTATCTTCCTCCGCGATGGATATCTGGTTGTACCCAAAGAACCCATCCATGAAGGAATAGATTTCATGTCCAGCTACTTCCTCCAAGATGCTGTCGGTGAAGGGTATGGGAAACGGGTCTTTAATAGTGACAGCGTTCAGACACCGGAAGTCTACACAGATCCGGATCTGGTTGGCCTCTTTCTTGAGGGAAATCACAGTGGGAGACACCCATTCGTTTGTTTGCACTTTGAAGATTATGCTTGCTTCCAACATCTGCTCAATTTCGTTGTTCACCCGTGCAACATAATTCTTGTTCATACGGTAAGGCCACTTCCTTACCGGCTGGGCTCCTGGTACCAATGTTATTCGGTGTACACATAACTCTGGGGGCATGCCCTTCAGGTCCTTGTACGTCCATGCAAAGACATCCTTGTATTCAAGGAAAATTTTGAAGGCTGCAGTCTTCAACACTGGGTTCCAGTCATCTCCGACAACAATGATCTTGGGGTCACTCATCCCCCCGAGGTTTGTCTCCTTTAAATTGGCTTCCTGGTATTTAATGGGCTCCCCCTTTGGGAATTGGTGTGCCGGTGTCTCGTTCACTGAGGCCTCCCCTTCCTTGTACTCGCCATATTTTGGGGAAATATATATGGTTCTTCCTCGATGCTCAATACATTGCACGAGGGTGTAAATATTTCATAGTCTCCCATTTGCCAATGGAAGAGACCATTCAAGGAGTCCCCGTCGTCCCTTGAGCGTGCCTCCAGTTCTAACACCCCTTCGTCACTAGCCTCCATGTGGCGTCCGTCTCCGCCCTCCCCCAACTGGTCTCCCTTAGATTCCGAGTCGGAGGAGGATGCCAACTCCTCACTCACCATCTGCGTACGAAGATCGATCACGGACTTCCTCCCCACCTTTTCCAAGGAAAGAGTATTCTGCTTCCAGTTATGGTTTGCTTTTGCTGCAATGAGCCACCCACGCCTGAGAATGGCGTCATACCCTTTCTGCTTTAGGGGAATTACTACAAAATCCAGCACGAATGGCTGTGTGCCAATCATCACTTGCTGGCCCATGAGGGTACCAAGGGGTTTAATCCCATGTTGATCTGCCCCTAGTAGGTTGAACGTGGGGGGCCACAACATGGGCTTTCCCAGTTTTTTCCATGTGGCTTCTGGGAGCACATTTACTCCTGACCCTCTGTCCACAATAGTGTCTGTCAAGGTAGTCCCCAATATGCCCATTTCTACCATCGCCGATTGGTGTCCGCTGTTGACTACCAACAACATGGGGTCTACCGTGGGGCTTAGGACCTCCCTTAACGCAGGGTCGGTTGTGGGGCTCACGACCTCCCTCATTTTCACCTGTGAGGGTACACAGTTTAAGATAGCCGTTTTTAATTGCGGCATGGTCTCCAGGAGGTCTTGTATTCTCACGGGTACCTCCATTTGCAATATTTGTTGTAAGATTTCCTCTTCTCCCCTCGTTTGTGGCGGATTTGAGGTCTGGTGGCTGTTCTGTCCTCGTGCGGCTATTTCCTTTGTGATCTCGTCTCTTGCTTCCCGCACTCTGTCGGTCTCTATGTGGGGATTTGGGTATGCACCCTTTTTGGCCTACGCCCTTGTGATTGCCAACACTTCTGCTTTCGTGGGTTCTATGTTTAGGAGGTTTACACCAGGTTTCGGGCAATTTGCGTCCTCATGGTCGCCTGGCCCACACCATCGGCATAGGTGCTGAGGGTTGGCTTCCTTTGTGCAATCGGGGGCGAAGTGTCCCCATTGATTGCAGGCCCTACATTGGATCATTGGCCGGCCCTTGGCGTCATACTGGATCCGGTTTCTGCTATTGTTATTGTTGTTATTTCTTCCGCCGCCGCGTTTGTTATCCCGGTATCCTCCAGATGATGCCGTTGTGTTAGTTTGTTGGCCCGTACTCGCTGGTGCGGATGTCGTGGCCTGCTCCGTGAACAACACCTGGTTCATTTGCGTACTTCGGGTTTTCATGTTGTATGGGCACTCCTTGGTGGAGTGTCCCATCACTTGGCAAATCTCGTAGAATATTTTCTTCGGGCAAGTATCCTTTGTATGCCCCTCCTCTTTGCACTCAGTGCACCATATGTCCCCTTCAGTCCGACCGATGCTTCTCATTGTTTTGAACTCCCTCCTCATTCGCTCCATGTCTTTTTGGAGTGCTTGCACCCGCTTCCCAGCCTCGCCGTCGCTGCTGCTTTCCTGTGAAGAGTCATCCTCCTCGGACGAGCTATCCTTCTTTTTTTTCTTCGATGTCTTGGTCTCGCTCTCGAGATCCATCATCTATTGTATGCGTCTTCCTACGATGTCGGTGGGACAATTTTCATCTTCTTTCAGAGGGAGTGTTTCAGTCCCTCCACAAACCATCTCTTTTTCAACCCATCCGTTGGTTGACTCTCCATTTTTCCCAACAGTTCCTTCAGCCGCCGACTATAGGCTCGGACAGTCTCGTTCTTGTTTTGCTTTGTTCCATAGATTTCGGCGACTATTTCGTTGTCATCTCTCAGGAGGCGGAACTCTATCCCAAACTCCTTCTCAGGTCGGGCCATGTGCCGACTTTGGCCTTATCCATATCTGAGTACTAGTCTATGGCCACTCCCTTCAAGGTTGCTGGGAATTGTGTTACGGGTTACCCATTCGTCTTGATCGGTAACACCGTTTGCTGACCATATGGTTTCGCACGTTCGACAATGGTGGACGGGATCTTCCTTCTCATCGCAGTTGAACTTCGGTAGTTTCTGTTTACTCGCCATTGATGGGGGTCGTCTCCCCTGAGGTGGTTGTGGCTGTGTCTGGGCCCCTGCGCCGCTCCCTCCGGCGCCAGTGGTGTGTCCTGCATGGGTGACTGGGGGTACGGTGTTTTGCTTGTCGTGTATCGCACTTACAGCCGTACGGTTGTCCTCCCCTTCGTTCTCACCCGCGCCCACTCTTGGCTCCCTTTAGTGATCCTCACTTCATGGTGTAAGGGATAAGTTTCTAAACTGATCCCGAGTCTCCTTGACTAGATTCCGCCATAACCTTGTTTCCTCCAGAAACTCTTCGTGGCTCTGCACCCTACGGTGTTCTGGCGATGCGTAGAAATTTCCCTCGGCTTCCGCACCCTCCGTGACACCTCCTTGGTTCCCTTCGGGCCACCCTTCTGCAGGTCGTCCTTTGGCAAGTTGCCTCAGCCTCCGTCTACGTTCTACTTGCTGTTCCACAATTAAGGCCCTCTGCACGGCCTCCCACTCGTCCGTTTCTGCTTTTTTATTTCTATCTTTATTCAATAGGTTGGGCATTAATTGCCGTATATTTCCATAATTCACAATACATAAACCAAAACACGTCTTTATTAATTCATTTCGTCAGATACAACTCGTGTCAATGACACTTTTATTTGAATATAGAAGGTTCAAGGTTCAATTCCTTCCTGGCCTGGCGCCATCCCATTCCGCTTCCCGTCGGCTGCTATCTTTGTACTGTTGAAGGATCTGTTGGCGTCGCTCTTCCTGGGCAATCTCCTTCAGGCGAGCTTGTTGTGCCAGCGATGCCTGTGCAAGCAACCGGGGAAGATGGTCCATCAACCGATTTACTGCCGGGCTAACCTCCAGCGCTGTCCACACGGCACTTGGTGGGATTTCCGCCTTCGTGGCTTCTCGTCGGATGTATGTCTCGATTGCTACCCGGAGCAGAATTGAAAATTCCCTTGTTGGAGTGTCTTGTCCGTTGTAGAGCTCGGTTTGCGCGTCGTCGGCCTCTGGGTTTATCTCACCAACGGGTATGCCCATCATGTCCATGCGCCATCCGCGTCTTCCGTTCCGGAGTACGTCTAGGCAACGACGCCAAATGTTTACCTTCTCGGGTGAATAACTTAAAGCACACAGATAAAACACGTAATGTAGAATAATAATGCCATAGATATCAGATGCAATATAAGAGTGTTATTCCATTCATAATCGTTCTCTGTCACAAGTTACATTCGGAAGTATATAAAGATACCGAGGGGGTGCGAGCGCCAACCGTCGCACCGCAACTGCCACCCCTCGGTTGCCAACTAACCAAGACAATTACAACTTAATTAACTAGTTTTATTTTCATGTACAATATTGCCACCAACGAGGCTCTCTCTAGTTATTAGGATTTCTTGTCATGTAAGAAATTTGATTACAATGAGATGGTACTAGACAAGGAATTGTGATCTAACTCTTGAGTGTGTTGACTTAGATGTTATTGTTGCACAACTAGCCATAAAATAACTTTAGATGAGGCAGCTTGTACTCAACATGGCTAGCAGAAGTGGCATTGTAACTCACTGTGGTTAAAGTGAAATTGAACCAAATGTTGACTTTGATGCTTTTGAAGAAGAGTAATATGAAGATTATCAAATATTGTTGTATATGTGATTGTGTATTGACATTTGACAAATCCCTTGTAATGTCCCTAACTGGGATTCCCCAATTAAGCCCACTGTGCTGTTAATCCAGTTCAATAGTTCATTAATTAATAACTCAAGTTTATTTTACATATAACTGAAACAGTAACAGTAATAACAGATTCAAGTCGTATTGTATATCTATGTCTCATAATCTTGTATCTAAATTAACTGAAAAATAGATATGTCACAGATTGTTATGGTAATTGCAATTTAAGGGCCTATAAACCCTGAAGAATTTACTAAGATATAACTTAAGCAAAGTAGAAGAGATAAAGAAATATCTGATATGCTGAGGTGGAATCCAACAGACAAGTTAGGATATGTAGATTTATAAGATATGTGATTATGACAGATTCTAAAATCCTATTATTTAAACATAGGAACAGACTGTGGAGTAGGATAGCTAAGTGTGGTGCCCAAGAAGCCCTCCACTCTAGGCTCAAGGGCGGCTTAACCCCCGTGACCTCAAGTGGCCCATGCCATCAATGAGGTGGCCTACCCAGTGTGGCACCCTATCACCGTTCTCCTCCACTTACCATATCTATCCCACAATCTAGTTTACATATTTGTTCAACATGACAGGTGTGTGGACTGTTACAGCGAGGTGCCCTGGAAGCTTTTCCTTTATAGGCCCAAAGGCAGCACCCTCTGTGCCCCTTTGGCTTCATGGGACTCCCCGGTCTTAAACCATGAAGCGGCGTACCTAAAAGGTGACCCCAGCACCGTTCTCCTCACTGTAACTCATCCCCTTTGATCATGCTTACTTAAGAACAGTTCACCATAATTTGGATCTATTATGACTGATATGAATTGAACGTATTAACTAACATGGAATTTCCAGATATCAATGATATTCACAGTACAGGATATGCAGAAACATATATGTATTAGAATGCAGTGATATTATATATGTATTAATGTGCAGACATAATTATGATACTGTTGCAGAATATACATGCATATGTACTGGATCTCATACCAATGTATTGTCTTTTGAACTGCCTGAAGTGCCTGTGTGTTTCTTTATTTTCTGATGTTTTTTCCTTTCCTTTATATCTCTCAATGTGAGGGAGAGGTCACACCTCTTCATCATATATGCCCTTTGGCAAGAGACCCACCCTTTCACCATTAGCTCTCTTTGGAAGAATGCAACTCTGCCCTTTGAAAGGGACACAACCTTTCACAATCAGATCTGCACTTATTTAAATCAGATCTGCACTTATTTAAATTAGATCTGCACTTCTGATTCCCAAATTATCCCCTCTCGAATGAGGCTCTCTTCTCCCTTTTATACCTTATATTTGGGGGAGTCACAACTTATCATTTCATGCCTTTTGTCCATTCATTAACTTAATTAAATTTTTAATTATGTTTAATTATATTCTTTTAAATTTTATTTTTATTATTAATATTTACCATTAAATTCTATTTCAAAGTGGGGACATTACATCCCTGAATTATGGATTTATGAGTATTTTCATTTTTGCAATTCACAAGGTAATTAAATATTTTTTCATTGGCAACTATGATTATCACTGTACATATATATATTTCCTAATTTGTACCCATACCCAATGAATTTTTTTGCCATACTGCTATACCGGATAGCCATTCCCGTATCTGCATCTGTACTGGAACTGGTAAATTGTATATAATTATTGATGTATGACAATTCTTACATAGTTACTGCCTTGGACCTAGGTAACCAAGTTTTGGTATGCACTGGGGTGCTCTGTACCTCACATAGCCCTACGCATTCACACTTAACCAGCTTTGATAAACAATTAGTCAGATTTGGAGGCTTTTGTATTCTGTAGTTATAAAACAAGTTTTGGGGAGATCTGTGAAAAAAGAAATGAACCATTAACATTTTGAATCACCCTTCTTGATCCATTATTAGGATGAAAATTTTCAAAATACTGGAAGTACCTCTCTTAATAGTTGTCATAGCTATGCATGTTATTTGTATTTTTGTTACAGTGATCTTTTCTTACTATTGATTACGGTTGCTAACTCTGCAGTACAAACTAGTTAAGTAAAACATCTAGAAGTATTCAATTTGGTTTTAAACTTTTAACATATTTCTTCGTCATGGGACAAATCTTATGGGCTATTTCTTGCCAATTGGATATTTTATTTATAATTTATTAATTATCTAGTAAGCCCATTTTAAGCTTGCTAACTGACAAAGTTTTTGTTAGTGGTTGCAATTATTTTCTGCAATCTAGCATGGTAGCAATTGTCAGAAATAATTAAAAGTACTATTTTTTTTCAAACAAATGGCATAGGTTTATATTGGTGAAAGTATGTCTTAATAATAGGTTTTTTATCTTTATTAAATGAGAGAAATGTAAGATCAAACAACAATCTATTTGGACTTACTTTTTGTCATTCAGCTATCTGAGCTCTTCTTTGTGATTTCATGCGAGCTCCGATCTTGACATTAGTTGTAAACCTTCATCACTTTTGCTAAATATAAATAAGTCATGACTTGCAGTTAGAATTGTTGCTTACACAAACAAGGTTACAAGCTAAGTCACCAGGTTTGAATTCGAATTCGAAGTTCGACAACTTTGAAATTCGAATGAAGTTCGACGAAGGAAAAATTCGAAATGTATAAAATTTGAATTAAATTCGCCATATGTAATTTTTAAATTGTTTTAATAAATATATGTAATATATCTATAAAATTGCTTAAATAGTTTAACATTGATAAATAGATTTGAAATCGTTACAAAAAGATGACATATTTATAAAATATAAACCATAGGAAACATATGCTAGGGCACGAACGACAGGCAAAAATTGCAGGTGAACTTCTCTTGCAGGCTGCGACTATCATGGGTCCGCGACTACTTCTCCTGCACTCTGCGACTCACGAAAAATTAAAGATGTGTTTAAAAAATATTAACAGAAGAAGAAGGCCAAAAATTTATTTAAAAAAAAAAAAAAAAAAAAAAAATTTAAAGTTCGGCGAATTTCGAACTTCAAGGATGAAATTCGGCTGAACCTGGTGACTTAGGTTACAAGTGTGAAGCCTTCTCTAAAGCTGCTAAATGGTTAGAATGCTTACAGTAGGCAAGAAATATTGTGCAACTGTCATTTTTTTGAATTAGTGGGACTTAGTGTCCTTTGTGCTTAGGGTATGGAGCCAGCTTTTCTTTGGACACTCAAAGGTGAGGCTATTAATCTCTCACCCGTTATTAGAATGGGTGATTTTCTCAATGGTTAAGTGTGATTGCTAACCCAAACTAAGAAGGTGGCTGTATAACGACCCCAATGAAGACTTCCAAAATTTTGGTAATTATGCTATGTCAAAATGTTTGCTGAATTTAATCCATGAAGTTTGAAATTCCAGCATATTTTAAGAAAACCTGGGAAAATCATTTTAGTTTTCCCTAAAATTTGTATAGAAAAAGGCCTTAATATTTTTTATTTGGTTTAGGTTCAGATATGGGCCTAGGATGGTCTCAAGTTTATCCAAGATTTGGCTTGGGCTTCCCTGATTGTATTCAGCGTTTGAGAAGCCTCGATAAATTAACATGAGTTTGTTTAGTCATTTGCAGTGCAATCTATAGTAATGGCAATAAGTAGTAGATAAATCCAGTGCGTGACAAAAGAGAATCATGCATATTTCAAAGCAAGTCAAGAAATCCAAGTTCCGACCATGGGGATTTGAGGTGCAGATCCGTTTTTCTCCATGTTACCCCAAGATTTTGGGACAGGGACAGCAAGGGATGAGTTTCAGGGACAGCTTCTTTTGGGGCCATTTTGGGGGATTGTAGGGGACGGAAAAGGGGACTACTATATAAAAAATAGGAAAAATTCAAAATATATAGGAAAATTTCAAGTATTCATATGATAACATTTATAAAGCATTTATCATTTACGTTATAGATCCTTAATGCATAACATTTGTGTTGAATTGTGAATTCACATGAAATTCAATTAAATTAGCAAATGCCAAAACTTAGTTGCTTTCATAATTCATTGTCAATATGCATGTGATATAAAAAATAGTATACAAGTCAAACCAAAATGGCCAAAGGCTGCAAGTTTCATTTTCAACTACGATATGAAAACACAAAAACAAAGAAACTATACTGCTGTCCCTAATTTGCATCTCCCAACATTGCATCAAAATCTGAGTCCTCTTTCGAGTCACTGCCACTGTGAGGGTCTACCTCATTCAATGGAATTCCAACCAATCCCTCTTCTGCCTACCCATCAACTTGTGTAACATCTTCAAGATCAACATCCCATTATAAAGTTGGAGTTTATTGATACTCTAGAGTTCGACAATCTTGAAGTCAGAGAGCATTAGGCATAGCCACTAGCTTCTCTGCTTGTCTAGAGGTAAGCTGTTTCCTCTTGGTGGAGTTGAATAAGCTGTATGTGGGCCAATTTCTCTCTGCAGTAGAGGAATTGGCAACTTGTGAAATGAGGTGAATGACAAGCATCCTCAATTGTGGTGTATTTTTCCCGTGCCATGTCTATTTATCTCCATCTTTGGCTTATTGAATGTTGGAGCACAAAGATTGTTGAAGGCAAGCCATTTTGAGTGAAGCATTGTAGACTTCTTAACTGAATACGTCTTTCGAAAGGCCTTCATTAACCCTTCTTTCATCTCTTTGACATCGCAATGAGGCAGCCTTTTAACCTTTGGGCATGCCATTTGGGATATAGAGCAAAGGTTGCCATAGGAAGCGGGTTCATGGTGTTTCACCTCTGCATCACAATAGGATTACTATGTTTCTCATATATCCCAAACTAGGAGTCTTTGCCAAAATTGTTTGCTTTATCTTTCCAAGCATGTTGTCAAATGTCTTGTATATCTATCCAAGACCAGGAGAGTTTGTATCAGCATATCTAATGACATCTACAATAGGTGAGATAAGAGCAAACATATTTGTAAATTGCAAACAAAAATTTGAAAAAAAGTTAATTGACAAGTTAGAAACTTTGAAAGTTGAAACATTGAACAATAAAATTGAAATATTGAAATCAGAAATTTAATATTTAGTATCTAATAAAACCTGTGAAAATTAGATTCACTGGTAAAATATCTTAGTTCATATTAACTGGTAAAATATCTTAGTTCATATTAACTGTTAAAGATTACAATTTATAGAAATACAAAACACTGTAGAAATTAATGATATTACCTACCTCTATCTACCTAATACTGTAGATACATTAATGAAATCTAACAACCTAAGTTGACCATTAACAATATAAGAAATTATTATTCGAACACCCTCCCTTAATGGTCAATCTATCAAAAACACCAAGTTGCCCCCTGAATTTTACAAATTTATCTAGACTCAGAGACTTGGTGAGAATATTCACAGTCTGATCCACTGTCGGAACATACTGCAACTGAATTGATCCGTCTTCTACCAGCTTGCGGATGTAGTGACAATGAAGTTCGACATGTTTGGTACGTTCATGGAAGACTGGATTTTTGGCCAGTTTGAGCACCCCTTGATTATCGGTATACAAGGGAGAAGGACCTGTTTGTGGCATCTGCATGTCAAAGAGCATCCTTCGGAGCCAAACTGCCTTACAGCCTTGACTGTTCCCCAGTATTCGGCTTTGGTCGAGGAAAGATCCACGACTTGTTGCTTCTTGCTGCTCCAAGTGACGACACCAAAACCCAAACTGAATACGTACCCAGAAGTGGATTTTGTGTCATCCACTGATCCTGCCCAATCTGAGTCAGTATGATCAATCAAATTTAGATTGTTGCACCTGGTATACAGAATGCCATAGTCTGAAGTGCCTTTCACATATCGTAACACTCGCTTCGTTGCAATCCAATGATCAACTTTTGGAGTTGTCATGAAGTGAGAGGTGTAGTTGACAGCAAAACTGATGTCAGGTCTAGTGGTAGTGAGATAGATGAGGCAGCCTACTAGCTGTCTGAATTTTGTTTCATCTACTGCAGGTGAATCAGACTTGGCTGATAACTTCAGCCCTTTCTCCATATGTGTGGAAGCAAGTTTACAATCCTGCATTCGAAACTTATCCAGCAAACTGCGGGCATACTTGGAGTGAACTAAAGATAGTGTCATCAGTTTGCCACACTTTGACACCTAAGCAATAATGGAGAAGCCCTAAATCTGTCATGTCAAAAGCTTGGCACAAGTCATGTTTGATGGCTATAATCAAATGTGCTGAATTGCCAGTAGTGATCAAGTCATCCACACAGACAACAAGAAAAAATATATCATCACCAGAGAGTTTGACATACAAATTAGTGTCAGAGGGACTGCGCTGAAAATCATGTTCAACCAAATATGGATCAATCTTGAAATACCAAGCCCGAGGGGCTTGCTTTAGGCCATATAGGGCTTTTACCAATCTGCAAACCTGATGTTCCTTACCAAGAACCTTGAAGCCAGGAGTTTGAGTCATATAAACTTTTTCTTGCAAGTCACCATTGAGGAATGCACTCTTAACGTCCATCTGGTGAAGTTTCCATCCAAACTGAGCTACAATGGCGAGAAGAAGATGAATGGTACTCATCTTGGCAGTAGGAGCAAAAGTCTCCTCGTAGTCAATGCCCTCCCGCTGTGTAAAACCCCGAGCAACCAATTGTTGGCAATATGCAAGAATTGATTATGTGTTGTCATTGATGTCAACCTTGCTCCGGTTGGTTGCTGACTTGCTCCGGTTGGACATGGTTTTGGTAGAGTTTATTAGAGATTTTGCTCCGGTATGTTCAGTTTGGTTGATTCGGTTTTGGTAGGATATTCATGATGAGTATATGCATGTCATATTTAGTTGGTTCATGATTTGGTGCTTCGGAAGCTATTGTTTATGTTCTAGACTATCGGTTGATGTTCTTGGTCCCGGTTGATGATATTTGATGAAATGGTTAAGTGATTTTGATGCGGCTTCTAGAAATGGTTCTTAACATGCTAAAGGTGTTCTTGATCGTCTCCCAATTTTTTGCTGGCTTCGCATTGGCTGGCGTGAAGATTTGGTGATCCTATTTGGGTCCGGTTGGATATTCTGTGTTATTGATATTGAGGGTTTTTCCCGGTTGGTTTAACGTGTTGTGGTTGATCTTGGCGAGATTTCCGGTGGATGTAATTGTTTGGGATTTTGAATTAGGTCCATGCTATGTAATGCAAATCATAATATTGGTTCGGTGGTCGATCTTTGTATTGTGTAATGTAATTTTTGTAATTATGAGTTGAGGGTTGAGGGTTTAGCTGACCTTGTTCTCAAGGTTGATGATTTGTATATATAGGTGATATGTTCATGTAATTTGGGGATCGGTATTCTATCTGCATTATCTGAGAGAGGTAAATGTGCGAATAAGGATATATCATTCAACAAAGTGTTGTGGAGAGTTTGGTGTTGCAGGGTGGACATCTGTGCTTAACCGGAATTGTAACCAAGCATTAGGAGATGCTATTTCCACAGTTCATTTCCTCTGGATTGTAGTCCGATGATTATGTAAGTCAGTGAGACTTCCTTTTGTGTTGAGAAGTGTCCTCTAGGCTGTTGGCCTGATTGCAAGTGCAATTCCCATTGTAATATTTTCACATACTGCTGTAGAAGTATTATCTGATTGTGGG
The DNA here is from genome assembly GCF_030272615.1 of Cryptomeria japonica. Classification (NCBI taxonomy): domain Eukaryota; kingdom Viridiplantae; phylum Streptophyta; class Pinopsida; order Cupressales; family Cupressaceae; genus Cryptomeria; species Cryptomeria japonica. Next base: position 132,007,719 of record NC_081410.1, on the reverse strand, counting down.
TAGGGTTTCCCACTGTGGTTTTTCCCTTCACTGGGTTTTCCACATCAAAAATATTGGTGTTGTGTGTTGTGTACTCTTATGCTTTATCTTTCACTGTGCTATTTTCATTTTGCTCTGGTAGAAGGTTTATAATTTGCATAATTGTTGAACTTGTGGAAAACTGATTCATCCCCCCTCTCAGTTTTCCTCTAGTTCATTCTAACACCAATCTAGCCTTGTACTTATCTAAAGTACCATCTGAATGATACTTGACTTTGCAAACCCATTTACAGCTGATAGGTTTCTTCCCAGGAGGCAAATCAGAAAGAACCCAAGTGTTATTCTTCAGAATACTATGGTATTCTATCTTGATAGCCTTTTCCCACTCAGGAATGCCTTTAGCCTCGGAATACGTTTGGGGCTTATGGATGCTGTGGATGTTGGCCATAAGTGCAAGGTTGACTGTATTTTGCTGCTTTCTCTTGTGGCGAACTAATCTATCCTCCAAAAGCTCATCATCACAAAGTTCTCCTATAGTCTTGCCCCACCATTTAGGCCTGAGGGTAGAAGTACCAACATCTAGCATTGGAGAAACAACATCCCTTGGAGTTTTCGGAACAGAGTCATCTGGATGGAAATCCTGTGACAAATCAGGTGGTGCTGGATTAGTAGATTCCTCATCTTTAGAGTCAGAATGCTCTGAAGCCCTCCCATCATGGGAACCAAGAGGAAGACGAACACCAACATCAGGAGTCTTCACAAATTGAGTTGCAGGACTAGGAGTAGTAGATGGCATAAATGGACCAGTAGTCTCATCAACCACAACATCACAACTGAAAATGAGATGATCTGTCTCCACATCAATCAACCTATAGGCCTTGTGGTTGTCGCTGTAACCAGTAAACACAGGTGTTTGGCTCTTTGAATTTATCTTAGCATGCTTGGCATCTGGAATCCAGACATGAGTGGTAGAACCGAAGACTTTCAAATGGCCCACTTTAGGTTTGTATCCTGACCAGGCTTCTTCAGGAGTCATCTTCTTAATGGCATGTGTAGGTGACCGATTCAGAAGGTAGACTGCAGTGTAAACTGCTTCAGCCCAGTATTTCTAGGAACATTGCGATGCTCTATCATAGAACAGGCCATTTCAGTAATGGTGCGATTCCTACATTCAACTACACCAGTCTGCTGAGGGGTGTATGGTGTGGTGAGTTGGCGTTTAATGCCATGTGTAGCACAAAATGTAGAGAAGTCATTGGAACAAAACTCCCCCCATTATCTGACCTTAGAGTGACAATCTGAGAACCGGATTCTTTCTCAACTAAGGCCTTAAATTGCTGAAATATATTGAACACATCTAATTTATTTTTCAGAAAATGCACCCACATTTTACAACTGAAATCGTCAACAAATAACAAGAAGTACCTGCAACTAGTAACAGATGGAGTGTTCATTGGCCCACATACATCAGCGTGAACCAATTGAAGGACCTTGGAGGCTTGCCAAGAATCACCATTTGAGAATGGTGTTCGATGTTGCTTCCTAGCTTGACAGGCTCCACAAACTCCATGATTTTGGGGTTGGATCTCAAGTAGACCAGTAACCAAACCCTCCCGATATAACTGAGAGAGATAGTGCACATTTAAGTGCCCATAATGCTGATGCCAAAGTGTTCTGATGGATGTACTCCTAGCAACCAAAGCGTGCTCCTAAGAATCGCCAGAATCAGCAAGTCTATACAAACCATGATCCTCAAGTCCCATAGCGATTGTAGTGCGAGTCTCCCTATCAACAATGCTGCAGATGGATGAACTGAAGATAACATCTAATTGAGGAGAATGCCTCATGATTTGATTGATGGAGAGGAAATTATGTTCCATGCCTGGAACATAGTAGACATCAAGAAAAATTAAATTTCTACCTCCTGAGTGAATCTGGACAGTGCCCTCACCAGCAACTGTGTACTCTTCTCCTCCGAAGATTACTGAATCTGAGAAGGGTTCAAATTTCATGAATCAATCCCAATGATGAGTAAAATGCCGCAAAGCCCCTGAATCAATATACCAGGCAAAAGAGTGGACTGGATCTGCTGTTCTCTTGGCCATAAAAGCATAGAAAGCAAATTCTTTCTGCTTAGAGTGCTCTGTGACGTTTGCCTTCTGTTGAGACCCTCCCTGCTTCTTTTGTTCAGAAGCCAATCAAATTCGACACTCGGCCTTCATGTGACCAAACTTATGACAATAATTGCACTGAACGTTCTTCTTCTTCTTGCTGTCCTGAGAAGAACCATAGCCTTTCGGTTGAGAAGATTGAGCCTTCCCTTTGTTCTTAGCAGAAGATTTGGCAGAGAATGCTTGCTGGGTGGAGGTGGAACTTGTTAGGTCCCAGAGACAACTGAAAGGGGGGGGTGAATCAGTTGTCTAATAATTTCAACCAAAATTAACTTAACCAAAACTCAATGCTTAATGCCGGTAAACCAAACTTTATGCCGGTAGACAGTTTTATCAGTTAATTGCAGTACCGGTAAATATTAATGAAACAAAAAGACAATAATATCCACAACACATAACACAAATATTTGTACGTGGAAACCCTGTAAGGGGAAAAACCACGGTGGGAAGCCTTACCCACAATCAAATGATACTACTGCAGATAGTATGTGTGTACAATATGGATTCTGCACATGCAGAAAGGCCAGCTGCCTAGAGTCATTGCTCAATCACAAAATGAGAGTCACACTGACTACAATTGGATGGTTAAATCCAATGATAATGTACTGCATAAAATAGCATCTTCATATGCTGGATTCAGTACCGGTTTAGTTTTGATTGCCTTCAAAAAAACCTTCCTTCAACCTTCAAATGATGTCTGCGTGTATAGCTCTGCTTATTTTCGCATATACCCTATTACAATTTTTTTTTTAAACGCATATCAATCTCACAAATGAGATCTTACATTTATACCATAACCTAAGACCAATTGAATAGGTCGGCTCACTAAAAGATATTACAATAAAATCAATTACAAATAAATCAATATCCGATGCATGATGTCGGCTCAATGCATTTACAATAATAATAAATCATCTCCATAACGTGCCGTACTGATCTGGAATTAATATGCCTGCCGGTGCATAACCTGGACCTATTTTGCCGGTAACAACAAATATGCAAACCCGAATAAACAAATAACCAAATCGCCAAAACCAAGTGATCAAATAATGTCTTCAACATAACCAAGTAGTCTCCAAGTCATTCCAAGTGCCGGTGAATAATATAATCTGCCGGTGAACCAAATACCGGTGAACCAAAGCCTTTCAGGAAATCGAAGATGAGTTCGAATCCTGTCTTGGGTGTAACCTCTTACACCCAAGCCATCCAAGGAAGACCCTTGTCTATTCCTTGCCTTGGGTGATGTCTCCATCATCCAAGTCCTCAGAGGGGACCGGCCAGATCTGTCTCTTCTTGGTTGAGTTTAATCAACCAAGCCATACATATGCATATCGGTTTTTAGTATATACTACCCTAAGGATTATCATAACCCTCCCTTAGGCTAAGAGAGTTTCCTCCTTATAGCCTCCCTCATGTGATTACATTTATAATACATTCCTTTGCATTTTATTACTATTTTCCATTCCATAATCAACATTTACATATTCCTGATTTAACATGTATTCCCTAACAAAAATGTTCATTATCCAATATTCACATTTATTTCTTAACATATATTCCTACTATTTATTGATATGTAGTTATTACTTATGTTTATACATATTTATTAACATCTAAGAAAAATCATTCATTACACATGTATTAAATTGTTCATTACTATATTCACTAACATATGTAATAAACCGTTCATTACTATATTCACTAACCTATGTAATAAATCATTCATTACACATGTATTAATTTGTTCATTAGTATATTCACTAACCTATGTAATAAACCGTTCATTACTATATTCACTAACCTATGTAATAAACCGTTCATTACTATATTCACTAACCTATGTAATAAATCATTCATTACACATGTATTAATTTGTTCATGACTATATTCACTAACATATGTAATAAACCGTTCATTACTATATTCACTAACCTATGTAATAAAGTATTTATTTTATATTCATCCACATATGTAATAATTGTGTTCATCATTCATATTCATTAACATATATAATACCAAACTGTTCATTACTACATCTACTAACATATGTATTAAACTTGTTCATCACTATGTTCACTAACACATGTATTAAGTATTTAATTTATATTCATTCACCTATGTAATAACATGTCTACCCTTCATATTTATTAACATATAAAATACTATATTCCCTCCTTACTTACCTGCTGCCGTAGCCTCCGGAACTGTTCTCCCACCACGTAGCAGTCCTTCCTCCTTTCTCCCCCCTTACCGTTGGCTCCTCTGCTCCCTTTATCTCTGTATAAACTTCTTGTTTTATAAGTAAATATAACATTATTTTTTCCTACAGCCTCCCCTCTCCTTCCCGTCTTCCTCTTATATCCCCCCCCTTTTATATGTGCCAAGGGACCGTTGGATGGGATGGGTCACACAAGTTCATTTAAGAAGCGACTCCTCAATTTGTCCGCTGACTCTTCAATGTAACTGCTGACCCTTTAACGTTGGACACAACTCTTTTGTTAATTGCACCATTTCACTTAATCGCCGTCTTCTTATTCCCGTTAACCATTAGCTTATTAATCGCTGCAATTATGAGAGCCTTAATTACTTATGGTTGTGTCTGGTATTTAAGCCTACATACTGTGATCACTTATTCAATTGCAATCCCTGTCCAAGTATCTTAATTGCTATTAGTAATGGACTGCCGTTGTTTCCTTAATATTAATCATTGTTCTTCTTTGTTTTTTTAATAGTCGCTAATACCTCAATTGCAATCAAATATAAATATTATTAATAATTGCTGTCTTAACCAATCAGTGATTATTATAATTATTTTTTAGATATATTAAATTAAATAAATAACTAATGAACTATTATATCAAATATACTTAATAAATAGTCAACTATCAAAACACTATCATATCAATTGATACGGGGCATGACCGATTTGTAATACTTGTTTAATATAATATTAATTTAAATATTTCAAGAATATTATTATTGATAAATACATATTTATTATTATTAAATACAAATAATTATTCGTTGATAAATATTATATTAATTAATAAATAATAATTGTTTCATTTATTGTATATTTGAATTAAATATATTAAATTAATAAATAAACATTTATTAATTAATAATTTAATTGCTACATTTAGGTTATATTCATTGATAAGCGAAAACATATATGAATCAAATAGTATTACCTATTATATTTATTAACACTACTATTGCCTAGACACTAATTATTAGTCTATCTAATGGCTGTAAAGGCAGACAGATCTGACATGTGTCGGATCTGGTCTGCCACTATATATGATATTATATATGACTTTCATACGTATTGCTAATATATAATATCCTCTTTAATTGTATTATTTATATCCTCTTTGTACTTTAATTGTATTATTATTTATTATTAAATATATAAATTATGTTGATAATATATAATATGTAAATCATAAATAATATTTAATTAATGAAATTTAAATAATCATTCATTGGTAATTATTATATTAATTAATAATAATAATTTCTTCATTTAGGGTCTCTACCTTTATCTCTGTATATATATAACGATCCAGGAGGGGGCATGACAGAGTCACACTGACTACAATTGGATGGTTAAATCCAATGATAATGTACTGCATAAAATAACATCTTCATATGCTGGATTCAGTACCGGTTTAGTTCTGATTGCCTTCAAAAAAACCTTCCTTCAACCTTCAAATGATGTCTGCGTGTATAGCTTTGCTTATTTTCGCATATACCCTATTACAATTCTTTTTCCAATCGCATATCAATCTCACAAATGAGATCTTACATTTATACCATAACCTAAGACCAATTGAATAGGTTGGCTCACTAAAAGATATTACAATAAAATCAATTACAAATAAATCAATATCCGATGCATGATGTTGGCTCAATGCATTTACAATAATAATAAATTATCTGCATAACGTGCCGTGCTGATCTGGAATAGATATGTCTGCCAGTGCATAACCTGGACCTATTTACCGGTAACAACAAATATGCAAACCCGAATAAACAAATAACCAAATCGCCAAAACCAAGTGATCAAATAATGTCTTCGACATAACCAAGTAGTTTCCAAGTCATTCCAAGTACCGGTGAATAATATAATCTGTCGGTGAACCAAATACCGGTGACTGTGCATAAGTCTCTGACTTGCCGGTGAACATAACCAAGGATCTCCAAGTGCTGATAAGTGTTGACAAGTGATGACAGGTGTTGACATCAATGACAAAACCATATCAACATATCCAAAATACCAACAGAACTGGTACTACTTCCAAATTGCTGGCGCCACCGATCTTGCTGTAAAAGCTTGTTACAAAGATCTGAAAACTTCAAATCGACGTCAGTGGAAGTGATATCGAGTGTTTTGATGAAATGCTCATATGAACGTGGGAGACTCTTCAAAGTAATGACCACCATATCTTCTTCCTCCATTTTTCGACCAATAGCTTCCAGCTAGTTGCAAATATCCTTGATCTTTGTTAGATGTTCCTGAAGAAATGTCTTCTCATCCATCATGATCGTGAAGAACATATTCTTGAGGAAGAATGCTCTGCTCTTGTCAGAGGTTTCATGGAGACTCTTCAAATGATCCCACATCTCCTTCCTTGTTTTGTTGGACGGTACCTGAGGTAACTGCTCATTGGTGACAGAGAGTTTGATGAGCATGACTGCTTCCCAGTTGCGCTCATCCCATTTGTCCTGATCTTTTCTAGCAGTGTTTGGACATTGAGACGTGCTTAGAACAACGACATCAAGACATCAGAACTAAAAAATTGTCAGCATATGCTGCTTCTAGGTGTTGTAGTTGCAGCCGTTGAACTTCTGGCTGTTTTTGAGCATTATATTCGTCAGAGATGCCATCACGTACCCTGAGGTCGAATTGGTGAAGATTAAAACCCTGACACGGTTATCGAGGCATAATTTTTTTGGAAGACCTAGAAAAATCAGACGAAGACCCAAAAGATCACTCGAAAAACCCACAAGGAATCTGTAATTAGAATTTTTTTCGACTAAAAACGAAGGGTCAAAACCCTAATCCAAGTTGCAAAAACCCTTGAAGAAAAAATCTGCAAACCCAAAAAATATTAATGGTAGGCGCTGAAAATAGACTGAGGGTTTTTTGAAAACCCTAGGCGCGGAACAGAAAGCCTAGTTGTAGGTCGCGTTTTCAGAAAAACACTAAAAAAACGACTTCAAAAAATTCGTGTCATAGATGATGTGAATACATTTCGCGAGTTAACAGAGATCGAAAAACCTAGAAGCCAAGGCAGAAAAAAAAGGGCAAAGCTAAACAGGCGCGAATAAAAACTACGGGTCGCGAAAACAAATTGCGACGTTTGACCTTTGCGCGGGAGGAAAAAAAGGTGGTTGTCGCTCGCAGAGCAGAAACGGAGCCCGCACAGACTTGCAGACGCAAAATCACATCGTGCAGGCTTCGCGCGACTGCAAACACGCGAAAAATCGCATTGAAGAAGATCACGGGTTTTGACCCACGAAAAAACAGGGATGGCGCTGCCGGAAATAATAGACCCTAGTCAGAATCGCGAAAAGGACAGACGCGAAACCATCGATTTTTTCTTAAACAAGTCCGGGATATTTAGGGTTAGACAGACGCAAAACCCCTAGGCCACGAATTTCACAGACACAGAAAACAGACACGGGTAGGGAAAAATCCACAAACAGACTCACGAAAAGACAGACAGAGCCCAGAAACCCTAGACGGCTCTGATATCATGTGAAAATCAGATTCACTGGTAAAATATCTTAGTTCATATTAATTGGTAAAGATTACAATTTATAGAAATACAAAACACTGTAGAAATTAATGATATTACCTACCTCTATCTACCTAATACTGTAGATACATTAATGAAATCTAACAACCTAAGTTGACCATTAACAATATAAGAAATTATTATTCTAACAAAACCAACAATTTATTAATAAAATTAGCAATTTTTTATCTCGTAGTGGACCACCAATCATCATCAAGGATTTGTTTTAAGAATTTTCCTCTAGTAGAGCTTGAATTAGGCCATCTACTCCACTCCGAATTCACCATCATTAACTATAGAGGCTCATGCACCTCAAACATCCTTTCTAACAAACTGAAGTAACTGGCATATCTAATCTCCACAAGTTTGAGGAATCCTTCTTTGAAAACATCTTGAAGAGAGAAAGTGACGTGTAGTGGTTGTAAATGAACATTTGCATGTCTCTAGCTTTTGTCACCACTTGGTTCACCCTATCTATTTTCCCTGTCTCTCAATGCATTGTTCAATGCATGAATACAACATGCGGTCCAAAAGATATGCTTGTAAGCACCCTTCACCATTATTCTAGCCAATTTGCACATATGTGCTGAATCAGTGACCCCCTGTACAACATTTCAAGTCCTACCCTCCTTTGAGGCTTCTTTCAACATTGTAAACTGGAAGTCTGCATCATTATGCTTTCATGAACAATCCACGGCTCTAGGAAAATTAGAGCCAGTTGGACATGTGACTATGACATTGATGGGTGGTTGATGTCTAATATTGGTCTACCTATCCATCACAATAGAATGTAATATGCCCTCTTGATTTTTTTTGAAAACTTTGTTAATAAAGAAGATACAATAACAATAGAAAATGGATGGTTTGCCGATAAGGAAATTCTGATTTGAATCTTTCAATATGAAATCACTCTCGGCTATAATATTTTTTAAGTGTTGACTTTCCAAACTAGCATAACAACATGAAATACTTCTACAATAAAAACATCAGTCCAAACAATGGAAATGCAACTTAAGTATGAAGTATTACAAACTTTCAGACCTGTAACAGCAGGTTCAGATTGATGACAGTCAACAGCCCACCAAAATCTGCATTTCCTAGCAAAATGGCAATCACCCAATATGGCGATAGGGTCAAGATTTCCAATAAATACACCCAAAACTTTCTTCAAGCACTCAAATCTTCTAATCAGCTGCTCCAAACACTGGAAAACTCCATTATCATGCAAGATACCTACTCAGAGATACCTGCTACGGCATACAGGGCACCATAAATACAGGGGCGGAATTTTCTAAAAATTCCAAACTCCATTTTTTGCTGTCCAAACTGCCCTCCATTAATTTCTGGAATTTTTCAAGTTATGTCGTCCACTTTAGAACATTTTCCAGCACTTTAACACCTCCCAAAGCTCTGTAACTGCAAAAAATTAACTCCTCTATCATTGGAGGTGACATGCTCTAGGAAAATTATTGCCAGCTTAAACCCTCTGATAAACCTTCACACCTTGGTCACCTAGTGCCTGGAATCAGATTAGAAGAATACCCACAAAAAGTTAATCAACTTCTTGATCTGCACGAGCATTTTGGTGAGTATGACCTGCATAATGAAGAGGTTTGACTGAGTCTGATCTGTGTTGTGAAAAGCATCAACAATCACCCAGAAATTAGCACCACAAACCCTGTAATGCATCACCAAAGTCCCCTCAAAACTGTTGATGAAATAGTTTTGGTCGATATCGTTCTTAACTAAACGACATAACTAATTTGCCTAATTGGCCTATCGGCCTTAGACAAATTAAATAGTTGAATATAAAATGATTAAAGTAAAACATGATTTGCATATTCATTAAATATATCGAGTCACATAAATCCTGTCAACCTTTAGGAGTCGTGATTAATAAACCGATGTGCAATTAAACTTAACCAATGCAAAACGTGTGATTGGAAACTGACATTTGAAGAGCTGCGATGGTTGAAGACTCTCTCAATTGGGTATATTTATGAAGGTTCATATTCTTATCCAATGCATAGAAAGCAGATTGTCGGCGATTATCAGACTATTCACAGCAGATAGTTCGTGGAAATTGTATATCACTCAGCATACATCTCGTGGAGATTGCATAGCAGATTGAAGACATATATAATAGTTTGTTGATAGTGTATGATTGAAGAAGACAATCTACAGCAGGTTGAGGATCAACAAAGGAATAGGATCAGATATTTCTCATATTATATTATTAATATATTTAGCTTCAAGAGTGAAGCCAAATCCTTTGTTAAATCTCTTGACACATTTGAAATATTAAAGTCATTTAATTGCTGGGTTTTTCACCTTTAAGAGGAAGGTTTTCCCAGGGTAATATTTGTGCGTTATTGTGTTACCTAATCTGATCATAAAACTTAACATTGTATCAGAGCCACGGTGAAAGAAGATCGTGATCAAATTCTCTACAACTTCTAAGTATTCTCTCCTCTCTCTTCGTCGAGCAGTACCTCTAAGTCTTGAAAATGGTGAACGGTCTTAAAGTCGAAGATAGGCTTGAAGGTGCATCTAACTTCACCTCATGGAAGTTCAGAGTGCTTATTGCACTTGAAGAAAATGATTTTCTTCAATTCATAGAGGAGAAGGATTTATCCGAACCTGAAGAGCATGAGGAGAAACTGCAATTCAAGAAGAATGGAATCAATGCAAAGAAGATATTAATCGACTCCGTAAGGGATCACTTGGTGCCTCTCATCTCCAAGATGACAACTGCAAGAGATATATTCAAGACCTTGGAGGGTTTATACGAGATTAACAACGTAAGTAGGGCTCTTGCCTTGAGACAACAACTCCACCAGATGAAGATGGCAAAAGGAGATTTAGTCATCAAAAATTTCAGAATTGAGAGATCAACTATGCACAATTGGGGATCAAGTGATAGATAAAGACCTTGTTATGCTAGCCTTGAATGGTCTGCCTCATTCATGGGAGCCATTTATTCAAAGCATAAGTGGAAGGTCAAAATTACTTAAGTTTGATCGACTTCGTGCAGATTGTATTCAAGAAGAATCAAGATTGATTGCCAGAGGAATCGTCAAGAGTTCTCAAAATGAAGATACACATGTTCTTGCCACTCAATTTACCAAGAAACGAAAGTATTGGAAGAAGGGAAACTTCAAAAGGAATAGAGATTTCAAATCAGATTCTGCACTTGATTCTAGGAAGAGGAAGAAAGATCTCTCTCGCATCCAGTGTTTTAGATGTGACAAGTTTGGTCATCTTGCAAAGGATTGTTTAACAAGACCTAATCATCAAGGAGCAAACATCAATGAAGTCTCATCTCAGAAGGAGGTTGAAGATAACTCCAATGGTTTTCTTTTCATATCAGCATTATCAAGCAATGTTCCTATGGACAGTGATACATGGTTAATTGATAGTGGAGCCTCTCGACATATCACTGGTCATTGGGAGCACCGTTCTGATTTAGTAGAGAAAGAGTCACATCTCCAAGTCATCATTGGGGATGATGCACGCTATGCTGTAAGACGAGTTGGTGCTACATCTCTAAAACTTTAATCAGGAGTTTCTCTACACCTAAGTGATGTATTGTTCGTACCAGGGATCAAGAGGAACCTAGTATCCATTTCAGGCTTGGAGGATAAGGGATATCAAATTGCATTTTCTGAAGGAAGAGTTCTTGCTTGGCCTAAGAACTCCAGCATCAAGACTGCTCGTGTGATCGGAAATCGACATGAGAGTTTATACAAACTCTCCAGTCTCCCAGTTCAAGCACTTATTCATGATTTTGCAAGTTACAGCGAACTTTAGCACAAAAGACTTGGACATCTTCACTTCAAGGCTCTTCCATCTTTGGAGAAGATGGTAAAAGGTATTCCTAAACTCATTCATGTAAATGATGGTACTTGTAAAGGTTTTGCTATGGGTAAAAATATTAAAAGTCCTTTCCATAGCAGTGAAAGTAGGTCTAAAGAAATACTAGATCTTGTACATTCAGATTTATGTGGTCCAATGTCAATTCCATCCCTAAGTGGATGTTTGTATTATGTAACTTTTATAGATGACTACTCTAGGAAGACTTGGATTTATTTCTTAAGGTCTAAAGAGTCTAATGAAGTCCTAGGTAGGTTTAAAGAGTTTAAAGCTCTTGTAGAAAATATCTCTGGAAAGAAAATTAAAATTTTATGGTCTGATAATGGAGGTGAATACACCTCGGGTAGCTTTCGTGATTTCTGTATTGAGGCAGGGATCAAGAGGGAGTTCTGTGTTCCTTACAACCCTCAACAAAATGGGGTTGTTGAAAGGAAGAACAAATCTATTTCTAAAGCTGCAAAAGCTATGATTCATGATCAAGACCTTCAGTTTGTTCTATGGGCAAAAGCCTCTAGAACAACAGTGTATATTCAAAATAGATGTCCCCATCGGATATTACAAAATATGACTCCTGAAGAAGCCTTCTCGGGTATCAAGCCTGACATCAGCCATCTGAGAATATCTGGGTGTCCTGTATATGTGCATATTCCCAAGGACAAGAGAACCAAGTTGGAGCCCTCTGGCAAAAGAGGAATATTTGTAGGCTACAGTGAAACCTCCAAAGCCTACCGTATTTACATTCCTGGACAGAAGCAAATAGAGGTTAGCAGGGACGTCACATTTGAGGAAGATGTTGCATTCAGGAAGTCAAAAGGCTCATGCATGGAAATAGATGATGAGACTCCTCAAGACATGGATGTTGATCATACTCCTGAGGTTCAGAGGGAGTCTACAGAACTTGATATAAGTAATGGTCCAATTGAACCCTTGGATCCCACTGATGGGCCTAGGGATATTGTTGTGTCTCGAAAGAGACCTCTTTGGGCACGAAACACTATGCAGGAAGCATAACAGGTTGCTGCTCCTAGAGGCACATTTAGAGAAAGCAAAAGACCACAAAGATTCTCTGGTTATGTTGCATTAATGTGTAATCTAATTGAATCTGAACCTTCTAGTGTAGAAGCCTCAAATCAACAAGTTTGGAAAGATGCAATGGACGAAGAGTACCAATCCATTCTCAAGAACAATGTGTGGGATATTGTGCCTAGACCAAAAGGGAAGTCTGTTGTATCTTCCAAGTGGTTGTTCAAGATAAAACATGCAGCTGATGGTAGCATTGAAAAGTACAAAGCTAGATTTGTGGCTTGTGGTTTCTCCCAACAAGAAGGAATAGACTACGAAGAAACATTTGCTCCTGTTGCTCGCTATACTTCCATTAGAACCATCATTGCTATTGCAATAGCTAAATGATGGAAGTTGCATCAGATGGATGTGAAGACTGCTTTTCTCAATGGCGTGATTGAAGAAGAAGTCTACATCAAGCAACTTGAGGGGTTCGTTATTCATGGGAAAGAGTCTCATGTGTGTAAATTGAAGAAAGCCCTATATGGTCTTGTTGTGCGTTGCACATGGTCCCTATCGCCGATAGGGTCCCCCCTTCCTATTTTGAGCCTTTCGTCTTTGCCCTGCTGAGTTTCGTGCAGAGTGTCTCGCGTCTTTTCGAGCGAGTCTGCAACTGGTCCATAAAGTGATGATATCAAGGAAATGAGCCGATGAATCCATCAGGCTAGTCTAGCCCTCAGGCACGAATGTCGAGAGTTTGTTCGAAATTTTGAAAATCGCCTTGGATAGGCGTAAGGTGATGGAAAGTGGCGAAGCCCGCCAAGCAAGAGCAGTGCGTCTAAAGGTCGCACGAGGACTAAAGTTGCTGTGTTTTTTTTCGCACAAGGGCTACGAAGTAGATTGCATAAGGTTTATCCCCGCGAATGTTTGTAGGATTTGAATGAAGGATGATTTTCGCCTACTGGTGAAGGAGCAAATTTTCTGGCTAAAATGTTGAAGTTGCGAAACTTGCCCAAATGCCTTAGAATTCCAAAGCCTCCAAGATCCAAATTTGTAGAATCTAGTGAAACTGGTCTGAGGTCCGATGTTATACGTAAGTTTTCAAAATTGCCTTAGGGGCCAAATTTCGGACCTAGAGGCCAAAAGGGGGTAAAATTTCACTAAGTTAAAAGTTGCTAAAATCACCCAGGGGGCCGAATTTCGGACCTTGGGGCGAAAATTTCAAAATTCGATGTTTCCCATTTGGTCTGAAAATAATGTAAAATGCTTTTAAATGTTGCAAGAGATAGCTCCAGGTCCGAAAATCACTAAAAAATGCCCAAATTCGGACCTTGGGGCGAAAACTGGAGAATGTGAAACATGCGAAATATTCCAAAAAGACCCTCAAGGTCCGAAAAACGCTTTGAAGCCCCAAATTCGGACCTTAGCTCCGAAATTTGAAATGATGGCAAATCGCAAAAGAGGTGTTGAAGCTCCGAAATGTGTAAAAGGACCCGCTAGGTCCGAAATTCGCCTTGAGCCTCCATTTTCGGACTCTGGGGGGGTAAATGGAAAGTGTATCGAATTTGTAAGAAGCACGTTTAGGTCCGAAATTCCTTTTAAAATTCGCCAAAAATGTTTTGAGGTTCGAAATCACTTAAATCCTCATTTTCGGACCCTGGGGGCAAAAATGTAAAAACATGAAATCTTGCAAAAGGACCCTTGAGGTCCAAAATCACTTAAGTCCTCATTTTCGGACCCTGGGGTGAAATATGAAAATACGAAAAGCGTCGAAAGTTACAAAAGGCTCCTCTAGGACTGAAGTTTGCGTTGTAACCCCAAATTCAGACCCTTGCTCCGAAATTTCAAAGCGCATCAGTTTTGCATAATACGTCTTTTGGTCCGAAATTCACATTAATCCTCAAAATCGGACCTTGGAGCCGAAAGTGAAAGGAGATGAAATTAGCGAAAACATCCATATGCTCTAAAATAAGTAGAATCATTCCCTAGGTCCGAAATTTCGATGAATACAAAACACTGAGAACCCCGACGTTTGTCTCAAAATCGCGAAATACACTTCAAGCACCCAAAAGCTCTAGAAGGTTAAAATCGTGAACTTTCCAAATCGCAAAAGAGGTGTTAAAGCTCCGAAGTTTTCTCCAAGGTGTTGAGCTCCGAAATTCGCCAGAAATTGCCAAAATCGCGAAGGACACCATGACTCCAAGGTTTTGCGAAGCTTGCAGATAACGTTAAAGGTCCGAAGTTTTCTTGCAAATAGTGTGATTCCTTCGAAAACCTTCAGTTCGCCAAAACCCAAGTGCTCCGAAGTTCGTCAGAAGCCTGAAAATCGCGAAGTGTGAAACGCGAAATTTGCAAAAGAAAAAATAAAGAAAACGTTATTGATCTGAAGTTTGCCCTTGGGATTGAATAGAAGGCCAAATTTAAATTTCAAAGGGCCTCCAAAACTCTCCAAGGTCCGAAGTTGAAAGGTGAAATCATTTGAAATTTTAAAGTCCTCCACTTCTCCAAAATCGCTGCGCACAGGCCCAGATTGGGAAATTCAAAATTTGATAACCCTCCCTCAACGCTGCTACATTTCGTGCAAAGAAAGATCACGTCAGATTTGAAAGGGAGACATAGCCAATTTCGTGTAAATCATATTCAAGGTAAAACATTGTATAAACTTTTCCAAAGCATTCAAATCCAGATTGCCAATTGCCCAGGGTAAAAACCATTTAAAACAATAAATTGTCTTTCGTCCAACAACCGCGAAAAGTTTAAATCAAGAAGATAACCGTTGAAATTCGAAACTTTGCAGAATCGTCCATCCATTTCACGCGGCAAGGTCGGGCAATCTCTCGCCATCCGCTCTCATCAGGTAAGTACGCTTTGTCTCGTATGATCATCTGAAAATGCTTAAATCGAATAGACAAATGTGTGAAATTTGATCAGAATGCTTGAATTTTTTGAAATCTGCATCTCTTTCGCTTATAAAACGTTGTTCAAACCACTCGAAATCTAGAATTCACTCCTAAGGTTTAAACAGAAATTGCATTTTTTCTTAAAACTTGGGAAATTTTTTCATGCTTTCTCTCTGTTGAAAACTAATCTAAAATCCAAAAAGTGTTAAGTATAAATGCACGATCAAAATCTTCATGAATATTTTGGTTTAAAATTGATCAAGCCCTTTTAGCTAGAAATGTCGCCCCATGTCCAAATTTTGAATTAACCTTTGAATGCTAGAGTATTTTCTATCTAGCTCGCCTTACTTCTTTTGTATCACCTCGTAATCCGTGTCTGGCTGTGCAGGATAAATGCCTAAGTCGGCGGTAGAATCATCTAAAATGCCCGCTGCAGCAGAGACATCGCGAGCATCCAAATCAGATATCCCGCGCAAGGTAGAAAGGATGAAGTATCAATATCAGAGGGGAGGATTGAGGGAGTCAAAAGTGCAGAGCGTTTGGGACAATGTCGGTGATACCGACCTTGGCCATATTGACATTCAAGACTTTAGGAATCGGGTCTTCTCACCTAACGCATATGGCAAGCCTAGACAGATGGTGGAAAGTGGCATCGCTCAAGCGGCAGGATTTCCTCCAGCAATACAGAACTATGAGCTAGTGGTCGAGGTTGCCCGACATTATGAGCCAAATTCTAGATTGGTGCTCCTCGAGAACATGACCATCGCCAACTTCACTCTTGAGGCCATTGGTGATGCATTTGACATCCCCTTTCCGAACAATCCCACAGCTACAACTATAGATGAAGCGCAAGGGGCATATGATATGAATCCGGCCCGATGCAAAGCACTGATCAACGAAGAATGGTACAAAGAGAAGAGGCTTTCAAGTGCCAGAATTGGGAAGAAGACCCCACGAAGTGATTTTCATAATGAGCATGGGGATATGGTCACATTACTCAGCTGAGTCATGGGACTTCCTAAGTCCAACTACTTTGAAGAGTGGATGTTCTATTTTACAGAGCAGGTCTTCGCTAGGAAGTCTAAGTTTGACTGGGCCCAGATCATAAGCGATAACATCCACACTTAGCTGATTGAGCTCGAAACGAAGACGTACTTCACCATGACCTCTTATTTGGTTTATATGTTCGCCAAGAACTAGCCACTGTGAGGATTGATAATGAAAGGTGAAATCGGGAATGGGCTTGGTTAGGTGAAGGTCTATGATTGTTACCCCCAATTGCACTACCAAGATATAGCTCAGAGGGAAAAGAGTAGCCCAGCTTATGCAGTTGGTCAGTATGAGCGCGTCAATGACGCCTTCACAATGCGCCTGGTCAGATTAATGCAGGGAGGATTACACATAAGACTCTCAGAGCAGGCTACCACCCTAGTACAGAGGTATGGAGCTTGGTTCATTCAGTTCCCAAGGTTCTCCTACATCCGAATAGCTGGCTTTGATGGTGCCCCCCTCCGACTTCCACGGTATCCAACCAACAAAGTAATTCTTATGGAGGTTGTGAGGCAGTCACACCCGGCCGACATCTTACTCCGAGAAAGCAAGCAGGCTAGATTCACATTCCCTATGATCATAGGCAACCATGATGTCCACTTGAAGACCCCTACCCTAGCAGAAGAGTCCCTTGCAGAGTTGGCCTCTTATGGCCTACATGACCATTTTCCAAGAAAATATTTCGATCATGATAATTTGGCGAAAAGAGCCTATGGTAGGCGGTACAGAGCAAAGGAATCAGTTGAAGACTATTGGAAGAATTGCTCTAGTGACTACGAGGTCAAGAGACGGGAATATTCTAGACTGAGTGTGTAGCAAATGCGACTCTTTGAATACCGTCGGGTCCCAGATCAGCTCACAGATTCGGGGAATTGCCTCCAGGTCCGGGAATTTGAAGCAGTAAGGCATCTCTTGCCAGGCGTTGATTGGTCCCAGGACCCAATCATTGATTTCGAGGCAGTCATGGCAGCCCCAGCAAGGTACACAGATCAATGGTTACATCAGCAGATTGAGAGGCTAATACATGGAGTCCAATTCACCTACCACCTAATGGGTAGCCTTGATTCTCAGTCCTCCGAAGATGAGGGAACGTCTAGTGCATCTCGGGAAGAAACTGAGAAACCAGAGAAAAGAAAGAAGGCTAAGGCTTGCAGAGGGACTCGGATGTCCAAAAGAACAAGAAGGGAAAAGATTCCTATAAAGAGACCAGAGGTCACTTCATCTTCAAAAGACCCCAGTTCGTCCGACGATGCAGTAGAATTGGATTGTATACCTGCTCCGCCTTCCCAGAGTGACATGATGCATTTGAAGCCAATGATCCTCCTGCGCTCGATATGCTAGACACTGAGCTAAGAGCCCTCGAATTGACCGAACTGGGTAACCAAATAGAGGAAGGAGAGATTCCATCCACCTAGGGGGTCAAAGTGCATGAACCTACTCAACAGAGCCGTCATGAGTTGCTGCTCCACAATACAACCAAAGATGACTCCACTGTTGAAGGAGAACAAAGGATAGATGAGACTCATGAGCTCGAAAGAGCTGAAGAACGACCATCACATGAAGATGTCAAGCAGTTGTTCAGCGAAATAGGGGAGAATTCAGCTGCAAGCAAAGGGCTTCACACCTCTTTCACTCCTTCGGTGGCAGGGCAGCTGCGAATCTGTGGTGAGTCGGCTGAGAACGTCAGAGAACAGAATGGAGACTTAACCTTATCATCAACCCAGATAGTGCCTCAAGAGTGGTTGATTGCCAGAGCCCAGCGCAAGGTTGCCACCAAACCACCCATTGATCTAGAGGATATCTTCTCGCGCACAGACCAAGCAAAAGCTAGGGGGAAGAAAAAGCCCAGGGCATATTCTAGAGTGACCAAAGACGAGCAAAGGAACCACACTCTTCACATTGGCACCCCTCCTGTAGACAAGCCAGTAGATCAGATTACACTGGCAGACTATAGCATCACAACTGTCCCCATCGGACGAGCCACTAAAGAGCAAGAAAAAGAAGAATTTAAGGATTCAGTGCAGAATATACTCAGGCAATTCGAAGAGATAACAGCTGAAAAGGACATGTGTCGGGCTCGTGCTGAGCAAGCCGAGGGATACATCGATCAACTCCTAAGGCCACTACACAATGCCTCCGAATCCCATATTCCCCCGACAGCATTGGCGCAAAGGACCACAACAGAATTTGAAGGAGTACGGGACACCGCAAAGGCCGTCAGGGAATGGATACAAGACATCAAGAAAAGGGGAGAGCAAATCCTTAAGGAAGTAAAACAAATGGCCCTCCATTGAGAGCTCACTCTAGTCAAGCTATTAGAGGTAAAGAGGGGATCCCTTCACATGCACGAAGTGCCAGCCACTACCCTTCCCCTCATGAGAGCTCTTTTTTGGACACACGCGTAGATTCCTACATTGTCCGCCATCCTAGATTCTCATAGCATCAGTGTTCTTAAGGAGTGGTACTGGACTATCACCATGAAGAACGACACCAAAGAAATTATTGACAAGGAGAGTGACGCATGTGAAGTGATTCTGGGAAACATGCAAGAACTAGGTAAGACCATCCTTCGATCAATGGTTTCGGGATGGATAAACGACTTGTCCGATAATGCAATCCAACCAGATTGGGAAGAAAGATTGGGAACGGATAGGATTACCTATTCCACTAAGGACTTGAGTTTTGCTGGTCAGTTCCATTCAGACATATTATGCTTTGAGCGTAATCGCTCCAGCTGGAAGGACGGTTTAAAGCACGTGGACCAGTATCTTGAAGGCATGCAATACAAAATTCGCCATCCTCCCGTGCCTCCATTCAGTCTGCTCTTCCAGTTATGTATCAGGTTCCAAGAATACGTTCACGAGGAACGGGCAGCAGGTCGTGATTTATGGCGGGAATACTTGCATGGCGAAGATCAATTTCTAGAAAAGGAGTGTGAGACTAAAATAGAGAAAGTAATTTCTCAAAAGTGCTTTTTTCCCTCTAAATCTTAAAAGTGCACTTTTGCACCAAAAAGTGACATTTGACTTTTGGTCAAAAAATGTAAAACTTTATTGATGCACCTTTTTGGATTATTTCAAATTGCTGTAATTATCCTTTTTGGGTAGTTATTGCCTATTTTGGGGTGGTTGTTGATATTTGCCTCCCATTTATGGGTATGGGCAGTCATGTTTATGGATGAATCTGGGCCATTTGTTTGGATTAAATCTAGGCCATTCATCCTGTTTTGAAGCCTATTTAAGGGACTGGTTTTCCCTTATTTTAAAAGAAATTCTGGGATTGTTGCGAAAGCTTCGGAGAAATTTACAGGAATTAATGCAAAAAATTAAGACTGTTTTCAAATTTCCTTGTGAGTGCATGGTCTCCTTCTTCACTTAATTTAGAAATCTTTCAGTTATGTTTATCTCTTTTGCATAGCATTTACAAGCAAGCATCTGATAGAATCCTCGCAATCCACACCATTATGGAACGACTGGTTGCCTTTCTTTTTGCATGGTTAATCTGGACCTTTCATTCTTAGTTCGGTTATCAAACACATACTATGAATGTAAAAGTTCTAATACTGTACTTGATAACATGAAAATCTTGTTTCTCCTTTGAAGATCGCACTGGATTTATGCAAACATTGTGCTTGAGCAGCTGGTGATGTTTAATCTAGTTTCTTGGAGGTGTCTGTCCGCTTGACTGAATTTGCTATCTTAGTTAGAATTTACATTTCATGTCTCTCTCTCTCTCTTTCTATCCTTCCCTCTTTTTTCCCCTTTTTTATTCAAAAAATCTGCAGTCTCATTAAAACAGTATCAAATTAACCGAAATCATTTGATAGAAAGATTATAAAAGTTCCAGGGAACTTATCTATAAATTACCCATTCAACATAAGTCCCCCTTGTGTTTCCAGCATAAACACATCAAGCCATTGAAAAATCCCGCAGTCAAGACCTGACAAAAGAAACCTTGAGGTTGTCTCCTTTGATCAAACTTAGAAAACAGCATTAGAGACTTCCTTATTTCAAGAGAGAGTAGGATAATCAGTTGGTTATTCTATTCTGTGTTGGCCGTATGGAGTTTGCAGCAATGTGATTTCAGACACGTCAACAGGTCTTAAATAAGCTCCTCAGGCTTGGTATGAAAGAATTGATAGATACTTAGTGGGTTTGGGTTTCTGCAAAAATGATGCTGATCCAAATCTTTACTTCAAAGTATTCAATGGTGATATGTTGATCTTGGTACTTTATGTTGATGATCTATTTATTACCGGAGAAGATCATCTCATTAATAGATGTAAGAAGGAGTTGACTTCAGAATTTGAGATGAAGGACTTAGGACTTATGCACTTCTTTCTGGGGTTGGAGGTGTGGCAGAGGCCCAATGGAATTATCCTAAGTCAAAGTAAATACACCATCGACATCTTGAAAAGATTTGGAATGATTGATTGTAAATCCATGTTTACACCCATGGAAACTAACTTGAAGAAATTAAGTGAAGCTGCAACTAGTTAAGATCTTGTGGACCCTACTATGTACATGCAATTAATTGGGTCCCTGATGTATCTAGTTAACACTAGACCAAATATTTGTTATGCAGTGAATGCACTTAGTCAGTTCATGAGTGAACCTAGACATATACATCTAGTTGCAGTCAAGCATATCTTGAGATACTTGCGTGGCACAGTTGGATATGGCTTTAAATACTCTTCCAGTATGGACTTGATTCTTGAAGGATATTCTGATTCTGATTGGGCAGGGAGTGTTACTGATCGGAAGAGCACTTCTAGTTGTTGCTTCAATTTGGGATCTGCTATGATTACCTGGTGTAGCAGGAAGCAATCTTGAGTAGCTCTGAGCACTGCAGAGGTAGAATACATTGCAGCATGTGTAGCAACTCGCGAAGCAGTGTGGCTTCGTAAGCTCCTTGCAGGATTGTTTGGTCAATCATTGGAGCCTACCATCATACATTGTGATAACCAAAGCTGTGTAAAGCTTTCAGTCAATCCAGTATTTCATGACAGAACGAAGCATGTAGAGATTCAGTACCACTATATCAGAGATATGGTACAAAGGAATGTTGTTCAGTTGAGATACATTTGTCCTGAGGAACAAACAACTAACATTTTCACCAAGCCTCTTGCAAAAGTGAAAACTGTACATTGTCGAGACAAGCTTGGAATTGTGGAAAATGAAGCTCTTGTTGAGAGGGAGTCTCAGCATCAGTAATTACCTGATATATATTATTATGCATTCTTCTCTGTGAGAGAAGTTTGAGGTATCAGCCGTTGTCATGCATTCTTCTCTGTGAGAGAAGTTTGAGGTATCAACCCTTGTCGTGCATTCTTCTCTGTGACAGAAGTTTGAGGTATCAACCCTTGTTGTGCATTCTTCTCTGTGAGAGAAGTTTGAGGTTCCAGCCCTTGTTCCACTCTCTGCGACTAGGCATGGTGGATCAACCCTCTGCGAGTAGGTATGGTGGATGTCATGGTCCTGCACTTGTGCATACTTACTTTCTGAGAGTAGCCATGATGAATGTCACTATGTGACTCAGTCATCAAGAAGGATTCCTCCCTAGCTAAGAGGGAGTGTTGATGAAATAGCTTTGGTCGATATCCTTCTTAACTAAACGACATAACTAATTTGCCTATCAGCCTTATACAAATTAAATAGTTGAATATAAAATGATTAAAGTAAAACACGATTTGCATATTCATTAAATATATCGAGTCACATAAATCCTGTCAACCTTCAGGAGTCGTGATTAATATACCAATGTGTAATTAAACTTAACCAATGCAAAACATGTGATTGGAAACTGACATTTGAAGAGTTGCGATGGTTGAAAACTCTCTCAATTGGGTATATTTATGAAGGTTCGTATTCTTATCCAATGCAAAGCAGATAGTTGGCGATTATCAGATTATTCACAGCAGTTGGTTCGTGGAAATTGTATATCACTCAGCATACATCTCATGGAGATTGCATAGTAGATTGAAGACATATATAATAGTTTGTTGATAGTGTATGATTGAAGAAGACAATCTACAGCAGGTTGAGGATCAACAAAGGAATACCTATTCCTTATTGCAGATCAGATATTTCCCATATTATATTATTAATATATATAGCTTCAAGAGTGAAGCCAAATCCTTTGTAAAATCTCTTGACACATTTGAAATATTAAAGTCATATTTAATTGCTGGGTTTTTCACCTTTAAGAGGAAGGTTTTCCAAGGGTGATATCTGTGCATTATTATGTTACCTAATCTGATCATAAAACTTAACAAAAACAGCTATCAAAAAACCATAAAGATTTTCATCATTTTTTGAAACCTTGAAGCCAAAAACTCTAATTAAATCCTCTGTGTTTCTTGTGTGAAAATACTAGACCAACTAGGGTGGATTTTTCACCATTGAAACTAGTAAGATTGAAGAGTGTTTTCATCTTCAACAACTCCTGGAAGAATACTAATTGCATCTCCTGAAGTGTGCAAACTCTCCATGAATGAAATGAGAGCCAAAACTCCAATTTATAGAGTTTGGAGGGAATCAGGGCATTTGAAATTTCAAATATTTTATTTCCCCCTGAAAAGCGCCCCCTTAGCATTTTAAAAACAACCGAAGTCCCTCATAACACTTAGGCATCCAAATTTGGGGACGAAACATAATACTTTAATATTTAAACACTAAAGTGAATAATTAAATGTCACTTTATTACTTTAGTGCAAATATTAAATAATACCATTCAACTTGCGAAAAACTTGCCCAGACATCGGAAAAAGAAAACAACCATGCCGGAACATAAGTGATGCTGAAGGATGATGATTGGAGTTGCAACAAGCACTGAGTATAAATAGCAGTGTTCTCCAAGGGTTGAGGAGAACAAACTCAGAAAAACCTAGAACAACCTAGAACTCTAGAAAGAGTGTTGTCACCAAGTAACGTCCACAAAGTTGTTGGAAGCCAAGAAACTGTAAACGAGCTCACCTAGAAACAAGAGTCTCCTAATCACCATCGAATAGCCTACGGGAACCCAATAATAGGCTAATAGGAAACCATAGCTGACTAGATCTAAGAAGGTGACATCACATCAAACAACTCATCCTTATCCAAGTTTTCCTTATATCCTCCATTAGCAAATTAACTTAAATTAACTTAAAAATATTCTTTGTCGAAAAGGTAGTTCATAGTTTATGATCTTCAAGGGGGACAAATGAGGGACTAATAGATACTACATTTTTTGTCATTTGTTTGAAATAAGAGGAATGGGCCAGATGAAATGGGATGGCATGGACATACTTTTTTTTGGCAATGGAAGACTTTGTCACATCCCATACCTGCGCATTGAACTTACTTGCAATTGTCCTTGGCCTCTTACTACACTAATCTTCTGCTTTCGTCTTGTGCCAACATTACTACTACCACTTCCAACCATGGATGGCATAGACATAGATGATTGTCCAAAAGAATGTATTGGCATTGTCACATCTTTAGACCTCATTCTGCTCCTTATGTAATCTATGAGCCTCTAACTTCTTATTCTCTTTTATGTGTGGACAAACCTTTACTCCAGGCCTGTAACATCCAAGACCATACCCTTGGGTAGCTCCCTCTAAAATCTGTGTTGTAAATATGAAACAACCACACCCTACTCCCCCTTGAATTTTTCATTTTAGCATCTATGGCTATCACAAGTTGAAGAAGAGGTTCTTTCTGAGTTAAAACGGGCCTTTTGCATAAGGTTTCAAGGCAATAAAAGGGCACTCAAATGGATTTGGTGGCTGTTCATCTCCACACCAACACTTACATATTTTAATGAGGCTGAAACTTATACATTTATTTCAGTTTCTTACACTTCATTGCCACTACTGTCATTGTCATTGCTGCTCATGTTGTTTTGCAAGATATGATGCAACTTCAAACTGAAAAAGAATTAAAAAAAATGACATTGCTTACTTTAGACTTTGAAAAAAAATTGAAAAACAAAACAAAATAAAATGATAGAGTTACATATCTCTTTCAAATTTTTTTGTTGTCTCACTACCAATGATGTCCTAGATTCAACTTCTCTTTAAGATTCTCCTTAAAACCTTGCTAAAAAAATATCCTTTCCCTTCAATTCCTGTTGCAATATTTTTGGACAAACAAAAAATGAAGTTGCAAATGAAATGAGGTTGTTTTCCACATTTAGGGTGAGTTGGGGTGTGGGTGGCCCACCAACAAGCTATCAAAATAATATTTTTTCCAGCCTTGGGAGTTTTTATTTTTTAAACTGTTGCTTTTTGTTGGGGACAACCAATCATCCTCTCTTGTAATCTGGGACATCCCCACACTTACGGGATGCCCCGTGTGTTTTTGATAAAAACGGCGATGGCTTGAGGATCTCCCCCATGTTTTTGCAAAAAGTGGGGATGGCTCAAGTATGGCCCCTAGGCATTACCCCATCCCCGAAATGCTCCAGAAATGGGGATGTGCCAAAATTTTTTAGGGATGCATCCTCAGTTTCCCTGGTTTTTCTGTTGTGGAGGGAAGGGAAGGGTTACTTTAAAGTGACATTAGCTTCATTGCATCGTATACACTGCCCCAAGCACAAATTACTTTTCAGAAAACTCTTAGTTTAGCTAATTTACTTTTGATTTTTTACCATGTTCGAGGTATAATCTTAATTTAGTTGATTTTAATCAAAGATTTTTTTGGGCAAATTTTATCTTCGCCAAATTTGAACGGTCCCAAACACGAAGATGGACACAAACCTTCTGACATAGCATGTAAGTATGAAAATATATACAACTTCTGATGTTTTTGCAATATATATAAACTCCGTAAATATGAGCTTCAACTTTGTTTTATTTATAACTTATCTTGTTTTCAGAAGGGCTTTTTGTATTTCCATGAGGCAGGCTAGGCTATGACCTTAAAAGGTTGCTCACCTTACTTCAACTGTAAAAGGTTATTTTTTTGAAAGTTTGGGGGGTTGAGCATATTAAATGCATTGTTTGGGTGTCCTCAAATTGGAAAAAATGGGTCTTGAAATTGGGGTACATCCCAAAAGTATTTGGGATGCCATTGGGTGCCTTTAGTGCTTGTATTGGCTATATGTGCAAGTACATAATTGTGTTGCTATCTTTTACGGTGGCATGCATGCTAAGGTTCCATTGCTCATTGGTGTAGGTCTTGTGAGATTAGAACCATGGGTTCATAATTGAATAAAATTATAAAATCCACAGGCATAAGAAAGAAGACTGATGCATGGTAGTGTTAGGTGACACAAAAAGAAGAATCTCATTATACAGAGGCTGACCTGGCCCATTAGGCCACTAGCCTCAAAGCAAAAGGAATGTGCAATCTGGACCAGGAACCAAACTATGGTCTAAACTGTATCTAGTACCACAAGCAATGCTTGTCTATGCTTTGCTTTAAAGATGAACAATACTGCTACTTCATACATGTTTGAATATTGGGACCAGATCAAGCGAGAAGAAAACCTTTGCTCTATAAAAGAAATTGGCATGTACATCCCTCTTCTCCATCAAGGAATGTAATTCCAGTTCTAGTCCCATACGATAGAAATGAATTTCCACTGTTTTTAGAATCATTATGAGGTGGTTTCACTCCTTTTAAAACATCTCTACCAAAGAGGGATCTCATGGAGATCAACCCTCTTGGTGACGATTGTCAAATGCTAAATTCTTGCAAATCTGATGAATAGGTCAATCACTTCAAGATCCCAACCTTGTGCACAAGCTTTGAAACTTGGCAGTCTCTAAACATGTTTGCCCAAAACAGGAAGCCAGTCAATGAAGGGCCATTCACAAAATCTAGTATAGACCCTAGGTTCGGGCCTTACAATCTTGAAAATTAGCCAAACCAAAACACCATGATATTGTACCACAGCCATTAAAAAAAATAAAATTCAACCCTCTCCAAACAAATGACCTCTAGCAACCTCCCTTGCCAAACCTCAAAAGCAAAGATAATAATGTTTTCTCCGTGGGGTAGTGCACATATACAAGGTCACCCATCCATCAAAAGCAGCCAAAAGCCCATTAATAATGAGAGCTAAATTCCTCCATCTTGGGCAATGCCATCTCTAGCTTGAAACCCAAGTAGAGTGAAAATAGTTTGAAAACTAAGTAGAGAGAAAATAGTTTGAAAGTAAATGAGCAAGCAAAAATAAGGTCAAAATGAATAAGTGAGTGTTGTTGAATCATTAGTGGCATTTTAGGTTTGTGTTTGATGTGTTTTTTAAAAATTTAAGCAAGTTCTTTTTTAATTGCTGCATATGGGCCTTTCAGAGTCTAGTGTTAGGATTCTTGAGTGTCTGTAGGTGTTTGAGTCCATAGGAACCCATGAGTCTAGGCATAAGACTCAACAGCTCCACAAGTCAAGGCTCTAGAATTGCTGGGGTTGCCTCATACTTGAACTCGCAAGTCCTGGCAAGTCCAATTACCATGGGATTCAAGAATGCTTCCTATTTTCTCCATGTAGTGATTGGGTCCCATAGTGACCTCCTCCATGAATGAACTAGAACACCTATAATGTATCTTCTTCTCATCTCATTGCTTTTTGAAGCAATTCATTACGAAAATCCTTTCCTTGCTACATGGTAACTTGTTTCCTTCACTAGCAAGAGAAGCCTTTGATTCTTTTTTCTTAAAGGCATCTATCGTAGCTTTATCATGTTGAGCATATTAATACTCTAGACAATCAAATCCTTCTCTCCTCCATGTAAAAATTTGCCTCAAGAATAAAACAATACCTTGATCATTTTTTCCAATTCCACAACATAATAGTTTTGTAAGGCCACCATCTCACATGTACAATTATTTCTATTTGCGATTTGGGCACCCCAAATTCTCATTGCAAATAATCTCATCAAGTTCCATACAGCTGTGCCATCCCATCAACTTGAGGATCTGATACAGGATGCCATCAACTGAATCCATGGTATTTTGGGGAGAGGAGAAGGGACAACCTATATCCTCTTGTCTCAGGAGAGGACTTCCCACTTGACCTGAATACTATAGCCAAGTTTGTAAAGTAACTTTGCAATGATTCCTTTTGTGTGTTTTTAGAGTGCTCTGATCTTGGGAAAAGTAGTGTCACCATCAACATCAATATGATAAAAAACATGATTAGCAACAACAAATGCATGCTCATGGTTAACAAAAATAGAATGTCATGAATAGAGGTAGAAATATCGACAACATTGGATTGAAAATAAGTACAAGCACTAGCTCAATGATTTGCACGCCTTTAGGTTTCTTCATACTTCTTAATTAAATTGACAAGCTCCTTTACAAGCTGTGAATTGAGTCATCTCAACTTGTCAATCTCTATGTTGGATGGAGCAATCAAATAATTCTTTCTTGAATAACTTCTTCAACTCAAACTACATCTCATTCTAAGTATCCTTCCCTTTGAGAAAAAAAGGAAATTCAGGTGAAATGTAGGTCAAAATCATGCTCACTGATTGATCTATCATCTTCCCTATAGAGACAGGCATCCTTCTCCTTGGCAGAAGGGATCTTTTCAATCCAATTAATAATCTGCTAAAAAAACTTGGTCTTGAAAGCAAGTGTGATTCTCAAGCCTGATAATCTACTCCATCTTTAAAGATACTATGACCACAAAATACATCTGCAAATGCCAAAATAAATAATGCCATTGCGAAGAGCTTTGAATTAGCTATGCAATGGTTTGAAAATGTGCTTATGCATGACAAAGTTATGGCTATTCAAATTTCAGATACCAAAATTCAAATTGCCCTTCCTCAAAATTCAAATTTAGAATCACAAAAGTTTCACATTTTAAAAATTGGAAGGAAATCACTTGATTGCACCACTCATCACTCTTAAATCAACTGAGTGTGCCACTTGTTCTGCATTGACTGTGTGTTGAGTCTGTTGACTGATTGCCTGTTTCAGTAAATTGCTAGTTGGACTGCTATGATTTTCTTATTGTGCTGATTGGGTAAACTGGCTTAAATAGGATAAAAAATGGCCATGACATATGTCAACCACTCAATTTGAACTTTTAGGAGTATTTGGAAATATTCCAAATGTTTCACATTGTGTATACCACTGATTCAGATGATACCATGTTTTGCTGCCAAGCCCCTACCATGTCACCACCGAGACAAATAAAATTCAAGAAAGACAGGATTGGGTTGAAGCTGTGACTGAAATTGCTCCAGTGTTGCACATCCTTGGTTGCACCAGATGATTGCCACTGTTGCTTATTGATTTGGTCCTGCTCTTGGTTGTCAATGCAAACACCTTCTAGCCTTTATTTGACCAGACTTGGAAAATCTTTAGGGGCTATTTTGAAGCCAAAATGAACTAATTTTTTGAGAAAAGATTATGAATCTTTATTGATCATTTTCAAGGAATACAAATATGCAATCAAATGTGGAAAATGCTGGAGATAAATGGGATTTCTTTTAGAAACCTAAGTTTTCCTACACAAACAAAATCTTCTAACAAGAGAGTTCTGAGAGCTGAATTATCTCTAAATGAGATCCTTCTACCTTCATATCTGCATGCAAGTCAAACGTAGGATTAAAATTTATTTTGCCGATGAATTTTGTTTGATCTCTATTTTAGTTTTTTTTTAGAAAAATAACCTTTTATAGAGAAATAATTGTGACCAAACACCTTATCACTTATTGCCTAGGACCGGAACCTGGGAAGTTTTAGCCTCTTGCTATAGTAGCATTGTTATTGGGTACGCCCTTAATGCATCCTGCACCCATACCATGTACGTCTAGATATTACGTACCCGAGAGTCTGGGTATGCCCAAGGTGCATAACTGGTGTACCTGAGCATACCCAAAGGCACCGAGTGCCAAAAAGTAACAAAAAAAGACATTTTTTGACCTTTATTTTGCATCCAAAAACCCTAAAATGCCCCTAAAAGCATCATTTCGCCCAATATAAAAATCATTTTGCTCTCTTTACTCTCTCTTTTCTTATTTTCTCTAGATTTTCTCACATCTAACACCTTGTACAGCTTATCATTGTTGCCCCTCAAACCTATTAGGGTCTCCACTCCCTTACCCCCACTAGTTAGTGGGATCTCTTGTCATATGAGAAATTTGATTACAATGAGGGGGTCTGGGAATGGACACCAGAATCAAGAACTTGGACAACTAAAATTATCACTATTAAATGCCAATTGATAAAGATAAATATTAAATATTTTACCATCAATTGGCATTTAATATTTATCTTTATCACTACCACTTTGGTATTTGTCATTGATCAAAGATGAAGGATCATACTATCAAATGTATCTTGTTTTACAATTTTTTGTCTATATATATATATATATATATGGACGTACCGAAGGGCAAAGAAAAAATTGCCCGTACACACGTACTTGGTAACCATACTTCTTGTCCGTAATTTTGTATTCATAAAATTGGACAACCCCTTTGAAATTTTTATTCAAAAATGAAGATTTTACTCTAAGGTATGCTTTCCGAGGCAAAATTATTGCTCCTTTCTGAACTGGACTAATCCTCAGTTCATTTTTGATCCACGTTTCAAATTTCGTCGCGTTCTGAGTTCGTTTGCTTGTTCTTTTCTTCAAAGTCAGGTTTTGTTCTCTGGATTGCGAGTGGGAAATTTTTCTTCTTTTGCAAGTAAGGAACCATTTTGTTTTAAGTTGTAAGAGTTTGTTTAAGCAATTACAAGTGAAAGTTTATGAAACATGTGTAACTTGTAATTTGTCTTTTCTTTTCTATTTCCCTTTTTGCCTTTTAAGTTGTTTTGTAGGAACTTTTTAGTCATACTGCAAGTGAATTTAAAAATACAAGTTTATGAGAATTGTAAGTTCTCTTAAAAGTTCCTATATTCTTTGTTTTAAACTTGTTATCGGATTTTAAAAATCCGATTATAAGTCTTTATGTGCTCTTTATGTTTTATGTGCTTTTGGTTGCTAGAAACCCGATTTTGGAGGTTTGAAGGAAAAAAGAATTTTTATAAAAAACGTAGTAGGGTTTTTATAACCCGATTACATCCTTTTTTGCTTCAAGTTTTACTTATGCCCTTTGCTTGAAGTCGGATTCTAGAAACCTGACCATGTTTTTCCTCTACAAGGGCAGTGAACTTGTGGTGGCTTGCAATTTGAAATCCAATTCTCATGCGAGTGGCGCCTTGAATGCATACCAACGTGGGGGTTTTCTGCTTCTATTTTTGCTGTTTTAGCTCCGCTTTTCGTGGCGCTTTGCCCATGTTTTCCGCTGTATTGTGATGCATATTGCATTCAACATTCAATGATAAGTGTTTGATGTCTTCTGGGATTCTTCTACCTTGCCATTTTTTGTGCTTTGAGTTGAATGCAAAGCCTTTTTTCTTGCTACAAGAAATACCAATGTGGTGGCTCCTTCATCTATTTATAGAGCATTTCGGGTCATCTCAAGTTCATTTTTTTGTCTAGGGCATTTGATCAAGCAAGGTATGTAATTTTCAGTTTTATTTTGCTTCTTTTTGTTGTTTTTAGTTTTCTTGTTTGATCAAGTTTTGTAAATAATCTTGCTCTTGTTCTAATTTCGGGTTTCTAAAAGATCTTCCCAAATTGATTGGTTCTTTGAATGCAATTTGTAAATTTGTATGATTTTCCCCTCTTGCAAATTTTTCTTATTTACTTGTATTTGGGATTTTGAAACCCGATTACAGGTAATTGTGGTAACATCGACCTTCCCCTTTGGTAAAAGGAGTTAAACATTCTTTTTTACAAAATTACAATGTTGAGAGTTTAACTCTTTCATTTAATTTCGGGTTTTATAAATCTGATTGCAAGTAGAAGTTTTTCCCTATTTCCAAGTTGTCAAGCTGAAAATGTCCCTTTCCATACTTATACATGATCATGCAAGTTTGTCATCATTGGTTAAAATCATTCTTTCCATCATTTTCCTCATGTCAAAATTCCTATTCTCACCATTGCGTTCATTCGTGACAGCTTCATTCATTTTTCCCATCATGAGTCTACTCGCAATCGGAATTTTAAAACCTGATTGTAGTTATGTCTTAACAAGAGTTTTTCCCCATTTCCATACTTGCAATATACCTTTCAAGATCCGAAATTGGTTAGGAGCTATGCCTTTAAAGCTTCTTGTTTATTCATCACTCCTCCAAGAACTTTAGGGCTAGGGTTGAGTTTTTCCTATTTGAAGAAGATAAAACGGCTTCTTCTGCAGATCGTGATGTTGCTTTGACACTTTTGGATTTTTATCGCAGCGTTATAGATTCCGGTTTGATGACCGATTTGCCAGCATCATCTTCCCACAAGAAGATGAAGTACAAGTATGACAAATGCCAAAATGAGATTTCTCCTTCTCAAGTTTCTTCTTCATTGGAGGAGATTAAGGATACATAAATCGGACATGTGGATATGTCAGATTTCCTTAAAAGGGTTGAAAAACCTAAGGACCACAACATGCAATGCTTGTTGGACAGTCATATTCATTGTGCTTCTTCTTTTCCAGTGGCTGCCCTAGAGCCGGAATTTGTTCTTGTTTGTGCCGCTCATTTTGATCGGGAAACTAGAACTATCAGAGATGATGATGGAGAAGTTGTTATCCGCCTAGACGCTAAAACCATAGAGAAGATTTTCAAAATGCCTACAACTCCTGTTTATGTAGAAATCTCAAAAGAAAGTGCAACAGAGTACTATGTTCAAAGGGAGAAGGAGTGCAAGCGTCATATTAACAAATGGATTCATGAACCCCGGACTTGTCTTACCCGGTGGGCCAAGTTGTTCCCTTGTGACTTCAAAGGAGAGATTGGTGACACAATTACTCTTTTAAGCAGGATCATGGGTTTAGAGCATTCTAATATCTTTGAACCATGGATGTATCAATTCATTGTACTCATCAGGCAGTCTCAACACATCTTTTAGGGTGAGATTATTAGTGATGCTTTGTGTGAATAGCTTTCCAAAGTTTCTACCACTTTGTCCTTCTACACGAATTCATAATTGGTATATATAGCAGCATCACTCAGACATTTTCTTTGTCTTTCTACCAAGGGTGATCGCTCGCTTGTGCTTGTGTGGGAATATTATGATCAGTTGCCTTTGAGACCCAGTAGGCTCCATTACAGAAGAGTCAAAGATGCTTTCTATGGTCACTACATGTGTTTATTTGATAAAACATTGAAGAATAGAAAGGTGTCAGATACTGCATGGGAGACAGTAAATGAATACGGTTGCTTATTCCTTCAGCTCCCAACTTTTACCTATATGAGAGTTGGATGCTACAACAGGCAGCCCTATATGCTTCCGAGATACCCAACTGATAAGATCATCCTTATGGAGTTGGGAAGACAAATTATGGCAGTTCATGCACAACAATCAATTCGACACAAAGCTGGAATGGGGATATCATCAAGTAACCCATTACAGATTGGACGATATTCCCTCATGACGTCTACAAAAGCTAAAGCCATGGAGACTGAGATGCAGGAGATCAAGCTCAAAAGGTTTAA
The DNA here is from genome assembly GCF_030272615.1 of Cryptomeria japonica. NCBI lineage: Eukaryota > Viridiplantae > Streptophyta > Pinopsida > Cupressales > Cupressaceae > Cryptomeria > Cryptomeria japonica. The sequence continues at coordinate 131,974,463 of NC_081410.1, read as the reverse complement.
AGCAAGGAGAAATTTTGATTACCGGAGCATGAAAGAAAGGATTAAAAGATCTTTCACACATGTGCATCGCATAGAGGACATCTGGGTTGATCTTCACACAGAGGAGGAAATTCGTAGGATGGACTATTGCAGGCTCAGACTTGAGCAAATTGTTGACTTGAACCTAACAAACATTCCTAAATAAATGATTGATGATGGGAACATACTCGACTCCGAGTATGTTGAAAAAAGAGTTGATGAAGCACCACTTCCATCAATTCAATGGTCACAAAAAGAATGTACCTCTATTATGGATAGATTCCAGCCTGTTTTGACTAACACCAATGCTTGGCTCAAAAGTAATGGTGTTAAACTTACCAAGATCAAGATTGGCAAAGATGATGATTCTACAGGGCCTATTGGATGCAAGTCTGAAATCAAAATTGATAACAAGGAAGGTGCATCATCTTCTACTACACGAATTAAGTTAAGAGTCAGTAGAGCAATGGTGATTCCTCTTGAAGAAGTAACAGTGAAAGGAAAAAAAACCTCAGCTTCATATTCAAGTTGTTGACTCCGAAGATCCGGAAGAAGAAGAAGAAGAAGATGATACTCCCAATTCTACAACTTCGGAGTCACTTCACGAAGTTCCTTCTCAGATTGCTTTGGATGTGCCCATGTCTTCGTCTGATACTGATGTGGATTCTTTTTCCACCATTCACATTGCTTCTGTCCTATTGAGTGTGTCTACTCAGAATGTGATTCCAATTTCAGCGTCAGAGCCATCTCTTGATCATTCACATGAGGACTTGTCGAACATTTTTGATGAGAATCCTGCATATGCTTCTTTACCTAGCTTGTCGCTGTAAAAAATTGATACTTCTGTTACCAATTTTGACAAATTCATGATGCAATCATCACATCCTTTGGTTACTGAGCAGGCAATGATTGCTGTTCAGACATAAACTTCCCCTAGAGTAACAACTATTGTTCAAATGGAGCCTGTTTCTTCACCACCCCCAGCTATTTATGAGACAAATTCGATGGCTTTACCTCCATGGCTAAGCTCCTTCACCCCTAAGAGAAAGAAGCTGGAAATTTCTCCTGACATCTTTGATTTTCAGCAGCTTAAAAAGCCTAAACCAAAGGCTACAAAGAGAGCGAAAACGGTTTCAAGAGTGATAGTAGACAGCGACAAAATGAAAGTTGCAGAAATTCTTGAACCAATTGTTGACAAGCCGCGTGAAGAGATGCAAGCTTTTTATTACAGAATCACAAAGGTGGAACTTGGTAAGCAAACACATGCAGTTGTCATGCATGATGCTCAGCATTCAGTGACTTCATTGGTGCAGCAATATGATGAACTTTTGGCCAAGAAAGACAAGTTGAAAGAGGAAAATTTGTAGCTTATCTCAATGATCCAAAGGATCACTAAATCTTTCGAGGAAGGGACCAATCCTTCAACTTCTTTTGTCTCAGAAGAATCAGTCAGGGAAATTGAACAAGCTGCTTAGAAAGTGCGAGCAATTTATTCTTGGGTAGATCAGATTTTTGATCTATGTGCTCAGGTCTTGAAGGAAATGTTCCAGTTAATGGTCAAGCTGGAAATGACCAAGGTAAAATTGAACCAAACTTCTGAGGTTTTCAAACAGAATTTGGAAAAGGTTGAGAGTAACTTAAGGGTTTGGCATAGGCTGCCACAAGAAAAGCTGGATGTTCTACAAGAGAATAACATCATTCCTACCAGAACCATGTATTTAGAATTTGGAGAACTTTAAGAGAATAAATCTCTTGTTCTAAAAGAACTTATTCAAGAAATTGATGATGCCTTGAGATTGCGCATGGAAATGGTGCAAGATAATGTTTCTCGTTTTGAGAAAATCTCTTGTAAGATTGTAAGTTAGGATGAGGAATTGTTGTCTGAAGAATAAGTTCTTTCAGATTTGAGAAGAAAGATTCATTAGGAATTGGGAGTTGAACAGTTTTCAGTTGCATCAATTCAGGCTTTGGTGAAATACCAAACCTTTCTGCAAGAAGTTCAAGCTATTTTGGAGAAGCATAGACTTACAATTCTTAGGTGTTGTGATGTTGTTATCAAAACGGTTGTTGTTACTAAGAATACCCATGAGCCAAATCCTGATGAGTTGCAAGGAATCATCCAGAAATTTGAAGAATACATGGCCAAGCAAGCTGCTACATTAGTTTCTTTGATACTTAGTTTTGATTTCAGAATTGTTAAATTGTAATTTTCTTTTTGACAAGTTTACTTGTAAAAACAATTTTGTAATTGCAAGTTAACTCATCACTTGCATTTTTGTGATTACAAGTAAACCAATTACAAGTCAATTTAGAATAGGACTTGTAATTTAAATAAGTCTTAGTTAGTTGTTGAATAGGTCCGAGTTAGTTGGAATCCTCCCTCTTTTTCTCAAAGCTCCTCTCCTATAAATACTTGAGGGGGTCTATTGTAATTTTTATCTTTTAGAAAGCAAGCAAGTAAACTCTGCCAAAATTTACAGCAAGAAAGACTTTGCGCTCTTTGTGTGTAAGTTGAAGTTGAAAGGAATAAAAGAAAATCATTCAAGGATTTAGACTTTGTGCTAAATCTCTTGAGTTTTGTGTTCATTATTGCACTTCTTGCATGTGATTCTTGAGAGCTTAATCAAATTTGCTTTGCAGACTTTGTGCTGCAACTATTGGAGATTAATATAGATTAAAGTAAAATTCTTATCAAGGGAAGTTGTAAAACTTTGTGTCTACACTTGTTCTTGAAAGAAATTAGAGTAGAAATTGATTTGTGTTAAGTAAGAGTTGTGAGAATTTGAGTTTACACTCGTTCTTGTTTGTTCTGTGCTAAAAGTTGCAATATACTTCAGACTTTGTGCTTCTGTACCTTGCACTTGTTCTTGTAAGTTATTATCATAAAAGGGTAGATAGGATTTCAGATATTCAAAACTTTGCATTTGATATCATATTCCTGTCCCGGAGAAAGTGACAAAAGTCTTTGTGCTTTCAAGAAACTTCATTTTCTCTCTCTCATTTTGCTTTATAAGTTGATGCTGCTATTTATCTCCAGTTGCTATTACTTTTCTGTGAAGAGAAAAGAATTTAGTTTTTCTTGAAAGAAGAAGAACGACTGTTGTCTCACCCATATTAGATTAGTTTAGTTTGTAGATAGGGGGAGCCTTCCCTAAATTAGGAGACTTTATACTCACACATTGTGTCTGAAACCATAATTTTGCACGCTTCCCCAGGTGTACAAAATTTTCAACCAACAGTACCCATACTGGCAACTTAGCTTATAAGTAGGAATTTCTATGAGGAACGAGGTAATGCAATATTACACCCAAGATTGTTTTGTCTTCAAAATTGGGGTCGACTTCCTTGCTACATTGAGCTGGTTTGTTTATTGGTTGTAATTATATCAGATTTTTATTACTTCTTTCAATAAAAAGTTTTCTTTTAATTCTGTTTCCTTTCACATCTGAGCAATTTATATATTCAAAATTTTGTACATGGATTTCTTTTTCTGAAATTTACAATTTCAATTAATTTCAAAACATTTTTTTAGAACTTATCTAGGCTCAGAACATTGGTATCAGAGCAATGATTTTGTCAGCATGTTGCATGCCCCATTCACATTAAATTCAAATCTCTCAATTTGATTTTGAAGAAAAACTGATTGGGCATGGGGTTCTCTCAGAATTTGTATATTGAAGCTTACATCAAGTTGTTCACCTTCTTTGTCTCACAGTATTTTTATATTTTCAGGTAGAGGACCTTTCAAAGGAACCACAAGTAGAGCGAGAATTAATGCTTATGAAAATTAATGTTGATGCCACCCAACGTGCTGAGGTAATTTTCAATCACACACTTTCTCTTTTTCTTCCTTTTTTGAATGATGAAAAATTGCACAAATTTCAAGTACAAGAAACCAAAAATTGAAGTTAATGAACATGAATAAAATGCTTCAGTATTCTGAAATAATCATCTCTTTAAAGGTTGGGCTATCCTATTATTCACACATTGCCCGTACAATTAAAATATTTATATTTATATTTGAGCAAAAATGCACATGTGAATTTATATTTTAACAGCCGAAATGATATTTGTATCAATCCTATAATACATTAAATGTTAAAAAGAATACATTTATTGTCAAACAAAAAATTAGCACACAGAGTCACAACTACATTCACCAAAATATTTCTGTATACCAAGTTACTAACAATTAAAGGCCTCTGTAGGGTGATTTGAGGTGGTTTAATTTCATGTTTTTCCAAGGTACTTTGTTTAAAACTTTAATTACCAAGAGGTTTCTCCACTATGCAGCTTGTAGATGTGACATTTGATTTTTACATATCGTCTTTATACATGTTTTCATTAGTACCAGTATCATACCACCAACAATTAAAAAATATATGGAAGAGTTTGATAATCTGTCCCCAAGTAATTTTAAATGTGTATTCAATTGCATGAAAAGGAAAGCTGATCAACAATAAACAGAGTGACAATCTGAGGAAGAAGATTGATTCTTTTCATGTTTTCAATTGTACAAGCAACCTTCCTTGAAATAGATTGGTTGAAACTTCAAGTTAGCAGCAAAGTCTTATGGAGTCTCATTCTAGAGTTGTCAGAACATAGGTCCTGTTGCTTATGCATTAGTGGCAGAAAGTTCAAGCTATGCCCATATTTGGGCTTCAATCTGCTTATCCCTGAATATGGATCTAGTATTGAGATCTGAAACATCGGATAATAATTCTCAAATGCAATTGTTTCTACAAGCTGCTGACAGTGTAATACACTGAAAACAAGATAACTTGAAAGTAAGAAAAATATTCCTGCCATGTTTTTTATGTATGTTGTCTCAAGAAGAAATTGGGGGCAACTTGTTCAAAAAAAGGTTCTTAATACTAGACAATGAATTTATTAAAGGCAGATCACCGAGTACTTGCTTTATTCAATGGAAGAGCTAACCACAAAATGAGACATTTTCAGAAAATCAATGCTTCATGGATATGCATCAATCTCTCTGTATGCTTTGAGGACAAAGAATCTCAAATAGATGTGATTTGCATCTATTAAATGCATGTTTTTCAATATATTGAATAATATGTTTTTATCAATTTTCTTTCTTTTGCTAGTATTAAAATTTGCACCTTTTAATATGACACAAAATGAAGCAGATGTGCAATAGAAACACTCTTTGAATGAGAAGGGGAAATTCCTTGTAGATTGTTCTTTACAATCTAAATGGTGTCTTTTGTGGTTGTTCATGCTCAAGTTAGAAAAAGTAAAGATGTCTTTTTTGGTTTGACCAAGAGTAAATGGCTGACTTACACTTCAATTGGGGGAAAATGATTTTATATTTTTGGACAGAAAGAAAACCCTATGACGACTGCATGCTTATTCTGTTTAGCTTAAAAGCAAAGACTAAGTAGTGCAAGTATTACATAAGAATTGAATATGTTTAAACACAAAGACATGGTTGCTTTGATGGATTGAATCAAGGGATTAATAGAAAGTCACAATTTCCAACTTTGATTAAATTTGCAATACAAAGCTTGCAAATTCACTAAAAGCAATTCAATCTTTCTCAACACATTTAACAAATGATATAAAACATCTCAATAGCAATTCAGAAGCGATAGGCATTTAAGACATTAAATTTCCACAATCTATAATATAATCTGGGCATTATTTCTAGATTTGATTATGTAAGCTTTTTTTTTTTGCCTCATTGATGTTTTAGATCATGCTCCATCATCAAGATGAAATAGATAGGGAAGAGGATTGAAAAGATAGTGGCAAACCAAGAGAACTAAATAAATCAAGGGAATGAGGTGGCACAAGACCCAAGAAAAGAAAAAAGATAATATCAACCTACATTTCTATTGACACAAAAAACAAAAACAAAAGAAAAAAAGGAAAAGGAGAAAAACAATAAATTAGTTGAATATAATAGCATAGCAAGGAAAACAAAAAAGAGAATGAGAACAAACCTAGAAAAAAATAACAGTAACACTAAAACTCATTTTCACAATTTTATCACTTGAGGGCGAAATTAGGTATTTGGCACATTTTTTGTTTATAAAAATGTTTAAAAAAAATATTTTGTTATCTTTTTTCTTTGGGTGGCCCTTGGGTCCCCTTAGGTTCATTTAGGAGTGGCTTGGGTTTGCCTAGAGTCCCGCTCGAGCACCTCAGGTTTCTTGTAGGCACAAAAGGACTTGTAGGGAACTTGGGGTGCTCAAGTGGGGCCTTGGGCAAGCTTGGGCTGTTCCTGTTGTGGGACTGGCACTTGGACCTGTTTGGCATGGGATTGGGACCCTAGGGGGGCTTACTTGACAACATAGGGTTGAGGTAGTACCTTGTTACATGAATGTGTTGGTGGAGTTGATTGTTCCACACTTGATCAATGATCTTCCAAATGGAGGCAAATCTACTTGCATCCCTCCTTATAATAGTTTTGGATGGTCTCTTTGGCCTTATTCATAGCCTCATAAATGTATTCCATTGGGTTCCACCAAGCACAAAACCCTCACAAATGGCTTCAATTCTTATAAAGTAAAAACAATTTCAATTTACTAACTTAAAAGTTACAATGAAACTAAATACTTTTAAATTGAAGTTTAATGTTACCTTGAAAATCTCTGTAGGTTTCTTGGCAAAGACTTTATTAAAAATTATCTATGTGGTCCTCTCTCCATCAACTTTCTTTGAATATGTTGAGTCTAGCCATGCTTGAATAAAAAACATTTGCTTCAAGGATGTCAATGAATTAGAAATGCTTTGCAATATTAGAAAATCAGTTGCAAACCTTGTGACACCCAATCACACAAGCCTTATTACTCTTGGTATGCTTTTATTAAGTTGAGAACCCAAGGGCGATTATAAATATTTTTTGTTATATTCTTTGCATCTTCTACAATTGGGCCCAGCCAATCAATTTTGCCTATGTCCTCGAAAAGAATGTCAAGTTGATGGGTTGAACCTGGGGTCCAGAAATGTGTCAAATTCCTCTCTTGAAACAATCTTCTAGCCACTACATATGGCATTGTATTGTCAGTAACAACTTGCTTAACATTTTGTATACCCAACCTCTAATACAACCTATTCCAACATTAAGCCCAATGTTTTTGCATTCTTTATTTTTTTGAAATCATTGACTGACTTCAAGAAAATCAACTCACCATTTGAAGCCACTAAAAAATTGATGAGGGTGCAGTCCACCCATCTAAAAGAATTGTGCATCTAAACTTTTGGTATTGCTTCTTTTGATCTTTTACAATTGTTTTTGTATTTCCCACTTAATTGTCTTAGAGAAGGTGCCTCACCCCCTTTCCTTCAATGTTGTCACTAAATACTTCTAATACAGACTTTTGGCCACATCAAATTGAAGTTTTTAATACTAAAATGTTGTACGTGCCTTGTGTGTTTCTTTGTGTGCCTTCTTTGTTCCACCTTGTACCTTGTAGTGAAATTTTAGTTCCAGGTATGTTTCTAGGAACAAAGAACCCTTGCAACTTAGCTTTACTTGAGTTAGATGTAATGTCCCCTTTTGGGAGGACACTAAATTTTGCCCAATATACTTGTAGAATTATTGCAGGTTGTCTATTTTCAGTCTATTGTGCTAATATGGACAGATTTAGTTTGATGTTGTTTCCCTCTTTAAATGCACAGGTCTGTTGTTTATATCAATCTGATCTGCTGCCTATACTCAGATATATATGTGTGTGTGTGTGTGAAAAATCCTTTCTATTCCATCAAGTCGGATACTCTGGTTATTGATTTAATATTTCCTCTTCTTTTCCTTCAATGCCTGCTTTATTACTATTTGCAGATTTCTATTTGTGTTCTGATCTCTTTGATAAATGTTCATATCATTCTTCCAGATTCTCTTATAATTCTGACTTTGGTCTGCTTCTAAATCTGCTTCTAATGCTTCACATATTTTTTTCTATTCCATGGATCCCTACTTCTCAAATGAAAACTTCTCCACTTTATATCCTCCAATGTGAGGGAGAGTCACACCTCTTCATCATGTATGTCCTTTGGCAAGAGACACACCCTTCACCCTCAGCACCCTTTAAAAGAGTGTGACTCTTTATTATTTCTGTCCTTTGAAAGGGACACAACCTTTCACAATCAGTTCTTCACTTCTTATTTAAACCATATCTACACTTTTGATTCCCAAATTATCCCCCTCAAATGAGGTTATCTTCTCCCTTTTATATCTCATGTTTGAGGGAGTCACAACTTTTCATTTCATGTCTTTTGACCATTAACTTAATTAAATTTTAATTATATTTAACTATATTATTTTATATTTTAGTTTTAATTATATTTTTATTCTTTTGTATTTCAATATTATTATCATTATTTATTATTAAATTATATTTCAAAGTGGGGGCATTATATTAGATGAGGTGAATGTGCCATGTATGTAGGGATTGCTACTAGAGTCCATAGTGTCTATTGTATCTACCTGGTTTTTTGGTGGTAAATTAAGAACAATGGTTGCTTGTGCCCATCGCCTTGTCTGATTTCTTCTCATCCAATAACATAAGAAGTGCTATCATCTCTCATTTCTGCTCTTTTTGAGAACCTAGACATGCCTTGATGTCATGATTAGAAATGCCTACAAGATGGTATTCAAGGCAGTTGATGCCTCCACTAAGATTTTCATGCACCAGGTACAAATCACAATCCTTGCAACAATTCCCATTATGGAATATTTCCAAGCGGGGTCATGACATTGAGGGATTTAGTTCCAATCGGATGGCTTTCACTTGTTTAGTCCAAACCTAATGTGGAGTTGGATGCCATTGTATACTAACTTGCAACAATAATAAAAGGGAATATAATAGTGTTAAAAAAGTACAACTATGAACATGAATTTAAAAAAAATCATGTAAAATTTAAATGCATTTGAAAATTTGAATTGTAATATGGTAATATGATAATTGAATTAATGAAATTGACAAAAATAACAAGTTTTTACCCTAAAACACAAACTCTATATTTAGAGGGAAAAAGAAAATTGATTCACATAAACTTGTATAACTGTAAATCAGTAAAAAAAATTACATAAGTTGAATTTAATGCAATAAGTTTTGTAATTCTTACATGCTAGAAAATTAGAATATTTGTTTACTCAAAAAAGAAAAGAAAAAAAGAAACTAACCTACAAATCCAAATTCCAAAAGATCATTTTTCAAATCCCCTAAAGAATAATTGCAATTTGCTTGACAATGCTGCAATGTTGGTGTACGTGTCTAACTTTAGTGGATTGGGCTTATAAACGAAGACATTGGCACCAAAATATATTTTTCCTTGCCAGCTTTTACACTTCAAAAATCCTTATTCTTACCTCTTCATGGCACAGACCCTATATTATTATCTGCAAGTTTTTGAAACTTAACAGAAAACATGTCACAAGCAGATGAAGATGCTGCAGAAAATATCTCTTGAACAATCAACAGTGATGTTGATTTTAAAAAAAAAGAAAGAGGTGCATTCTATTGTCAAAAGTTAGAAAGTGAGGAAATGAAGGAATATAGGCTAAACTTGAAAGCTAAATGATAATCGTCACTGGCAAACAGAATGCTATTGACAAGCTAAAAAAGAAATGAATACAACTTCAATTTTTTTCTGAAGAACAAAGTATGAGATTCACATCGGACACACTAAATATACAATGGCAAGTCATGACTTTGGATTGCATAGTTAAAGAAATGAAGACAATCAATGACTATAGTGAAGATTTGCTAAAAAAAAAAAAGTAAACAAACAACTGCAAAATAGTTGGCTCAATAAATGATAAATATCAAAACAATATGCTGATTGGAATATTGTTGAAAATATTTGCAGAACATCAATGGAGTAAATAGTGAATTATTGAAGGGGAAGAAATAAATAAATAAATTGTTGCCCAATAGGCTTTTTCTAAGACCTGTCAATATTAGATTTAGGTTGATTTGGTGTTTCCTAAGTTAAATATTTTTATAATTTAGGTAAATTTTGTATAATTGCATGACTATCCAGATCATTCAATGACATGCAGGTAATCTGAATTACATTAAGAGTTAGTCCTAGCTCCTTAAACGATCATCTCTGCATGCCTATCTGCTTAGTTGAGCTAGTTGAGCTCACAAAGATTAACTAGGCAAATCTTGCTATTTTTGGGAGACAACATATTGGAATTTGAGTCTATCAATTACATCTCAGTTCCACCTCTATTCATGTTATAAAAAGAGGATGGATATTAAAGTCATTCATGGGGTTATAGAGATGTAGGTTATTTGTAGTTGTCAGTTCTGTATGATAGGTTTGCTCCTTTTTTTTGTGTCAAACCTGTTAGCATTATTCTATAGAATTTGTGAGTGTGGAAGCCCCAAGGCAAGTCTTGGTAAATCTGACAAGCATATAATTCCAACAGAAATTACCTTAATGTATGAGAATAACTAAAATAATTCAACAGTTCTTATAGGTTGGCATTTTTTAATGCACCTTAGATAATTATGTAGTAAATAAATTAGACTATCCTAGATATTCTAGAGATTCAGTTTGCATTTGTTAATAATTAGAAACTTGAGTGAGATGTTACAACATAGTCTCATCTAGTTTGATTAGGCTTAGACCATGCTTGATCGGTTAGGCATAGGTCTTCTGGACTTTAGTATTACAGAAGGCTAACTTGGAGCCTCTTTCAGTACCTCAAATAGAAAACTTTTCTCTTTAAGTGCACTCAGTTTGCATTATTCATCTGGTAGAAAGTTTGTTATTGGAGTATTTTAATTCTTTCAATTTCATTATAAAATTGTGTCCACTGGTCTCATAGAATTTTTTTGTTAGGTGATTCAGGTATCCTTTTTTGTGATCTTGTTAATTTTTGAAAGGGCTAAAATTTGAGGTGGTATCAAAGACACTGCTTTCAACCATGCAAATGCATTTTTGGGGGATGTTTGAACTTACCAATGAATTTAAAGATGGATGTTATAATTGAAAGGACCTGTTGATGTGTTTTTTATGACAACGCCTAACACAGAATAAAGTTGCCTAATGGTCACTTCACTCTCTCTTGATCAAAGTTAAACCGTATGCTAAGATTGCAATAAGATAAAACGACTAACTCTAAGGTTCTGGTTATGCAATGGATGTGACTCAGTTGGCTTGATTTGATATGTTGGTAATCGAAGGGGCCTTACGTTCGGATTGTTCTTTCACTTCTTTGTTGTGGCTTGGAACTTCATCATTGGACATGACAATTTTGTGATGCTTCTGCTTCGAACGAACTAAATTGGAACTAACTGAAAATAAAGGAGAAAGGGTTTAGAAAGATCTAAATCTACTCCTAAGGGCAGTGATATCAATAGATATTGCTTTAGTGGACAAATTCCAAATAAACCAAGCTTTGCTTCGCCAAGTTTAACTACAACTTTGCAAGAACCAATGCAATCTTCTGAGGATGTTGAAGGATTTTCACATTGAGAAAGTGCATTTGATCACCCAACACGACGCAATCCAAACGACTATTCACAATCGAACTTAGCATAAATTTGGGGGTTCAGGCTAACTTTACATTGCAACTTACAATCAGCAAGATGCAAAAAGTATGAACCATGGAAATTCATCAAACACCATTACATTCTCCATTGAAATCAAAACACTTTATCTAACAATTGAGAAAATAAAATTCTACTCGAAGTGAGGAAGGTGAAACCATGCAAGTTTTGAAAAAAATAACTTAAGTGGACACCATCAGAGAACAATGTTTCACTGTTATTATCTCAAAAACCTATCGCAACAATTTCGTACAAATCTCCCTCCCCTTTACAAATGAGGGGGTCACTCCTTTATATAGGGCCTCAAGCCATGATCACATGCGAAACCCTAATTAGGGTTTTCCCCAAATGATTCCCCACTCATGATGCAACAAGGTGGGAATCAACAATTAATACCCATTAAACCCATATACAATTAATTCAAACATGCCCAAAACGACATCCATTCGTGCATTAAATGCACCACTTTCATCAAATTCACCCAACATACAATGAATATTCCTCCATGCACAAATCAACCCATCCTGCCATAAATGCACCATCATTTCCACATGCGACGACTTCATGCAAAATGAATCTGTCATAATGCCTTAAATGTGACGACTACATGCAAAAGGAATTTGCCACAATGCCATAAATGCGATGGCCTGGCTACCACTTGGCGAGAAATCCTTGGAGAGAGAAAACTACAGGAGAGAGAAACTTTTGATTCATGAAGAATTTTCTTGAGATTTTGACTTTTCCTTGATCTAGGGAAGCTTTTCCATTGACTTTTCACAACTCCTATTTTTTAGGAATTTTTTCAAATTTGAGTTCTTGGGTCCAGGAGAGAGAAAATCCTCTCACGATTCCAAATCTCTCATCACATCCTCTCACGATTCCAAATCTATCATCACTTTGAAATTTGGATGATTTTTGATGCTCGGAAATGGATTTTTTCAAAATTTTTCCGAGGGGAATTTTCTTGTTCAGTTCATCCTTGATTCCTTCCTTAGAATTTTTTTTTTACCTTCAATTCATCCTGGGGTGGAATTCATGTTGTGGAGGAATTCTTCTTTGGAAAGAAATTTCTTCCTTACCCTTGTCCAACACTTCATCTCTAACTTGGGTGCTAAAAACACATGGTGAAGGAATTTTGCTTGAGGAAAAATCCTCCATACCCTTCATTTGGTGCCCATTCTTGACCTTGATTCTACTTTACCCCGAAGGAAGGAAATTCTTCATGCCTTCGCCAATTTTTCATGATTTCCAAGAACTATGTTCCGAAGGAAGGAATTTCCAACACTTAGTCAATTTTTTACTTTTTCCAAGAATTCTACCCTGAAGGAAGGAATTTCCATCACTTAGCCAAATTTTCACCTTTTCCAAGAATTTCTTCTGACAGAAGGAATTTCTAGCACTTGTCAATTTTTGGCTTTCTTGGAATTTTGTCTTGAAGGAAAGAATTTCCAATACTTAGCCAAATTCTCCCCTTCCTGGAATTTCTTCTTCTTGGGCGCAATTCTTCCTCGAGGAGGGGATTTTTTGAATTTTGAACCTTTCTTCCCAAACCTTGATTTTTATGTCTTGCTTCCAACCTTGGGCACATTTTGGATCAGAAGAAGAAATTCTGGAAATTTGTTCCTTGAGGAAGGAATTTTTTTGTGCTCTTTGAATTCATCATGTTCGTAGGGAGCTTTTCGACCAATTTTTCACATCTCCCATTTTTTAGGAACTTTTGGAAAATTTAGGACCCGAGTCCATCTAATAATGGAATTTTAAAAATTTGTACCAAGGGGAATCCTTGCTTTTTCATTCCATTCCTGGCCCTCAATTTCCCCTTTGCCTTGGAAAATTTTCTTCATTTTTGAGTTGCGCGTGGATTTCACTTGCTGATGGAATTCTTCATTTCATTCATTTTCCATGTCCATTTGATTTTGGAATCCTTCATCTAGCATGGGTGGAATTTTGACTCGAAGGAGGAATTTACGAAATTTGAAGTTTTCCAAGGCACCTCCCTTTTAGTGCCCTAACTCATCCTTGGGTGGAATTTTACACTGGGCAAGGAATTTGACTCTTTCACATTTTCCATGACATGGGCATTTTAGCGCCCTACTCCATCCTTGGGTGGAATTTTGCATGTGTCAAGGAATTCACAAATCTTTGACTTTCCATGAGCATGTGATTTTAGCGCCAAACTTCCTTCTAGAGTGCTATTTGCACGTGATCAAGGAATTCATCATTTTTCATGCTTTCCATGCTGACTTCATTTTAGCGCTAGCTTACCGGGTTCGCCTCCACACCCCCCTGGTTCGGGTCCGGTATGGTCCGGGTCCGATCCGGCCTTGGTTCGAATTTCCTAGGGGGTTTGACTTGGTTCGAACCTGGGTGGACCAAGATCGAACCAAGTCGAACCCGGGCGGACCTAGGTCAAACCCAGACGGCTGGGCGGCCCAAAACGGTTTTTTTAATGCAAAATTTAATTTTTTTTTGAAATCTGCCATGTAAAAAGTCAATTTTATACCCTGAAAGTGACATCTAAAGCATAATCTTGGCTCATTTCTCATCATTTGTGTTGCAAACAAAAGTTTTTTGATAGCAGGTTGAGAAAGGGTGAACAAAGTTTGGCTTCCAAGATCAAATAGGAGGAGTTGAATACTGATTTTTGAAGCTTCAACAAGTGTTGCAACATCATTTCCATACGTTTGCAAGCTCCCATTGGCTACAAGAGGTAGGTTTTTTAACATTTTTTTCCAACTATTTTTGTTTCACAAGTTGTCAAACATGAAACATTAATTGTTTTTCATTATTTTGTTTATGTTTTTGAATATGTTTATGTTATTTCTTGCCATAGGAACTAGAATGGCATCTACCTCTTCCTCCGTTGGCAATGAACAAACAATTACAAAACAAAGAAATGATCCGAATTCTCCTTTATGGAAGTATGTTGACATTTTAGACCCACTTCCAGGAGGTGGGGATTCCGTTGGAGATGCCAAGGATGTGGTATTGAACGTAATAGTTCATATTATCAGGTGGTAGGCCATTTGTGTGGAATAAAAGGAAGAGGCATCAAAAAATGCCTTGGAAAAGATGGTAAACCTATACCAGATGAGACAGTGATGAAATATTTTAGGGAGCATGAGGAGGCAGAAGAGAGAGAAGTTCGTAGATTGAATCAAATTGCAACAAAGAAAACAAGGGGAATGTAAGCCCCATCTAATCCCGATGTTGTAGTACAAGACCACCCCTTCTTTTCCACAAATGAACCTGAAAATGAACCACCCTTGACATGCAAAAGAGCAAAGGGGCCTTTAGAAACCGCATTTCAAAATGAGAGTAGAGACATTGCTGACCAAGATATAGAAAGGTGCATTTGTGCAAATGGGTTGGCTTTCAATGTTGTTCGCTCCCCATATTGGAAGCAAATGATAAAAAGTGTTAATGAAGCTCCAAGAGGGTATAAGGGCCTCAGGTTATGAGAAGGTACGTGGAACATTATTGGACAAAGAGGTGAAGAGGGTTGAAGATGCATTGAAACCCATAACGGATTCATGGGCTGAAACAGGTGTAACAATTGTTTCAGATGGTTGGAAAGATGCTAAAAATCGTCCTTTGATCAATGTCATAGCGGTGTCCCCTAAAAGGGCAATGTTTTTGAAAGCTGTGGATTGTGAGGGCCAAGTAAAAGATGGCCAATTTATTGCAAAAGATCTCATCTCCGCCATTGAGTCAGTGGGACCCCGCAATGTTGTCCAAGTCATAATGGACAATGCAAGAAATTGTAGAGCTGCTGGTTTGTTGGTTGAAGAACGCTATGATCACATCTTTTGGACACCTTGTGCGGTCCATTCACTCAATCTTATGCTACAAAGGATTGGGACTAAAATAAAATGGATCAGAGATGTGTATGTAGAGGCTGAGGACATCCAAATGTTCATCACAAACCACCACATGTCTCAAGGGATTTTTAGATCCTTTTTGAATTTGGAGCTATTGAACATAAGTGAAATAGTAATTTAATTTTACATTTTCTGATTTTTTTAATTTCAATGTTCATAATATCATTGTGTAAGCTATATTGTGTATTCTTCTTTAAAGTTTGGCTTTATTTTTTAATCATTTTGGCATTAATTTGTGTTATAGGTTGTTGAGACCCGTTTTGCATCAAACACAATCGTCTTAAGACGACTTGTGAAAGTTAGAGTGGCACTATGCAATATGGTGATCGACAACAATTGGACTGTATGGAAGCAGAGTAGCAGTGAGAGGGCAGAAAAAATTAGGGAGAGAATATTGAATGAGAAATGGTGGGATCTTGTTACATATCTCCTAAGTATCATTGAGCCCATTATGAGTATGATTCGCTCTACCAACATGGATAGGCCTCACATTGGTGAGATTTATGATGGCGTTGACTCAATGCTTGAAAAAATAAAGTTCACTATAAATGCAAAAGAGAATGATCCTGAGGAGAAATTCTTCAAAGAAGTGAAAGCAATTATTGTAGAAAGGTGGAATAAGATGACCACTCCTTTGCATCTTCTTGCCTATGCCTTGACGCCAAAGTACTATAGCAATCAGTTTCTTGATAAACCAGGAAGGATTCCACCATGGAGAGTTCTAGAAGTATCTGATGGGTACAAGGCAACATTTCTTAGACTATATCTTGATGATGATTTGCGAGATATTGTTACAAACGAGTTCATAGAATTCGCAAATGGGAATGGTCTAAGTGTTGAGGCACTTCGTCATAGATCCAAGAAGGATGCTCATAGCTGGTGGTACTTCCATGGTGCATGCTTCCAACACCTACAGCCCCTCGCTGTAAAAGTTTTATCACAAGTAAGTTTAATTAATTAAAATTTATCACAAGTTTATTTATAGTTTACTTTGTCTTCATAGGTTGCTAGTAATTTTTAATTTTAATTTTATTAATGTATAACTTTAATTGTTTACTTTGTCTTCATAGGTTGCTAGTTCATCTGCTTCAGAAAGAAATTGGAGCACATACTCTTTCATCCACTTTATAAAGCGCAATAGGTTGCTATCAAAAAGAGCGGAGAATTTAGTATATGTGCATTCCAACCTACGTCTTCTTTGACACAAACAACGTGACTACACACAAGGGGAAACAGAGATGTGTGATATAGAGCCAGAGCATACTGATTTGGATGCTCCTGCTTCTCAGCTTCTTGCATTGACACTTGATGACTTGGAGGGCGAGCAAACTTATAGTGCAAGTGCAAGTGGCGTTGGCTCATCTAATGTCAATGTCAAGGATGAGGAGGATGAGGAGGATGATGAATTGGCTGATCCATTTGATGATTAAACTTTATATTGTTGAAAGTTGAAACAATGATACTTGAATATTTTGTCATTTTGATATTAAACTTGATGTATATGATGCTATTATGGTATGATCATGATGCTATGATTACAAGTTTATGTTTGTTTTGTTGTTTATATGATGATATGTGACATGCTAATCTTAATTCGTGCTTATAGGCTGCACAAATATTAATATATATATATATAAAATTTACATGTTTTTGTGCTAATGAACCCAAACCCCTTTTCAAAATTTTGCCGTACCGGCATACCGGTTCTTCGAACCCAAACCCGAACCGGCAAGCTAGTTTTAGCGCCCTTTCACTCACCTAGGCACATTTTCCATCTGGAGAAGGAATTTCATGATTTTCACTCTTTCCATGATGTCTTGCTTTTGGCCCCCTACTTGGGATTTGGGCGTGGATTTCACTCTGCCAAGGAATTCCATGACTTTTCCGGATTTAGAAATGATCGTGTATATCTTGTCTTCAGTGTCAGCTTGCAAGGACCTGTCACAAATAAACTTTCGAAAAATAGATACTCTTTCAAAATGCAGTGTTAGAACAAAACAGGACGCAAGGACACTTTATAAAAATAGAAACCAAAAATAGTAAAGTTTGATTTCTGGTGAAATGAAGACATTTCGAGAGGTAGTGAAATCCCTAAAAAATAGGAACTTCCAAAAAACAAAAAGTTGCTCATAATTCACTCAAATTACATGTGTCAGTTCCTTAGAGGGTCTTGACTCCATTACAACATATAGTTTTCGAAAGTCCTAAAAGGAAACCCCTAAAATCTAGGACTAAAGGTAGAAACCCTAAAACTAACAATTCGAGCCCTAGACTTAACCAAAATCGCTCAAACGAGCTGCAGGCTTGATCAAACTGACCCCACTCACTTGCAAAACAAAGAGACTATCGAGACCGCCACCAAAGATCCCAAAAAACGAAAACCAAAAGACCAAAAGGGCCTAAAAAATAAGGGGTCCCATTTGCAATGGGGTGATGTGTGAAAACGTCACAACAAGACCCTTGCTTGACATGTTGCATACTCTGGAGCTCCAGATCTGATGGTTTCAGGCATTGTTGCCCTTTCCTAATATCTATAACTGATATGCCCATTTCCAAGATATGATTGGGATATTATGGACCTCTTATGAAGAAAAGAACTCTTTAAGATGCCCTGCTATGTCTTATATTAGCACTTCATGATTTGGAATTTTTTTATTTCCTATACAATTAACCCATTGAAACCAACATAACAGGTGTTAATGTAGGTTTGTACCTTTAGTTTATTCTTGTGTATGGGCATTAGATGTAGAGCTTGAGAAGAGATGTTGCACATGAGGGATGCACATTTGTGCATGAGATCATAGTTGAACTACTCGCGACTCGGCTCGACTCGCCAAGCCCCTGGGAAAAAAACTCGGCGAAAACTCGGGAAAAACTCGGCGAAAAACTCGGCAACTTAAAAACACGCTTAAACTTAGTAAAAAACGCATTTTTTTTGCAATTTTTAATGAGAAGATGCATCCAAAGAGTCAATAAATGATAACACAAAAGAAACAAGCTGATTCTAGATATATTTAAATGCAAAGTGTCTACAAAATCGCATCCTCATGAGGAATGCTGATGGCTGGAAGCCTGAAGCAAAATAGTAAATTACTAAATAGTTTTTGTAAAACCAAAAGTAAATACATCATCACAAATTACAATTACAACTTCCTCTTCCCAGCTCTAGCAAAAACATGGGGAGAGGTAGAACTAGAGGGTCTAGACTGTCTAGTCGTATAAGTCTGCTGCGGGACTGGGCGTGACTGTGCCTCCTCGCTCGGTATGGTTGATTGAGACTCATCCTCCATCCTGGATGAAGCTATGTCTCCACCTGCCTCTGGCACTGGCAATGAATCCTCATCCTCATCCTCATCCTCATCCTCCTCAATGTCATCCAGCCTGAAACCAAATCCACCCCCCTCCTCCATAGCCTGCCTCTCCAAATTAGTGATGTCAGTGTCGGAAAACAATGGAGGCTGCTCCTGTGATGTCCAATCACTGTAAGGATCTATATCATCCAAGTCAATTGGACCACCTTCTAGTTCCTCTACCTTCTTTACGCGCAATCGAAGATTATATTGCACGTAGACAAGGTCATTGAGCCGTTTCTGCGCTAACTTGCTCCTCTTCTTCGTGTGGATTGCTTCAAACAAGCTCCAATTGCGCTCACAATTGGATGAACTGCAAGGCTGACATAAGACTCTGAGGGCAAATTTTTTGAGATGTGGGGTGTTTCCACCCCAATTTTGCCACCAAGCATCTGCAAAATAAATAAAATGGAAAAGTTAGAAAGCAAAGAGAAAAGAGAAAACATAATTTATCAATCATTTTAGTCTTTAGATCCCAAAATCCAAATGGCAAATGTTATACCTGGGGTTTGAGTGGTTCTTCCTCTCCTAGCCAGCTCTGAAGAGAATAGCTTACCCCTTCCTCCCTCATAATTTTGGAGCTCACTCACAATGAGGTCTCTCTCCTCAACATCAGGTACCATCCTCTCAATGCATGTACTGAGGCCCTCCATGACTTCTCCATTCGAATCTGAGTAAGAACCCCCGAACCTAAAACGAGGGTTGAGGAAGTACCCTGCTGCATGAATGGGTTGGTGGAGCTGATTGTTCCACCTCCTATCAACAATTTCCCAAATGGGATCAAATTTGAGCCTATCCCCCTTGTAGTAATTTTTGATAGACTCTTTGGCCCTATCCATGGCCTCATAAAGATATCCCATTGGGGTTTTATCCCCATCCACCAAGCGAAGAACTCGAACCAAGGGCTCTGACACCTACAATTGAAAAATACAAATTACAAAAAGATCAAAATTTAAATAATGAAGTTACAAATTAGTAATGAGAGACTTGAATCAAGAATAACTAAAATTTAAAAATTAAAGTTTTGAAGTAACAACCTTCACAATCTCTGCAGCCCTTTGTGCAAATTGGTTGTCGAAGACTATGCATGCGACAGCCTCTCCTTCAGGCTTCTTTGAATAAGGTGAGTTAAGCCATTCTCCACTCACAAACATTTGTTTCAAAGAAGTCAATGCAGCAAGAATGCTTTGCAACGTCAAGAAAATCGTTGCAAACCTTGTGACACCAGCTCTCACCAAATCTTTCCCTTGCGTGTGTTGTCTCATCAAATTTAGGACCCAAGGGTGATTGTAGATATATTTGGTGATCCTCCTTGCATCTTCCACAACTGGAGTCACCCACTCAAGTTTTCCTATGTCCTCCAAAAGAAGGTCAAGGACATGTGCTGCACAAGGTGTCCAAAAAAGAGTGGGGTGCCTCTCTTGGAGGATTCTTCCTGCAAAAGAAGAATTTATTCTTAAGAAATATGCAACCAAGTAAAACAAAGCCCACAACAAATGAGAATATTGCTAATGCCTAAAGGTGATAATTCAAAAGGATTCTACCTGCTGACACATATGCTGTTGCATTATCTGTGATGATTTGCACCACATTCTCTACCCCCACCTCCATGATGACACGCTCCAACATTCCAGCCAATGTTTCTGCATTTTTCACCTTGTTGGAGGCATCGACAGATTTCAAGAACACTACATTTTCCTTGCAAGCGACCAAAAAATTGATGATGGTGCGGTTCTTGCCATCTGTCCACCCATCAGAAAGAATGGTGGAGCCATAATTTGCCCAATCAATTTTTTGATCCTCCATCACTTCTCTTGCCCTAGCAACTGCATTTGTGAGCAACCTGTAAGTGCAAAGTGAAATTAGGTATTAGTACACAATTTTGATTTAATAAACAAGAAATCTAAAAAATAATTAAAAATGAAATCAAGTGGACTATGTAGTAATTTACTAACCTCCCACTCAAATCCCTGCGAGAAGGGGCCTTGTACCCCTTTCTTGAAACTGTCATAGCAGTCACCAAATTCAACCAATAAGCATTCTCCGCCACATTGAATGCAATGTTGTTGAAGTACCAAAAATCAGCAATTGCAATGTCAGTTTTCTCATGTACCTCCTTATTCCATCCACTAGCCTCTAATGATGGTTGTCCTCCAGGTGTGTTTCTGGGCACAAAATAATCACCTATCGAACCTGATCGTTGTGATGGAAGTGGAACAGGGCCCCGGCCAGGTACTCTACTAGAGGAAGCAGAAGCAATGGGCGAGCTGATGGTCGGTTTGCGGATACGTGGGCCACGCCGAGAGCCCACTATGCCCTCAAGTGCTTCTTCTTCCTCTTCAAGGTCAATAGAAACACCTTGAGATTCAGCTATGGCTGATCTCATGGCTAGTTTTGCCCTCTCCCTTTGCAGTTTCTTCTCTTCCCCAGCTGCAAGTAAGGCATTCATTTGTCTTTTTATTTCTTCATTGGTCCCAAGGCATGCTCTAGCATCATGCCTATCTATTCCTGCAAGGTGGTATTTGAGGCGGTTGATGCCTCCATGAAGTATTCTCTCACACTTTATGCATATAATTGACCCAGGATCGGGTCCCTCATAGGCATACCTCCATGCCCCATCTCTAGCACCTCTAGGACGGGTGCCTATAAATCCAGATGGGCATGGATCTAGTGGCCATTGCTCCCTTGCCATGATTAATGCTTACTTAACCTACACATACAAAGTGCAAAAAAAAATTAACATTTTAGTTAAACAATTTAGCACTAAGCAAACTATCTACATTAGTTTAAATAAATTTAGACATCATTCGAAGTTTTTTTAAAAAAAAAGTAGGGTTTGAATTTTTTTTTGAAAACTAGATTCTTCAAAAAAATTGTGAAAATTCAACAAGAATTGTGTTAAATCTTGTGTAAATAACTTAGAAATGATTTAGACTACCTAGGAATCATTTGTAATCAATCTAAATGCAACAAAAAATAAACAAATTGTTTTAAAAAAGCATAGAAAAAAAAATTAAAAAACTTACTTGGAATCTGATTTTCCCTTCAAATCCCCTTCAAATCCCCTTCAAATCCACTTGGAATCACTCAATAACCACCCCAAATCACCTTCCAAGCCTTCCAAATGAGTTTCCCCCTTCTCAGCCCAAAACATAATTGGAAAACAAAAAACAAATGAGTTTTTAAGCCGTTTTCGGCTGTATAGAAAACACGGGCGAGTTTTTGGAGAAAACACGGGCGAGTTTTTGGCAAAAACTCGCCAAAAACTCGGCGAGTTTCCTGGCGAGTAGAAGTCATTACTACTCGCCAGGGCCAAAAACTCGGCGAGTTTTTGTGACTCGCCGAGTATTCGGCGAGTTTGTCATCTATGCATGAGATATTAATGAAATATACAAGCATCGGAGAAATGTTAAGATTGCATAGCAATTTTAGAAGACAAAATAGCGTTAGAGAGATGATTTTTTGAAGGTGGTTGTGGGTAGCTGGAACCAAATGTAAGTGCATGTAGCTGTAGTTAAGCATGATTATAGAGGAGATATTTTTTGTAATTTCCTGGCAAAACATGTATCTCCATCCTTGAATGATGTTTATTGCACACAACTGTTTATTATTCTGTTAGCTTTGTCAACAACTGGTCTTCAGCTTGTATAGATCATTCTTTTGTGTTTTAGATTTCTGTGGCATTTTAAAGCCAGTTTCTATGAGTTTCTGCTATTTGGTTCGTCTCTATAAATATTGGATAAGTGATAGATTCTTTGATTCTATTGTTGATTCAAGGTTCTCATATACCAGCTTCAGTTATTGATTTCGCATTTACCCATTTACTATTCTTGGGCACTATTTTTTAAAGAGAATGCCTCATCAAAATATAAAATAGCTAGATTTATCCCTCGAAATAATTTAGTTTCATTTAATTATTGAACAGACAAGGCTTACACTTGGGAAAGATATTCAGAAACAAAATTTTTGATGTGTGAATCGAAAGGTCGAGAATTTGGAAATGTTTGAGACACCCCATCCCCTTTCATTACGGGGAATCAAACGACCAATTCACCTAGTTCACTTAAATAATGTGTAAAATATCTTTCTAGATTGATCTGAATTTCATGGTTTAGTTTCTTAGCACATTTTTGGTGTTCAAGGTTGTTATAATGTTTTTTTATCCAATGTATTTATTTTCCAAATCAATTTTCCGAGATGATGGAATTATCTGGAGTTGTGAGTAAAAATGTGCATCAAACTAACATTTACTGATGTCTTATCCAGGTTCTAGGACTCGTGGATATCTTCAGAGGCCGAGTGGTTGATGTATCTGAGAATTCATTAACAATTGAGGTTTTGTATGTTTTAACCATCACATGCTTTCTATTTTTTTTGTGTTAAAGAATATTGCATTGAACCCATGATCTTCAACTTTTGCATGGGATTGGACGTTCCAGGTAACTGGTGATCCTGGAAAAATAGTTGCAGTCCAAAGGATTTTCAGCAAATTTGGGATTACAGAAGTTGCAAGAACCGGCAAGGTTGGCCAGCTGCCATATAATATACCTTTTATTATAAATAGACACAGTTGATGTGTGGGGAAGCTGGCTAATGCTGCTTTTCATTTCTACAGATTGCTCTAAAGCGAGAGAAAATGGGTGCAAAAAATCCTTATTGCAGACTATCAGATATATCTTCTATGGAAGCAGAAAGTGAAAATCTAGAACAGCGTATTGTTAGAGAGGGCCTTAAAATTCCAAAAGTGAATGTTGATTTATCATCTGGAGTATGTACTGAATTAATCCTTTCCTCTTAATAGATTTTTAGCTCCTTCGGTAACATCTTTCAACTTGCTGTCATCTGAAGACGAGTAAAATCTTTTCAATTGACTGTATTTCAGGGTGATGTTTATCCAGTGGAGCCTTATGATGATGATATTTGGCAGAATCAAGTTCTTGATGCACATTGGGGTGTGTTAGAGGATGAAGATGTAAGTTGAGCCATACAATTCTCAAAACAAACTCAAATCCTTTGGGCTCTGAAGCGGTAGAATACAATCAATTCAAAAAAATTACTGCTATTTTAGTGTATTGTTAATGTATTTGTTGTGTTGTGATAAAAGTTTTAATTACAAACTGAAATCATTGATTTTTCCCCAGTGTTGGTATGTACTAGGGTGTTGAACCTTGCTCTTCGATTATCTCATGCTTCCAAATTCTCTTATTATGAAAAGACACACTGTTCTTAGGTCTCTGTATTTTATGTTGTTGCCCAAAATTATAGCTACAGAAATACGACACTTTCACTGTACTCATTTTATTATTAAGGTAAAGACCGTCTTTAAATTTCATGGCATCACAGTCACTGACATGGCTCGCTGTAAACAAAATTCTATGTAAGTGAAAGAAGATTGCAAGAGCCAAGAACATTATGTATTCACAAAGAGGAATTCTATATTTATGATAAAATAGGGGTCTCATTGTTTGGAAGTTCGTCATATGAGTATATATAGCATTGTACAAAAATTGCATGATACTTGTTCTGGTATTTCAGAAACTGCCAGGAACAGACCTGCAATAGCTAATAGACAATATCTATTGCAGAATGTAAATGTTACCATCTCATTTAGTTTATGATATAACTTGCAGCTTGTGAGTAATCAGTAATGCAAATGCTTATATTCGAGGGGAAGAACAAAATGAAAGTTTCAGTCTGAGTTACAATCTGATACATGTAGTCCACTTTGGTCTGTATCTAGAAAACTAAACAGCATATTTTTTGCTTGAACTAGGCTTGAATTAATATGATTATTGCTATCTGTAAATAGGATTTTAGAGGGTTCTTCATAAATCCTGTTTGAATACTACTGTGGGAAACTGTGAGAATATTGTGACCATAGTAGCTGGAATCTTTTGGAAATTGCTGAAACACGTGAGTCCTTGTTGCATTTATTGTGTGAAGTCAAAATGGTTTGATAGCTAGTGATGCAAGAGCATTCAGAGTGTAAGAGAAATATTGTATCAACCAAAATTATTTTCTTTCATGTGTCTCATTTTGTAGGTTTCCAAGTAATGTTCTAGTTATCATACTCTTACCACAGAAGCTATTCTTATTGTAGAGGCATATTTCTTTTTCTAGTCGCTGTAATAGCACATCAAAGTTCTAGACAAGAGATCTTATATTCATCACCACAAATTGATTCCAGAGCTTCTATTTGATATTAGAGCCCAAAATGGTTTGATTATGCATTAATGTGATGTGATATCTCAAATTAGCTGTTGATGAATGAATAATATGACTTGCCAAATTTCTTATCAAGGAAGATCCAATTGGGCTATGTGATAAACCCACAAGTTTGGTCTAATGTCCCCTTTTTAAGCATCAGCTATTTCTATAAGTTAGCCCGTGACTTTGGTCCCCGTAGGCTAACATGTTGATTAGGGGACTCTTCTAAGGGTGTTCTATGGCTCTTCATCTGACCTTTTGGTACTTATATCAATGTTCTTCAGCTCAGTGTCCCAGTTTATTTGTGGTATGCCTTCCTTAAATCATTCAGGGCTTTTTGATATACACTTACTATTTTTAGAAGTCACTTGGACGTTTGGATCATACTTACTATTTATAGTAAGTCATATTAATGGGTATCTGGGCTATTTTTGGATAGCCCATTATTGCAGAAGTTGATAGTATTATGGCAACTTGAGTTTTTATGGATATTATATTGAATAACGTTTAAATAATGAAGTTAAATTAAATATTTAATTTTACATTATTTAATATAATAAAGTGACTTTATAAAGTTATTTTATAAAGTAATCTAATAAAGTGACTTTATAAAAGTTATTTTATATAGTAATGTATTAAAGTGACTTTGTAAAAGTTATTTTATAAAGTGACTTTTAATGGTGCTTTGGGAGACATTGATATTATAAAATATTAAAAGTCCTGTTTAATTTAAAAGGTGCAAACCCTAATTAGGGCATTAGGATGAAAGCATTATAAAATGGTACTTGGGAGCTCATTTGGCATATACTTGGTTAATTTATTTTCTCTCAAGAAGTTGGGAGCTCTAGCTTCATTTGTAGGAAATTTGAGGACAAAAATCCTTGGAGTTTCTTGGTGGTTTTGAAGGAAAACCCAAATCCATCTTTGGTGTGGATTCATCCAGGATTCACCATTGTGCTTCATTATCAGACTGTTGGAGGTTTCATATTGAAATCTCTCTAGAGGATTTGATAGGCAAATTTGTGAAGTCTACAGGCAAGACAAAACCCTCCTTTTTGCTCATATCTCCTAGGGCATCGCCTATACCGTTCTAGGTATCTTTGCATATGAATTTCCATAGCTGGGTGATGGAGATTGATATATAATATGCAGGTTTAAAGGGCTTCTTGAATTTATTTAAGAGTGTTGCCTGGCAAGGTAATATCAGGACACACTGTTATGAAATAGGGTTTGTGCTAGTTGAGTTAATGTTCATTGAAAGCATTGAGCATTTTCTGATATTGGACATTTGAGATTAGAGCATTATCTTCAGCTTTTGGTTGATTTATAGTGGGAGAAATCGTGGATGTAATATTTCTCACTGTTGCTGATCAGTGTGTCAAGAAGCTACAGGAGTATTCAGTTTACATTTTCAGATCATCTTGAGCCTTTCTAGTACCCAGTTTACATGGTGCATAACTTTATGGGGTCATTTTCAGTTTGAAGGAAGAATGTTATGCATTTGTTGGTGTTTGGTTGTGACTGAAACTAAATTGCAGACCTGTTGAAGATATTCAATGAACTTTGGAGGTGATTTCGGTATGTTCTCAGACCTGTAGCAGCAAGGATCTTAATTTCTGTATGTATTCTTGTTTGGTTTAAAAGTCAAGATCATCTATTGGAAATTCGGCAGTAAGAAATAATATTTCAAAGAGATTATATTCAGATTTCAATAGCAAAAAATAATCATACTGCAGTTGTCATTTTAAACTTGATTGCATGTGAATGCTCATTATATTCTGGCATTACATAACCCTGGTATACAAACCTGCAATAAGAAAGATCAATTTTTGCATACAAACATTGAAAACATGAATCAGACGAGTCAAGCAAACTGTTTGACGAAATTACTAAAAGGCAAAAAATTTTATGGCTACATTTGGGGTGGGATACTTCACTTGGCACCAACATTTGAATACATATCCAAGCTAATTAGTCCTATGGAGGTTTGTAAGTAGAATACCATCAAGTTTCATTGCTTACATCTTATGTAACAACCCACTCTACCTTTTATTTTTTTATTTTTGCAAGATAAAAGATGCAGTGCATTGTCTTCAACACTATCTAATCATTCAGATTCCGGAGTGGGCAAGGTGAGAGCATACAGTGCCTCCAACCACAGCTAATCTAATTGAATGTAGTTACAAATGATATGGTGGAAAGCTGACCAGAATACGCAGGCAGCAAAGCCATTCTAATCAACACCTCTTAGGCAGACTACATAAAATGACATGCAGGTGACAATTCAGCCTATCAACACCTTGTCGGCAGACTGTGTGTGTGCAATGCAAGCCATTAGCATAATTTATAAGCTTGACATTGACCAAAATGATTGATAATGCTAGCTTGTTCATTGCCAAATAGGTTGAATGATTATGCTATAAAGGTTTGCGGTAAACTGTCCAACTTGCAATATAAAAAGTGCACACAAAGATAGTTTCTGGTGATAGTACCATTTGAGGGGTTTCCATATTAAATTTAAATGCATTAGAAATTGATAATGGGTGAAGTAAACTGCTGCAGCAATTAATTTATATTCTAATCAGACTTATAACACTACTGCACGCACATAAATTTGCCTCAAGGACTTAGTTTAAACATAGAATATCATTCCCACAACATAAAATCTTTATCCCAACTGAAGTATACCTCTAATAGTTGATGCAAGAGGCTGATGCAGGTCTAATAACATTTAATAACTGTTGTCACACTGTCAAAACAAGTCTGATACACTTTTATAACATGCTGCAAACTCCTCTAAATGCTGATGCAACACCCTAAAATGCTGTCACAACCCTAAACTGAAATACCACTAAAAGGAGTATACCAAGAGTCGATATTGGATGTAGAAAAACATCCAGCAACAATACCAACTGAAAAACCAGAAATGGAACAACTCAGAGGAGCAATCCTGACTCATGTGCAACACACAAATCAGCTTATCACACCATGGAAACCCCAAAGTCCAGTGCAAAGGTGATAGGAATGAAATTGGTGATGCTAGGCAACTCCAAACACCCAAAATAACAGAATAAAAATCCAAAGCTTCTTTTGAATATTCACACGCCCCTCCTTTGAACATGTATGGCTTGCCTGTAGATAGTACAACCTCTTCAAAATCTTCTTTGAATCTGTATGGCCAGCAAAAATAGCATGAAGGACTAAGGAAATATTAGATAAAACCCTTAAAATTAATCAAGTTTGCATTTTAGAGATGTTTAAGATTTTATAAGGAGGTATGTTCAGCAAGGGAAGGCATTGTTATCGCCTCAAACACCTCACAAAAACTTCAAAACTCTACTGAAAATTTAAACAACATCAAAATCTTCATCATGTTAAAAAATAAAAATAAGAAATGTCTATCTTTAACAACAATCTGAAAAATCTTTACTTGTAGGCACAATTGTCATAATCACCAATTACAGCTAGGAGGGTTTTCATCCCTGAAACTAGATTTTTTAGGGGGTTTTTGTCCTCAAGAAATAGGAAAATTGAAATCTCCTTAGAGCAAATAGCAGATATGATAAACGGTAACCCTTTTCTCTTTATAGCTCCTTTTTTAATAATTTTTCTTGGTGAATAAAATATTAAAGTTGTTTGGCTTCATATGTTAATGTTTGTGTACGCTGCAAGAGATTTTATTTTTCCTGCGATGGTTGTATAACCATTTTGTTGGTATCGTGCCTTACTTTTATCAGTTCGTCTTTGTTCGAAGATATTGATCTCTGCATTTATGAGTTCCTTCTTAGCTGGAACTGTTTCCGGTTTCTTGTTACTTGTCACCGACCATTGCATATTGCCTTTGGCTTCATGGGAATTTCGCACTTGGTGGAAGCGTCTTATCGTATTACATCCGATAAGAAGTGCAATGGTGTCAACGTATTTGCTGCTTGTTGGTGGCTGTTTATGAAACGTAATTCAATGTAACTGCTGCTTTGGATATTGGGCGTGTGAAGTGTTGGCTCTTCGTCTACCTTCACTATATTCATATTCGAGCTTGCTTTGTCATCACACGGTTGTTGCGGATTTGTATTTTGGGGGATGCGTGAAGTTTAAGGGATCGACATATATAAAAAGCCTATGTTCAAGTCGTATTGTAGTAGCTATCAGCTTTCTGAGACATTATCAACTTATTTTGTTAATTGTCAAGTGATTAAGCTTGTGAAGCTTTGTATCAGATTTGTGCCTTTAATAAAGGTTGATATTTGGTGTGGCTGGGTTTTTCATGCTCAGGTGGAGGGTTTTCCCAGGATAAAATTCTGTGTATCTTGTTCTTGTGAGATTTTTCTAAGTTTCAGATTTCTGTGTCTTACCTTTTTGGTTCTAAATTTAACATGGTATCAGAGCAAGTTTGAGGCTGTCTCCCTCACAGGAGGCCTCAGGATTCTGGGAGGGTTGCTTGTTTATTGTTTGGTGTTATTCGATCTATGTTTTCTGAAGACAACGCCATTCTTGAAGCTGCGACTTCATTTCTTCCTATTTTGGATTTCTTGAGCGGCCTTGCAAAACACAACGAGATCTCTGTAATGCAACTGATTTGAGGGTATCACATTGTGTGAGGTCCACTTTATTGTTTTGGAAGGACAAGATCACGGCTTCTCTGTGTCATTGCTCTTATTTGGCATCTGCATCCTATTAGCTTGTGTTTGCTGTGATCATTTATCACATTGTTGTCATTGCTATAATCTGCAATCTTTGTCTTGTTCAAAGGAGAGAACACTCAGTATGTGGTGTATTTGAGTAGACCTTAATGCATACCAAAAGATTCCTGATATAAAGAACAATGTTGGAGGAGTCTTATGGGAAGATAAGACTCAACTACATGACTAACTCAATGGGAACCGGCAATAAAGAGGTGGAGGCTACACATGTTCTAGGATCGTGGTCTTTTCAGCTTCAGAGGGAGCCTGACATCCAGCTTCAGAAGGAGCCTGTCATTTCATTAGAGGCAACCTTGGACGAGGAGGTCAGAAGGTTGATATCAGGTTTAGAGGGAGCCACATCATCATGAAGATTTTGTTAATGCATTTTTCTCTATGATGGAGAAATTTGAGGTCAAAGCCCCTGTAATGTATTTTTCTCTGTGATGGAGAAATTTGAGGTGAAAGCCCTTGTAATGCATTTTTCTCTGTGATGGAAAAATTTGAGGTGAAAGCCTTTGTAATGCATTTTTCTCTGTGATGGAGAAATTTGAGGTGCAAGCCCTTGTTAATGCATTCTTCTCTGCTAGAGAAGTTTGAGTTGAAAGCCCTTGTTCCACCCTCTAGGAGTAGCCATGGTGGATGTCATGTTGAGAGACTCCATGACAACATCACGTTGAGTGACTCCATGATGAGAGCTTGTGTTTATTTCAGTCATGGGAGTAGCAATGGTGAACATCATTTTGAGTGAATCCATGATGCTATCATGTTGAGAGAATCCGTAATAAAATGTTGCTTTTTACACATATGGGTGTAGCCATCGTGTTTGTCATGTTGAGAGACTCCATGACTTGAAAATCAGAAAATAATATCTCCTTTGCTATGAGGGAGTGTTAATGTTTGCATATGCTGTAGGAGATTTTATTTTTCTTGCGATAGTTGTATAACCATTTTGTTGATATCGTGCCTTACTTTTATCAGTTTGTCTCTGTTTGAAGATATTGATCTCTGCATTTATGAGTTCCTTCTTAGCTGGAAGTGTTTCCAGTTTCTTGTTACCTGTCACCGACCATCGCATATTGCCTTTGGCTTCATGGGAATTTTGCACTTGGTGGAAGCGTCTTATCGTATTACATCTGATAAGAAGTGCAATGGTGTCAACGTATTTGTTGCTTGGTCGGTGGCGGTTTATGAAACGTAATTCAATGTAATTGCCGCTTTGGATATTGGGCGCGTGAAGTGTTGGCTCTTCGTCTACTTTCACTATATTCATATTTGAGCTTGCTTTGTCATCACACGGTTGTTGCGGATTGTATTTTGGGGGATGCGTGAAGTTTAAGGGATCGACATATATAAAAAGCCTATGTTCAAGCTGTATTGTAGTAGCTATCAGTTGTCTGAGACATTATCGACTTATTTCGTTAATTGTCAAGTGATTAAGCTTGTGAAGCTTTGTATCAGATTTGTGCCTTTAATAAAGGTTGATTTTTGGTATGGCTGGGTTTTTCACCCTCCACTTGATTTTTGGTATGGTTGGGTTTTTCACCCTCAGGTGGAGGGTTTTCCCAGGATAAAATTTTGTGTATCTTGTTCTTGTGAGATCTTTCTAAGTTTCAGATTTTTGTGTCTTACCTTTCTGGTTCTAACTTCAACATCATATTCACATTAATATTTAAGAACCCTTTTTTCCTCTCAAGTCACTTTTTAAATAATTAAAATAAGTTGTCAATATAAAAACATAAAAAAAGAACTTTTGACAACTTAATTATTTAATTTACTGTTCCCTTTTTTGGTGCCAATTAGCCTATGGGAAAATATGGAAAACAAGCTAATGGTGAAAAATTAGGGTTTCCACCATAAGATGTATGAAAACCACTAATTTTATGTCTTGGGGACCATTACATTAGGGAAAGATAGGAATTAGATAGATCTAACCCTAAGAGGTTTGAATGCTGATCTAATTCGAGGGGTGTTGAATGCCTCTTCTTTCCCTTGAGTTGAATTGATTTATTGAAGATGCTGAAATTAGGGTAAATGGGCTGAAATTGAAGTAAATATGCACAAACAATGAGCTACAGTCGTCGGATCAAGCCACAAACTTGGATCTGAGGATTGTAAGAGGATTCAGATCTATTACCAGAAGGAGCTCTTGATTTATCGGGACCTGTGTGATGGTCGCTCTGGTCCTCCGCACTTTTCGCACTCTGATGGGGGATCGATTCGTCTTTGTAAATAAAGATTATCCTGAAGTTCGCAGCTCCGTACCTGCTTCCTACACACAAAAAGAAGGGGGAAAAGGTTGGGAATAGGGGTTTGCCTAAGTCAAACCCTGGTTTAGGATTTAATCTTGAATCAAATGTTGCATATACTGAAATAAATAATGGAAGGATATACCGCAGATCTGCAATGACTAATAATGATGCTTTGCTTCTTGAATGTAATCACATATGTTGTATGAAATGTTATGAACATGGCAAAACCCTAATCACACACATGCTTGCATATGAATGTTGTAATTTGCTCCACAATGATTGAATGAAGAATATGCAGCCTTGAAGACCTCTGGAAATGCTTGATGATGAATGCTTCAATGCTTGAATTCTTGATTGCTTGAATGAAATTACTAGTTATGAAATTAGGTTGATCAAATGCACTTATATATAAGGATCTAGGTCAATTTACCAATTAGGCTGATCTCCAATGGTCAGATTGAGCCACCGAATTCATTTCCCGCCGAAGAGATGGGTTTCACCCTCTCCTTGAAAATTGGGCCCCAAAGAGGGGGACTAGAGTGCTGGTGGTGCCTTGGTCCTCCTCAATCAAGGGCCAAAATTAAGGCCCAGGGAGGACACACCTCTAGAGAGTCATTTGGTAGGTATTTAAGGCATAAAAGTTGGAGTTAAGGCACTGAATGGACCTAGATAGGAGATGAGGGGGAGATGCGCTAAAGTAGGGGCACAAACATGAGGTGTAAATTGGCTCGGTGACAATTTACGATGCTACAAGTTGAATATTTGCTTACGTGTGAGAAGGGGACATTACAGCTCTCCCTCTCTAAAATTGCTTGTTCCCAAGCAATTGCAAAGTAAGATGCTCCAAAATTTGCTCCCTTCCCATATAGCATCTTCAATTGGAAGATTTTTCCATTACACTTGATATTCTTTGATGCCCCTATTCCTCAACTTCCTTTCTTTGTATTCAATCACCACCTTAGGAATTAAGATGAGCTTCCCTTCATCCAAGAGAGTTTAACTCAACAAAAGCAATTGGATTGTGACCCAGTGGCTTCTTAAGGCGTGAAACATAAAATACATTATGCACCTTGCTACCTTCTGGCAGCCTCAACTTGTAAGCTACTTCTCTAACCTTCTGTATGATCTTGAATGGACCAAAAAATTGTTGCTTAAGTTTCTCAACAACACTATTGTGAAGTTTTCACACATTGCCCCATTGCAAATGGGGACCCCTCTTTTTACTTGTTAGCATAGGTGTTTTTGCTTAGTTTTCTCAACTTGGCAACGTTTTTGGGTTTCTTAGTCTCCTAGCTCTTAAAGAAGGTGATGTCTTGTCAAATTGGATGAGAGAATGTTGTTCAATTCATGTAGTAAGTATAGATTTCATTCTTGGTAGGGATATGTTCAGGTTTGGAATAGGTGAGTCAAGTCAGGAATTCCTAGGTTGAGATGTGGAATGAGGAAATTTTTTGAGGATTTAATCTCAAGGGCAAAATGCATGTTTAAGGTGGATTTCCTCTAAGAAATGCACCTCTAGGTCAAGGTTCCCCTTCAATCCTTGCATAAGTTGAGTTTGCCCGTAATGTCCCCTTTACTGCTCTAGTTTGTTTTGGGGACTGATGGCCAATCCCAAGACCCGTTGGTCAGTCAGAGGCAGAAATTAGGGTTTCCTATTTTCTAGGAGGATGTTTTGGCAATTTTGGTGCTTGCATGTTGGAGTTTTACAGTTTTGATTTTGGATTCCTTCTGGGTTTTCGAGAAGCTTCTCAATGATGATACACAAGTAATAATCAATGAAGTTTGGTAAACTTACTATTTTTAGTAAGTGGGGGTGAGGACAACTCATTTTTTTGGGTTTTCAGAGAGCTTTGCGATGGTGTGACATGCAAATGAATCTGAAGACGTTTCCTGACTTACTATTTTTAGTAAGTTGTGACAGCTGCTCAGAATGTGGTTAAAATGCATTTGGTCACACTTACTATTTTTAGCAGTTTACTATTTTTAGTAAGTGCTATTTTCGTTAGGTTTGAGTGGTTCAGTTCAGAGGCTATTTCTGGTAGTGCAGTTTTCAGTACTTTGGCCTTCAGTTCACTTTGGCAGTTGTTCAACACATGGGAAAAGTATTTTTAATATATTTTAATGCCCCCCTTGGCCTAGGTGTATGACTTATGTATTTCTGGTTATGACTTAAGGGGATGACTTGAGGTGAAGTATTATTTATGTCATAAGGTTGGGCGATTAAAATGGTCATTTAATAAAAAATACACGTTACCAAATAGGTTTAAAATAATTGACAAGAATTTGATTCTATAAACAAAATTTTATGATTAGGAAAATGGCTAATAGTTTATATTGTTTTATAGATATTAGTAGATTACATAAAAGATTAATGATGGACTGTGTTAATTGACTCACATGGCATTAAGCATCAGCTTACCACAAAAAATAACTAACACCTATATATCTTCTCTATAACTATCTTCTAATTATTTTTAGAGAAGATATATAGGTGTTATCAATAGTTTTATTATTTTAATTATTTCTAATACATCATATCTAAGTACATTCTAATAGTCTATAAATGGCCTTAAACATTAATACCAGATATTAATAGTAGGCCATTTAAATTAAGATAGTTTTAGTGAAATATTACGTTAGTTATTTTTAATAATAACAAAAGAACATTAATTGTAAGAAGAGATTGATATACCTAATCATATCAATGCTTTAATATAATAGAGTTAAGTTAGTCATTATAGAACTATATAATTAATTTAGTTACAATGGGGGGGTTATCAAGAGCAATAATATTATTTTCATAAATTATATTTTATTAAACTAATTAGTTTGATATTTAATCTGTAGTTATTAGATTATTGCAATTGCTATTAGCTAATTAAACATATCAATTAATAATCTAGTTAAAATATTAACTAGATAGAGCTTATAACTCATTAATATTAGCTTATAGATACCTTAATCATTTGTGGAGGGCAATTATGTATTCTTAGACACATATAAAAATACATATTATCATATTTAATTGTGATTCACTAATATAATTATAGTAATATGTCCAATGTATAGATTATCTTTAATTATATCTTGGTAATATTTATTCAATTAGCTTCTTATAAAAGGAATAAAAATAATAGTGCAATATAATGTTATAACTTTGATATTAGATAACTATAATATAAGGTTATGGCAATAACTTGTCTAGAAAACATTAACATAAGCATATCATAAGTTCTCTAGCATCTATAGTAATATACTGACCATAATATGGAAGTTCTATAACCTAATATTTTGAAAGACCAATTATAATTTATAAACTAATTAATTATAGTTAATTGGTCAACACAAAATAAAATTATATCTATATATCTCATAAAAGTTCATTTACTTTTAAAGTATTAGTAATATATTAATTAGAATAATACTTTTTATTCTATTAATATATACTCAATTCACCATAAAATAATGCACATCTTATATATAGGATTAAACAAAGGCAATTTAACATTTTAGGATCTGATAGTAACCAAGGTGACATATAATTATGTATATTAACTTATAGTCAATACATAACCACAATAAGCTTTGATAGTCGCCAAACCACTGCTTTTCATGATAGTGAATAATAGTTGAGGAAAAATATTTTATAAAGTGAAATATTAATAAGGCAAGATGGACGCCTTATGGGAAATAATTTATTTTTATAATATATTTCACTTATCTACCTTGGACGCCACATTATTATTTTATTTTCATTTTTATAAAGTATATTTGCTTCTATGTGAAGGTCGACTTGGAAAGGAGGGGAAATGAAATGCAAATTTCAAATTAAGGTGAAATTCGTGTGCATTTGGGTTCGGCATCCATTTGGAGGGAATGTGAATTTTAATTTGGAGGCACCAAGGTTATAAATAAGAGTGTTGGGCTCTTGTTTTCGTATCCATGAATATTTGTAACGAAGTGTTGCCGAATTTGTGCCAGACTTGTGCTTCGAAGTTGAGAGCTTCCTAGCTTTTGCCAGTTTCGTGCTTGAGAGATAGCACCTAGCTGATTGGAGAGCCTATTTCTCATTCAGAGGAATAGATTGAGCTACTTTGAGATGGATTTTGTCATGGCATTTTTCAGTTTTCTGAGTGTTGGTGTGTTTTTGTATGTTGCTGGTTTGTTCATGGCTGAAGCAGTTTTTCGCTCATATCTCCCTGCTTGATTGTTTGTTCGTTCTGGGTATTGGCTCATTGGATTCTTGTCTGCTAGGCATTCCTTCTTGTTAATTTTCATGAATTAAAGTGAAGAGATGGATTTTTAAGGCAGATTGCCCCTCTACAGGCAGGCCATACCATGCTGGAGTAACATTGGAATGCGTGCATTAAATTTTTGGGGCTGCTTGGCTTAGTTGGTAGGTTGGAACTCGGGCGTTCCCTTCCTAGCTCTCATTCGCTATTGATTTGGAGCCATTCGAAGGTGTTTTGAAGGAGATATGGACTTCACAGTGCTGTTGGTCTAATTTTGGTAATGCTGATAAACTATATCAGATTTGGTAAAGTGTTCATTTTGGCTTGTATTTTCCAGTTTTCTTGTTTGTAGCTTCTTGGAGTACCTCCTTACATATATGGAGATTTGGAGCTCTAATGTATTGATAGTATCTTGCAGAGTTGCTCATTGCAAGGCTTTATTCAGTAGTATTGAAACGGTCCATTTCATACTGCATTATACTTTCTTGTATTGCTCACTGCATAAGTGGAAGAGGCTGGCTTCGCTGCCTATCTCTATTTCATTTTGTACTCCTGTCCTCTCGCTGAATAAGTGGTTGAGTGATAGTTTTGTTATTTCTAGTCCTCCCGTTGAATAAGTGGTAGAGTGATTGTCATTTGCTTAATTTCAGTCTTCTTGGTTTGTAATTGGCTGGTTATACCGCCAAGTAGTTGTTTAGTTTCAGCATTTCATTATCCTGCTGAAAAGTGGAAGTGGCTGGTCTAACCGCCAACATGTATTGCTCTCAGCATTTCATCTTGCTAACTCTAATGGGCAAAATTATTGTGTTTAAAAATTGAAAAAATTGAGGGGGACATTTCACTGCCCTTCCAAATTCTGGAATTGAGATAACGATTATTTCGAAATCCATGTTTGAAGTATGGAATTCAAGAATCGGAATGTGAAATGATTCCAAAGATAAATGGAGTGAGATCATGGAAATTCACTTGATAAACATGGAATTCCAAGATTGAGATAAGGACAAAAGATGAGAAAATTTGCTTGACAAAACATGAATTTTAAAATGAAAGATGTCAAGGAAAATTGTCAAGGAATGAAAGAAAATTCCAAAGTTGAAATGAAGAATATTTTAAATTCACAAGGTGGAAATAATCTCAATAAATTTCCTTTTAGGACTTGGGAATATCCCAAAATTTCCTTTCCATGGCGAATTTCCCCTCTACATTTCCATTCTAAGGCAAGAAATTTCCTTCCTAATGTCTAAAATGCGCTCCATCTAAGGAAAATTCCATGACAACAGTGAAAATGCGCTCTAAGGAAGGAAATTTCTTCCTTATGTCTCAAATGCACTCCCAAGGAATGAATTCCTTCCCTATGCTCCAAATGCGCTCAAAGTAAGAATTCTCCCTCCCTTCCTAATCACACTCAAGGGTGTGTTTAAAATATTGCAAACTAAGACATTAAGTTGACATTTCGAGGGAAGATTGCATTCATTTACTTTAAATTCCGTCTGCTTAGTGTAATCTCGCTCTATCAAAGAGGAAATTTCCTCTAAACATCTAAAAACTTCCCAAGGTAATAAGGAAAAAAATACTAAGGGAGGGGGCTATTCCTTCTACCAAGAGAAATCCTGCTCATTTTATTGCTTGATACTCATGAAAGTGTGCTCTAATCAAATTTCCTTGGAATACATGAAATCATGCCCTCAAAATTTGGTTGGCGTACATGAAATCACACCCTTAAAATTCCTTGGAATACACAAAATCATGTCCTCAAAATTCCTTGGCATACATGAAATCACACCCTTTAAATTCCTTGGAATACATGAAATCATGCCCTCAAAATTTCTTGGCATACATGTATTCCTTGGAATACATGATACTCACGAAAATGTGCTCTAATCAAATTTCCTCCCTACTTTTAAATCGCGCTTAAGGAGATGCATGGTGAACTAAAATGCTAAGTCGGCCAAGGAGTCAAGTGAGGAGTATGTTGTTCCTTGGCATACATGAAATCACGCCCTCAAATTCCTTGGCATACATGAAATCATGCCCTCAAAATTCCTTGGCATACATGAAATCACACCCTTAAAATTCCTTGGAATACATGAAATCATGCCCTCAAAATTCCTTGGCATACATGAAATCGCACCCACAACATTTCTTGAAGGGTATGGAAATGCGCTCAAGGTGAAATTCCTTCTCCCCTTCATTTTTGCACCTAAGTATGCATAGGTAACATAGGAAACAAGTAAAGGAAGTGAATCAATTTCAAGTCAGAATTCTTTGGTGGTCATAGATTCCCGCTTGGAAATTCATGACCAAGTCCTAATCATGCCCTAGTGTGCAAGAGAAAGTGCAAGTTTCATATTTTTCATTGTTTATATTAATTCACTTGCATTTTATTTGAGGATTAACATATGTTTATATTTACAAAATTAGTGATTTGTGGTGTTTGATCTTTTCAGGAATCATGGCTAGGAACTTCAATGATGTACAATATGAAGGATGGGCATTCAAGGAGACATGAAAGATAAACATCAAGGAATTCACAATGTGAAAAGAACCAACGAAGAGGATTACTCTACAATGGGAAAGACTTTACAACATTGACATGGAAGTAATCAAGTTCAAGGAAGATTAATGAAAAGGAAGATCAACATTGCAAGATGAAGACTCAACAACGACAAGAGGATCAAGGATCTCAAGGACAAGCATGTTAATGCAAAGACAACATCTACGACAAGAGGAAGCATGTGGAATGATGAAGAATGAGGCAAGCAAACAAATGAAGGATAAAGATAATGATGAAGAATGAGGCAAGCAAACAAATGAAGGATAAAGATATCCCACTAATGCAAGGGAATAATCACATGCTTCCTAAGGATCTTCTCATTCAGTAGGGGTTAATAGTTAATAAGAGTTAGAAAATAGAGTAGTAATTGGGATGTCTATAAAAGGCTTCACCTTCTCATTTTGTAGGGTTAATAGTTAATAAGAGTTAGAAAATAGAGTAGTAGTAGAGTGGGAGAAGACCAGGGATTGTTGCCAAGACTATGTTGAAATAAACATATGATTTTATTGAAGATATGGTGGATTTTGTACGAGTTTCAACATGTTGCATGGTTTCTACTTCTCATTAGTGTAGATTTGTTTCCTTGAGGTCGAATTAGTTGAATGAAGATCTTGTTATTGATTAATGGTGAAGTCTATATGTTCATACCATTTGCAATTTGTTGATTGCCAATAGTAGTGCATGGTTAGTCTGAACTTGATTGAAGCTTAACTTCAATTGCTCTATGCTCATTGTTTATGGTGTTGATGTGCATAAGTGATATGGAAATCATTTGCGTACCCTTAGGAGATTGCACCATCTTTGTGTAGTAGTGCATTGTTAGTTTGAACTTGATTGAAAGCTTAACTTCAATTGCTCTATGCTCATTGTTCATGGTGTTGATGTGCATGAGTGATATGAAAATCATTTGCGTACCCTTAGGAGATTGCACTATCTTTGTGTAGTTGTTTCCCCATGGCGAAGAAAAGCTTGGTTTGGTTTCGCTAAGTCAACAATCATTTCTTGCATTGTTAGGTGTTAGATTAAATTTCATTAAATCCTTTCCCTTTTGTCTTTTGTTTGAGTTTGAATCAGTTAGTTTCTATGTTCTAGCAAAACGTAAGTCCCTTTGTGTTGCCAACAAAATCACATCATAATCACTGAGTCTATCCAACATTAAAGTCGATTGTTCACATTGTAAACCTTGGGGTCACCTTGTTCGATCACAAGCTTAACATTCAAGGTTTCCTTCTTCAAGAAAGGATAGAATACTTTGTATTTTATTTTGTTAGAGTCAGGGATCACTGAGAGGGGGGGGGGGTGAATCAGTGATCTGCCGGAAATCAAATTCACAAACTTATTCTTTATCCACCGGTTATCAATGCATAACAGTAAAGAACATAAACAAGCAATAAATAAACCATAGATCCACAACATCGGAATTTTTACGTGGAAACCCGGAAAGGGAAAAACCACGATGGGGCTGGAACCCACAATATTCATATACTATGGCCAAGAGTACATAAATATTACATAGATGGGGAATGCACTTGCATTTAGGCTCATTGCCTAAAGTTCACTGCTCAATTACAATGACTCGGAAGGCTACAACCCTCAGGGAAGTCACACTGACTTACAATTCAATTACAATGAGGACATACAGTGAAATGAACTTTGAAGTAGCATCTGACAATGTATGAATGAATTCCGGTTAAGCACTAGATCTTTGATTGTACTCGCTCTGCAAATGCTCTATTTCTGTCTCAGTCAACTACTGGATTATCGGTGAACCAAATGCGCATGAGAAACTACGCTCAATCGCACCAAAACGGATCGCCACAACTATATCACAATGAAAACCAATCGCCAAATCAATCTTATATATCCGATCTTATAAAAAATAGTCTCCTTCAAGTTGGCTATCAAAAGTGTAATGTGTAGCTTCAAGTCGGCTTCAATTGTTAACAAAACATAGCACCGGACCAAAAGAGTATAATCACATGCTTCCTAAGGATCTTCACATTCACCGAGATCACAAAATCAATCACCGCAATCACCGGAAACTTTCCAAACCAAAACATCACTGAGATAGCCTTGATTTACTGGTTGACTGGCTACCAGTTAACCCCTGCTTCCGGACAAGAGGAATCATGACCACCGGATCGAATCTCCAAGAAGAATTGCCATCAATGACAACCCTAAACCATGATCAAGCATCGTAAGTCACTGGATGAGTATCAATTGCCAACAATCTCCCCCTTTGGCATTGATGGCAACACGTGTGAAAAATGGCTAAGTGTTGAAAATTGTGAACCCTGTACACCGGATCAAGAATGAAAAAATTCTAAGGCTCCCCCTTAGATCAACAACCCAAAAATCTGCATCACCGAACTGTACACTCCATACATAATCAACTTGTACATTTTTCACCTTATCTCTCCCCCTTTGACAACAATGCCAAGGATAGGGTGTGAAACAAAATTCCTTGTACATATATACACACCGGATGATCAGATCTATACATACTTAAGTACATTTGCATATGCAACCTTAAGGAACCCAAAATAGGTGTTCAACCCTGCCGGCAATTTCTCCAAATTTGAAACAAAACCGTTCAAAACATAAGCATGGAATTCTATTGCTGTCAACTCAATTGGAGTCTCCTGAGACATATTTTGAATACAGTCCATCTTATGGCACATCGAGGTGTCTAACCGGGGACCAATTAGGTTTCGGAGTTCACCTGCTTGCCTCTGCATCTTGTCCTTCTCTCTCTCCAGATCACCAATGTGTCCCATAAGAGTCAAAATTTGACCTTCAACATTTCCAGTCAAGTTAACCATCGGGTCATAAGCTTGGGAAATTTGAGCTAGCTGACCTTTGCAATTATCTATCTGCTTGTCTATTTCAGTAGAAAAATTTGTCAAAACTAGACAAGACTTATAAATCTTACCACCTTCTTGTAAGGCCTCATCAATTAGTTTCAATTCTTTGTCAAGTTGAGCCTTATCATTTGCAATCGTTTGCAAAAATGTTTGTATTTTGGCATCTTTGAATTTCTCCATTGCTTGGCGGGCTGATGCCTTGGTCAAAGAATCAAATTGAGTAGATATATGATCTACCAAGTGCTGAAGCTTACCGAATGAACTGGCATTAGCATCGAGTTGCAATTCCAGTACAATCTGTTCTAAAACTCTAACTATTTTATCAATAAGCTTCTTCTCTTCAGACTTAGATTGTGCTAACTCTTGACTAGCTTGAGCTTGAAGAGCAGCGACAACAATCGTTCTTTTTGCTGGAGACATTTGGTTAAACGCCTTGTCAAAATTGATGTTAAATTGAGGAAAACTCCCTTGGCTTTGTATTTTTGAAGTGTCAATTGCCATGAGGATTGGAGTTTTTGTTACTTTAGCTTTCCCTTTGATCTATTACTCTTGTTTTTCCTCTTCCTTTTTCTCTGCCTTATCATGTCCGGTTTTATCTTTATCCTTTATGGGTGCCTTATGTGCACCGATGTCACCACTTGGTGCACCAACCTCTGCCTCAATTGATTTGTCCTGTGCCTTGTCTGCCTCAACTCTGTTGAATCCAAAACTTGTTGCTCTGCAACATCTTGTGTATCTTCCACCTTTTCTTCACCTAACACCGTGTTGACGTGGATGAAATCGCATCGCTGCAAACTCCATACAGCCAACGCAGAATAGAATAGCCGACTGATTATCCTACTCTCTCTTGAGATAAGGAAGTCTCTAATGCTGTTTTCTAAGTTTGATCAAAAGAGACAACCTCAAGGTTTCTTTTGTCAGGTCTTGATTGCGGGATCTCTCAGTGGCTGGATGTGTTTATGCTGGAAACACAAGGGGACTTACGATTTTTCCATCGGATGATAGTGGTTAATTTGATGCTGTTTTAGTAGGGTTGCAGATTTTCGAATAAATAAAAAAGGGGAAAAAAGAAAGGAAGGATAAAGAGGGAGAGAGAGAAACATGAACTGTAAATTCTAACTAAGACAGCAAATTCAGTCAAGCAGACAGACACCTCCAAGAAACTAGATTAGACATCATCAGCCATTTAGACACAATGCTTGCATAAACTTAGTGCATTCTTCAAAGGAGAAACCAGATTTTCATATTACCAAGTATGATATTAGAATTTCTACATTCGTAGTATATATTTGGTAATCGAACTAAGCATGAAATGGTCCAGATTAACCATGCGGAAAGAAAAGCAATCAGCTATTCTCTAATGGTATGGACTGTGGGGATTCTATCAGATGCTTGATTGAAAAACTGCTATGCAAAATAAATAGACATAACTAAAAAAAGCTTTCAAAATTAAGTGAAGAAGGAGACCATGCACTCACAAGGAAACTTGAAGATAGTCTTAATTCATTGTATTAATTCCTGCAAATTTCTTCAGAGCTTTCGCAACAATCCAAGAACTTATTACAAAAAGAGGGAAAACCAGTCCCTTAAATAGGCTTCAAAAAAGATGAATGGCCTAGATTAAATCTAAATAAATGGCCCAGATTCATCCATAAAGCAATGCTGCCTATACCCATAAATGGGAGACAAATATCAACAACTACCCCAAAATGGGCAATAACTACCCAAAAAGGGATAATTACAACAATTTGGAACAAATTAAAAAAGGGGGCACAAAAGTTTTACAATTTGTTGACCAAAAGTCAACTGTCACCTTTTTGGGACAAAAGTACATTTTAAGATTTTGAGGGGAAAAAGCACTTTTGAGAAACTATTTTTTCCATTTCGGTTTCACACTCTTTCTGTAGAAACTTGTCCTCGCCATGCAGGTATTCCCGCCATAAATCACGACCTGCTGCCCGTTCCTTGCGAACATATTCTTGGAATTTGATACATAACTGGAATAGTAGACTGAACGGAGGCATGGGAGGGTGGCGAATTTTGTACTGCATGCCCTCGAGATACTGGTCCACGTGCTTCAAACCGTCCTTCCAGCTGGAGCGATTACGCTCGAAGCATAATATGTCTGAATGGAACTGACCAGCAAAACTCAAGTCTCCAACGGAATAGGAAACCTTATCTGCCCCCAACCTTTCTTCCCAGTCTGGCCGGATTACACTGTCGGATAGGTCATTTATCCATCCTGAAACCATTGATCGGAGGATGGTCTTACCTAGTTCTTGCATGTTCCCCAGAATTACTTCACATGCGTCCCTTTCTTTGTCAATAATTTCCCGGGCGTCATTCTTCATGGTGATGGTCCAGTACCATTCTTTGAGAACATTGATGCCATGGGGATCTAGGATGTCAGACAATGTGGGAATTTGCGCATGTGTCCAGAAAAGAGCTCTCATGAGGGGAAGGGTAGAGGCCGCCACTTCATGCATGTGAAGGGATTCTCTCTTTACCTCCAACAGCCTGACTAGAGTGAGCTCTCGATGGAGGGCCATTTCCTTCACCTCCTTAAGGATCTGTTCTCCCTTTTTCTTGATGTCCTGCATCCACTCCCTGACGGCCTTTGCGGTATCCCGAATTCCTTCAAATTCAGTCGTGGTCCTTTGTGTCAATGCCTTTGGGGGAATATGGGATTCGGAGGGATTGTGCAATGGCCGTAGGAG
This sequence comes from Cryptomeria japonica, assembly GCF_030272615.1. NCBI lineage: Eukaryota > Viridiplantae > Streptophyta > Pinopsida > Cupressales > Cupressaceae > Cryptomeria > Cryptomeria japonica. Next base: position 131,930,181 of record NC_081410.1, on the reverse strand, counting down.
TTGATCGATGTATCCCTCGGCCTGTTCAGCACGGGCTCGATACATATCCTTTTCCGCTGTGATCTCCTCGAGTTGTCTGAGTATGTTCTGCACTGAATCCTTAAATTCTTCCTTTTCCTGCTCTTTTGTAGCTCGTCCGATGGGGACAGTCGTGATGCTATAATCTGCCAGTGTTATTTGATCTGCTGGCTTGTCTACGGGCGGGGTGGCAACATGAAGAGTGCGGTTCCTTTGCTCATCCCTGGTTACTCTAGAATATGCCCTTGGTTTCTTCTTCCCTTTAGCTTTTGCTTGATCCATTCGCGAGAAGATATCCTCTAGGTTGATGGGTGCTTTGGTGGCGGCCCTACGCTGAGCTCTGGCGATCAGCCACTCTTGGGGCACTGTCTGGGTCGATGATAAGGTCAAGTTAACATTCTGTTCTCCTATGTTCTCAACCGGCTGACCACAAATTCGTAGCTGCCCCGCCATCGGAGGAGTGAAAGAGGGAGGAAGCTCTTTGCTTGCAGCTGAGTTCTCCCCTATTTCGCTGAACAACTGTCTGACATCCTCTTGTGAAGGTTGCTCTTCAGTTCTCCTGGGCTCATGAGTTTCGTCTATCCTTTGTTCTCCCTCGACGGTGGAGTCTTCCTTGGCTGTATTAAGGAGTAGCAACTCGTGACGGCTCTGCTGGGTAGGTTCATGCACTTTGACCCCCTGGGTGGATGGGATTTCTCCTTCTTTTATTTGGTTACCCAGTCTGGTCAACTCGAGGCCTTTTGGCTCGGTGTCTAGTACATCAGGTGCAGGAGGATCATTGGCCTCGAATGCATCGATGTCGCTCTGGGAAGGCGGAGCAGGTACGCAATCCAACTCTATGGCATCGTCGGACGAACTAGGATCTTTTGAAGATGAAGTGACCTCTGGCCTCTTTATGGGAATCTTCTCCCTTCTTGTTCTTTTGGACGTCCGAGTTCCTCTGCAAGCCTTAGCTTTCTTTCTTTTCTCTGGTTTCTCAGTTGATGTCCCTTCGTCTTCGGAAGACTGAGAGTCAAGACTGCCCATCAAATGGTAAGTGAACTGGACCCCTTCATGGACTAGCCTCTCGATCTGATGATGTAACCACTGATCTGTGTATCTTGTTGGGGCTACCATAACTGCTTCGAAATCTGTGATTGGGTCCTGAGACCAATCAACGCCTGGCAAGAGGTGTCTTACTGCTTCGAATTCTCAGACTTGGAGGCAATTTCCTGAGTCCGTGAGCTGATCTGGGACCTGATGGTATTCAAAGAGTCGCATCTGCTGCACACTCAACCTAGAATATTCTCGTCGCCTGACTTCGTAGTCATCGGAGCAATTTTTCCAATAGTCTTCAACTGACTCCTTTGCTCTGTATCTTCGACCATAGGCCCTTTTTGCCAGATTATCATGATCGAAGTATTTTCTTGGGAAATGGTCTTGGAGGCCATAAGAGGCCAATTCTGCAAGGGACTCCTCTGCTAGGGTGGGGGTTCTCAATTGGACATCATGGTTGCCTATGATCATAGGAAATGTGAATCTAGCTTGCTTGCTCTCTCGAAGTAAGATGTCGGCGGGGCGTGATTGTCTTGCCACCTCCATAAGGATTACTTTATCGGTTGGGTACTGTGGAAGTCGAAGGGGGGCACCATTGAAGCCAGCTATTCGGATGTAGGAAAACCTTGGGAATTGGATGAACCAGGCTCCGTACCTCTGTACTAAAGTAGTAGCTTGCTTCGAGAGCCTGATGTGCAACCCGCCCTGCATTAGCCTAACCAAGCGCATTGTGAAGGCGTCATTGACGCGTTCATACTGACCAACCGCGTAAGCTGGGCTGTTCTTTTCCCTTTGAGCTATATCCTGGTAGTGCAGCTGCGGGTAACAATCATAGACTTTCACTTGACCGGGCCCATTCGCGATCTCACCTTTCATTATCAATCCTGGCAGTGGCTGGTTCTTTGCGAACATATAGACCAAATAGGAGGTCATGGTGAAGTACTTCTTTGTTTCGAGCTCAATCAGCTGAGCGTGGATGTTATCACTTATGATCTGGGCCCAGTCAAACTTAGACTTTTCGGCGAAGACCTGCTCTGTAAAATAGAACATCCACTCTTCAAAGTCGCTGGACTTAGGAAGTCCCATGACTTGGCTGAGTAAGGTGACCATATCCCCATGTTCATTATGAAAATCACTTCTGGGGGTCTTTTTCACAATCCTGGTGTTCGAAGGCCTTTTCTCTTTGAACCATTCTTCGTTAATCAGTGCCCTGCATCGGGCCGGATTCATATCATATGCCCCTTGTGCTTCGTCTATGGTTGTAGCTGTGGGATTATTTGGAAAGGGGATATCAAATGCATCACCGATAGCCTCAAGGGAGAAGTCGGCGATAGTCATATTCTCCAGAAGCACTAATTTGGACTTTGGTTGGTAATGTCGAGCAACCTCTACTACTAATTCATAGTTCTGGATTGCTGGAGGAAAACGTGCTGCTTGGGCGATGCCACTTTCCACCATCTGCCTAGGCCTGCAATATGCGTTGGGTGAGAAGACCCGACTCCTGAAGTCCTGAATATCAATATGGCCAAGGTCGATGTCACCAATGTTGTCCCAGATGCTCTGAACCTTTGACTCCCTTAATCCTCCCCTTTGATACTGGTACTTCATCTTTTCAACCTTACGCGGGATGTCTGATTTGGATGCTCGTGAGGTTTCGGCTGCAGCGGGTGTTTTTGATGATTCCACTGCCGATTTAGGCATCTATCCTGCATAGCTGGACGCGGATTACAAGGTGATACAAGAACGGTAATGCGGGTTAGATAACAAAAGAAGTGCTCCAGCAGGCCGGGATTAATTTAGAGTTTAGTCCGGACATGGAGCAATATCATTTTAGCTAACAACTTGATTAACTTTAACCGCAGCATATTTTGAAGATTTGTGACTACGCATTTATACTTATCACTTTTGGATTTTGGATTAATTCTCAATAGAGGCAAAGCATGGAAACTTTCTTGAGTTTGAAAAGAGATGCAATTTCTGGCTAAACCTTGGGAGTGAATTCTAAATTTCGAATGCTTTGAACAACGTTTTATGAAAAAGAGATGCAGACTTCAAGAATACAAGCATTGTGATCAAATTTCACGCCTTTGTCTACTTGATTTAAGCATTTTCAAATGATCATACGCGATAAAGCGTACTTACCTGATGGGAGCGGATGGCGAGAAATTACCCGATCTCGTCGCGTGAAATGAACGGACGATCCTGCAAAGTTTGAATCCCAACGGTTATCCCTCTGATTTAAATTTTCGCGGTTCGGTGGACGGAAGAGAATTTATCAATTTTAAACGGTTTTACCCTTGGCAATCTGAATTTAAAATGATTGAGAGGGGTTGATGCAGCGTCTTACCTTCTTATTTTCGGACCTTGGAGAGTTTTTTTTTCAAATTTTGAATTGCATTCTCTCTCCAACTTTGGATTTTTGATGAATTTGGAGGTTTCGAAGTTTAAACTTGGTTCCACCCAGCCTGCATGAAATTTAGAGCTTGAACGTTATTTGCAAACTTGGAGATTTTCAACCCGTTGGCGAATTTCGGAAGTCCTTGGGTTTTAGGCGAGCTGGAGATTTTCGGAGCCTGACGCACTTTCGTGACTTTTCAAAACTTCGGACCTGAGCGCCCTTATTCGCACGCTCTCGCAACTTTAAACTTTTGCCTTTCGGAGCTGGAACGCGTTTTGGCAAACTTCGGAGGACTTCGCCGTTTTCGTTGGTTTTTCGGACCTGAAAGCCCCTCCAAACTTCGGCGATTTCGGAAAAACTTTGGAGGACTCGCCGCTTATGTTGGATGCTTTCGAAACCTCGGAGTGTTTGAATGAATCCGCAAGCTTCGCCAAACTCCTAACTATGCCATCCTTCGCGATTTTCGTGACTTCTGTAGTCACGGCACTCTTTTCGCAAAAAACTTTGGAGGACTTCAAGATTTCAGATGATTTTCGGACCTTGGAGAGTTTTTAAAACATCTCGCATTTCATTTTCGCGATTTCGGACCTAGGGTCCGAAAATAACATTTCGCGTTTTAAACTTTTATCAAGGGTCCGAAAATCGGCTTTTGCGTTTAACTTTATTCTCTTCTCAAGGGTCCGAAAAGAAGGACTTAAGTGATTTCAGGGGTTGGAGGCGTTTTCGGACCAAGGAGAGTTTTTTCTTTAACTTCGTGTTTCACTTTATTCCCAGGGGTCCGAAATTTGGACGCTTTAGTGATTTCGGGCTTTCGGACCTCAAACGCGCTTTAAAACATTTCGCACCTTTTAAACCCAGGGGTCCGAAAATAACATTTCGTGTTTTACCTCATTTTCTTGTCAAGGGTCCGAAAAGAAGGACTTAAGTGTTTTCGGACCAAGTGCGAGTTTTTGGCTAATTTCAGGGGTTTTCGTGATTTAAACTTTCTATCCGAAGTTTCGGACTTTGAAACGCTTTTGCCAATATTAAGAAGACCTCGGACCATTTCACATTTTCTAATTTGTCCTAGGGTCCGAAAATAGACACTTAAGTTCTTTTCGGGGCTTGAAGCGCTATCTTTGCAACATTTTAAAAGAACTTTGCATTGCTTTCGAACCAAATAGGGAGCATCTGCTTTTGAAATTTTCGCCCCAGGGTCCGAAATCTGCCCCTTAGACAATTTTGGAAACTTGCACGGAATGACGAACCCCCTACTAGCTTTGCCAGGTTCCACAAATCTGGATTTGGGAGGCATCAGAATACTAAGGCACTTGGCCGGGCAATTCGATCTTTCATCAGCAGGCGAAAATCATCTCTCGCCCAAACCTTGCAAAGGTCGGGTGACAAACTTTATGTAATCGGCCTCAAAGCTCTGGCTTGGCGGGGATCCGTCAATTCCTACCATCTTACGCCTATCTAAGGCGATTTTCAAAACTTTGAACAAAGCTCTTGGCGTTTACGCTCGAGAGCTAGACTAGTCAGGAGGACTCATCGGTTCATTACTTCAATGTCAATTAGTTTATGGATCGGTCACGAACTCGCTCGAAGAGACACGAAAAACTCTGCTTGGAACCTCAGGACAACGATCGAAAGCTCAAAACAGGAAAGGGGACCCTGTCGGCGATAGGGAGCGTGTGCAACGCACAACACACCGGAGGGATCTTTGACTGAGTGGCTTGTGAATCTACTTCTGGAGGGGAAGTCGTTTGTAGCTGCCTCTCAGTGAGAAATTTCTTCCATATCTGATCTCCTCCACTCTTCCAACCATAAGGCTGTATGAATGGCTGTCCCTGACACCGAATTCAGTCGGTTAGACTGATATACCTTATATCCAATGACCATTGCAGCAAACTTCACATCGTTGTCTTTAATTGTGCTGATCCTCATTGATCTACCATCAAATTCTGCACTGGTTAACTTGTTAACCGTAGGGTTTGTGACCTTCCGCAGTACTGGCTTCTCACCAGTTTGGTGCAAGCATGTAACTGCCCTAATTGCCTTTGGAGTGATCTTGTAGGGTTGATCTAGCCATATAAACTCGTGATGAATTCTGCTCAACACATATCTCACCCATTCCTTTTCATCAAATGACGGAAAATTCACGAACTGGGTGAAAACCTTTCTCTGCAATTGCATGAATTCCGGCTTAGGGTTACCGATTTCGTCCATGATACTGTCGGTATAGAGATCCAAAATGTCTTCAGTGCTGGTTTCTTTGATCTCACAGTGAATATACGCCCGTATATCATCAACGTGCAAGACTCTGTGTGGAATGGAAGAGAAAGCTCCATCCGGGACGTCCTCCATGGATTTGTAAGGATGCTTCTTAAATACATGACGAGTTCTATCTTTGACCTCAACAACCAATGGCGTAGCAATGGAAGAAGAGGATGCCATTTCAAATTTTCAGAAATTCAAACTCAGAAATGCTCTTTGAGAAGTACCTCAATTGATCGTCAAATGCCCTAGTTCACTTGCTGGATTGCTTCTATCTCTCTGATCACCTGGAAGTCTTCATCGCCTTGTTCTGCAGCTCGAGAATACCATTCGCAAAGTGAAGAATAACTCTTGTATTTGCCCTTTGAACTTTGCAAACCCTAATTTCACTTTGGAATAAATGCACCTCAGATATCCAACTGGATGCCTTGTTTAGCTACCTGATGTCGAAATCAACCATCTGAATCCCGGATATCAACTGAAATTCAATTCCTGCCATATGTAATCCATTGACTATAGATCTCATCAAGGGGTACTGCAAGATTTGCATGAATTTGCCTCCCCCTAAGGCTAAAAGCCCTAGTTATCGGATGAGGGTTCTGCACCGGATTCAGGTACAAATCCACCATCTGCCTTAGATCCATCTTTCTTTACCCACATCTTCTTATGCTGATCTCTGATCTCATCAACCTTTGCCTTTCCCTTTTCATCCGATTTGTTCTTATCTATTGGAGCATTGTTCTTGTTTCTGCAGTACTTTGCAATGTGACCGATTTTGTTGCATGCTCCACAAACAACATTATTCTGCATAGGTCTGAAGTTCATCTGATTTGGTCTTGTCCTGCACTGATTAGAGATATGTCCAAACATTCCACAAGCATAGCATCTATTGTTTTGAAAATTGTTCATTACTGCTCTGCACATATTTGACTTATGACCAAAGTTATTGCATATGAAACACTGATCGGTAAAGGTAGGAACATTATTCATGTTGTTCACTCCATTATTCATCCTACTTCTGCATTGATTTGCCATATGACCAAACTTATTGCAAGTAAAGCATCTACCATTGAATTTATGAGCTTTAGGTTGTCTTACCAGAGGATTCTTGCTCTTCTTCTGATCAGGTTTTGCATTGCCTTGTCCAGATCCAGAGGATTCACCTTTCTCAAATCCTAGACCTCGCATGTCCTTTCCAGGTCTCTAACTTTCAAGCATCTCATCAAGCCTTGCTGATCTAGCTTTGAATTTGTCTTTGTATTCATTGGCAGTAGCAAGTTCATCCCTCAAGGTAGCAATCTCAAGTTCTTGACCATTATTCCTTGATTGTGTCAACTCAAGCTTCAACTGATCATTCTCATAGGTAAGCCTGAAGCATTCATCAACTCTTTCCTTCAATGATTGTGCCAGATTCTCTTCATTCTTCTTCTAGTCCTCAATCTCCTTAGTTAGCCTCATCACAATGGATTGCATCTCATTCTTCAAAGCAAGATTCTCTCTTTCAAGCTTGTTAACTTCATCAACTTTATCCTGGTATTCCATGATCTGCTCTTCTTTCTCCTTCAACTTGTCTATCAATTCCTTCCTCTTCTCTCTAGAGACATTTGCTTTATCCTTCAGGTCATTAATGAAACATCAGCAGCATTCAGGTTCTTCTTCAAGGTACAAATCTCATTTCTAGCTGCATCAAGATCCTCAAGTGCCACACTGAGTTGTCTCTGAAAACCAGAATCCATTCAATCAATCTCCTGAATAGGCTTCTTCAGAGGAACTAGGCTTTGATACCAATTGTTAGAGTCGGGGATCACTGAGAGGGGGGGGGGGGGGGTGAATCAATGATCTGCCGAATTCACAAACTTATTCTTTATCCATTGGTTATCAATGCATAGCAGTAAAGAACATAAACAAGCAATAAATATACCACAGATCCACAACACCGAAATTTTTACGTAGAAACCCGGAAAGGGAAAAACCACGGTGGGGCTAGAACTCACAATATTCATATACTATGGCCAGGAGTACATAAATATTACATAGATGGGGAATGCACTTGCATTCAGGCTCACTGCCCAGAGCTCATTGCTCAATTACAATGACCCGAAAGGCTACAACCCTCAGGGAAGTCACACTGACTTACAATTCAATTACAATGAGGAAATACAGTGAAATGAACTTTGAAGTAGCATCTGACAATGCATGAATGAGTTCCAGTTAAGCACTAGATCTCTGACTGTACGCTCTTTGCAAATACTCTGTTTCTGTCTCAGTCAGCTACTGGATTATCTGTGAACCAATTGCGCACGTGAAACTGCGCCCAATCGCACCAAAATGGATCACCACAACTATATCACACCGAAAACCAATTGCCAAATCAATCTTAGATATCCGGTCTTATTAAAAATAATCTCCTCCAAGTCAGCTATCAAAAGTGTAATGTGTAGCTTCAAGTCGGCTTCAATCTCTAAGAAAACATAGCACCGGACCAAAAGAGTATAATCACACGCTTTCTAAGGACCTTCGCATTCATCGAGATCACAAAATCAATCACCAAAATCACCGAAAATCTTTCCGAACCAAAACATCACTGAGATAGCCTTGATTTACTGGTTGACTAGCTTCCGGATAAGAGGAATCACGACCATTGGATCGAATCTCCAAGAAGAGTTGCCATCAATGACAACCCTAAACCATGAATGAAGCATCGAAAGTCACCAAACGAGTGTCAATTGCCAATGCCAAAAATGGTGAAACATCCTCCCAGAGGTAGGAAACCCTAATTTCTACTCCCGACTAGCCTACGAGTCTCTAAGATAGGCTAACGGCCAATTGACCTAGTCATTGCTGAGAAGTGGACATTATAGAAAGTGCAATCAGACCTCTTGAAGGAATGCTACAAGACATCAAATGCTCATCCTTCATCAAAAGGTTTTCTATGTTGATCGGGGCTCTTATGAGGTCAAAGAAAGTGATTGTCAATGCCTTGGAAGAGCAAAGGAGGTCACCGTCAATGCCATTAAAGAGCAAAGGAAGTGACTGTCAGTGCCATTGAAGAGCAAAGGAAATCAATTCGGACTTTCCCAGGGCCAAAGGAAATTTTACTTTACTTAGTCAAATTTCGCCCAATACACCTCATCTCACATCTCACAAGCCAATGATGATGATCAAATGGAATAATCATTCATTTCCTAAGCTTTGATAACTAACTAACTTCACTTAATCAAGAGAGAGAGACTTGATGTGATTTCCTCCTAGACAGTTGAGAAACTACACCTGGTCAAGGCAAAGGCTAATAGCAAAAGACTCTACCACTATCCTAGAATGCAGAAAAAAGTGGGGGGTCCCCATTGCAATGGGGCAATGTGTGACTACGTCACAATAGACTCCACAAAAGGCTTATGTCATAGAGGATTCTGAGCAAGAGTTAGCCTTCAAAGTTTTCATGGCCTTACAACCAACGGATTAGTCAAATGATTCTGCATGATACATTGATTCTAGAGCATCTTACAATTTCACCTACAAGAAAGATTGGTTAATGGATTGTACGACTTGCTCAGATTTAGCGATCATTGATGGTGGTGAGGAGTACATAGTTGTTGGCACAGGAAATGTGCAAATATCTTTTGGAGGGAAAATTTTTATTTTTCTCAATGTGTACTATAAGTTGAGAATAGAGCTCAATTTGCTCTCAGTGAGTCAAATTATTTAGCATTGTCCCAATTTGGATGTCATATTTAGCAAACACATGCTATATTGCTGACAAGGGATCGAAGAATACCATTGTTGTTGGTATCGAAGATCATGGTTTGTATTGACTTGTTGAGATTGGAGAGGTTTAGGAGCATGCATTTGCCGCCAAGAGTGCATCAGATATTAGTACACTATGGCATCAATAGTATGGGCACCACAACTCAATTACGGAGATGGCTTGGTGTATGTTAGAGAACAAGAGTGCTGCCAAGAAATTTTGGGTTGAGGCAGTTTATCTTTTCAACAAGTTTCCAACATAGGCAATGAAGGAGAAGAACTGAAAGGAAACTTGGTTTGGTAGGAAACTAAAAGTGAGTCATCTTAAGGTTTTCGATTCTAGATGGAAAGAGGACCAAGTTGGACTCGAAGAGTCAAAAGTTAATGCTTATAGGGTACAACCACAATCGTAAATCCTATAGGCTGATTGATGTCGACACTAACCTCTTAATCTTTTGTAGGGATGTTGTGATTGACAAAGAAGCTGGGCCCTTTCAGCTCTCTTTAGAGATCAAGCCTATTGAAGCATTGCCTATCAAAGCATTGCCTATCAAGCTTCCATTAGCTTCACCTGAAGTGGGGGGGGGGGGAATTGTGGATTTTTAGCATGTGGAGTCTCCTAGGAGGGTGACATTTCCAAAAAAATTTCTTGAGAACCTGGATGAGCATCTAGATGCAATAGAACACAAGCAGCCAAGTCATGATGGAAATGCTGATTTGGATGGAGAGGTTTCTAAAAAGAGACCCAAGTGATGAGAAAACACCATTGCTAATGCTCGGGATGATGAAAAGGTCGAGGATAGATTATCTAGAGGAAAGATCAAGTAGAGCATAGGTAACTTTGCTCTTATGGCTAACATTTAGGAAATTTATGAGTCATTTGTGTTTGAGGAAGAAAAAGGAAAACCTGAATGGGAAAAAGCCATGCAAATTGAACATATGAGTCTTATGAAAAATAAGACTTGGGTTCTTTTAGATCTTTCACCAAGGAAGAAACCAATTGACTACAAATGGGTGTACAAAGTCAAGTACAAAGTTGTGGTACATTGGACAAGTACAAAGCATGGCTGGTTGCAAAAGGGTTCTTACAACTAGAAGGTATTCACTATGAGGAGACCTTTGCTCCTATAGCAAAGATGAGCACTGCCCATTTAGTTCTAGCTATGACAACATAGTGTGGTTGGAAAGTCCGTCAAATGGACATAAAGAGTGCCTTCCTCAATGGTGACTTGGAGGAAGAAGTGTATATGACTCAACCTCAGGGTTTTTCAGGTGACAAGAAAGGAGCATCATGTATGTCGATTGACAAAAGGGCATGATACATTAAGATTGACATGAATTTAGTTCAATAGAGATTCCAAAGAAGTCCTTTGGATCCAAATCTATACATCAAAGTGTAGGCAATGAGATCATTTTGCAAGTTAATTTACATAGATAATATCATCATTACAGGTAGTGAGATGCATTTGATTGAACAAATCAAATGTAATTTGAGTAAGGCTTTTGACATGATTTGGCATAAGCTTCGTACATTACTTCCTAGGTGTAAAAGTTTTGCAGACAGGTGGTGTTATTTTTATTTTTCAATCTACATATGCCAAGAATTTGCTCAACAAGTTAAAAATGATAGATTGTAAAATCTCATCTACACCTATGGTGAAAGGTTTGAAGCTTTCAGCCAAAATAGACTCAAAAGGTAATAAATGAGCCAAGATTTAGGCAACTATTGGGCAACCTTATTTATCTTACAACCACTAGACATGATTTGAGCTATGCAATGAGTTGCATTTCTTGGTTCATAACAGCACCAAAGGAAAAGCATTGGGTTGTAGCGAAGCAGGTGTTGAGATATGTGAAAGGGACACTTTACTTTGGCATTCTATATAGTCTGAGAAGAGATCCTAGGCTGGTTGGGTTCATAGATTCAAATTGGGTAGGTTCTGTTGATGACAAAAAATTCAATTCTAGATATGTTTTTCAATCTTGGCATGGATGCAGTCACATGGACCAACAAGAAGTAGCTCCTTCCTCCACAAAGGCAGAGTATTGAGGAACAATCAAAATAGCATGTAAGGAGATCAGAGAAACGAGAATCGCCCGGACTCGCCCAAACTCGATGAGTCTAGGTTCAAGTCATGCCTCCCGAGTCTGTAGAGCTTCGACTCAGACTCGGCCGAGTTCAGGAGGCAAACTTGTCAGACTCGCCGAGTTGGCGAGTTTGGTCTAAAATAGCCAAACTCGGCGAGTCCTGTGCCTGAAACTTGGCCACCGGTTGGGTTAAACAAAATGACAAAAAAAAAAACATTTTAAAAAGCTTTTTAAACTTTTTTTTTTCTCGTTATATATCCTTAGCCCCTAAAAGTGAACTTCATTTCATTCACTTGCAAAAATAGGAGTAAAGTGAGTTGTGACGAAAAACAAGGGTGCATTGAAGAAAAACTAGCAAGGAGGAAGCTCAAGATTTCTTCCATTTATCACATTGGGGCTGCATTGTGTTTGGATTTGGTGCATCAAGAGTTGGATAGGAAGAGTTTGCAGCTCATTTCAAGCTTGTTGTAAGAGGTAAGATTGTTTCTTTTTTAGGTTTTTTTGTTTCTTGTATGCAAAAATTCCATTTTCTATTCATTTATTTTGAAAGTTTACATTTTCTTCCAAAATCTTTTGTATGTTACTATGTAGGGTTTGCAAATTTTTTTTTTTTAAAAGTAGGGTTTGACAAACCCTATAATTTTTTAAAAAAACATTTACAAACCTGTTGACGTGTATTTTATACACAATCATACACAAAATAAAATACCATTAGGCATCTTATCCTCTCTTGAGAAAATAGTCTCTAACTGTTGAAGATCTGCAAAAAGGATCAGTTAGATGGACTCCAAGGTTCTTTTAGTGGGGTCTCCACGTGTGGACAAGCTTTTTAGTGGTATGATGTGATTTGCTGTTTCCTCCAAGGGGTCTTACGTATTCAAAGCTCGAAGATTTTACTAAACTAAAGGAACTTTCAAAAAAAAAAGCAAAAGATAGGGTTTAAGAGGTCTAATCTAGCCTAACCCTATGAACGACTTAGCATGAATGAGATTTGGCAAGACTCAACCAACTTCAATTTTGCCATAAGATAACAACTCAATTGAAATTAGTGCGAACTTCTAAGGTAATAATGATGTTCAATGCATCAAAGACCAAGGACACGACTACGAAGGTACATATCCTAGATACGACAATGCTTGAAGGTTAAAGACTCAAAATGTTCTCCAGTCGACCACGCAAGGCTTTCCTACAATCAGCAAGAAGCTAGTGGTTTGGATTGCGAATCTTACCAAATATCAAATCTCACACTTAGTCTTTCAAATTAACAAACTACTTTGATTGAGCGTGATTCAAGTACATCCAACAACCATGAAGATAACTTAAGAAATTTGCAACAAAACACCATAACTTCAATATTTTATTGATTTCCAAGTCATCATATACAACAATTGCTTGAGTTTCTCTCTTCAAGACTCAATCTTGCTACAAAATAAGAATTACTTCTAACTTTAATCTCTCTATTTTACTCTTATCTGACTATTCGACTATTAACTATTACCAAATGAAATGAAAAATGGGGGTATAAATAGCATCCCCAGTTACAATGAAAGGTCCAGATTGAAAGTAAATCAACGGACAAGATCATGACACCTAAACCCTAATTAGGGTTTGTTACAAATGACCTCCTTTTTACTGAACAATATTAAATACATAGCCAAATATTAAATTCGGCACAAAAATCTAGGAGGTATCAACCAATGAGAAATAAGATGTCATGTCATCTGTAACAACCTTTCATCTAGAATCTTATTCCCTTTCCAATTCTCTTCGAACCTCTCGAATGGAGATTGCCCTCACTGGCACATCGAAGGTTACCTTCACCTGAATTCCTAGGATTAGGATTGCCTTCACTAACACTTGCTCCACCTTCGGCTGGTTTCTCTTCCAAAGTAAAAGACATAGCTATGCCTTGTTCCCTCAACTTCTGATGCTGAACGTCTACCCATCTGCGAGTACAAAACAAGACTGGTGCCATCAAATCATCTAAATCCACGGCCTCGGGCTCATTCCAATTTAAACTTATTGTTTTGCTTTCTCTATCATATGAAGACTGGATGTGCCTGTCGTTGTCCTGAGCTTGGTCGGCCACTCTGTAAATCTTACATTTCCTGATGAAATCCAAAGGCAATCTAGAATGTATCTTTCGTTTCACTTCGAGATCATCTAAGAGGTTCATCACAAAATCTTCAATTTGGTGCTCATGTTTAAATCTTTTACCGACCGTCTCCTCTAAATGTCCATATGGATCAAAACTATTCCTCCAAGCAAAAGATGAAAAAGAATACAAGGCTAACTCCTTCTCTGCGTCATCCATGGCTAAGACATTAGGACATACCTCAACTGAATTACCCAAAATAATAGGTACCTGGACTCCATTCTGATGTCTGTGTCTGAATGCCTTCACATATGCTGCCAACTGCCTTGTTACTTCAAGTAACACAATTCTGTCTGTCGGGTACCTCGGCAACATGTATGGAGGTAAAGGACATCCATGCACTCTAATGTAAGTGAACTTGGGAAACTGAATGAACCAAGCATCGTACCTCTTGATGAACTCCTGGGCATCCTGAGACAATCTGTTGTGAATCCCTCCTTGCAACGTCCTTGTGATGTTCATCGTGAAAGTATCATTGACTAATTTGTAGTTCTTCCCTGGTGGATGATGCAAGTAGGTATAGGATTCACAAGCTCTGACCTCGCCGGGTCCTCTTCCAATCACTCCTCTGTGGGGTAGTCCTGCGTACTCAACGCTCCTGATTAAGGCATAGATGACGTATGAACTCATGTGGAAGGACTTAGTAGCCCTGAGTCTTCTCAACTGTACGTCTAAGCAATGGCTAATTATTCTAGCCCAATGTATCGTACCCTTTCCTTGAACAATCACCTGGATGAAATAAAACATCCATTTCTCAAAATAGAAGGCATGAGGTGCTCCTGTAACTCTGTTGAGCATGGTAATCAAATCTCTGTACTCCTCCTGGAAATCAATCCTGTGTGGTGTGTTCGGTACTTTGCTCAGACGGGGACGACTCTTGAGTAGCCAGTTCTTGTTGATTATGCTTAGGCAAGCATCTGGATCATCATCGTACATTGATCTGGCTCCTTCAATGCTCTTGTATATCATGTCCCTGTGCTCTGGAAGATGGAAGGCTTCACTTATAGCTTCCTCTGAAAGGTACGCCAAAGTGTTCCCCTCATTGGACACAATTGTCCTGGACTGTGGATTGTAGTGACGGGCACACTCGATCATCAACTCGTGGCACTGAATAGCTGGAGGAAAACCGGCCGCCTTGATGATGCCATTCTCTATAATTCTCCGGGCGACAGGTGATGGCTTGCCGATGTAAGGGACCTCTCGAAACTTCTTCGTGCTAAAGTTCCCCAAGTTGGTATCTCCAATGTTGCTCCACTTCGACACGATCTTGGTCTCCACCTCTTCGGTCTTCTGATCTTCTTTCATGAGAGCCGAGCGGCTGGTGGATGCTCCCGCCTTTGGGGTCGCCATACCTACACAACATTTCATTATAAGAAAAAGATTTTGCAATAAATAACGGTGAATAAGAGAGACAAATTTTTTAGGAAACCTCATGATAAGTCTCTAGAGTTATCATTTCCTAAAAAACAACGATTGAGCTAAGAGATTCAAAATTCAAAATTGCAAAATTTGGAATATGACGATGAATGAATAAAGCAATAATAATTAAATCGCCATACCTCGATAGAGAGCTAACTCTAGAATGCAAAAACAAAATTCGCCTAGGCAAAAATTGAGGTATAAGATAATCTTCAATATGATCTCCTCAAAATTGACTTCGCCACCTCTGGAGAGAACGTGATCTTCAAGTATTGCCTTAGACGTGGTCTTAAATGATCTTCAAATTCGCCTTTGGCGTGGTCTTAGATGGATCTCCAAGTTCGCCCTTGGTGTGGTCTTCAAATTCGTACCACCTTTTGATAACTAAGCGCCACCCTTGGATGAATGAAACTCGCACCACCTTTGGTCTTCAACGCAATTCGCACTCCACACTTAATGATATACTTCGCATCACCTTCGCTTCTTCCTCAAGATCGCATGTGAAGGATAAAAATAATGATGTGAAAATGAACATTTCACTCCCCTTATAAATAGCGCGTTCATCCTTTCACCCCTTAGGCCGACTTGACAAATAAAACCATTTTTTAAATGATTTGCAATAAAATAACAAGGCCGACTTGCTTAATTGGGCGTTTCAAATTGATTTTATATTAATTAAATAATTAATTATTAATGCCTTGCGTTTTTTAAATGAGAATTTCGATTTTTAATAAAGGCAAAAAATAATTAATAAAAGATAACGCCATATTAAATGCTAAATAAAAATGGATTTTCAATTTTTTAAATCGATTTAGCATTTAAGGAAAATTTGAATTGTTTAATTTGGCGCTAAAACTGGAAAACAAAGGGACGTACCTCATTGCTCTGGTCCCTTGGAGAGGGACAGGAGCGATTCATGATTTTTGTCTTGACTTTTGCATTTCTTACGTCCAACTCCTTTATCTCCACGTTGAAAATCAATCATCTTGATGGTCCTTCGAATTTGATCGCCTTGTGTGCGCATATGGGTGTCCTTTAAGTGCATATCGCCCTGGTCCTTGTCCAAAGGACAGGAGCGATCTTCTAATTTCCACGTTCAATATGCATCTTCTATCTTCGATCTTCATTGTAGGGCGAACAACACCTATGCTTGTTCCTTTTGCGTTTGTTTCATTTGTCTTCATTATGTGTTTGGATGCATTAAAGGGATCATCGCCCTTGTCCCTTGGAGAGGGACAGGAGCGATCCACGTTTTCTCCTTAACCTTGGCAAGTTTAAACTTCAATCTTCGTTGTGATGTCTTCCAAACGATGCCCCTTACCTTGCTTAACCTCGCCTTGCCTCGTTTTTGAAAGAATATGCGTGTTTTTGATGATATCGCCCTGGTCCTTGCCCAAAGGACAGGAGCGATGTGAGCTTTTACCTTGATTGGCCATGTTTGGACGTTCAACACTCTTGCGAATTATCTTCAAACGATGCCTTGGACCATATGCTATCTTATGACGTCTTGACTTAGCTTGAACTTGAAGCAAAACAAGGAATCCAAAGCAAATCGCCCTGGTCCCTTGGAGAGGGACAGGAGCGATATAGTCTCCATGCTCAAAATGATGATCATTTCACGTTCAAAACTCTTGCATATCATCCTTTTATCATACCATGGACCCTCTAAAACATTGCAACATCTTGTCCTTACGTAAATTTTGCATGAAATGACCAATGCATTCAACATCGCCCTGGTCCCTTCCTGAGGGATAGGAGCGAAATAGGCTATAGGGTGTCAATCTCTTCATTTTAACGTCCTTTGAGTGATTGCGCATGATGAAGACGCCTTGAAGTGTCCCTCGCCACCTTGTCTTGACTTGTGTCGACCTTGACCTTTGGAGGAACGACCTTGAACTTGCGTAGGAAGTATCATCACCATTGTATCGCCCTGGTCCCTTGGAGAGGGACAGGAGCGATCCTTCCCTTGTGGCCTCTATCTTATTTTGCCAGGTTCCAAATTTATATTCAACGGACTCGTCCTTCTTCACTCCATTCGTCCATGCCTTGACATCATCTGTAACTTTGCAAGAAAAGCAATTATATCAAAAATCGCTCTGGTCCCTTCCTGAGGGACAGGAGCGAACTAGGCATTTAACACTGTTATGGACGTCCCAAAAATCTTCAATTTATATTCAACGCATTTATCTCATGTTTTCCCTTGTTTTTGAACGTAAACTTGCCTTGACCTTTGTCTGGATTTTGCATAATGAAGGAAATCGCTCTGGTCCCTTCCTGAGGGACGAGAGCTACAAGGTACCTCGCCCTGGTCCCTTGGAGAGGGACAGGAGCGATTTAGTCAATATAGGTCATTCTCCTTCGTTTTTGCATCTCAAATTATATTCATTTGGCAAAGCATCTTCCTTCGGACCCTTTCAAATTGTTAAGTTTTCAAAATCTTGCAAGGACAAGGCGAAATTTGAATTGTAGCTCCGGTCCTTCACTGAGGGACAGGAGCGATTTTCCTCCTGGAGGCATTTCTGTGCTCATGAAAATCTTCAATTTATATTCAATGGAAAGATATCGCCGTTCTCCATCACTTCCAACTTGAAATTTGTCTGGACTTTGCAGGGATGATGAGATATTTGAAAATGAGCTCCTGTCCTTCACTGAGGGACAGGAGCGATTTTGCTCCTACAGGCCAAAATAACATGATTTTTCACATTCTAACACTTCACGAGGCGAAAACAAATCAATTCCAATGCCCAGGATCAAAATCAAAAAAGTCAAAATTTGGTCAAAATATTCAATCGGACAAAAATTCACATTTCACTTTCAATACTTAGACAAATTTAAGCTCTGCATTAACATTCCAATTGAAAATTAGACCAATTTGGCGAATTCATTGCATTCAAAATTTGCATCCTAGAAAAGGAAGCTCAAAAGCTCTCAAAAACGACTGGATTTTGGCTTGAAAGGACAAAATTAAAACCCTAAGGCTTGACCCTAAATCCAGACGACTAACCGACTAACAAAACCCTAAAAAAAACGAAAGCAAAAGCGAGCGAAAAACGAGCAAAAAGAGGGGGTCCCCATTTGTGATGGGGCGATGTGTGAAATGGTCACAACAAAACCCTACCTTAGTTTTTTTGTAAAAATGTTCAATGAGAATGAATGCACAACAAAGAATGAATGTATTAATTTCTTTTTGTGTTTGTAATGTTTTATTGCAACAACCTTCACTTTCTTATTTGCCTCAAGTTTCACAAAACTATCATACATTGTCTTCTAGTTCTTCTAGATCCACCATTAGAAAGGACCTTGCTTGAAAATTTCATGAGGATTTTCCAGGGCAAAAAAAGGGGCAGACAAAAGTGTTTTTTTTGCAAAACAATATTCTATGGATTCATATATAGATTGAAATACCATATTGTTGGTGTGCGTGGGCATGATGCCGACCGATGCATTGAAGCAACGACTGAGGCCATACACGAATGCTATGTAATGGTTGAAGCAATTGAAAACAAAAAGAAGCAAAAGGATGATCTCGCGGCCATTGGAAGTGGGACAGCTTTAGGTTGTGTTGGAGGGCCTTCTTCCATGCCTCCATATCGTCCCACTCACCATGCTACTGCTGGTGCTAGTGCTTCTGCTTTTGCAGGTGCCACTACTCATGTTCCTAGCACTGCCAGTGGTAGTGGGAGTGTTAGCATTGGACCTAGAACTCATAAATCTAGGTTGGAAACCTTCCTTGCGCCTCGCACTACTCCTGGGTCCTGTTGTGACGTCTTCGCACATCGCCCCATTGCAAATGCGGACCCCCACTTTGCGCTTTTTAGAGTAGAAGTTTTGCCTAATTTCCTAGTGTTTGCCTTTGCCGATGAGAGGGTTTTTGAATTTTGAATAGGATGATGTGTTTAAAATGTCAAGATGTTAGAGTGATCCTGAGTTTTGCCTAAGTCTAGGGGTTGCCTTAGGGTTTTGATATATTCTTGCTAAGTGTTGACCTTCTTGAGCGTTAACGTGTTTTTAACACGTGTGTCGGTGATTTTAAAGTGCCAAGGTATTTCCATACCTTTTTGTAGTTGTTTTCTCGCTCCTAGGTATTATTTAAGTTGATTTCACACTTTATCCTGACAAATTTCCTAGTGTTTCGCTCAATTTTTTGGAAAATTCGCCTAAGTCCAGTTCAATTTTGAAGTTTCTAAGCGATTTTGAGTGGTTAAAATGCCAAATTCCTAAGGGAAATCCATATTCCAAGGGTTAGAAGGTCAAGTTCCATGCTAGAAGTGCTTTTCCCCTCATATTCCAGACTACCCACCCTTTTCCCCCACTCAAAATCCACACTACACATGGGTTTCTTGTAATGTCCCTACTAGTTAGAGATTACTGTCCGACAAAACAAATTGTTAGAATACAACATATGAATCTATATATATATATATATATATATATATATATATATATATATAAACCATTTTTAATTTGCAATCTATCTTTAATACTTAATTAACATAATCATAATTTTCATCTAATAAAAAAGGATACGAATGCCATACGGAAGTATGTCCTTAGGCGGCCGTGAAGCTCGCCCTCTTGGAACCCCTTGGTTCCAAGCCCTCCAGGAAATCGAAGATGAGTTCCAATCCTGTCTTGGGTATAACCTCTTACACCCATGCCATCCAAGGAAGACCCTTGTCTATTCCTTGCCTTGGGTGATGCCTCCATCATCCAAGTCCTCAGAGGGGACCGGCTAGATCCGTCTCTTCTTAGTTGAACTTAGTCAACCAAGCCATACATATGCATATAGATGTTCAGTATATATACTGCCCTAGGGATTATCATAATCCCTCCCTTAGACTAAGGGAGTTTCCTCCCTATAGCCTCCATCATATAATCACTTTTATATTACATTTTCATAATTGATTACTACTTTCCATTCACATTTACATATCCCTAACTTGGCATGTATTCCATAACATATATTCAGAAAATGTCCATTATCAAATATTCACATTTATTAACTTATATTCCTAACTATTCATTGATATGTATTTATTAACATATGTCTATTCATATTCATTAACATATATAATACCAAACTGTTCATTACTATATTCACTAACATATGTGTTAAACTTGTTCATTACTATATTCACTAATATATGTATTAAGTATTTATTTTATATTCATTCACATATATAATAACATGTTTATCATTCATATTTATACCATATTCCCTCCTTACTTACCTGCTGTCGTAGCTTCCAGAACTTCTCTCCAACCCATAGGAGTCCATCCTCCTTTTTCCCCCCGCCTCCCCCCCAGAATGAATGATTTGATTTGTCTTATATAACTCTTCACAATTGAATAGTTGTGCTCTTTGAGAGCTAAAGAGCATGCTTCGTTACGGGATCGTGTCACTTCATTATTCCAATCACACCTCTTGTTTACTATTGTTATTATATAATCCATTATTGGACTCCATTAAAATTGCATGATTGGTTGTTATGTTTAACGGATGGTAATTAGTTATCATGAGGTCTCCTTGGTATGAATCTCCTTGGTATTAATCTCCTTTGTTAACATAAAAATGATCTCTGTTAAGGGTAAGGCAGATTATCAAAGGTTTATGCCTTAGTCTCGAATGATTGCCTTTGATAATTATTTACCATGGGTATCTCTTGCAGTCTTACGTAGCTTTGAAGGATCATAAACTCTCCGTCTAGTCTTCAAGGTAATTTATTATCAATTCTCATCTATAATCGTATCTTGTTTAGGATATGTCATTCGTTGATACTTATTATGGTCGTTGACTAATTCCGGTCTTCTTTTTATCAAATGCTATCTTCTATGCTTGTATCGAATATTAATATCACTGCTATCTTTATTGATCAAGCTGTCACCTTTGTTTTCTCATATAAATATAAGAGATTAATCTTTTTAATTAATCACCACCAAAAGGTCATCATCACCATAATTGTATGGTTCATATTTCACTTGGAAGGATTTTTATACTTTTGCAAGGGAGACCATTCTGACATGCGTCAGATTTGGTCTGCCCCAAGTTTATCATTTGATATGCTAGCAACAGCAATCAAACCCAAGGAACCGGTGAGAACTTTTTATTTGTGATTTGTAATAATATAATATTGTATAATTTATATTATTAATTGATGAATATGTAATTAATATTAATATTTAATAAATATAAATTATATATTGAATCTTGTTTATTATTATTATTATTAATATCTTATTTAGTTCATTCTATTCATTTATTTGTTTATATATATATATATTTATATTTATATTTTTTTTATTTTTTATATTTTTAATTGTATTATGATTTATTATTAAATTCTATTTTAGAATGGCATTATCATATTTTGATTGTTTAGATGGTGACATCATATTTCCCCTGAAATCCATACTGGCTATGATTTTCCACCACTGTTTATCCATGCTTAGATCGATTTTCCCCTGGAAGTGCTAAAATTTGGCTAAGTGTCAGGATTTTCTAGACTGCCATCGATTTTCCACGAGGAGTGCGGACTATAGTGCGGACAACGTTAAGGATGATTCCATGCCTGGATCGATTTTCCATCAGGATGTTTTGTGACGAGTTAGTGCAGATTTTTGTGCAGACTCCCAGTCCAGACCCAAGTTGATTTTCCACTGAGAGCATTTTAATGAGTTTTGAGTCCGGATTTTCATCTAGATTGAGGTCAAAATTCCACCAGGGAGTATTTTTTGCAAATGAAGTGAATTTTTGTGTGGATTCTTTATGCATGCCCAAGTCGATTTTCCCCTGGCCTATTTTATGTTCAAGTTTGATGAAATTTTGTCGGGATTTTTATCCCAACATGGGGCAAATTTCCCCCAAGAGCATTTTAATGATTTTTAATGAGTTTTTATTGGGATTTTTATCCCAACATGGGGCGATTTTCCCTCAAGGGTTAATTTTGATCTAAATTTTGGAATATTTTAAATAAATTGACCCCAAATTTAATTGTTTTTTCAAGTGTTGACGATTATTTAAAAATAAAAAACAATTATTTGATGACTTGCAATGTTTTAAAAAATTAAAAAATATTTCCTAGGCAAGTTGATTTTTCCCACAACAAGTGTAAAAGTGCAAATGTTTTATCCCACATTGCTTGTGTGATGAAAACTCAAGGTAAAAACATGTGTAAAGAGGGGTGACCAACATTAAAATATCATTATATTTGCTAAGTGTGATTGCTAAGTTGCTGATTTGGGTGATTTTCTCCAGCTGAGCGATTTTGGTGAAGTGTCTACTTGACACATTTGGAGTTGAAAGTTAGTTTTGTTGTTCATTTTCTGCCTATTCCCAGTTGGGCGATATTTCTTGGCAGCCATTGGAGCAAGTTTTTGAGAGTAATTTTCAGATTTGGGAGGTGGCGCCATGGCTGAAGTTGGACGCTTTTATTTGGGAGGCCGATTCCTCCATATCTTGATGAATTTTGGTGATATTTTTTAGTGTTAAGGGGCTGCCATTATTTTCAGACCTTGCTGGGAGTGATTTGACCTCCATTGTTGGCTGGGAACACATTTTCAGAATTATTCTTCATTGCCCAGCTCATCCACACTAAGGCGATTTTGGTTAAGGGCTGTTTGAAAGATTTTTTAGTGCATTTTTAGGGGTTGCCATTGTTGTTACAATCTGAAACTCCATAGTTGCAGGTTGTCTTCAGACTGATTTTCATTTCCAGCCACTTGCCAACTTGAAAATTTTTACTTGGGCGTCATTTCTTATGAGTTTTTTGGGCATTTGGTGGAGCTTCCATTGCTGATCTAAGTCTGAAACTCCATTTTCAGATTTGTCTTCAGGCTTAGATATTTTTTACCAGTGCTTTGTTTGTGCCCAGATTTGTCAAACTCCACTTTCGGAAGGTGGAAATCCATCAAATACAGGTGTTTCCTATGACTGCGACAAGTTTAAATGACTGATTTATTGAAGTTGCAGGTTGTCTTCATACATTGGGCAGCCATTGTTGGACCTTGGAAGGGTGTTTTCAGACTTTAAGAACTAAAAATTAAACTTTTCCACACCCTTTTCCAAGCATTTTCAGAATTGTGGTATACTTCTGGGCACCATTTTTGACATTTTTTTGAGTATACCAGGTTGTCTTTAGACTGAAACTTCATTTCCAGCCACATATTTGTGCCCAAATGTGACCATTTCTGAGTTTTGAAGGTAAAAATAATTCAAATGCAAGCACGTGACATGGCTGTGACCACTTCCAGCCATTGATATTCATCATTTTCAGAGTGTCTTCAGACTTTCAGGGGGTGTATTCAGACTTAGGAATCAGAAAATCAGACTTCAATACACCATTTTCTGAGTATTTTCAGACATTGGAGGGCGTATTCAGACTTAGTCCTCAGAAAATCAGACTTTTATTACAACTTTGATATCAAAAATCAGTCACTTTCTAAGTGTTTTCAGACCTCCAAGTGATATTTTCAGACCTGACATTTCGTAACCTTGGAGTTGTCTCATTTGATCGCGAAGCATAGCATATGAGAGACTTTGTTCAAGAGAGGATAAGATACCTTGGAATTTTATTTTGTGTTCGCATGTGCATAAAACACACATCAACAAAATTGGCGCTAGAGGGAGGGCTGATCATTATCAAGCTGTTCATAGATAATCATATTCGCAAGGAGTTATCAAGGACTTTTGTCCCTCCTTCGTGCTCAACAGAATTGGCACTAGAAGGAGGGCATGATCGTGATGAATGCCTAAATAGCTAGACTTCAGATTCTATCAATTCATGTTTACACAGTGTTCCACGGAAACACGTTTCCCCCTCCCAGGCCCAAGTCCCCTGTCCCTGAAATATTTTCCCTTTGTCCCCTTTGTCCCCGCGTCTCCGCATCCCCCCATCTCCAACGGCCGTGGAACACTGCGTTTACAGGAGTAATCTTAATGACTTTTTTTTCACCCTCCTCCCGCGCTCAACAAAATTGGTGCTAGAAGGAGGGCCTGACAGTGAATACATGCATGAACAATTAAAGGTGATTGTTGGATTATCAAGTGGATTCGCAAAGGACGCTGGAACCAAAATGAGCTTTCAAGTTGAATTCGAGATTTTATAGATCTCTCTCTTATGTCAAAAATCCCCAAAAAGTGAAAAATTTCAAAAAATAAAAATAAGAAAATGGAGCGGCATCACCAAAATGAGCAGGAAGTTGATATCCTTCAACTTTGGTGGAGATTGAATGCGCAACTGTATCCGCGTAGCTTGTCCAAGTTTGTAAGGCCAGGACAATGTAGAATCCATGAGACAAATGAACATGATGAAATGCATTGCTTGACATTCTTGTAAAGGATAGAATTGGTTCTACAAGGAAAAATATTCTTTTGGGATGCGCTCAAGCCAGAGTTGTGCATAATCCCTAATGATGATATCCATGGAAATGATTCTTTCTCAAGATTCAAGTTGAGAGTTCAGGAACAGATTGAGATGGTAATGTACAACTTGAAGGCGTGTTGCTTCCCCGTTGGTGTCGGATTCACAATGCACCTCACTTAGAATTCACTTGTCTGATATGTGAAGAAGCTATCAACCAAGTCAGATGCCAATTCGGATTGCCAATCCCATCCAGAGAAGAGTATATTGTGGATAGATCTTGGAGTGCGTACCTTGCAGCTATATAGTATAGAAGAACACAAACACAAGGCATCGCTACATCATCCGATAGTGAAGGAAGCCATTTGCAAGTTGATGATACAAGTCCACCTAATGATCCATGCATTGCAGTTGATAACTTTCCATATCTTGCACCAAAGGAGGAGTATGTTAAGGAGGAAAATATCCAAGTTGAAGAGACAGTGACAGGTGATGATCAAGATGGTAGTCCGCCAGTCAAGGAAGATAATTATTCACATCCATTGCAAAAGGTAGAATTCCTTGATGATTTATCACTCTCGCTGCAAGAAGTTTCAAGTAGCAGTCGTGAAGGAGAGAACAATCATACGGAAATATTGAGCGAAGAACTACAAGTTATCACAAGTGAGCCCGGATATGAAGAACAATTCGAGGGGGCACTGAAAGGTCTTAAGGAAAAAGTACAAGAGGAGTCATTGCTGGCATTGTTCCGAGACAAGCCAGTTGCTGTGAATGGCATGATTCATCACCAACTTCGACCTCTTGAGGTATTGTTGAATGGGTTGCAAGGAGATAGTATGGATGAGCATTTAGTTTTGCAAGAAGAAAAGTTGAATGAAGAATGTCAAGCCATCCCGAAGGAAGAGACCTCCAACATTATTGAGATAGATCTAGAGGATGATGAACAATTCAGTGGGGCGCTATTACTTGAGATCATATACTAGAAGCGAATTGAGGAAATTTTTGAAGATCAGCTTATCAAGGAGAATCTTATTTTTGAGGACATGCTTATGGAGTTTCATAAAGATGCGTGGTTTATGCAAGATATTGAACCTGTTGTTACCATGGAAGTGAAGAGTGATGAGCAATTCGAGGTTGCGCTACTTCCAGTCTTAAGGACGCAAGGAGAACCAGTGAGCAAAGATTTGCATATCAAAGGTGCAAGTGGAATGATCCATCACCAATGGCAACCTCCTAATGTAGCTGACGGTCTCTTTTCTAATGAGGAACTGATGAATGCCAAGCGAGAATTCCTACCTGAGCATGAAAATCCCCAGGTTGTCTCTTTCCTTAATGCTAACTTTGAAAGTTTTTATGATTTTGATTATGGGGGTTTTGGGAAAACAAATTGCATTTGGGTAGATCATGGACCTAATGAATTATCCCAATTGATCATTTTGAATGGAGTTTTGATTGAATATGAGACCTACATTGTGAGAGCTTACATTTCCATATTCAAGGATGAATTTGCCCATTTGAGAACCATCAACATTGCCATGCTCCTGTTGCATATCCCGATAAACCATGCAAGGTCATGTACATATGTCATTTCTTTGAGTCATGTTCGTTCTAGGAGTTTTGTATATAGTTAGAGTAGGTTTTCTTTTCATGCATAGCTTAGAAGTTTTGTTGAGCCAGGTTGTTAATTTGATTCAAGATCCTTCGGTGGCTCAGGTTTGCTTTAGTTTAGTTTGCTTTAGTTAGTCGCTTTGCTTAGGTTAGGTGTCCTAAGTGGGAACCTCTATTTGTGAGGTGGGTGTTGTGTTGTCTTCTCGCATGCTAGTAAGATTTTGGATCTTATGTTCAGTCCATTTCATAGGTATCTATTCATGAAGTGCTTTTGAATCCGAGGTTGTTCCTCTCCAGCTTCCTCATTTGGTTAGGACTTGCACTTGACTTGGAAGAAAATCACTTATTGTGTCTGGATATCGACATCTTTCTATTACTATATTTTACACACTTAATTGATTGCTCTAAGTCATTGTGGTTTCTTAGGTGAAGTTGTGGCTAGTGAAAAATCTAAAATCTTGCTTCTAGCGCCAATTTTGTTGATGTGTGTTTTATGCACATGCGAACACAGAATAAAATTCCAAGGTATCTTATCCTCTCTTGAACAAAGTCTCTCATATGCTATGCTTCGCGATCAAATGAGACAACTCCAAGGTTACGAAATGTCAGCCTCTTGCCGCTGGTAAGTGCGCCTTGTGTGGTCAACTGGAAATTTGAGTATGCTTAACTTCAACTATTACGCATCCCTTGACAAACATCAACTTGGATGGTGTCAACGTTTGATGGTGATAGCCTGAATATCTTTAAGTATACCTTAGACGATTGCACTAAGCTTGTGTCAATACCTGTTTGTGAGACCTCGCCTAGTTTGATTCCACTAGATCTGTTCATCATTTCCTACATTCCTAGGCTTAGAATAGATTTCCTGAACCCTATTCCTTTTGCCCATTTTTTAGTAAGAATTAAGTTCGGAGTTTCATTGCCAAATCCTAAGTTAGTGGCATACTTATCCTGATCCATGATAAGATTGAGCATTCATGTACAATGTAAGTCCCCTTGTGATTCTAGCATTATCACATCAAACCACTGAACTTATCCACACGTCAAGACCTGACATTTCGTAACCTTGGAGTTGTCTCATTTGATCGCGAAGCATAGCATATGAGACACTTTGTTCAAGAGAGGATAAGATACCTTGGAATTTTATTTTGTGTTAGCATGTGCATAAAACACACATCAACAGGTCCCAACAGTCGTTTGAGAGCATGGGTTGGAACAAGGAGGTCCATGATGCCGCAAAAATGGCAGTTGGTAGGTTTTGGGTCTACGACAGTGTTCCATTCTTTATAGCCAGGTGAATGTTTATGTTTGATTGTTTTAATTTTAATACTTTGATTCTTCGTTTTATTTTTTCTCGTACATACTACATATTACATACTTAACTTATCTCATTTAATTTATTTGTGTCAGGTCTCCTTATTGGCAAGAAATGGTTGATGCCCTTACCATATGCGGGGTGGGGTTTGTACTACCACAATTTTTATTTTATTTTTAAAGAAAGATCACAATCACACCAATCGCCCGTTAGGGTTAGAACAATGCAATCCAAACAACTGAAAGAAACCCTACATCTTTCGATCATCGAGAGCCCAAACTGGGAGGGTGAGAGCATACGGTAGTAGGGGAGCGTTAGCCACAAACTGCTGAAAGTAATGATCACAATAATGGGCGGCAAGCCAGCCCCTTTCGCTTATCCAACGGGTAAACAAGATACTTGGCGGTAAACCAGCGAAGGCAACAAGAGCACACTCAACACGAATCACTCTACCGCAATGTTTCAGCAGGAGGACTGAACGCAACAATAAAGCTCAACTCGACTGCTTATGCAGCGGGAGGATCATTACAAACATAATATCACTCAACCACTCTCTCAGTGGGAGGACAGAGCAATAAAACTGAATTACATAACATGTAGGTGGCTAGGTTAGCCTCTTCCACTTATGTAGTGGGCAAGCAACACTCCAGAAATGGTTAGTAGTACTACTACTTAACCTTACAATATAGAAAGGGAAGATTATAGATGATATCCAATGCAGATTACAGCAATAAACAACTATCAAAATAACTCAAATCAAACCACTATTGCTGAACCGCAAACTGAAGTCAAAACAAGCATGACTAGCCTTAGCTGACAACACCAAAATGATCATAACTCACTCAAATGAAGTCGGAAACACACCAAATCAAATGCGAATGAAAGATATAACTTGGACGATGACACATGAACATGAATCCTGCAATCTAGTCGCCTTAAAATAGAAGCACACATCCCAATGCACCCCTGGAATGGTACGACCCAGCTAGATGGTACGATTTGCAACTAAAAATCCAATTTTCCAAACCAGCAGCTATAAAATTGCAAACTATATCGCCTCAATTCAACGATTTGATGAGCAATACCCAGATTGAAAGATTCACTTGGCCAAGAGATATGAGCGAAATATGGTTTCAGCAACTCCGCGACCAGCAGCAAGAAAACACTCCAAACCCACACAAAAACACTCCACAATCTGCAAAACACTCTCTAACAACACTGGAAATACAAGAACACAGCTAGGTACTATCTCCCAAGTACGGAACTGAGACTTAGCTAGGAAGCCACACTTTGAAGCTCAGATTTCAATCGGCAAACCGACAGCATAATGGGGTAAAATTCTCAAGATAATGCAAATGAGAGCCCAAGGCTCTTATTTATAACACTTTCCCTCTCCAAATTCAAATTCAACTTCACCCAAATTCCCCCCAAAATCAAATTGCATTTCACTCCATCACGCCTCATGTGTTTGGCGTCCCCTTCGCAGGCAAGAAGTTCGATATTTTCCTTGGTGAAGAACTTGCAACATAAAATGAAGTTAGCACATGAAATATGCCTACTTTTTAACGCCACTGACTTAGGAAAATAACAATATAGATGACAGATAAATATTTTCCCTTAAGTTGCCCATAATACAAATAATCAGTAATAAAAATAATTAAATATTAAACCTTAGGATAAGGAAATAATATTTAATTAAATAACTTACAACTCCAATACTGATCAATACTAAAAACAAGGATGAAGCTGTGCGATGAAGACCACTAAACTGTGCTGGATTAGAGCCCTGTTTGAGACTGCTAAAAATAGAAAAGTTCAATACTGCCACTTATTAAAAATAGTAAGTGATAAAATATTACTCCAAAAAGCGTGATCTTCGCACCCAGGGAAAGAGCTTGGAAAGCTCAGAAGAATTGCATCATCCAAACAACCAAACCCCAACTAAAAATAGTACGTTCACACTTCACCACAGAGTCAATTGCATGTTATGCCACGCTGGAGTTCATGGAAAACCCAAAAGGAAACCATAGACAGAACTAAAGAATTCCCTCCTGATAAACCCTAAAAAGCTCGTGTAGAACTCCACAAAAGTTGGAAACCCTAATTCTCCTTTCCAAATAGCCTACGAGTCTCCGGAATAGGCCAATGGACCACTCAATGCACATCACTAAGAAGGGGACATTACAGGGTTCAAAGCCCCTTCTGAGTCTTATTTGAGGGGAACTATTTTGACTCAATTGGTGAATGATGTGAAGAAGGAATTAGGTGAACAATGGCGGATATGGAGCACTAAAGGTTGCACCATCATGACTGATGGTTGGACGGATAGGAGAAATAGAACTCTCCTTAATTTTCTCGCTTCTTCCGCAGGTGATTGATTAATTTTAGTTTCATTTAGTCATTAATTTTTTATTTTTCATTTAATGATTTATTGAATGATCATTGACCTTGCTTTATTTTTTTATTTCAGGGGGAACCGTTTTCATCAAGTCCATTGATGCCTCCGCCCATTTCAAGAATGCCACCTACCTATGTGGGTAGATAGAGGAGGTGATTGATGAGGTGGGTGAGGAGAACGTGGTACAGGTGGTGACCGACAATGCAACAAATTATGTTGCTGCAGGTAAACTTTGATTACAAACTAATTTTGTTTGCAAATTAATTACTATTTTGTAACTTCATTAATTACAATGCAACAAATTATGTTGCTGCAAGTAGACTATTGATGGAGAGGCACCCATCTATAGTTTGGACTCCATGTGCCGCCCATTGCATTGACCTCATGTTGGAGGATATTGGAAAACTCCCATGGGTCAAGAGATGTGTAGAAAGGGCGAGAAAAGTGTGCAAATTTGTATATAATCATTCATGGGTGTTGGCTCTTATGAGACAATACACAGAGCAGAAGGAGTTAGCTCGTCTAGGAATCACAAGATTTGCCACAAACTTCATCACATTGCAGTCCATGCTTCGCTGTAAGTCGGCCTTGAGACGTATGATTGTTTGTGAGGAGTGGTCTTCCTCATCCTATGCTGCCACCCCTGTAGGGAAAGATATGGCAGACTGCATTTTTGATGAGCGAGACTTTTGGATCCCTTGTGATGAGATAGTGAAGGTAAATTTTTTATAAATTCTACATTTTAACTTTTTGTTTTATAACTTATTCATCATATTCTCTTATTTGCTCATTTTTCTAAATTACACAATATTTTCAATTTTGCAGTTTGTTAACCCCTTGGTGATTCTGTTGCGAGTTGTGGATGGAGAAAAGCCCGCAATGGGCTACATATATGAGGGCATGGATAGGGCGAAGGGGGACATCAAATCCGTCTATGGAGGAGATGAGAGCAAGTATGGTCCCATTTGGGAGATCATTGATAGGAGATGGCATCATCAGCTTCATAGGCCCATCCATGCAGCAGCCTATTATCTGAATCCGACATTCCATTTTAGCCCTACTTTCAAGGCTGATGTGGAGGTCCTTAATGGGCTATACTCAATCATGGAGAAGATGGCACCTGCTGGTTCTACTCAGATAGAGCTTATTCGAGAGCTACAGTTATTCTCAAATGCACAAGGGGAGACCTCTCGTCCTATTGCCAAAGAAAGTAGGACAACTATGATGCTAGGTAAAAATAAATTGTAAGGCTTAATTTTAGTTTTATTGTATATTGTTAAATGAGTGAGATTGATTTTATTTATTTCTCATTTCAAACTCAAATAATTGGTGGAGCTGTTTTGGCCCAATGACACCAAATCTTCAGAAGTTGGCCATTCGCATCTTGAGCCAACCATGTAGCGCATGTGGTTGTGAGTGCAATTGGAGTATGTTTGAGCACATACACTCCAAGAGGCGCAATAGATTATCCGTGGAGAAGACGAATGATCTCGTCTTTGTTCACTACAACCTTCGCCTGAGAATGAGAAAGAATGCATTAGCTGACATCTCTCCTATCATTCTAGATGAGGTGATCCTGATGCAGAGTGGGCCATTGAGACAGATCCTGTGGCTGTCTTTAGTGATGATGACATTGATTGGATTGACCAGGTAGATATAGAGGCTGAGGTTGTAGCCATGGCAGAGGAGGAGGGAGAGCTCGAGCAGAGACAAGAGATTCAGAGGCAGATAGTGACACAGATGTTCCTGATGTTGGTGAGCATGGCATGGTGTCACGGGGAGTGGCTATGGCTGCCGAATCATCCATGATCAATGCTTTTACTTTTTGGGCCCTCTTTGAATTTGATTGCCTCCATACACTTAAGAGGTTGTTGATGACAATGGTATTCAATGACTTATGAACCTTCACAAGTCATCTTTAAATGATTGTGTGATTTGAATTGAATTTTAACAATCTAATATGGTGTAAAAATGAATAAAACAAGTTGAAAACTAAATGAAACAATTAAAAGTTTATAACAAATTTAATGTAAATAAATTTTAAGAAAAGTCCATAGGGTGTAGAACAAACAAGTAAGTTGTTAAAACATATGGTTGATGGTTGTAGGTTCCAATCCTTGGCTTCAATTGTTGCATGATTAAGGGAAACTCATGTGGTTGGAGGTTATAAGGATAGCATTATTAGGAGGTTGCAAATGGTTCCTACCTAGTGCTAATTCCTTCGTATAAAAAAAAGTAAATCAAAAAATTTAATATTGAAATTTCATAAACTTGGTGTAAACAAAACTAATCTAGAGGACTTGAAAATGGCTTGTGGCATATGATCATTTGTCATGAACATTTGAATCTCGGTTTGTTTGTAGATTTCTTTGATCCATTGGATTTGTGTGCCAATTTTCTACGTCATCAAGTAAGTGGATGAAACATGGTTGCCTCTATGAGGATGTTGAAGAAATTTGCATCTTTCATGTTCCCCTTACAGTGAATTGCCCTAATAAACATTGCCCCCTATGGGCACATTGCAATATCGTAAATTAAAGGCTTATTTTTTGTGATTTTTTTGTCCATTTGAAAATATATATGCTCTTGTTTTGGCCCACAAAACACTATTTGGTTCACAAAACACTATTTGGTTGGAAAGATGTGTCGACAATCATTTTTCTTTTTCCAATGAGGTGGTGCCCACCTTTTCATATTGAGGCCTTGTATAACCTATGTGTTTGACTAATAGCTGTCTTTGTTTCCCTCCAATATGGTGATCTTAGAAGTTTGAAAGGAAGCTCAATGGCATAAATGCAACACACAATATGTTCATTTATCTCATTCTAAAATGCCCTCTAGTGGCCCTCTCATACAAGAAACAAAGGGGATACTATCTTCTTAGGAATATAGTGTCACAATGAAAGGATGTATGTAAACCACTATTAGAGAAGTAGAAGATGGTCTTGAAGATGGCACTTTCTATTTTCTATGTGGGGATACTATTTTCTCTCTGTTTGCACTTTCTACTACTTATTGCTCTTTGATATATGAAAGAATTTACTCCTTTGGAAACCCCTATTTGTTTGGTTTTGGGCAAATATTAATTCCTTGGTTAGCCGATTTACACAAGTGATCTTTCACTTGATCATATGAGCTCTTATGCTTATTATGGCATTGACTACAATGGAAAAGAACTCCTCCCTAGGGATTTTCTCAATCATTGTGCATGTTGCCAAAGAGGTAATCCTTGGTCAAATTTGCAAGTCATTTCCATTTTCTAGGCCTATTTGTTTAAGGTGTAGTTTATGATCTTCCTTTGGAGAGGATGTAGTTCTCTTGGGTTTGAGTCTTAATCATTTTCTTGGAACTTCATGATTTTGCAGGTTTGCATTTGAAGTTGGCATGGAATGATTGGTGGATTTTCATGGAGACTAGAGAGATTATGGTGAGGCTAGATATCTCTTCTACTTAGAGATGTGTTGAAGTGTTACTCACTATGAGGATTTCAGTAAAAAGATCGAGGAGCCTACACCTAGTTATGGATGTGAATCCATTATGACCCGAAGAGAAGATTGTTATTTATATTGCTTAGTGTTGTATGCATGTGGCAATCTTGTATCCCACTCTTGGTTTACTTGGTAGGTGAATGATTTGAGAAGTATTGCTCCCCTAAATTTTAAATGCATTCTTTAATTTGTATTGTGTCTTCTCATATGAGTGTGTCGTGAATATCAAAAGTCCCTTGCACTTGTTATGAAGATGATGCATGGTTTTATGGATTTTAGTTGTTCTCTTTGTTTCTTGGTCTTGAGCTATGGATCTAGTTCTAAGTATTTAGCTGGAGAGGTACAAGAAATGGCATGTGGCTTTGGGCATGTTGTCCTCATTTTTGTTTTAAAAAATGAAGGATCATTACATAAAATTTGTCAAAAAATGAAATTTTACTCTACGACACGCTTTTCGAGGTAGAATTTTGCTTCACCCTTGGACTGGCTTAATCCTCAGTCCATCCTCGAACCACGTTTCAAATTTCATCACATTCTGGGTTCGTTTGCCATATCTTTCCTTCAATTTCGAGTTTTTTCTCCCTGACTGTAGGTGGGAAATTTTCCTTAAATTGCAAGTTGTAATAATTTCCTTTGTTTTAGTCTTTGTAGGGAAATTTTTAGCTAATTACAAGTGCACTTTATGAAAAAAGAACTTGTAACTTACTTTTTATTTCCCCCTTGATGCTTTTTGGCTTTTTAAAGTCATAATAGGGTTTTTTTGGATAAGTTACAAGTTAATTTTAAATTGCATATTTAAAAGTCACTTGTAATTCTTTTGAAAAATCCCTATTTTAGTGTTTTTGCTTGTAATGGGGATTTTATTCCCCTATTACATGTGTTAAGTTATTAAAACTTGTTGAAGGGATTTTATTTTCCCCTTTACAAGTTATTATAACTTGTATATCTCTCTCAAAAACCCGATTGTGCTTTGATTGAAAGAAAAGTGACATTTTAAACTTGCATTTGAGTGTTAAAACCCGATTTCTCCGTAAAGGGAAAATGAAGGCATTTAAAACTTGCTATTAAGTCTTAAAAACCCAATTTTGCCTTGTTGAAAGAAAAGTGAAATTTTAAACTTGTAATATGAAAATAAAAACCCGATTTTCACTATTACATGTAAAATGAAACTTGTCATTCACTCCCAAAAACCTGACCAGCCAAGGAAGGTGATTTTGTTGGAGATTCCAAGCAAATTTCGTGGAGATTTTTTGGGAAAAAGAGGCGTTTTGGACTATTGCCTATTTCCATGCATTTCCGAACTCATATCACGCCATTTGGAGGTTATGTTTGCTGGTTTTTTGGTCTAAAACAGCAAACACGTGTTTGCCAAAACACCAGGTTTTTGTCTTCCAAGATGCCATGAATTTCTTCTCTCCCATATCGTTTTGCTTCCTCAACCCTAGGCGTTGAGATTTAAGGGAGATTTGACCAATTCTTTTGCCCCTTTGCAAGGTGTTTTTGCTGCTAAAAATGTTTTTCAAAACGTGGCTAGGGTTTTGGGAGTTCGCTTATTGCTTATTTAAGGGATTGTCTTCTTCATTCAAAGATTGTTCATCTTTTGAAGAGGCATTTCGAATTGAAGCAAGGTATGTTTTCTTTTCTTCTTGTTTCATTTTCTTGTTTTCTTATTTTTCCATTCTAGTTGTAAATATATGTATATGTTGGTTTTGCCCCAAAAATCGGTTTTTGTGAGAGAGATTTTCCCCTTTGCAAAGTAATTTGTGAATCGCATTGTTCTTCCCCATTTTCCCTCTTTACTTGTATTCGGGATTTTAAATCCCGATTACAAGTTGGATGAAAATAATTGATCTTCCCTTATGGTTATAAGAATTTAACCATCTTTTGTTGAAATTCCAAGTTGCAAAGATGAAAAATACCCATCCTTCCAAAATCGGGTTTTTAGAACCGGGTTGCATGTTCAAAGTTCTTCCCATTTTCTTGAAAATGACATTCCCAAAACCTTCCCATTTTTGTCCATCCATATTGCCTATATCCGTACTTTCCGTTCACGGCATTTCCCACAAGTCTAAATCTCATTTCTCACTCATTTCTCCATTTTCCGTTTTACAAGTATACTTGCATTCGGGTTTTAAAAATCCAATTGCATGTTCATTCTTCCCAACGTGTATACCTGTAAAACTCTCCCCAAGATTTGAAATTGGTCAAAGTCAAATCTCCACCATTCCCATTTATTTCCCATCTTTCTCTCACAAAGTCGTGAAGTGCAAGGGTTGGAGTTCTTCCCATTTGAAGAAGGAAAAATGTTAGTTGCAGTTGATTATGATGTTGCCTTAACACTTTTAAGTCTTCATCGCAGTATACCAGGTTATCCTTCAATGTCAGATTTACCATCCTCTCCTATTCCGAAAAAGATGAAGTATAAATATGACAAGTACCAGAATGAAGTTTCACCTTCGCAAGTTTCCTCTCCTTTGGATCACATTAAGGACACAGAGATAGGGCATGTGGACATGTCAGAATTCGTCAAGAGAGTGGAGGATCTGCAGGATAGCAATATGCAGCGGCTATTGGACAGCCACATTCATCATGCATCTTCTTTTCCAGTGGCTGCCCTAGAACTTGAATTTTTTCTCGCTTGCGCCTATCACTTTGACAAGGAGACGATAACCATTAAAAATGATGATGGTGAGGCAATAATCCGCCTTGATGTAGATACAATTGAGAAAGTCTTCAGAATACCACCAGCACCTGTTTATATGGAAATTTCAAAGGATAGTGCAGACGAGTACTATGTCAAGAGGGAAAATGACTACAAACGTCATATTAATAGGTGGATTCATGAGCCATGAACTGCCTTCACAAGGTGGGCTAAGGTGTACCGTTGTGACTTTAAGTGGGAAATTGGAGACATTATTACTCTCAGTAGGATGAAGGGTCTTGAACACTCTAATGTTTTTGAGCCCTGGATGTATCAGTTTACCATGTTCATAAGGCAATCCCATCATATATCATGGGGAGAGATTATCAGTGATGCTTTATGCGAGCAACTTGCAGCAATCCCTACCACCATGACTTTCTACATGAATTCATACCTAGTGTATTTGGCAGCGTCACTCAGACATTTTCCTGGTCTTTCTACTAAGGGTGATCACTCGCTTATACCTGTGTGGGAATATTATGATCAGCTGCCTTTGAGACCCAACAGATTACATTTCAGAAGAGTTCAAGATGCATTCTTTGGTTACTTCATGTGCCAATTTGACAAGACTCTAAAGAACAAAAGGGTGTCAAATGAAGCATGGGAAAGAGTCAATGAGCATGGGTGCTTATTTCTCCAATTCCCAACTTTCACTTATGTGAGAGTCGGATGCTACAGTGGGCAACCATACATGCTCCCTAGATACTCGATCGATAAGATCATTCTTACGAAGTTGGGAAGACAGATCATGGCTATGCACGCTCATCAATCTGTCAGACATAAGGTCGGAATGGGGATTTCTAGAACAAACCCATTGAAAATTGGTCAGTATTCTCTTGTCACATCCGTCAAAGCCAGAGCTATGGAGACTGAGATGCAAGAGATTAAACTCAAAAGGTTTAAGTCCAGGGCAGATTTTGATTACCAGGGTATGAAGGAAAAGATCAAAAAGTCCTTCATGCACATGCATCGTATTGAGGATATCTGGGTAGATCTCCATATAGAAATGGAGATTCTCAAGATGGACTACTGCAGGCTTACTGTTGAGCAGGTTATTGATCTGAATCTGGTGGACATTCTGCAAGGAATGATTGATGATGGTAATGTGCTCGATCCAGAGTACGTCTCATGAAGGGTTGAGGAAGCCCCACTTCCTTTAATCTAATGGTTGCATAAAGAATGCACATCCATTCTTGAAAGATTTCAGCCTATCTTGGCTAACACCAACACTTGGCTCAGAGGTAATGGTGTTAGACTCATCAAGATCAAGGTTGGGAAAGAAGATGACTCTATGGGGCCTCTTGGATGTAAGTTTGATATTCAGATTGACAACAAGGAAGGTGCATCATCTTTAGGCACCAGGATCAAAGCTTTATGTCCATGTGATCGATCTTGATAATCCAGAAGAAGGACAACAATCAGATGATGCTCCTAAGTCTCTATCTTCGGATTCACCTCATGAGATTCCTTCCTCAATTTCCATGGAGATGCCTCTTTCTCTCCTGACATAATAGTGGAAGAGTCTCCTTAGAATGCCGTTCCTATTTCAGTAGTTGAGCCACCTCTTGATCATCAACAAGAGAGTTTGTTGGAAATTCCTGAGGATACTCTTGCATGTATCCATTTGTCAGAGATTGATACCTCTACTACTGGCTTTGAAGAATTTATGAGGCAATCTTCATGACTTTTGGTTACTGAGCAAATCATGGTCACCATTCAAACAGATACTCCTTCTAGGGTGACCACAGCTGTTCAAACAGAAACCGCTTCTCCTTCGCCTTCAACAACTACTAGAGGAGAACTAGTCGTTTTACCTCCATGGTTTAGTTCTTTTACCCCAAAGAGGAAGAAGTAGGATCTCCTGATGTCTTTGATTATCAGCAACTAAAGTAGTCTAGCCCAAGGTTGCTAAAAAGGCCAAGACAATCTCAAGAGTAACTGTTGACAACAATAAGATGAAAGTGGCAGAAATTGTTGAGCCCCTTGCGGATAAGCCACGTGACGAAATGCAAGCTGCTGATTATAGGGTTACAAGGATAGAATTGGGTAAACAAATGCATGAAATGGTCAAACATGATGCCCAGCAATTCGTAGCCTCACTAGTTCAGCGGTATGATGAACTTCTAGCAAAGAAAGACAAGCTAGAAGAGGAGAATAGGCAACTTGTTGCAGCTGTTCATAAAATTACAAAACCTGTTGGTGAAGGGAGTAATACTACAAGTTCTTCCGGTTCACAAGGATCAAATCGGGGAGTTGAAAGAGTTGCTTAGAAAGTACAAGCGTTGGATTCTTGGGTGGATCAACTTCATGATCTGTGTGCACAAGTGCTGAAAGACATTTTCCAAATGATGTCTAAGTTGGAGACCATTGAAGAAAAAATGAATCACACCTCCGAGACTTTCAAACGAAATTTTGAAAGGGTTGAAGGTAGTTTGACAACAATTTGGCGCACAATGCCCCAACAACAGTTGATTGTTCTTCAGGAGCACGCCATTATTCCTTCCAGGGTCATGTAATGTACTTGGAATTTGAAAAACTTCTAGAGAATAAAGCCCTTGTTCTCAAATCCCTCATTGAGGAGATTGATGATGCAATGAGATTGCGGGTTGAAGTATTCCAAGGTGTTGTTTCCCATTGTGAGAAGGCCTCTTGCAACATAATGAGTCAGAGTGGAGAGTTGATACCAGAAGAAGAAGTGCTCGCAGATCTAGAGATGAGGATTCATAATGAATGGAGAAGCCAACAATTTTCAGCTGCCTCAATTCAGGTTTTGATGAAACATCAAATTTTTTTGCACGAAATCTAGTCCATCTTGGAGAAGAACGACTTTATGCTTCTTCGATGCCATGATACCATTGTGAAGACCATGGTTGTTGCCAAGAACACCCACGAACCGAATCCAGCTGGGCTACAAATGATCATCCAAAAGTTCAAAGGATTCATGTCTTCACATGCTGCAGCTTAAGTGTTTTTCAACACTTAGTTGTATTTTTCCAGAATTGTAATTTCTTAGTTGTAGTTTTTCTTCTGACAAGTTACATGTAAAAACCTTTTGTAAATTGCACGTCAAGTCTTTACTTGCACTTTTTTAATTACATGTAAGACAACTACAAGTTGTGTTTAGTCAGGACTGTAGTTGGAATAAGTCATAGTTAGTTATTGAACAAGTCTTAGTGGTTGAGAGAATCTCTCAAGTTAGTGAGGATCCTCCCACCTTTTTCTCAAGACTCCTCTTCTATAAATACTTGAGGGGTCTATTGTAATTTTTATCTTTTAGAAAGCAAGCAAAAAACTCTGCCAAATATACAACAAAGAAGTCTTTGAACTTTCATGTGTGAATTCAAGAATTGAAAGAAATAGAAGGAAATTGCTCAAGCTTTGAGTCTTTGTGCTACATTCTTGAGTTTGTGTTCTATATTATCTTTCTTGCAAGTGTTTCTTTAACAGCTTAATCGAATTTGATTTGCAGTCTTTGTGCTGTAAGTATTTGAGATTAATATAAACTAGAATAAATATTCTTTTCAGAGGAGCTGTAAGAATTTGTGTTTGCACTTATTCTTAAGAGAGTTTAGAAGCAGAGTTTGTAAGAAATAGCTGTGAGTCTTTGAGCTTGTACTACTTCCTACTGTTTTATGTAGAAAAGAATAAGGTATTTTCAGTCTTTGAGCTGTTATAATTTGTTCTTGAAAGCGTTAGTATAGAAAAGAGTAGATGGGACTTAACATAATCAAGACTTTGAGCTTGATATTGCTGTCCTGTCCCAAAGTAAGTGACGGAAATCTTTGAGCTTTCAGCAAATTTCATTTCCTTTCTCTCATTTCATTTCAAAAAGTTGTTACTGCTATTTTATGTTAAATTGCTATCACTTTTCTGTGAAGTGAAAATGATATTGGCTTTCTTAAAAGAAGAAGAAAGACTGCTGTCCCATCCCATTT
This sequence comes from Cryptomeria japonica, assembly GCF_030272615.1. NCBI lineage: Eukaryota > Viridiplantae > Streptophyta > Pinopsida > Cupressales > Cupressaceae > Cryptomeria > Cryptomeria japonica. The sequence goes on along the minus strand of NC_081410.1, from coordinate 131,890,264 downwards.
TATTTTTAAAGTTGTAGATAGATAGGGGGAGCCTTCCCTTAATTAGGAGAGTTTTACTCACACACTGTGGTTGAAACCACAATTTTGTATATTTCCCCAAGTGTGCAAAATTTTCAACCAACAGGGCATTTTCCTTTTGTTGTGGGAATACATGTTCTGTTTGATCTACCTTTGGAATGAGAGTTTTACATCTATTGCTACCATGTTGTCATGTTTTGAATGTTAGATGTTGATATCCTTTCATTTCGGAAAAGGTGATGGAGATCTTTACATAGCTTGGTACATATTAGTGTTATACAAGGATATGGTTTGATTTGTAGGTTCTCTTTGTGGTTTTGTTTTTCTTCCTCGATGTTGGTATTCACATTACATTAGATTTTTTATGTCTGTGGATCCATGGTGATCACTATGTTTGTTGTCATGTGTTGTTCATTGTTCTTTGGTGACAACATGGAGGTTCTTTGATCTCTTTCTTTTCATTTTGTGTGGGGAGCTTAGGAGAGTTAGAGACTAGTGGTGGTAGATGTATTGTAGTAAATTTTGTGGCATATTGTTGTATGTTTCCTCAACATTATGCAATACAGGAGTTAGACACATGCTCTATGTGAAGTATTATAAGTAGACTTGGTATGCCGTGATCTATTTTTCAGATTTTGACATTGCCCATATAATGGGAGTTTTTGGATATGTTAGGTTATTTTCTTTAATATCTTGGTTTGTAGGTTACTGATGTGATGATGAGTTTGCATGTTTCATTGTTCAGGATCTATGAGTTATGCAATTGTATGGGCTGATCACCTATTTGATTGCAGTGGATGACTCGGATGTGGATTGTCTATATCCACGAGATTGATTCAATGTTGATGCAAACTTTGTTAGTTGACCTTGTTTGTGGTCACTTGTGCATTGGCATGTTGCATTCAAGATAGGAGGATGGATATACAGAAACTTGATTGCAGTGTTTTGGGTTGATATGTTGATGGCATGAAGTTCTAGTTATGATTGTTTGAATGCCTTAGTTAGGTATGGTTAGCTTGGGTGAGTTGCAATTTGTTGTGGTTGCTAATACAACTTGTATGAGTAAGGTAGCTACTCAAAGCCATTTGTGATTAGTTGAATTTGAGAATTGGTGTAGGTTTTAGTGGTAGTTGATATGTTACACCTTGACATGCTCCTTGTTTAATCTTGGATGACATGATGCGAAGTTTTTTTCTTGATGGTGGTTATCATGGTTGCTTTTGCATGTATCTTGTTGGAGCACGAGAGCACGATGAAGATTCATGTGGTACATGATTGGCTAAGGGATGTTTTTTCCTTGTTTAGGACTCCCATGGATGTGTTTACAATGTATGATGTCAAGTGAGAGGATGTTAGGATTAAACTGCCATCTATGTTGTAAATCCTATGTCATATTGCATGGCTCCAACATCCTTGGAAAGTGTCCCTAGGCACTTAGGGTGTGTTTGTAATCTTTTATTCTCACCATTATTTGTAATAAACTCATAAGGGATGAAGGTTTCCACAAGCAATGGTAAAACTGACTTGTGCACATAAATATTTAATTGATTTTTCCCATATGTGGATGCCTAGAATGGGATGGTAAAAGACAAGTGAAGAGAACAAAAAATGATTGTTGGGCTTCTCCAAGTGGGTGTTTGAAAGAGACAACAGGTGTCTCTTGATTTTACTTCATTTGTGGCATTTCATGTGATGTTTCATTTCCAAGTTTGGGTGCCTAAGTTGGAGGGAAATTTTTTGGAGCTAAGACTCTCGTCCTTACGCATTTGTAGAGATAAATCAATTGATGGGATGTTTGGAATGGAGTCATCTTTGGGCACCAACTTTGGTGAAATGCATCTTTTTACAACTGTATAAATTCAGCAGTCAGCTCCTTGGATGTGGAAAATGATTTGAATAGTTGAAAGTAGAGTTATATAGCCGGTACAAGAACCAAAGAAGAAACATGTTGGAGCACAAATAGGTTGTTCACAGGTACACAGGTGATGCCATATTGGAGGCAAAGGGAAGTATGGAAGTGTGTGACAAATTCTAATCTTGTTTTAAAGATAATGCATACTTGACCTCTCTTCTTGGTGAAGTTTTTTGCTGCAAGGGTTTCTCCACAAAAATCCTATGTCATGTGATGCTTTTGTGTTGCTGATTTGTGCGTCTTTTCTGCTATCTTATGGTGATGCTGTCTTTTTTTAATTTCCGTTACAAGTTCACATAAGGTTGTGTTGTTATGCATGTTAAGTTGGTTGTTTTTTAGCATTTTTACAGAAGATGGATCTAATCATGACAATTCCACGTAAAGGTAATTTGATATCAGATTTGCATACAAATTTCAGATTTTCATATTTTAGTAATCCAAGCTTGGTATCTCACCAATTGATGTCATAACTTGACAACAAATTTTTAATGATAATTCATTGGCTGGAGATTGAAAATTTTCCAACGCTACTTTGATAAACTTGGCAACATAGAATTTATCAATAATAAAAGTATTAAAAATTATGATTCCTTGTATCCGTGATAGAATGTAAGCTTATCATTGTGCAATTGTCTACGATTGCCTTTCAAAAGAGTTTGGATACCCTTCAAAAAAATGCATATGAACTCAAACAAAAATTATTATAATTCAATTTACTGGTAACTTAACCAAAAAGAAAGTCATGTCCAAATATTATGCTAAGCATTTTGTGCATGTTCATTCTTAACACCATTATTCTAACAGAAATTTGAATATTTCTTTCTTATTGGGACAGAAATGTTTTACACATTTTTCTTTTTATATTCATTATTTTTCAGTATCTATTTTAAGTATTGTGCCACTAATGATGATGACTGAGATTTTTTTCTTCTTTTTGCATTTCTCCTGGTTGGTACCTCCTCTTATGTGGGCGATTGCTTTTTCTTGTGTCTATGTGCAAAGATGATCTCTAGATAATTATCATCGACGTTTCCCATTACTGATTCCAATATTTAAATGCTTATTAAATGCATTAAATTTCCTTTCTGTGTCTTATGAACTTGGATTTCAATGCAGCAGGAATGATACTTTTATTTTGCTCCTCCTTGTAGCATTGGTCTTCACTTACATGCTTTGCATTCCAAACCCATTTTTTCATATATTAAATTCTTTATATAGTTGCTTTTAGTAATTTGACAAAGTTGAGAAAAGCTTAATCATCTTGCACATCTTAGTTCTCAATTTATTTATTTATCTTTTGTTTAGTCTTGCGGACTGTCCTCTCACACATTGTCAATACTCGTGAATGATGCTCCTGGAGTTCTCAATATTGTGACTGGTGTTTTTGCTCGTAGAGGCTACAATATCCAGGTTTGACAATTTTTGAAAAAGTGTTCTATATTGAAGAGTGCAGTGCAAACTATCATGATAGTAATCCAGTGATTTGGCTGTATATTTACAGAGCCTTGCTGTGGGTAATACAGAAAAGGAAGGAATTTCACGAATAACTACTGTAGTTCCTGGAACAGATGATTCCATTGGGAAGCTGCTTCAACAGTTATATAAAATTGTCGATATTCTCAAGGTTAGGACAGATGATGTATTATTCGATTTGATGTCTGCAATAATGGTTTGTTTCTACTATTTCCTTTTTGGTGAGCTGAACACTATATCAGACAAGCACCTTGAGAATAGAAGGATGTCAGATGGTTGTAACAAATTACCAAGCAGTGTCAGCAGTACTTCAGGCAACATAATTCATCAGGGAACAGAAGTTAATTTATTATGGGTTCATTGTACATTGCTTACTGCTTACATGGAGTTCAACTTTGCAGGTTGAGGATATAACACATTTGCCATTTGCAGAAAGAGAATTAATGCTTCTCAAGGTTGCTGCAAATAGCAGTGTGCGTAGAGATATCTTAGACATTGCAAATATCTTTCGAGCAAAGCCCGTCGATATATCAGATCACAGTGTTACACTTGAGGTATTCACCTTCATTTCTATTCTTTCTTTAATTTAAATGTTTGTTATTACTGAATTTTTTTGTTATTATCAGTCATAAGAATATTATTTTTATTCTCAATAGCTACATGTTTATATTGCTCGCTTTTATGTTCATTTTGAAAATACTGTAATTAAGCATAAAGAAGGTGCTTTCTTTTGAAGATAATAAATTACTGAGCAGTAGATTCTTTTGAGTCATTCATCCATAGATGAATTTATTTCAATTGGAATTGTCTCAAAATCCAGACAGGATAAGTAAAGAATACTGAACTTATCTCTCTTGTCTCAGCTCACAGGGGACTTGGAGAAAATGGCTGCATTGCAGTTGTTACTTGAGCCCCATGGAATATGCGAAGTCAGTGGCTCTCCCATACTAGTCTAAAATTAGTTTTGATTCTTTTTTTTCTGTGGAGATAATTATCACAAGACAGCTGTTGCTGTATTATGCATGCCAGATATGATGTTGGTTGGTTTTTGCTCTATAGGTGGCTAGGACTGGACGAGTTGCGTTGGTTCGGGAGTCAGGTGTAAATTCCAAGTATCTAAGAGATTCCTCACTCCCATTATAATGATAAATTGAGGTTTATCTTTAGTGCTAATGTAAATAAATACTTTGCCTAGTAATGCAATATTGAGTAACCATTCCGTGGTTTGTTAAGAATTTTTTCAGCATGCAGTATCTTCATGCAGCAACATGAACTAGTAAAATCTTGCAGATTAGAGTTTGGATGAGGCTAAACCCTGGAACGTGAACCTTGAAAACTAATTAGTAAGTTCTGATGCATTTGTGCTGAGTTTATAAGCAACTATTTTTCAATCCAGCTATTAAGTTGACCAGTGATTGGTGCAGTTCATTGCTTCAATTCTATAGGCCTTTGGTGATTTTAAAACCCAACTATTATAGAGTGGCCAGAAAGATAAAAATCAGAGATTGGCCATGTTCATCTATCCTACGTTTCTAAAAATGGCGCTCTTCCATTGCCATGGTTATCATGAAATAATGAATAGACCTAAGAAGATTACAGTTTTGGTGTTGTCTGTTTTAACTCATTGAGAGGTTCCTCTCAGAGTAGCCTCTTTTTCAAATTGTGAACTATAACTCTTTCATCTAATTTTAATCAAATGCCAGTTAATTATGTGGTGGGGATGACTGTCTGAAATAGGGAGGATATTAAAAAGTACAGATTTATTGTTTCCATGGTATCATTGTTTAGGTGCAACCAGATCCTGCACTGTTATAGTTTGGTTTTGTTTAAAAAGGGGTGGGTAGTGTCTGGTTTCCTTGGGAGCAAAGATTGTTGTCAGACGATTGAAGCCTTAGAAGTGGGATTGGAGATTCTTGGAGTCTTTCATGAAGATGTCTCTGTTATGGTCTTTTAAAAAATTCTGATCAGACTTGCTTCTTATAACACTTAAATGATGGTTATACTATAGCTTGGTACTACATGAAGACCAAGTTCATATGAACATTCAAGCTCACTGAAGATGAGCATGATTTGGTAATTGAAATCTCTCAAATCCAAAAAGAGGAACATGAATCCAAAAGAGATTTTATAGCCCACCCGAACAAATTGCTAAAGAATATCCCCCATGCCTCTAAAGGAATTCTTACCTCTTACAAAGTTGACCTGGTAATGGGTACAAAATGTTCTGGGCACGGTACCCCATGGGATTGCACAGGTACTGCAGATCTGTCCCTGAATCACCCAGGTATTTCATGTGACATACCCGGGTGATTGTGACACAGATCTGTGGTACCCTGTGCCTTGAAGTGTTGAATCTTCTAAGACAATCTCTTGGTATTGCTTACATGACATTTAGGAGTTTTCTTACTTGAGTTTTGTTTAACATGGTTGGAAAACTCAGACCTGACAGCCCTAAATTTTGACTCGGACTTGGAAAAACTGAGCTATGACTTGGCACATGAGGTTCATGGTTCCTTTTCTGGCTTGTGAGTCTGCACAAGTCTTGCACAAATTTTATTTCGATGGTTTCACACACAGTTGGAAAACTCAGATTCTGCAAAATCAAAGCAAAATGAAAACAATAATCTCTGTAAAAACTTGGGATTTGCCCCCCCCACCAAAAAAAAAAGTTAAGCGGAATCTTGGCAAAACTTTGCTGTGACTCAACAAGTACACGGCTGTGGCTTTGTGAGTGCTTGGCCATGACTTGGTGCACAAGTTATGCAGTTCCCTTTCTGATTAGCATGCATGAGTCCTATTGATTTTCTTTCTATTATTTAATAGACCTTGTTTGTGGAAGATTTGTTGAGACTACCATAGAGGGAATGCTGAATGATAAGCTGGTGAATTCAAATCACATCTGCCCATTGTAATTTTGCTTCTATTTTTAATTATCATTGTAATATTGGTGCCAATAGAGAGTTTATTATTTCTGCTCACACAAACTATTTGGGAACTTAGACAATAGATTTCATGCCAACCGTTTGTCAAAATTACTTAGTCAATAAGTGGAAGAATTTGGGAAAACTCAGTAAGGGTTTTTACACAAATCCCATAGGATGGGTCCAAGTGTGCATAACAGTTGTGTTCTAAGTGAAAGGAAATACAAAACAAAATTTTCTATAGTAATCCTTTGAGGAGAGTCACAAATTATTCAATCAATACAAATTTTAGTATTATTTTGGCATAGTAGCTGTTGATACTTACATATTGCAACCCCTTGTTGGTGTATCAAATGCACTTAGATTTTACAACATAGAGAACATCAACAATTGGAAGTCTTGCAAGTGAATGGCATCAAAGTGTAGAGGAACCTCTGAGATTGAAAGGTAAGTTTCTTGTCCTACTCTAGGTAAGCTTAACTCAAATTGGGGTGAAAAGAATAAAAATACCATGTAATTAATTGGTGATGCTCAAGAATAGAAGGCCTTTCTAGTTGCACAAGGATTACTAACACATGATTCTATAGTCAACAAAAGTAGAAAATACATATTTTATATTTACAACAATAAAAGGCAAGAGAACAAATGTTTGAACAATCCTTTGCTTACAAAAGGTCAACAGTTGTTTACAAAAAATAGCAAGTTTTGAACACATGAACCAAGGTTTACACGAGTGCAAATAAAAAGCTAGATAGAATTTCTTGACAAAAACCATGAATAAACATAGAGAACGAGGATTCCATTGTTAGAAACAATGTAGTGATAGGAAAATACAAGCAGTAAGAATAGATTGCATAGTGATATAGGCTACTAGCAGTTTGAGATTGTATAAATAATAAATTCTATTTCCAAAGGTTTGCATCTGTACAATGTCTAGTACATTACATATCAGAGAAGGGAAGAGAGACAAGAAGATCAGGAGAAAACTAAAATAATAAATGCCCGTGGTCTGCCATATTAATTCTCGTGTCATGATTTGAAAATATTCCTACCAAAATGGAATGCCACCGTTGCAAACAAAATTATAACTGCCATCAACATTGCTTGCCATGATCAATGGTTTGAAGTAGAGGAATAGATTTTGGAACCACATAGGGGAGTGAACTATGAAACAACTCTTCTCCATGAGTGCCTTGCTGTAACCCCCTTTGTTTTCTACCACAAATCCTAATTTTCCTCGTGTCCTTTATTTTATTTTCTTCTTTCACTTCTTGTGGACACTCCTTTTGAATTTAAAATGAAAATCAAACCAAATATTGCATGTTATTTAAAACCGAGGTCATTTTAGGGCAAATATTTTACATTGGACAAGCTCAAAAACTCCATAAACCTCTGTGAGCAATTTTTTTATTTGCATCAGTGGTTGCAACTTTTTTATTCTTATAACCATTTGATGCTTGAAATGTTTTCTAGTCATCTGATGGAGGTTGATCTAAGTTCTAACAATAGCAGATTATTCTGGGTGAAGGAATCATTTTATTTTACAGATGGGCTTATCATGAAATTGGTGAGCTCCGTTTTTAGATGTGCATGCATAAATGCACGGCTGTAGCTTTGTTCCTTTTCTTATGACCTTCGTGGGTTTCATTATTGTTGCTATGTGTAGGCTCCACAACATCAAATCATTCATTATCTTTACCATGGTGAGGCACCTTGGAATATTATCCAAGCTCTCAGAATTGAAATTGCACTTGCTTAGAAATTTACCACTCGGCGAATGCTCAACCAATATATAGTTTATGAACTATTTCTTTATTGTATATCACACAGGCACACTTTCTATTAATTCCTCAACTTGTATACTTGGAACTGTGTGCATTCACTCCTGCTAGTATACTATAAAACATGGCCTGTAACTTAAATTTTATACACAGCTGCAAAATACATGCCTGGGGGCATTTGTACCCTACATTTTCCCATATATCTTCTCTTCAAACATCATTTACCATATCTTTCATCGAATAGTGTTGTGGCCTTGTAGCTTTATGCTTGAAGGCTCCAATGTTTAATATGTTGCAGGTAAATACTGATCACAATCTCTGTTTTACATTTTTTCAAACTTGAGTTCCCTTTCAAGCTTATGGTTTAGCAACCAGCCAACATGTTTGCCAAAGTAGGATCACCCATGTTCTCTAATATGTGCTCAGTTGGTATTCAATCTTTCTCAGTACATCTCAAGTTTCCCTTGGTACACCATGCAACTTATTTGAAGAAATTTTTTTATTTGTATTTGCCACTCCATTTAGTACAAGTCACTACCTCAGATCTTGTGATAGTAGACTGATGGTTGGTGCAAAATAATAGGTCCCACAACAGTAGATTAATGGTTGGATAAATTAGTGATACTAAAAGTAAATTTGTGACTATTTAAATGCCCCTAAATTTTCAGTTAGATATACGAATATATTGGGATGTGAATTGGTTTGAAGAAATTTTGAAGAACTTTGTTATGCTATTTTATTATGTTGTCTTGTTATGATTGACATGCTGTACTTATGCTAAGAAAAGGGGCTTCATTCTTTATAATTGAAAAGCCACCGACCTAGCGAAGTAGGTTTACTTAAGTATGTTACATGCATTTGTTTTATAAGTAGAGGTGGTGTGAAGGAGATATAATATTTTGTGGAGCATATAGTAAATACCACATCATTCATAATTTATGTTGAATTAATGCAAACGGTTTGCAGTAGAAGCAACCATAACAACAAAAGATCATTCTGAACACACAAATGCAAGCTAGCACCCATTTGTGAGATTATGTCTATTAATGGTTAGTTGTTCATTTATTTGTTTTTGTGTGATTTGAGGCATTTAGATTGCTGAACGAGAGTATTGGGATGCATGTCAATTGCAATTAATTGATCGACTGGTTGAATGGAACAAGATTTGCCTCTTTGTGGCTCATGCACAGATATAATTTAAGCAGAACATTCCACTGTCATGAATGTAAAAATGGGTAAGTCAATCTATGTTGCCCTTCAAGGTCTTGGTTACCGTTACTATACAAATATTATTAAACGGGAAATGTGATCTTGAAGACAGGATCTGGGAATCATCGTCCGTTCATCTCCATTTACCATCATTAGATTTATTTTTAAGTTGGCAATGTGGGAATACATATCATTACATTTATACTTTATTTTCTGTAGCTTTTTCATGATCTAGTTTCAAAATTATTTTTGTAGTATTACAGTTTCTGTGGCATAATAGAATATTTTTAAAGCCGACAGACACTTCCCTTGTTGATCTTTCCTTTCCAAAATAGTTGCATACATACCACTCAACTTCATTACCTGCAACCCTTGTGTACATTGCCACAACAATTTTCACAAATACATTGACATTGAATTTAAACTCCATCTTATCCCATCAAGTAGTGCCATAACTAGCTTAGTTTTATCTGATCATCTGTATTTGTTTGCTAGCATGGCAACTGCAATATCATCTTTGTGTGCTTCTAACAGATTTCTTGGCATAACGCCATTCTACATAAAAATATTTGGAGTAACCTTCAACTCCCGGTTGGTTCTCTATGTTGGATGCCACACCTATACTTTTGCTAATATGTTATTGAGAATTGTGCAAAATTTGGTTCCATGTCCTTGAACCATAGTTGAAAACTTGAACTCAATAGGCCCCAAAAATTTAAAACTCAAGATCTGGCAAAAGGTCAACAATAGCTTGCCAAATTTATCAAACATTTGAAAATACATAAATTTTGAAAATATTCTTAAAAGAGAAATATATATTGAATTTGTAGAACATATTATTGATTTCCATCATATATAAATAAAAACTTTGACTTTAATACATAGCATAGACCATAAAACAAATTTAACCTTTGAATACATATTATTAAGTATTGATATAAATGAAAAATATAAATCATAAATTTCGTATATGACTAAAACATAAAAAAGTTTGTTGTTGATGAGTGAGTGTTATTGAAGTAGATTGTATACTTGCAATATCCTCAATAAGAGCCTTAACAGGTGTCTCATTCAAAGTGATAGGTCAAGTTGTGTGAGAAACTTGCCCCTGACGACTAACCAACCTCACCTTCTACATTCTCATATGTTGCCACTTTCGCTTCTCATTCAATTTCCTCCCTCTCCAAATTAGCTAACTCGTCATGTATTAGCAATGGACCCACATCATTATCAAGCTTATCAATTCGATTTTGATATGGATTGATGTCATTATGGTTTAAGTGTTTCATATGAACCTTGCCCTTGTACCTTTTCATACATACGAAGGTTGTAGCACACAAACAATGTCATTCAAGCGTTTTTTAGGCAACCTATTGTGCTTCTTTTTGTAAATGGCCACAAAAATACTCTAGTTGAGTTCACAATCAAAAGCACTAAAAGGCTAAGATAAATTGTGAATGACAAGTTTTTGAAGTTTATGCATTGTGGTGCCATAACCTTCCCACCACAAATATTCAAGGATAACAATTGCTATTTATAGCTTAGTAAAATTAAAAATTAAGATAAATAGTAAATTAAAATTAAACATGTTTATATTATTTGGCTATGGAGTAGCTCTCCTACAAATGCAAAATTTGGAGAAAACAATGCCACCCCAACATTCTTATCATTTTGTATCTCATCAAGTGTGAGGTCTCGAAGGTTCTCATCATCAACCAATCCTTCAGTACATGTGTTGAAGCCAAGAAAAACCTCTACAATATATTTGAAAGTAGAGCATAATAAATTTTGAGAATTCAAATAATAGACAACAACATGAATATGTTCGGGTGAATATGTTGGGGGAGTTGTTGATTCCACGTCCAACCAATAATGCATCATATGGGTTCATATTTGGTCTTGTTTAACCCATACAGATGCAAAATTATCTCTTTGGCCTTATCCATGGCCTCATATAGATATCCTAGGAGATTTTGATCTCTATCTACCAATGGTAGAACCCCAACCACGGGTTTTAACACCTAAATAGTAAATTTAACAAAATCAACAAATTTTAATATAAAAAAATAGAAATAGAAATTTGAAAACTTACATGGATGATCTACTCCATGACTTTGGCAAATCTACCATGAAAAATGGTCTGCATGACCTTTTCTTCAACTTTCTTACAATAAATAGAAATTTGAAAACTTACATGGATGATCTACTCCATGACTTTGGCAAATCTATCATGATAAATGGTCGGCATGACCTTTTCTTCAACTTTCTTACAATAAGGACTCTCCAACCATCTTCCACTCACAAACATTTGCTTAATGTTAGGCATTGTAGCTAATATTCTTTGCAAGGTGAGATAATTAGTAGTGAAGCGTGTGACTCTTGATTGGATGAGATCCTTACCATCAATATACTCTCATAAAATTTAGGACCCATGTGTGGTTATAGATGTACTTTGTGATATCCGCATCTTCAACCACATTTTTCACCCAACTTAATTTCGTTAGGTCTTTAAAGAGTATATCAAGATAGTGGGCAACACAAGGGCTTCAAAATAATATTGGGTGCCTTGCTTGTAGAGGTTTACAAACTACCACATATGCTACAACATTGTTGGTCATTATATGAATAACATTTTTCATCCCTACCTCCACCACCTCATCCAACATGTTGCAAAAAGTCTATGTTTTTAATTTCATTAGAAGTATCAATTGATTTTAAAATACTAGCTATCCCCTTGAAGCCATTAAAAAGTTGATGGGTGTCCTATTATTGCCATCCATGCACCCATAAAATAAAATGGTGCAACTTTTCTTTTCCTAATTTTTAATTTGTTCTACTAGTTAGTGTGTGTTTTGGATCTCATCCTACAATGATAGCCCACTCAACCCATGATGATTTGGGTCCTAAATCCCTTAATTTTAATAGTCAATGCTTTGACTAGTTGTTCTAAATAAGGACTAGAAGCAACATTGAATGGATTATTATTGTAGTACCAAAATCTTGCAATGTCAACTTTGCCTCATGTTGTAATTCTCTATTGTATGTAGTACCTTCCAATGAAGGTTGTGCACGAGGAGTGTTATGAGGAACAAAAAAGAATACCCACACTTCATGACCCTCATATCCGTGGCCCAATGGAAGAATAGCCTCGCCATATCTCCCTATGACCTTGTAAAATTCAAATTTGGAATTGGGGTTGCCATTGCATCCATTTTTTCTCTCTTTTTTTTTTCTTCACTTTCTCATATATTGCAAGGAGTGCTTTCGTCTCAACCTCTGGACCATCTATTGTACATGATGTAACATCTTAGCAAGCTATCTGTGGAAAGTGATATTTGAATCAATTTATGCCACCATTCATAGGTTTAGTGCAATGGATAGAGATAACGTCTCCTTGCCTTGCACTTGCATCCCATGTTTCCAGCAAGGATCCTTTTGTTTGCCACCATTTATTCTACTTGCAAAAGTCATATTCTTTTAGAAAAATACAAATGAAACCTAGCAAAAGGGAGACAACTTTAAAAATTAATAACAAGGTCATCCATTTAAATTTTAAACCTTTTGTCATAACAGATTTTCATAAAGAAATAACAATCACAACTATTAGGAACATAGTAAATTATAGTTTTGAACCTTTATCTTGATTCTTATTTATTGTGTTGGCATAATGGATTGAATAAAAATATAATAGAAACAAGTCGATTTGATTTTGCAATGTAACATAGAACATATTTGTTATAACTTGTTTTTTTGGAATTTGATTGATGTGTGTTGTGTGTTGTGTGAGGGTTTTCAGTTGTTCACAAGCACTAATTATACATCTACCACAACTTTAATAAGATGTCTAGAGTAAATTTGAAGTAGCTCAAATGCTTTTGATACATATACTTTTAACAACATTGTAGGGTGTTGAGAAATACTTATGTTCACACTAGGCTCCACTTAAAACATACAATTCAGCATGAAAATTAGAATTATCAAACCATATTGAGATGAGTTGTGGATAGATTAGCAAAACAATGGCAACATAATCCCTCCAACAATGAAAAATGAGATTACTAGTCAACCAAAGATACCTTATCAATGAACAATAAATTTTCAAATCTAAATGTAATTGATAAAATCCAAGAAGAGTAGAATGAATCATACTTGCAAAGACTACATTGGTAAGGAATTGTTGTTATGTGAAATTCCATCTAAGTTTTTTGTCTATTCATGTATTTCATAATGTACTTATTGATATGAGGATCATATTGATTTGCTTCTCCTTGTTTCTTGAACAATAATATAGTAATAAGTATACCCACTGTGAATATTGTAGTAACATTGTAATATTGAAAAAGAGTTAATAATATGGATTGGTTAGAAGTTACCATGGCTGTTAGTGTTGTTATAGAGGAAGCATCTATACATTGTGGTACAATTTTTCATTTATTTTTTCCCCTAAAACCCTATTAGCTAACACTCACAATCTATGGCATTTTGCATATTTATTTAAGAGGGTAAAAGGAAAAAGCATAATTGGATCCATCAAATAGTTGTGTCTTGTTTGAAGAAAGACCTTCAACTATTGTGTGTGCAAGCTTTTAAGCTTCTCCAAGGAACTTAGCTCTAATACCAATTGTTAAATGCATAGATATACTTCTTGAGGGGGGGTAAATCAATATATACCAATTTTTACTTTAAAACCAATGCAACATTAAAACTATTACCACATCTCGCAAAATCATTAAAACAACTATGCAAGTGATAAGCAGATTCATATATCAACACATTAGAACACCAGGTATACGTGGAAACCCAAAAGAGAAAAACCACAATGAGAACAATTGCTTGGATCTATTACCCAATTCTAGCCTCACAAAATAATAAAGAACTTACAATGTTTTGCAAGCACCAACCCACAAGAATTTCAACCTATGTTAGAGACACCAATCCTATAATCTAAAGAACTAACTACCAACTCAAATTATGAGGCACCAACCTCAATCACAAATAATGTATAGGAAATACAAAAGATATATCATTTAAAACGTAAAAAATTTACCGTGATCATCTATATGATCTAATCTGCAATAGAACACTCTCAAAGTGTGTATAAGATATGCATCATAATTTTCTCACTTCATCAAATATCTACTTCTCATTGAGTATATACATCTTGCACAATTTTTTTCACATCCACAACTCTCCATTAGAATGGAAATGATTGATATTATATATTCTTTCTAATGTCAATGACATCTTCATGTTGGCCTAGAACATATTTACAATATCCACACATTGACCACAAGAACAAATCAAATGTCACACTAGGAGTAATATCACACAATGTGTTACCTAACATGAACTCTACTAATCATGTTGATCCTTAAGTTTGCACTCTTGGGAACAACCTTATGGGAAGTTTAGTAAATAAGGGACTTAATACACGTTACTAAACAACATCCAGGATTTTAGAAGCTAGCTCTTCATATAATTGGGGGATGAAAAAGGGTTAGAAGGAAAACTTTGAAAAGATCTAAATCTAGGGTGAAACACCAAATTTCATGAGATTTTTTGGATTTGGACAAGAAGTAAGGAATATGCTATCTCAGAACAAGAGTACATATTACCACCATCTCTTCATTGTTAGGAAGAGAATAAAGCATATTAGGTCAATCAGACACATAATACAATAATTATATCTCCCTATGAGATGCACCTATTAAGACTAAATACAAAGACATTTCTTATATTCAGACATCACTTACTAATACTTCGGATTCACTAGATTAGCATGATATAATATTAAATCAAAATAATACGGGATTATGAAGGAGTGTAATCATACATGATTCAGAACCTATATGATAGAAATGAACTTATAAGAGCTAGAAATTCAGAAAATGTATCATACTCACTTGTACATAGAACTCCAAATCATTCATCCAAAGATATTTTAAACACACAGTAAAGGCAATTTAAGCATAGTTTGATCTTTCATTCTTGAATTGAAATTAAAGTCTCAGAATAATAACAAAGTCTTCAGTACCAATAAAAAAAATAACAAAGTCTTCCGTGAATTATGAAAACAATGATCTCTAATAGTAATTGCTAACCACTCCCCACTAATGCAAAAAACCTGAAGGTACTTATAGAACCAGAATTCTCAAATCCCAAAGCCCCTGAAAATAGAAAAACTCTTGCATAATTATCGCGCTGAAATTCCACTTGATGGTTGTTGCAATCATCTTCACTAACGATATGAGCATCATCATGAGTAGTTAATCACAATTCAATAAAACTCCATCTGTGACTCTCACCACTATTATGTACTTGCAATGATCATGAGTACAGAGGGTCGAACCATGTGAGTGAGTCGTTATCTCTGTCACTTTTAGAACCTTTTGATTAGCTGTTGAGTATCATCTCTAAAACAAAAACTCCAAATCTCTTTACTTATGCTGGGAGATGTGGCAAGCCGACAAACCTTCATGAATAACCTTCTAGCTTCTTTTGATTCAAACTCATGAGACATCAATGTGGTGGCACTTCGGGAATGCTTTTAGAACCTAAGCTTCTTTCAAGACATGACGCACAATATTGACAAGGGGTGGTTGCGTGCACCTTTGGAAGAAAGATTGCACCGAGAGCTCCCAAAACATTTGTCGACTTGACATGTCTCAATGTAGCACGCAAGCCTACAACTTTAACCAAACATATCTGAAATACGAAAAAAAATAAATTAAATGGGGAACAAGGAAATGATAATTGATACCAAGGCGATAGAAATATCAAGACCCGAACGTATTGTAGATGAGTCTACAGATTTGGCGACTCTATGGGGTTCCTAGCCGATGGGAAAAACAACCCAAAATCTCTGGTTCTACATCAAAATTTGCCTCTAAAGAAAAGGCTACAACTTTGAAAGAGCAAACTACAGGGGCAACCAATCTGCATTAGATGGTGGAGTATGAAGTTGAAGTGATCCATAAGCTTTATCCAAATTAATCATTTCTCGGAAAGAGATGTTTGTTGAAACAAACAGAGCAACTTCTATATGAAAACTTAATCGTGCCAAGGATTGTATAATCTGCTCATCTCTGCTACATTTGGATCAAGACATATCATTTGCAAGAAAGATTGATCATGTTGCCTTTGATCCAACAATCGCCTCATCTGTTCTCCATCAAGCACTAGAGACATTCTTTTCCTCTCAAAGCCCCTACATGACCTTCAATAAATTTATTTGCTCTCGTGGCAACCAATCTTCTATCACCAATGCCAGCAACAATTAAGGCATTGTCATTTTTAATATATAATTTTTCCTTAAGGGACATTGGTTCAGCCACTTTGGGGGCAATGGTCTGCAACATGTGTTCAACTATAAATCCAACATCCATTCTTAACTTATGAGCATCAGCAATATACTACAAAGCTACTCATAAGGAATCAACAATAGCCTTGATCTTCTTCCAATATGAAATATACAGTTGTTGGAGCATTGGGATGAAACTTAGTTGTCGGATAGGGGCGGCTAGATCATTTTGCAAATTCTGAATCTGCAAATGTTTATCTTTAAGTTCATCTTGTAGTTTGGCGACCTTTTCAAAACAGGTGACATTTTCTTGGCTCATCTCAACTAACTCCTTGGTTCTTGCCTCTAGGGCAACCTCTACTGTCTGTTTGTTCCATTCCACTTCATCTGTCAGAGACCGACTGACCTGTGATTACTGCCTTAGAGCTTGCAATTGCTGACTTAATTCTTCTTTTTCCTTCCTTTTTGCAATGCAAATAGCTCTTGCTTCATTTAGATCTGTATGTAGTTTAGCCTTTTCTGCTCGTACCTCTTCAATTATTGTTGATGTTCTTTCTCCACACTCTTTCATCAGCTTGTTGTTTTTTGAATCTTTGCCCCCAAGTTCAGCTTCTTTTGCTCGCATATTCACTTCCATATTTTTCACCTTTTTTTCTAGTTTGGTATTGAGCTTGAGGTAATCAGACTTTACCACCTTCTATGTTTCTTTGATGAATTCCACCTGGGCAAGCTGAACCCATACAAATTTTGATTGCATGAACTATATAGTGTTCTAACCGCATCTGTCCTTCAAGCTTGACTACATTGGGTGTTTTTTACGAGATCTGGATTGTACATTGGTCTTTATCAAGCAAAGTCTCCATCTTCGTGGTAGCGAGCTTATTTGCATCCTTAGCTCTCATTTTCAATGATCTCTCTAATCATGCATGTTTTGATGCACAAAATTGATTATCTAGCTTAGTTGGAGAACTGATGAGTTGTCCTACGAAAGGGGATCCATGGGGCAAAACAAGTGGATTTTGGATAGCCAACGTTTGACCTTGGATCCTAGGAGAGACAAGCCTTAGAAATCTCAAAGTTCCCAGAGAAAAAGTTGGGATACTTTGCAGTGCAACTACTGTATTAGGAGGACTCATTAAATTTGTTGGAGTTGATGGAAGACTTGTTAGGGTGAGAGGGGGCCGGGCATTATGAACTATGTAGCTGAAGATATCATCATTGAGGATGGAGGCTCATAAACAAGGGTTTGCAACAATGTTAGGGTATTTACCATAGTTGAAGTGGTTGGTGAACTAATCATAGGCAACAAGAAAACTTGCATTGTGGGTTTTGAGATTAGGGATGAATGGGCTCGTGCATTGATTGTGGTTTTGGGAGATGTAGAGATTGGGAACCACTCTTGAATAGTGGGGATGTCATCCAAGGGTATTGAAGAGAATGAGAGTACAAACAAAGAGACCGAAGACTGAAACAAATAAGAGGGGGAGAAAAGCGTACCTGTGTAGTGAGGGTTGAAGGCATCTGCGAAGCATCCTCAACTAGTTCTAGATCTCTAGATTTCTTGGGATTTTCTCTCTGTGATTTTCTATTCCTTATTCAAGATTCTAAACGACTTCTATAGACATTACGACTACTTGCATTTGCTGAGGTCCGATGATTTGTCTCCACACGACAATCTTTCCTCTTCTCCTTCCTAATGCTCAAGCACAACTTCTTCTATTTCTTCTATCCCTTGTTCTTGTGATCAACCTGAATTCTCATCATTCCCTATAATCAAAATTTTCATCTTCATCAATTTCATCAATTTGTGAGGTTATATCTCTGATCTCTTGCCAAAAAATCCATAAATCTACTATTTTAGCTTCATTCTAATCCCACCCTCATAAAGTCTTCTTCAAATTGGGGGAAATTTTGCAAGTAACTTTGACACTATCTACAACAATGTAGAAACTAAGCCAAGGAGGTCTTTATCGGCTTGGTATGTACGATAAATCTACATAAGTTCGGGCATTCAACTCCATTGGATTACTTCTTTCTTCCCAATACTATATGGGTTGATGCATTGGGGCAAATTGTTTACTCAAATAATTAGTAGGATCATAGTCCTAGGGGTCCCAAATATGATCAACCCCTTGAAACGCCAAATTGGTTGTCAATAAGAATTCTGCTCTCCTTTTCTATAGGCCGACTCCCCCATATGTGATTTGGGTTCTCTATATTATAGTTTTCCCCCTCCCTACCCCCATCTAACCATCAACCACAGAGAGTTGTCTAAACAACTCGAGAGCAAGGGTTCTATTTGTCACATATGTAGCTAACTTGAAAGGTTCCCCAGTGAACCCATGCAAGTGAATCATGGTAAAATTGGTTCCATAAAACTAGTCATAGTGGGCATGTCTCTCAGTCAGCCATCACATTTTCTCATCTGGGAGCCTAGCGGGAAGCTGTTGGAACTCTCTGAGAATGGTGAATAAAAACTAGTCTGCAAAAGCTTAGTAATCATAGGTTGTAGACAAAACAGGGATCCACATAATGATTGGGTTTCTCTTCGTCGAAGCATCAACAATGTTCAATCAGATATAGCATATCTTTGAAAGAAAGAGATGTTTGATATAAAATCATGCACACCAAGAAAGAAGAATACCCGAACATACACTGAGTGCTAATTAAAACCTTGTAGCTGCTCTATCATGTTTTCTATGATTATGTCTACAAAATCTAGTCGAAACTAACCTCTATATGAGCGAAGTTTATATCCCAAGGCTAACTGGAATTCATCAACATTGCCATCATATTCCAGACTATAAATAGAAGCCATCATTGAAAAGGCATATTGCAAATTCTGTAGAAAATATTGTATGGATATAGGGAAGGCAAGTAATTTTGTTTCACTTCTTTCTCTTCCAAGATCAAAATTAAAGAAGTTGAGCCATTCCCTTCTATGCTCAGAACAATACTTCATCTTATTTAGGTCAAACATTTCAATCCTAGCTAGATTGGTAAGGATACACAACATTTATTGAATGGGTTTTGCACTAATAACGACACATATTTCTCCCTATTGAGTAATCCTTGTCCATGCATCAAAATTTGATGCTCAAGCTTGTATTAGCTCGGGGTATGGATGAACTAATGAAACCATAAATTATGGGAGACCTGAAAACCACAATTGGATTTCGATAGATGCAAGTTTTCCCTCACTTTCTCTTTTCCATCTTCTACTTAGGGCACCTTCACTGATGGTTTTAGGATTCTTTTGAATCCTTGGGTTGACAATATTCTTTTGGTTCACATGATCTAATCTTTTGGTACCTTCCACAAGATTCTTTGTGGGCATAAGGGTTGAGGCATATGATGCATGTACAAAAATGTCAACGTGGGAAGATGAAGCCATTTGAGCATAAGAACTAGAATCTACAACAGGTGTATGTGAGAATTTCCTTTGGAAAATGTTGTTTGATGGCTACCTTTTATAAAATTTTGCTTTTGTACCTTCTTCTACAGTATTATGCTTTTGCTCTAACTTGGCCCATGCAAGATGAATGCTAATCATGTGTAATTACTTTCTGAATGCTTGCTATTATAGGCAACTACCACCTTTTTGGGGGAAAAAGCCAGGATTACATGGGGATTACTAATATCCCATCAAGCCACCACTTAAGAAATAATATGCCTCAAAAAATGATGCAAAACATAAGATGGGAGTGAGCAATTAAAACCTAGACCTAACAGATAGATGACTGTTGGCAAACCTTATATGAAAACCTAGCATCTTGTACCTGTAGCATCATAAATTGTCACCGGTCCAATTTACACCTCATTTTTGTGCTCCTACTTTAGTGTGTCCTATCCTCATCCCCTTTCTAGGTCTATTTTGTTGGGAAATAGGTGTTTAACACCTTGCATTATAATGTTATAATTGTAATATTTATTTATTATGTGGTTTCTCATGGACATGTAATGTAATGTTTATTCATTTGATGTTGGACATGGATGTGTAACATGTAGAGATTCCTTGAAAATATTCTTAGGGCCAATTGATAAGTTGTATTGTAACATTGGGATTATTATATTGTATTTATTTAATATTGGGGAAATATATTTAAAAAGAGAAAACTTAGTACCCAATATTAAATGTTGGGTCAAGGGTAGTTAGCACATGGTTTTGTGGCACATGGTTTTACTTTACCACTAGTTTTTTTTGTGTGAGCTTGGGTCTATAAAAGCAAGCACATGTTTAATGGTTAAGGTTGGCTGGTGGTTTTGGGTTGTCATGGTATTGAGTCCTTTGGAGGATTGCATTTGTGAAGTATGGCATGAGATGTGTGGATTCATGCTTGGACACATGGGAATGCGTTGGAGGGCTTGATGGTTTGAAGGTATTCATTGTAACTCTATGTTGTTTTTTGGTTGATTAATATGATGGAGTATGAATGCTTTTAGAGGTTGGGTTTTTCCCTCATGAGGCTTTTCCCAATATATATCTTGTGTTATCTTGTGTCTTGTCTATTTTGATCTTTGCATTATGGTGATTATGTAATCTTGTATGCATGATTTTCTCTCATGGGTTATGTACAAAATGGATTATTAGAATGTGGGTTTAAAGCATTATTTACTAACCTATTTGTGCCTATTCTCCAGCTTTGAGGCCATGAATAGTCTTTTGTGGGTTCTACCATGGGATACCCACCCCACTTTAACATTGTTTTGGTCCTAATTATGGTGGGACCAGGGTGTGGAACACCCTGGTTTGGACCATAGCACCACAAAATGCCATGGTTTTGCTCAATCTGGCCCCAATTTGAAATGGGGTAGGGGCTATATCTCATTAGTAAGATTTGATCACCATGGCTTCACATGACCATAGGGGGTTGGCCTAATCAGTAATTTACCTGAAGACCCCTATATAAAGACATCCTATCAATTCATTTTAGATTCTAGAATATACATTGATCATTCAGGCATCCGTGAAGCATTCATAATCAAGCATTTTTAGAGATCTTCAAGGTTGCATATTCATCATCAAGCATTGTGGAGTAAAGTCATGTCAATTTTTATGTAAGCATGTGTGTGTGATTAGGGTTTTGTCATGTCTATGCCATTTCATACAACATTTGTGATTACATTCAAAGAGAATTGCATCATCAACAACATTTGCAGATCTGAGGTATATTTCTTTAAATAATTATTTCAATATTTGCATTATTTCATTCAAGGTTGATTCCAAACCGAGGTTTGATTTAGGCAAACCCCTATTCCCAACATACTTCCCCTTCTCTTTGTGTGTTGGAAACAGGTACAAAGCTATGTTCGGGAAGGTCGACAGAGTTCATAGAGATAAATGGGTTTAGCTTATGATGACGAGAAATTTAGAGGACCATGACAAATTGATGCACCTTAGTCCCAAAATATCAGGCCAAACTTCAGGGGATAGATCTGAAACATATTATTTTCCTTAGATCCAAGTTGGTGGCTCTATATGACACCTGTAACTTACTATTTATATCAATTTACATCATAGATTCCTTATTTTACCCCAATTTCAACATTCCTTAGTTGGATTGAGGCTAGATCTATTGGCTAATTTGGTTAATTGGTGATCTAATCCTACTTGGTGAAACCCTAGTTCCAAATTACACCTCTACATTTGGGTGAACTCAACTCCTTGTATGCTTATTTCTGATTTATGGTCTTAGATCTTATTTGTAGGTGTAGACACCCATTTCTGTCCACTTAATTAAATGAATATTCAATATTTATTTGATTATTTAACCATCATTCAACTGTTAATTAAATTAATAGTCAATTAATTCTTCCTAACTATGTTCTTCTATTAATTAAATAAATTATTGAATTTATTGGATTTAATTCACTTAACCATATTCTGACAATTAACTAAATAAATAAAGCATATTTGTTTAATTAACCCTTCTTTCACACTTCAATTAATAAATATTTATTTAAATCTCATCTCTCACACTTAAATTAATAAATATTTATTTAAATTCCTAAATCCCTCACCTACTTGCACTTTCTAGAAAATGCAAGTTGCAAGTTAACCTCCTTCTAATCATCTCTAAAACCCTATTATTAGCCTAATCACCCTTTAATAGTTTGCACATTCCTAAATCAAAGATTAACCCAAAACCAATCAACTCAAACCTTTAATGGCTTCCTTCTAAAGTCTTTAAGCCTTTAATGGTTTCCTTCTAAAGTCTTCTTAAGCCTTTAATGGTTTCCTTTAAAGTCTTCAAGCCTTTAATGGTTTCCTTCTAAAATCTTCTTAAGCCTTTAATGGCTTCCTTTAAAGTCTTCAAGCCTTTAATGGTTTCCTTCTAGAGACTTCAAGCCTTTAATGGCTTTCCTTAAAGTCTTTAAGCCTTTAATGCTTTACTTCTTAAGTCTTCTTAAGCCTTTAATAGCTTCCTTTAAAGTATTTAAGCCTTTAATGATTTCCTTCTAGAGTCTTCTTAAGCCTTTAATGGATTCCTTCAAGTCTTCAAGCATTTAATGCTTTGTCCCCCACTCCTCTCAAGCCTTCCCTTGTTGACACTTGTCAACATGTGATTATCTTGAAGGAGACAACATGGATTGAGGATCAACACTTTCTCAAGCAATCCTAACCCTTCCTCCAACAATTCAATATCAACCCTTCATTTGCCCATTTTCCCTATAAATAGAGCTCAATCCTTCGTTGTTGAATAACCACAAGAGTTATTCATGCATTGTTACTTTGCTTAGAATTTGAGTGTTTTGTAGGAATGACTTGTATTATGTTTTAGCTCTTCCACTAGTTGGAATTGCTATTTAACCTCTAATACTTCATTTGCATCCCCATTCAATACTTCACATAATCAACCATCTCTCATCCTCCCTTTGACATCCCTTTGTGCTAGTGCTCAAACTAAGGGCATACTTCACATAGTAGTAGGATCTTGGAGAGGAGGAGGACAAGGAAGAGTCATGGCATAGGGAGTATCACGGGGAAGTAACTTTGTTTTATTTATTTCCTTACTAGCTTGTAGTGTTAATCTTCTTTGATTATGCTTTGGATGGATTTGTCTTCATGTTTTGCTTATGGTTGAAAGCTTGTTACTAACGTGAATTCCTATTGATGTTGCTAATCTCCATTTTCACGGTATTTCAGTAGGCATTTAGACAATGAATTTTACAATCATAAATCATATTGGCAATTGCATTACATAAATTTAGTGGTTACTTTCATACAAATCCTAATTTATTGTTATAAATTGACTTGTGGGTTGCATACTTTTTTAGTTGTATTTTCAGATCTGATTATTATGGCATGCTATTTTGATATTTAAATATATTCAATCATTGTTTATGTACTTGTATTAGTAAAAAAATCATAAAAACTGCACATTGTTATCTTTTTATCATGCATTTGGCATATGTTATCATTTGAAAAAGCAAATTGTTGTCATCCTATTTTCATTTAGTTAGTTTCATGATGCATTTATTTCATAGATGTGATAATGGCTTAGCCTCCCTTATTTCACTCTATCCCTGTCCTAAGGATATTCCTACCCATGAGTACATTTTGGTGCAAAAAGAGACCATTAACACTTCTTCCAAAACTCTCCCTTCTAAGGATGAAGTTTTGATGAAATATGTTGATCTTTCTCCTAAAATGTGCCTCTCCCACAAGGATATCCTCAAGGGATACTTTACTACCTTTAATGATCCATTTAGTACCTATGGTTTTGATTTTTATCCTCCTCATTATGACATGCTAATACAAGAGAATGGTTTGGTGCAAGAGGATGCTCTTAAGCCACAAGGATTTAAAATATATGAAAATCCCCTTTATGCACCTTTAAATGATTCCTCTCCTAAAGTTTCTCTCCCTAAAGAGGACATATTGATGCAAGACGATATTATAAATACTTCTCTTAATGATCTCCCTCTTTGGGATGAACCATTGGAGGATGATGTTGATTATTCTCTTAATATGTCCCTCCCCCATGAGAGTACCTTGGTGAAAGATGATGATATTATGATAAAAGAGGGTGATATGATTGACAATTCCCTTAATAACACCTCACCTTCTATTCATTTCAATAACCTCCCCCCTAGAGATGAAGCATCAATAAGATATGAGTGTTCCCTTCCTAAGGTTTGTCATGAAGATACTTTAGAGAAAGATGATAATACAATTTCCAATTATCTCTCTCCCAAAAATGAAGAACCTAATCAAGATCAAATCAATACCATTCATGTTGCTAATAAGCCTAAGAGTGGACTGAATAATCAACTTGATTATCATGCTATACCTTACACATATAATAATGAAGTGTGTGCTTTAGAAGTTGACAAGAACATACAAATTAAAGCACTGTATACTTTGTTAGTTCCTACAATATTCTTTCCTATTCAAACAAATACACCATCTCTTACTAAAGATGTTACTAAAGAAGAACTCTTGGAGGATGATTGGGGGTCATTAGATTCACACCTTTTTGTAGACAATCTAAGATGACTAAATTTGATAGTCAAATTTTTTATCCTAACACATGTCTAGATATTGATTGGGCCTCTTTAAATTTCAATCCAATTCCACCTAAGACAAATACTTCTCCTCATCCTACACACAGATACAATGGACAAGTTTTAGGATGTATACAACAATGTCTTGAAAGTCATGAGAAATCACACTTTACTAATGAAAAGATAGGTTTTCAACCTCTTCCTTTGTCAACATCCCTCCTCTGTTTCCTAGTAAATCCATGTCTTCTCATTCAAATTTGGCATTACAAAAAGATAATGTTTTGTCCAATATTCTTCACGCCAACTTAATTTCTCTTCTTGGGCCTAAATGAAGAATGAAACATAGATAACATCTTGAAAGTTCTACTTTTTGCAAGTATCATCAAATTCATGGTCATTGTACTAATGAATGTCAAGATCTGAAAAATTAAAATACAACAATATATTGAATTTGGTATCATAAAAATAACATGTGACAATAAATGACACATTTCTCATAATCATTTCAATTAACATTCAAGTTCCTATTATGTAGCTCTTCACTATGTGACATTGTTAGCTTACCTATTGGGGGCTCATTGCCATTCATGGTGGTATAATTTTAGGTGCAATCGTACTTAGTGAGAAACGCATTAGTCTATTTATTCTTGTCTCTATGCTTGGGGGGCAATAATATTTTCCTATATTTTTTTCCTCTTTCTAAGGTTTCACTACTTCCTTTATGGATTGTATTTTTCATAACTTAATGTCCTTTCTTGCGTGGAATTACCCTTCATGCGAGTACATTTGTGTTTTTTGGTTAGGACCTATTCCTTGCTTGACACGCTCAGTCTCTTATGAAAAATCTCTCCTTAGGGAATTTGTGATCCGTCATCCTAATTTTTCCTTGTCCTCTTTCTTGGGGGGCAAGGATGACATTTTCCTTCTCTCTCTCCTTTTTGAAGATTGCCTCTTCTTTTGTATTGCATTTTTCATAACGTGATGTCCTTTCTTGCATATAATTATCCTCCATGTGAGCACATGTGCATTCCTTGGTTAGGAGGTCTATTCTTTGTTTGAAACAATACATCTCTTATGAATAATCTCTCTTTGGAAGTTGTGTAATCCTTTTCTTTGTCCCTTTGTGTGGGGGCCATTGATTTTTTTATCCTTTCTAAGGATCCACATTTTCTTTGTTGAGTGGTGTTTTCTTATGGTTTGATGTCATTCCTTGTGTGAAGTTGTTGTTTTCTCAAGGATTCTCTCTTATGCAAGAGGTGTGTATCCTTGACTACAACCTCTTTTTTCCTGGCAATATGTATCTATTATAAACAAACCCTTCACATTGGGTCAAAAGTGTGTTGTCCTTCATCAAGAATCCCTTTAACATAGCAATAGGAGGAAGGAATGAATTCTTGTTCTCCTCCCTCTTGATGATGTTATTTTTGTTTAAGAAATCTCCTTGGAGGTAGATGTATTTTTTGCAAAGATCTCTTCTCCTGCAAGGATCCCCTTTACACTTGTCGCAATATATCTCTTTTTCAACTATCGTGTCCTTGCTTTTAAGAGTATTGCCTCTTTAGCTTGGGTTTATGAACATTGTTGGCTAAAATGATATCTCCTTGGTGTTGAAGGTGTGTATCCTTGATTCTAGCTTCCTTAAGACATCAACATAAGCCTATGATGACATCTTAAGGGGGGGCACACATATTGCCCTCTTTGTACTATATTTGTATTATATTTTTGTATTTCTTAAGTGGGGCGTTCATTATTGAAACCAAAGAAAACAAACTCTTATATGAGATGTTTCATGCTCGAAACTATATGCATAATTTATATGTCTTATACGAGGTGCACATTCTTAAAACCAGAGAAAACAAAATCTTAGATGAGATATCCTCGAAATCGGGCATATATTTGTCTTGCATGAGGTTACACATTCTTGAAACCAAAGCAAACAAACTCTTACACGAGATGTTCCTGAAACCAAACAACATAATTTGAATTTTCATTTCATGTCTTACATAGGTTGTTGCATGCTTGAAACCAAAGAAAACAAACTCTTATATGAGATTCTTAACACTTGAAACCAAACAATTGCAGTCACATTAAGATGAGTGGAACTAGCAAAACACAACTAGACTATTCTGACTCTCTTCCCGAACATGGATCACCTAGAAAAACACAACTAGCCTATGGCATCGATGTCATCTCTCGCTCTTCTTCTCATGTATCACCTAGTAAAACACAACTAGAATGTGATAGCCATGCCTCTCTATTTTCTTCTCTTCATGAGTTCATAGTTTTTCTATTTGTAGTTCATTGTTTGGTACATGCTCTTTCTCTTTTAATGTGATATCTTGTGTTCTTGTGATGGCATTTCAAGAATGATATTAGTGGTTGAGATATTTTGATTATCATGGTCTCTTCGGCTAGTTGACATGAGGTCTTGTGTTAGTTTTTTTCTTTTGTGTTGTGTGTCCTTGCATTTGATTGTGTGAGTTAAGATCCTAATATTAGGGGCTTGGTTCCTCAAAATTAGTGATGTATTATACTCCTTGTGATCTCTCCTAATTGCCCCTCTCTCTTTCATCTTTTAAATACTTTACCACGAGTATTTGGATAGGCTCATACTCCCGTTAAAATGGAGGCTAAATGTGGCGTCGTAAATTGTCACCAGTCCAATTTACACCTCATGTTTTTGCTCCTACTTTAGTGTGTCCTATCCTCATCCCCTTCATAGTTCATTTGTGCATATACTCAAGTTTTGAGGCCATGAACAACCTTTTGTGGTTCCTACCATGGGATACCGGCCCCATTTTAGCATTGTTTTGGTCCTGATTGTGGTGGGACCAGGGCATGAAACACCCTAGTCTGTACCATGGTGACCCAAAATGCCAATGTTCCACTCCATCTAGTCTCAATTTGAAATGGGGTAGGGGTCGTATCTCATCAATAACATTTGATCCCCGTGATTCCACAAGAACATTGGAGGTTGACCTGATCGATAATTTACCTAAAGACCCCTATACAAAGACATCCTATCAATTCATTTTAGATCCTAGAATACACATTGATCATTCGTGCATCCATGAAGCATTCATAATCAAGGATTTTTAGATATCTTCAAAGCTGCATATTCATCATCAAGCATTGGGGGGTTAGGTCATCAATTTTTATGCAAGCATGTGTGTGTGATTAGTGTTTTTTCATGTCCATTCCATTTCATATAATATTAGCGGTTACATTCAAAGAGCACTGCACCATCAACAACATTTACAGATATGAGGTATAGTTCCTTCAATAGTTATTTTAGTAATTGCAATATTTCATTCAAGGTTGATTCTAAATCAGGGTTTGACTTAGGCAAACCCCTATTCCCAACATATTTCCCCTTCTCCGTGTGTGCAGGAAATAGGTACAAAGTTGCATTTGGGAGGGTCAATAGAGTTTATAGAGAGGAACGGGTTCAACTTTTGACAATAAGAAATTCGAAGGCCCATGGCAAATTGGTGCACCTTGGTCCCGAAAGATCAAGTCGAACATCTACAAATAGATCGAAAAAATATGTTTTTTCTTAGATTCAATTTGGTGGATACATACAATACTTATAGCTTACTGTTTCTACCAATTTACATCAGAATTTCCTTATTTTACCCTAATTTTAACATTCTCACAATTCAACTTATAAAGAAGGAACCAAACCCTAACTAGTGAATCTAATAAGAAATCTCAGCCCTTTCCTTAGTTGGATTGAGGCTAGATCTATTGGATTCACCCCTCTTTCAATGTATTTGCTAATTTTTTCAATTGGTGATCTTATCCTAATTGGTCAAACCCTAGTTCCAAAGTGTAAGGAAGGTAAGTAGCAGAACAATTTCCTACACTAACCTTGAGAGGAGGGTAATGCAAAAACTTTTATAGATCGTTAAAATAGTTACACGAACTTAACAAAAATAGACACAATAGCATGTACACCATAACACTTTGATTTATGTGGGGAAAACCCTTTCGGGAGAAAAACCCCACTCTCCAAAAGCCGCCCAATATATTATTCAACAATGAACAAAATATTACAATATACTTGCAAAGCAAGCTCTTCACAACAGTACCACTAATAAGAGATTCAGAGGTAACTCGATAGCCATAAGAATCTTACACTCAACCTCTATTTCACGCACCTCATATATAAGAGATACAATACAAGAATCTGTCAAACGGTATTACAAAACTATGGGCTAAAACCACCCAATAAAGTAGAGCCGACCTTATCTCCATTCTAGATTCCCTATGCTGTGTCAAAACACACATCAATACGTCTATGTCCCTTTTATAGCTCATTTATGTGACTGATGCATTTTATATTTCCTATTTTAGTAGTACAAACTTCCGGAGGCCATAACTTGTGAATCGTGTGTCCTATTCATGAATTGTTTGAAACGTTAGAAAGATCGCAAAGTGCTTTATCACCTCGTAATTTGATCTATCATTTAAGCCCACTTTTTAGGGTGTTTCAGAACTTCTAAATTCATCAAAATTAAATTTAAACCTTTCATTGTACCCCTCCAAAACAAAAACTTTAATATCTTCACAACTAGTTGTAATCTTGTGACATAACTTGAGCAAAATGCTTATCTAGCCAACCAAAAGCTTCGAGGAGAATTTTGCACCATTTTTGTGCTCAAACAAAAACTTACTATAAATAGTAACTTCATGTAAATACAAGGTTGAGATACCATTTTTTCAAACATTGTCCCACTTGTCGAACACCTTGCAAGAGCGAATGGAGTATCAACACAATAAATTAATTGCTAGGGGCCATGAGGCCCATAGACTTTGAGCACCATTTGGACTTCTTTGTGCTCACAATCTTAGTTAAAGAATTTGCAAAATTCATCAAAGTTTATACCTTAACCAGATTCACCTTGCCATCTTCAACCATATCTCTGACAAAATGATACTAAACATTAATGTGCTTGGTCTAGGCATGAAATGTTGGGATCTTAACTAGGCAGATCACACTCTGACTGTTACAAGAAACTGTTACTGCACCTTGTTATATTCCAATATCTAAACACAGTCTCTTAAGTCAAATGACTTCTTTACAAGCATGAGTAGCTACCATATAATCCGCTTCTGTAGTGGACAAAGCAACCACAACCTGTCACTTACTCATCCAACTAATTTCACCACCAAATAAAGTAAATACATAAGCACTGGTGGATCTTCTGCTATCAATATCACTTGCCCGGTTTGAATCCACATAACCATGAATATCAAAGGAAATCACGTCTCCAACCAAATTACCATGATAACACAAATAATACTTTGAGGTACCCTTCAAATATTTGAAGACTCAAAAGACTGCATCCCAATGAACTCTACTAGGATTAGACATATATCTCGAAAGAACTCCCACTACTTGGGAAATGTCTGGTCTAATACAGACTATAGCATAAACCAAACTTCCAACTTCACTATGGTAAGACACTCTGCTCATGTCTTCCATCTCTGATGGAGATGTAGGACAATCTGAAACAGATAATTTTTTTCCAATTGTGAAGGGAACACATAATCGTCTATAATCCTGCATGTTGAACCTCTATAATATAGAATCCACATAGTTACTCTAGCCTATCCATAGATTTTTGTTCACTCTCTCTTCTAGTTTCCATCCCAAGAATATGTTTAGCTACACCAAGATCTTTCATTTCAAATTTAGCAGCAAGTTGAGACTTTAATTCTAAAATCATATCTTTCCCTTTACCAATGAATAACATATCATCAACATATAATACAATGTACATGAAATGATCACCATCAGATTTATAATAAACACAGTGATCTGATTTAAAGCATTCAAATCCCAAACTCAACACATGTATCAAATTTTTGGTACCGCATTCTAGGACTCTATTTGAAGCCATACAAAGATTTCTCCAATTTATAGACCAAATTACTTTTACCTTTCACCACATAGTGCTCCAACTGTGTCATATAAATATCCTCCTCCAAATCACCATGAAGGAAAGCAGTTTTCACATCCATTTTCTCAACCTCTAAATCATAAGCATCAACAATAGAAAGAAAAAATCTAATGGATGTCATTTTTGCAACAGGAGAAAATATCTCACCATAATCAACACCCTCAACTTGATAGTAGTCTTTTGCAACCAACCTTGATTTATACTTCTCAATGCTTCAATCTGAACCAATCTTTTTCTTGAACACCCATTTGCAACCAACATGCTTTCATCCTTCAGGAAATGGTACAACATGTATCATTCTTTTTCAAAGCTACCATTTCTTCTTCCATAAAAATATTTTAGGATTCTGCATCATTCATACCTAATGCCTCTTCTAGAGATCTAGGCTCATCTACATTAGTATTCAAAGTAAAAATAAGTCTCCAATAATCAGGTGAATACCTTTCAAATGGTTGTCTATGTTTTGTAGACCTTCGAACAAGTTGAGTTGGAGATTCTTCCTCCTCTTTTGAAGATTCAAAGGTAGATGAGCTCTCCTCAACTTCTTGCCTATCAAGGGGTCTCGATTCAACTCTCTTAGGTGTAGAGGGGAATTGAATCATATCTTTTTGCTTAGTTTGTTCCATCTGTAATGTAACAGAAGGAGACTTAATTTCTCTAAAAAATAACACTTCTACTATGAATTACCTTTTGTGCAATAGGGTCCCAAAGCTTGTATCCTTCCACACCATAACTGTAACTGATGAAGTTACATTTCACAGCCTTTCTCTCCAACTTTGTTTACTTCTCCTTTGTCACATGTGCATATGCCTCGCAACCAAAAACTCTAACATGTCTCAATGAAGACATGTAACCTAACCATGCTTCCATAGGCATTTTATCAACAAGAACTGATGTAGGAGACTTGTTAATTAGGTAGCAAGCAATGGCAACAACTTCAACCCAAATTTTTTGTTCTAGACCAACACCACTTAGCATACTTCTAGCCTTTTCCATTAGTGTCTTGTTCATTCTTTTTATAACCCTGTTCTATTGTGGAGAATGCAGAGTTTTCTTCTGTCTATTAATACCACACTCTTTACAGAATTTATCAAAATCATTAGAGCAAAATTCACCGCCATTATCAATCCTCAAACATTTTATTTTCTTTCCAAATTGTAACTCAACCATTGCTTTAAATTCTTTAAAACGACTGAAAACTTCATATTTACTCTTTAAAAACTTCAGATTTTCCAATCAAAAGAACATCTATAGGACCAAACACATTCGAATGAATAAGATCCAAAACGCCACAAGATTTATGAGAACTCAAGTAAAACTGAACGCGGTTTTGTTTTCCATAAATGCAATGCTCACAAAAATCAAAGTCAAGATTACAATTATTGAAACCTTCAAAAATGTTTTCTTATTTTTCAAAGTCCTTGGACCCTTTTCTCCAATGTGGCCAAGTCTTTGGTGCCATAACATAGTCTTCTCTGTAGATAATTTTCTTCAAAAAAAAGAGCACCCTTAGGTACCCAAAAGCCATGTCCATCCGTTGAAGGTGAAACCGTGAAGTCTTCTACAAATTTTCTTTTTACAAATGTGCTATTACACTCAATAGTGTATGCCTCTAGCTTATACAAAGTGTCGAACCTGACACCTCTAGCAATAACTATAGCACCCTTAATCATCTTACACCCAACATCAGAAAAGACTACCCGCACATCCACATCTATCAGTTTGCTCACAGATAGTAAATTTCATTTTAATCCATGGATATGCAACACACCGCTAATCCTTTTTATTCTACCATCAGGAAACTTGATTCTAACTTTACCTTGACCAATAATGTCTAAATGTGAATCATCACCCAAGTACACCTTACCTCCATTAAATTCTTCATATTCAGAAAACCAATTTTTATTGGAAGTCATATGAAAAGATGCACCTGAGTCAATTAACCATGCATCATTACCTGAATGAGTAGCCAAAGATGCAATGAATGCATCACCATCTTCCTTCTCAGACTTAGAATCAGAATCAAACTTCTCCTTTTCTTCCTTGCAATCCTTACAGATGTGCCCTGGTTTACCACAATTCCAGCATATGACATTGGACTTCCAAGAAATTTGGATCTCCCTTTGGATTTGGAATTGCACTTCTCATCCCTCTTGCCTTTTTCCTTAAGCCTTCCTCGAATAGTTAGGACTTCCTTTGAACTGATAGATACCTTCCTTTGCATCTCTTCACCAAGTAGGGTACTCACCACATCTTCATACTTCAAAACAACAAAATTACTACTGATAGCCATAACAAGAGAATCTCGAGGATCAGGCAAATGACAAAGAAATATTTGGAATTTATCCTCTTCATCCATCTTAACACCAACAAATACTAATTGAGCCACTAACATATTAAATGCTTTTAGGTGATCTACAATTTGTCCACCGTCTTCCATCTTCAAGGAATATAATTTCTTCCTCAAGAAAATTTGATTCAATAAGGATTTCACTTGATACATTTCACCAAGCTTAGTCCATAACTTCTTTGCAATGTTCTCTTCATGGACATTGATTAAAATAGTCTATTAGGCACAATATGATTAGACCCTTGGCTTTTCAATCCTAACATCATACTGAGCAGTTGCAGTAGGATATGTAGGTCTTCAGACATTTACATCAACAACATCCCACAGATCTCGATCTATTAGCAGATCTTCCATCTTCAACTTCCACATCTCAAAATTACTTCCATTAAATTTCTCCACCTCTATTCTCCCCAATGAACTTGCCGTCTGAAA
Source organism: Cryptomeria japonica (assembly GCF_030272615.1). NCBI lineage: Eukaryota > Viridiplantae > Streptophyta > Pinopsida > Cupressales > Cupressaceae > Cryptomeria > Cryptomeria japonica. Next base: position 131,856,394 of record NC_081410.1, on the reverse strand, counting down.
ATTCCTGCAACAAGATCAAAAAGTGTCTTTTGGACAAGCTCCCACTCAAATCTAGATTAGCTCAAAAAACCCAACAACCCACAACTAAAACTAAAGGTGATCAGTCTCTACTACCACTTGTAAGAAAGTTAAGTAGCAGAAAAAATTCTTACAGTAACCTTGAGAGGAGGGTAATGAATTTTTTTTTACATATCATTACAGTAGTTACATAAACTTAAGAGAAATAGACACAATAGCATCCATACCACAACACAATGATTTACGTGGGGAAAACCCTTTCAGGGAAAAAGCCCCGCACTCCAAAAGTCGCCTAATATATTATTGAACAATCAATAACAGATTACAATATAGTTGTTGAGAAAGCTCTTCACAGGAGTACCACTAATCAAATAGTCAGAGATACAATACAAGAAACCATCAAACAGTATTACAAAACCATGGGCTAAAACCACCCAATAAAGTAGAGCCGATCTTATCTCCACTCTACATGCCCTATGATGTGTCAAAACACACATCAACCCGTGTCTGTTCCTTTTATAGCTCATTTATGTGTCTGATGCATTTTATATTTCTTATTTCAAGAGTACAAACTTCCAGAGGCCATAACTTTTGAACCGTGTGTCTTATTGACAAATTGTTTGAAGCGTTTGAAAGCTCGTGAAGTGCTCTATCACCTCGTAAATCACTATATCATTTACACCCACTTTTCAAGGCATTTCAGAGCCTCTAAAGCCCTCAAAATTAAATTTAAACCTTTCATTGCACCCCTCCAAAATGGAAACTTTAATATCTTCAAAAATAGTTGTGATCTTGTGGCGTAACTTTATCAGAATGCTTATCTAGACAACCAAAAGCTTCGGGGAGAATTTTGCACCATTTCATACTCAAACGAAAACTTACTATAAATAGTAACCTCATGTAAATGCAAGGTTGAGACACCATTTTTTCCAACACAAAGTACACCTCTACAATACCTTATGGTACTTATTGAAAAGGGGAAAACAACATGCAACTCAAACAAATCTAACAACTATTTACAATCCCAAGAAGAATTGCACCTATAATGATAATGCTTGAGGTGGATCTCATTAACGGGAATCTTGAGGGCGTTACTGTCCATATCTTCTAACTCAAAAGAGCTTCCTTCCTTGCATTTAATAATAATAAAAGTCCCTCCCCATAATGCATCAAATTTTGAATGTTAGCATTGCTAGAGGTGTGCTCTTCATATTTCAAAACCAGGTCCTCTTCCTTGAAACTTGGGTTCGATGATTTTTTGTCAACCATCATTTGACAACTTGTTGATAATTAGCCCATGCATTTAAATCCTTTTATCTATTTTCTTGAGCATTCATTAATTCTACAAGTCTTACTTCCATGGCATCATTTTCTTCTAATTCCAGGGATTTAAGCAATTGTAGTGCGAGAATCTAAATGGAAATGGGCATTACCACCTCTTTCACATATACTTGATTGTAAGGAGATGCTTTTAATACATTCTTTGGAGTGATGCGGTCAACCCATAAAGCAATCCTGAAATTTTTGTGTTAGTCTTTATGATATTCTAATTTAGTCTTTTGATTAATTTGATCAGATTTTTTTTGATTGACTCTGCCAGACCATTACCCTGCGAGTAATAGTTTGAAGAAGTTTTAAGGAAAATTTTATGTGAATGCAAATTTTGATACCTTAGAATCCACAAATGCCCTTGCATTGTCTGAAATAATAGTTTTCGAGGAGCCAAATATGGTTACTAGATCTTCAAGAAAATTCATGATCTCATGCTCAATAGCATTTTTCAAAGGAATAGCCTTTGACCAATAGGTAAAATAAGTGGTAGCAGTCAATATCCATTTTTGTCCAACACTGGATACAAGACTGTGTTGGATATTATTGAGAAGTTTGTTGGAAGGATGTTTTGTCATTGATGTCAACATATTCTTCTATGTATTCCAATGTTGCAGTTAGATTAAATAAGTTGATTTGTTACAGATGAGTTGTTGTGGTTTAATGGGTTTTGAGATAAGTATCTCTAGTTGATTTAGCAAAAGTTTCAGTGGTACTCATGGTGTTTTGATCGAGTTGTGTGATCCGGTATTATGGTTGTTATTTAGTTGTTCGTGTTATTCGATATTCTAGTTTGTACTCTACATTGCTTCAGAATTGTTATATCTTGGTTTGTGGATTTGGGTATGTTTGAGATGTTCAGGTGTGTCCTCAATTCAGATGGTTCTTGATTTGAAATTCTGTAAGTGAATCTTTCAGTTTGTTAATCAGTTGAGTTGATGTTCTTGAGGTTCAATATAATGATGATAAATATTCTTGTAAGTGGTGATGTTGAGATTGTTTCTATGGTGATTCGTGTTGCTTGTGGATGTTGCCAGATCATGTTCTATCCGTGTTGTTGGTCTGTATTGATCATTGTGTGCAGTATTGATCATTTTCTTGATCTGGTGGTGTTCTTTGTGTTATGCGATATTTATGGTGATTGTAGCGTGTTGTGGATGATCGAGGCATAATTCTTGGAAGTGTTTTATGTTTGTGGTGATGATTTGGGTCCAAACCATTTCTTAGCTGATATTGTTTTGGTCTGCATGTGTTGTTGTAGCGTGTGAGGTTATTATTTTGTAATTTGTATTAAAGGTTTAACCGACCTTGAAATATAGGTTGATGAATTGTATAAATACATGTAATATTCATTTGAGAGATGTATCTACATGTGCGAATATTTTTTTGATCTTTCAAAAGTAGAGGATAAAAGCAAGGAAGTGTGAAAGAGTGTGCAAAAGTGTGAAAGTGTAGAGTCTTGAGTATATGTGCTTAACCAAAACTATAACCTGGCATTGAGAGATGTTAATTCACCAGTTCATGCAATCTGGATTGCTGTCCAAATATTATAAGGAAGTGAGCCTTCTTTAGGGTTGTAGGCCTTCTTGTAATTTGAGTAGTGAGCTCTAGGAAGTATTGTTGAATGCATGTGCATTGCCCATTGTAATATTTCACTTACTTCTAACAGGGTATTATCTCATTGTGGGTAGGTTCCCATTGTGGTTTTTCCCTTACCCAGGTTTTCCACATCAAAAATCTTTGTGTTATGTGTGTTATGTGTGTGGTGATGGTTTATGCTTTCATTGCTAATAATCATATTTGAGTTTGTGTTTAAGTAAAGTTTGTGTGAAAAATGATTCACCCCCCATCTCATTTTTCTACATTGTTTCCTACAATTGGTATAAGAGATAGATCCTCTGGAAGAAGCTTGACTGCTTGAGGAGATCTGGGATGGCAACCTTTTCTTTTAAGAAGAATAGTTTAAGATTTGATGGGATGAATTACACTCTCTAGAAGAACCGAATGGAATGTCATTTAAGATGCATCGGTGAAAACTATTGGAAGATTACTAAGAATGTGTATAATGTTCGTCTGAATGGTTCTACATCTCTAGATGAGATTAAGGAAGCTGAATTCAATATAAGGGTGAAGAAAGCATTGCTGAGTGCCTTGTCTAATTCTAAGATGACTAATGTGATGGATTTGCAAACTGCTCATGAGATGTAGAAGAAGCTAGAGACTTTGTATGAAGGTGATAGTCATGTGAAATTTGCTAAGTTGCAAAGCTTGAAAGGAAAGCATGAGATGTTGAAGATGGGCAAAGATAAGAACATTACCTCATTTATGCAGAAAGTGAATGAGTTGGTATTGAATATTAGATGTGCTGGTGGAGAATTGGAAGAATCTGAGATTGTTGCTAAGGTGTTGAGATCCTTACCTCTTGCTTACAAGCACAAGGCTATTGGTATTGAAGAGATCCAAAGTGTGACAAATGTGACTAGATACATGTTGATTGGAAAGCTTGTTGCTTTTGACTTGAGCGAATTTGGTGAAGACCCTTCTAAGTCTAAATTTGCACTCAAAGATACTGTATCCGAGAAGTAGAAATATGATCTAGGAGAAAGTTCTACAAGGGTGTCCAGATATGAGAGAGATGAGAGAGGTTGAAGAAGAAGAGAGAGAGAGTTTGAAGAGCTTGAAGCCCTGATTGTGGTGCAGGGGCACACTTGGGTCCATGGGACCTATTCAGGATGTTTTTTCTTGGTTTCATTTTTTTTTGTTCATTTTGGATGTAATAAGGTCTCTCAAACCATCTTCAAACCTTTGGAGTCCTTTTGTCTTATTTTGTAAGGCCTTGGTGCCAATTTGTTGAATATACTCAAATAGGGATATCTTGGTCAAACTAGGTCAATGCCTCCTAAAGTGTGGTATGGGGGTATCTATGATGTATTTGGTGTTTATATACCTTATTTGAGATGTATTCAAAGTTCTTAGGGGTCATTGGTGTCAAAACTATAAATTTTACATTTTTTGTAAAAGTTGCTTGACAACTTTCAATTTTGTCAAGACACTTAGCACTCAAAAGGTGGTTGTATGGATAACCAATTCAAATGGTGGTTATAGCCATTTATTCTAGAGTATTTATAGACCCCTCAGATGTTTGGAATGGGTTGGTTGATGCTATTGTATAGAGATGTAAGTTGAAAGCAATTCATAGACATTTTCTCTACAATTTCTAGAAAAAAAGATACACTTTGTTTCATACCTCTCTATTTCAGATGAATTAGAACTCAAGGCTGGAATTTTGGAGAGGTATCTGAGTTACCTTTCATTTGACACTGGTTTGGTTTTATTTCCTTTGGTTTTGTGCATTCTACAAGTGATTGTGTCCAGACTGGTCTAAAACCCTAGGTTTGGAGGGTTTTGTCAAGAATTATGCATATTTGCTCATTGCAGAGGAGGTTTCTCCAAGTGGGTTTTGAATCATTTTTGCAGAGGAGGAGTTCAAGTGGGGCTTTGAGCAATTGAAGGCCTAATATCTCCATGTATTAGGTCAGTTTGACAAGGTTGAGTGACTTGTTGTTGGTTTGGGTATCAAAACAGCCAAGGAGACCTTGAAAATTATGAAATAAATTCAATTATGACACCCTCTTACCTTCCAAATTGGTTATGTAGGGAAGTGGAGAGTCTAAGAGGTGGGTGTAGTGTTGTTGGAGGCCTAATTAGGCTTTGGTGGGACTGTAACAGTCTGATTTTGAGTGCCTTGGTCCAAAGTACCCCACCATGTTTTTCACATATGTTGTACAAATTCCAAAAGGGTATCTCAAAATGGTTTCATTTCATCCCTTGTTTCTGTGAATCAAAAGATATGATGGAATTTGTCTCGGAATAGGGCTACTTGAGTCTAGGCCCATAGGGTGTATTTTGTGTTGGATGGTCTAGTAGGGCTTGATACCAAGGTTGAGATTGGTTTTTTTGAGTCCAAATAGGTTAGATGAAATTTTGGGACTCCTTCCCCAACTCCTGCTTGTTCCCTATGCTTTGATTCTCATTAGGCCTATGTGAAGCATTGTCTAGGCTATAGTCCTGGTTGAGCACTCAATGATCAAATTGAAGTGGGGGTTAGAATCTAATCCATGATTTTTGTGAGACCTCTTTGACCCTATGCATTGTTGTGGTATTAGAGTCATATTTGGTTTGGTAAGGGAAAGCACTAGTGTGTGAAGAAGAGAAAGCGTTTTTTGAGTAGGCAATATGCCACCAAAGGTTGGATCAATAGTAGATAGGGAGTTGAAAGCCCTAAGAGAAGAGGTAGAGGAATTTAAGGCCAAGGAGAGAAGGAGGGATAGGGGTGATGAGAGTGATATTGACCCCAGAGAGGAAGAAGGAAGAGAAGGTGAAGGTGAGACCCCTCCCGCAAGCCCTTGGGAAGAGGAGATCCCTCTTGAAGAAAGAAGGTTCATCAAAGCCTTAAAGTCAGTCAAAGGGGATGTTGTTGATGTGAAGATGGAGCTTCCAATGTATGGAGGAAAAATGGATGCTGAGGAGTTGAGAGAGTGGATTGATGCCTTGATCAACTATTTTGAGTACAAGGAGCTGCCTGAAGATAAGAAGGTAAAATTTGCCAAGACCAAGTTGAAGGGTTCTGCCTTGATATGGTGGAACTACACCCAAGGAGAAAGGGTGAAACAAAACAAATCCATGATCAATTTATGGGATAGGATGGTGAAAAAAATGAAGGGACAATTCCTACTTGTTGATTATGAGGTTTAAATGTTCAAGAGGATGCAAAACTTGGAGCAGAAAGACATGGATGTGGCTGCCTACATTGAGGAGTTTCATAAACTCAACATGTTGAGAATGAAAAAGAAAAGGTGGCTAGATATCTGAATGGCCTAAGATTTAATATCCAAGATGAGATCAGCCTTCTTGTTCCTAAGACCGTGGATGAGTGTTTTCAAGTGGCATTCAGGGTGGAAGAAAAGTTGAAGAGGAATAGTGACCAACAAGGTAGAGGAAGAGGTAGGAGTTTCAGAGGAAGAGGAAAAGTTGGGGGAATAAATCAGTCCCAAAGACAACAAGGAGAATCAAATCCAAACAAACTAAATGGAAACTCTAATGGTAGAGGAAGTTCTAGAGGGAGAAGACCCAATGGAAGAGGAAGGAAGGGTGGTTCAGGAAGAGGATCAAGTACCTTTATTGGTATATGCTACAATTGTAACCAAGTGGGACATCCGACCTTCAAATGTCTTGAAAAGAAAGCCTCTAGTTCTCATGGAGGAGATAGGAGGAATCAGCTAGTGCAAGAGGAAGATAGCCAAAGTGTTAATGCACCACCCAAACCCATAGATCTAGAATATGGGAAGAGCCTAATGATGAGGAGAACACTTTTGAAGGTGCCAAGCACCAAGGAGCCACCACAGAGGAAGTCACTTTTGAGGACTTCTTGTAAATCCAGAGGGAATGTATGTAAAATCATAGTTGATTCAGGATCCATAGATAATTTGGTGTCAGTAGAAATGGTTGAGAAGTTAAGATTGAAGAAAATTCCTCATCTTACCCCTTACAAGGTGTCTTGGTTGAGTAGGGGATAGAAAGTTCTTGTAAATGAACAATCTTGGGTAGAGTTTCAGATTGGGGGGGTATAGGGATAGAGTCCTATGTCATGTGATTCCCATGGTAGCTTTCCATTTGCTTCTAGGACCTCCATGGTAGTATGATCTTAATGCTCAACATGATGGGCAGAAAAATACTTACACCATAACCAAAAATGGTGAGTCTTTTACTTTGAACCCTTTGCCGAATGAGAGTAGGGATAGACAAGTTGGCTCTAGTGTCATGGTGGTGGGTGAGAAGGAGTTGTTGAGAACCTTGAAGGAAGAGGGTGTACAAGGGTTTGCCTTGATCTTGAAGCCAAAAGGTGAATCATATTTGTTAATAAATAAGGGGAAAGACACTCCTAAAGAAGTGTTGAAATTGTTGGAGAGATACAAAGGTATAGTATGATAACTCAATGATGAATAGTGAGTACCAAACTCATACTGAGAGGGGGGGTGAATCAGTACAGGCATAAAAACTTTTCCTAAACTAGTTTGATTGCAGACTATAAAATACTGACAATCCCTAACACCGGTCCAAACCAGACTACTACCGGTTAAACACAGTGCAACTGTGAAAGACATGAACAAATCAATCTTCTTAACTTTTCATACAACCTACTCCCTCATTTCCACTTTGTCCTTATGCACAAACAGATAATTTATCATCAGAGATATAATAACTAGCTAGATCAACATGATTCACCACTTGATAGAAAACAACCAAGCATCATAAGAAAAGGATATCACACATGACACACATATTTTTCATGTGGAAATCCAACTGGGAAAAACCACAGTGGGGATGAATACCCACAAGCTATTTTGAACTCTTTAGAAGTCCGCTCTGTTAGAAGCCTAGTTCAGTTAAAGACTGTTACAATAGTTTCGGTTAGGAATCGATCCTATTAGGGATCACTCGGTTAAGGGATGGCTAGAATACCCGGTTAAGGGTTAAAACCTGTTAGAGGTTACCTTGTTAAAGGATTTTATGAACTCAATGGCTTTGAGTCACCCTGTTAAAGGATTTACAACAAGCTGGTTAAAGCTACCCTATTAAGGGATTTTTCAACTGTTGAAGTGATTAGAGATCAATAGGTATTACAATGATTTGATAATAACACTCCATGCCAGTGTAGATCCACTTTAGTTCCTTCCTTCTGCACACACACTATGCAGGTATCAATCCTCTCAACTAGTCTGGCAAGAATCACATATCTCTGCACATAGATACACACACAACATTTGCCAACAACCTCAGCATGAAACATCACATTGACCTTATAGGAAACAGATAGGTCAGTAGCATAAACCCTAAACCCTAAACACTTAGGTTAAAAAATTTAGTCAGTTCAATCCTGACCATTGAACAATGTGCATTTGAATACAACGGTCTTGAATAGATCTCAAGACTTTCTCCATCGTTCGTTCTTTGCTGCTCCTTGGAGGTGATAACCCATCATGCGTTCTCCACTATTTGCAGAGACTTCGCACATTCCTGAGGTAGATAGGATCAATCTCCTTCATGCAAGATCCTTCATGTGCATGAGGTTGACATGGCAACATGATCTGATCTCTATTATAATGCTAACTCATCACACAATGCCATTAGTTGAAACGCACAAGCTCGAAACACTTCAACTGGAAACCCTGAAGCTGAGACTACCAACAGGTAATTATGCCATATGAACCCTAGATACAAAATATTCCTTATATCGGTTCTCATTTCGACATACTGGTTTTGGTTCACAACACCATACCGGTTCACTTGGACAAGCATACCGCTTCACTTTTTCACATATGCCAGTTCACAACATCATACCGGTTCTCTTTGTCAGTTGCTTAACTTCAATAATCTTGTTCACTCTTCATCATGTTACCGGTTTACTGTTCAACATATTACCAATTCTCTTTCAGCATATTGACATCAATGACAACACAATATCATCATGTCAACATATTCTGCATATATGCCAACAATCTCCCCCTTTGGGATTGATGGCAATATACAAAGATATCTCTCTTTCTCCATCACATCTTCTCCTTAATACTGTAAATATATTTTCCACTTCACGTCTTCTCCCCCTTTGACAACAATGCCAAAGTGGAGGCACAAGCTTCGTTGTTCCACTATGCTGCTCCCCCTGAGGAGTAGCATCCTTCAACACATCAATCTTGAAAAGATATAGCGAAGTAAGATCGAACTGATGTGGAGCACAAACCTTTAGATTACCTCTTGAAGGGGCAACACCCCTAACTCACCTCTTAGATAGGTAAAAGTAGCCTTTGGTAGAGGCTTGGTGAATATGTCTGCTAACTGCTCCTTATTGAAAACATGTTCCAATACCACCTCTTTGTTCTGAACCTTTTCCCTCAAGAAATGATACTTGAGTTCAAAGTGCTTGGTTCTAGCATGTAAAACCGGATTCTTGGATATGTTAATTGCACTTGTATTGTCACAGAATATACTTACCGGTTCATATACAGGAACTTTGAAGCCATTCAATACATGCTTCATCCAAATAGTCTGGGTGCAGTTCATAAAAGCTGCAACATACTCCGCTTCTGTTGTAGACTGAGAGATACAACTCTACTTTTTACTCATCCATGAGACCAGTCTTCTACTGAGAAGGAATGCACCACCGGTTGTGCTCTTCCAGTCATCTACATTACCAGCCCAATCAGCATCTCTGAACACTTTCAGGTTGAAATCATTATTGTATGGATACCATAACCCATAGTCAATAGTTCCCTTCAGATATCTAAGAACCCGCTTGACTACTACCAAGTGGGATTCTCTTGGGCTTTGCTGAAACTGAGTGGTAATACCCACTGCATGTGCAATGTTCGGTCTGCTATGCACTACATAATGCAACTTACCAATCATTGATCGGTATTCCTTCTCATTTACCAATGCTGAGTCATCCTCTTTTGATAGTTTACAACCGGTCACCATTGGTGTACCAACTAGTTTACTGTCTTCCATGCCAAAGGTCTTCAACACCTCTTTGACATACTTGGACTGAGTAATAAAGATTCCATTTTTCATTTGTTGAATCTGCAGTCCAATGAAGAACTTAATTTCCCCTATGAGTGACATTTTAAACTCCTTTTTCATCTCATCTGCAAAGTCATGACTCATCTTGTCATCTCCACCAAATATTATGTCATCAACAAATACTTCGCAGATCAGAATATGATATCCTTCTAATTTCAAGTAGATATTGATATCTTCACTTGTTCTTTCAAATCCAATCTTCACAAGATGGGAATGCAAGCATTCATACCATGCTCTTGCTTCTTGCTTCAGTCCATATAAGGCTTTATGTAGCCTACACACCATGTTACTATCTTCTGATAGGGCAAACCCATCTGGTTTCTCTATATACACCTCCTCTTCAAGTATTCCATTTAAAAATGCAGATTTTACATCCATTTGGTATACCTTGAATCCTTTAAAAGTTGCATATGCAAGAAGCATACGAACTCCTTCCAATCTTGCTATAGGAGCAAAGGTTTCACCATAGTCTTCTCCTTCTTCTTGGGCATATCCTTTACATACTAGTTTGGCTTTGTTCCTTACCACTGTGCCATCCTCATTTAGCTTATTTCTGAAAACCCATTTGGTTCCAATGACATTTATATGCTCCAGTTTGGGTACCAAAGACCATGTACCATTCTTTTCTATTTGGTCAAGTTCCTCCTCCATTGCCTTGATCCAGTCGTCATCTTTATGTGCCTCTTTGAATGATTTAGGCTCAAATTCAGAGATCATACATGAGCTTTCTCTGACCTTTCTTCTTGTAAGAATTCCTGCATCTTTGTCTCCTATGATCTTCTTTGGATCATGATTGAGTTTGACATACCTAGGTATATTCTTAACAACTTCCTCTTTCTTTTCTTCATCATCCTCATCTTCATCAGCATCTACCGGTGTAGGAGCACAATTGCTGGTACTGGGCTGATTTGCAACCGGTTCCCAGAAGGTTACTACCAGTTCATCTCCTACATGCTCTCTGTTGGTTTCCTCTGATTTCTCAAATTTTTCATCAACCCTAACATTGATGCTTTCAAAAAATCTCTGAGTCCTATTGTTGAAACATTTGAGAGCTTTTCTCTTAGTGGAATACCCTAGGAATATTCCCTCATCACATTTAGCATCAAACTTGCTCTGATGTTCACTCCTCTTGATATAACATTTACTACCAAACACTCTGAAGTAGCTTACCATTGGTGTCTTATCGGTCCAGTACTCATAAAGAGTCTTATCCTTTCCTTTCTTGATGAGTACCCAGTTCATTGTGTAGACTACAGTGCTCACCGCTTCTCTCCAAAAGGTGTGAGCAACCTTTCCTTGGATCAACATAGTTCTAGCCACTTCAACCACAGTCTGGTTGTTTCTTTCTACTAAGCCATTATGTTGTGGAGTCCGAGGGGTAGACAGTTGCCTCTTGATGCCATTCTCTTTATAATATTTGTTGAATTCACCGGAAGTGAATTCCCCTCCTTGATCAGTTCTAAGGCATTTAATTCTTCTACCACTTTCCTTTTCTACTAGTGCTCTAAAAGATTTGAACTTTCCAAAGGCTTCAGACTTGTCATTCAAGAATGTGACCCACATCATTCTTGAGCAATCATCTGTAAGAATCATAAAATACCTATCTCCCTGCACACTCCTAGTTTTCATAGGACCACACAAATCAGTATGCACAAGATCAAGTAAGTTGTCAGCAGTGAAAGATTTACCTTTGAAGGTTGAGGAAGATGTTTTCCCCAGTTGACATTCTCTGCACAAAGGATTTTTCAGTTTTCTCAGTATCGGCAGTCCTCTAACTGCGTTGATCTTACTGGCCTTTACTATGTTATCAAAGTTTACATGGCATAGTCTCCTATGCCATATTCAGCTATCATCAAACTTAGCCATAAGACATGTACTTATATTTGCATTCAGCTGAAATAAGTTACCTTTGGTCTGCATACCGGTGGCCATCAGTTCACCATTCTTTCCTTTGATTTTGCAGACTCCATTTTTGAATTCCAGAGTGAGTCCACTGTCTTTCAACTGGGCAACACTTAATAGATTGTGCCTGAGACCTTCCACCCAATACACATTGTCAGCACTGCTCTTTCCATTTAGAGAGATGGATCCTTTGCCTTTGACCATACATGATGCATCATTACCAAAACAAGCCACCCCACCATCATACTCTTCCAGAGATATAAACTCGTTCTGGTCACCAGTCATATGGTGAGAACAACCACTGTCAATAATCCACTCATTGGAATTATCAAAGCAGGAGACAAGAGCCTTTTTGTCTGACACATTCTCCTTGACTGCAACAAACACAATATCTTCATTTTCTTCATCTTCTGATTCCTCATCTATGACACCTTCATCAACTGCTACAAAACAGTTTCTCCGGTTTCCTCGTTTGAATTTCTTGAACCTTTCCAGTTTGTCCTTGTTGTCACCATTAGGACAGTTTATAGCGATGTGTCCTATCCTATTACAAGAGAAGCATTTCAAAGGAAGCTTTCCTCTGTATTTGTCGGTTCCCTTAGGATGTCTCTTGGCAAGAAGAGCTTCAAATTCCATCAGCATCTCCTCATCATCCATTTCTCTGCTATGTCTTGGTTCACCGCTAGTGCTTGCTTCTTTTCCTTTTCTGGATGGTGCAGCAGATGCTCTAAAAGTTGATTCAGTCTTCTGCACACTACCATCAAAACTATTTAGCTCATAGGCTGTCAACTTTGCAATGATGGAGTCTAGGGATACCTTAGTCTTGTCTATTGATCTCAACTCCTGAATAGCAGCAACCCTTATTGCATAGACCGGTAATAAGGATCTCAAAACTTTGCTAACAATAGTGGAATCTTCCATTTTACCACTTGCACTCTTGATATCTCTAGCAACAATTTTGATTCTTATTCCATATTGTTGAATGGTCTCACCTTCAATCATCCACATGTCTTCAAACTTCCCTCTAAGGCTTTCTTCCTTAGCTTGTTTTACATGCTCATCACCGCCATAGATATTCTCAAGAGTATCCCATACTTCTCTAGGATTTTCTTTATCCTGGACATCAATAAACTCAATGTCAGATAAACTACTAATTAGGGCTTCCATGACTTGCCCGTTCTCTTGAATCTATCTCTTTTGGTCATTGGTGAGAGTACCAGTAGGGATAACATAAACATTCTCAACATAGCTCCAATGTTGAGCACCCATGTTTCTGATGTATATCTTCATTCTGTCCTTCCATATTTTAAAGTTATCTTTGTTGAATTTTGGACCTTCCCTCTTCATCATTACAATAGGATCTTTCCCTCAAGCGGTTAAGCTTACAACATAGAGGACCTGGAGGGTGCTATGATACCAATTGATAACTCAATGATGAATAGTGAGTACCAAACTGGTACTGAGAGGGGGGGGTGAATCAGTACGAGCACAAAAACTTTTCTTGAACTGGTTTGATTGCATTCTGTAAACTACTGGCAATCCCTAACACCGGTCCAAACTAGACTACTACCGGTTAAACACAGTGCAACTGTGAAAGACAGGAACGGGTCAATCTTCTTAACTTTTCATACAATCTACTCCCTCATTTCCACTTTGTCCTTATGCATAAACAAATAATCTATCATTAGAGATATAATAACTAGCTAGATCAACATGATTCACCGCTTAACAGAAAACAACAAAGCATCACATGAAAAGGATATCACACATGACACACATATTTTTCACATGGAAATCCAACTGGGAAAAACCATGGCGGGGATGAATACCCACAAGCTGTTTTGAACTCTTTAGAAGTCTACTCTCTTAGAAGCCTATTGCGGTTAAAGACTGTTACAACAGTTTCTTTTAGGAACCGATCTTGTTAGGGATCACTCAATTAAGGGATGGCTAGAATACTCGGTTAAGGGTTAAACCCTGTTAGAGGTTACCTTGTTAAAGGATTTTATGAACTCAATGGCTTTGAGTCACCCTATTAAAGGATTTACAACAATCTGGTTAAAGCTACCCTGTTAAGGGATTTTCCAACTGTTGAAGTGATTAGAGATCAACAGGTATTACAATGATATGGTAATAACACTCAATGCCAGTGTAGATCTGCTTTAGTTCCTTCCTTCTACACACACACTATGCAGGTATCAATCCTCTCAACTGGTCTGGCAAGAATCACGTATCTCTACACATAGATACACACACAACATTTTCCAACAACCTCAGCATGAAACATCACATCAACCTTATAGGAAACAGATAGGTCAGTAGCATAAACCCTAAACCCTAAACACTTAGGTTGAGAAATTTAGTCGGTTCAATCGTGACCATTGAACACTATGCATTTGAATACAATGGTCTTGAACAGATCTCAAGACATTCTCCATTGCTTGTTCTTCACCGCTCCTTGGAGGTGATAACCCATCATGCATTCTCCACCATTTGCAGAGACTTTGCACATTCCCGAGGTAGATAGGATCAATCTCCTTCATGCAAGATCCTTCACATGCACGAGGCTGACGTAGCAACACGATCTGATCTCTATTACAATGCTTACTCATCACACAATGCCATCGATTGAAACACATAGGATTGAAACACTTCAATCGGAAACCCTGAAGCTGAGACTACCAACCGGTAGCTATGCCATATCAACCCTAGATACAAAACATTCCTTATACTGGTTCTCATTCTGACATACCGGTTCCGATTCACAACATCATATCGGTTCACTTGGACAAGCATACCGCTTCACTTTTTCACATATGCCGGTTCACAACATCATACCGGTTCTCTTTGTCAGTTTCTTAACTTCAATAATCTTGTTCACTCTTCATCATGTTACCAGTTTACTCTTTAGCATATTACCGGTTCTCTTTCAACATATTGACATCAATGACAACACAATATCATCATGTCAACATATTTTGCACATATGACAACATAGTAGTTGATGAAATGCCTAACAACCTGCCTCTATTCAGAGATATCAGCCATCATATAGACCTTATTCTAGGTGCCACACTCCCCAATAAGGTTGCCTATAAGATGACACCTTCCCAAAATGAAGAAATTGCTAGGCAAGTGGAAGAATTGCTAGATAAGGGTTTGGTAAGGAAGAGTTTAAGCCCATGTGTAGTTCCCACCATCTTAGCACCCAAGAAGTATGGTAAATGGAGACTTTGTATAGATTAAAGAGCCATGAATAGGATCACTATCAGTTATAGATTCCCATTGCCACAGATTGAAGACCTAATGGGTTGTTTGGAGGGAACATGTTACTTTTCAAAGATTGATCTTAAAAGCGGTTACCATCAAATAAGGATTAGAGAGGGGGATGAATGGAAGACTAATTTTAAAACTAATTAAGGCCTATATGAATGTATGGTGATGCCCTTTGGGCTGTCAAATGCTCCACCTTTATGCGTTTGATGAATGAGGTGTTGAAACCTTTTATTGGTAAATTTGTTGTTGTTTATCTTGATGACATTCTTGTGTTTAGCAGGTCAAAGGAAGAACATTTGCAGCATTTGGACATGGTTCTCGGGAGGTTACATGAGGAGAAACTCATGATCAATTTGGAGAAATGTGATTTCATGAAGGAAGAACTAGTATACCTTGGTTTTGTCATCTCCAAGGGAAATCTGAAAATGGATCCCTCCAAGGTAGAGGCCATTCTTAATTGGCCAACCTCAAGGTTAGTTGGTGATGTTAGAAGTTTCCATGGGCCTGATAGTTACTATAGAAAGTTCATTAAGAATTTTAGTCATATTTGTGCACCTATGATAGATACTATTAAGGGTGGAAGTAAATGTAAGTTTTCTTGGAATAATGAAGCTGATAGGAGTTTTGAGTATTTGAAGAAAAGGGTAGCAAAACAACCTACACTTGTTCTCCTTGATTTTGATAAGATTTTCACTATTGAATGTGATGCTACCAATCAGGCCATAGGAGCAGTGTTAAGCCAAGAGGGCAGACCGGTGGCATTCTTCTCAGAGAAACTCAATGATGCAAAAAGGAAGTACTCTTCATATGACTTGGAATTGTATGCTATGGCGTAGGCTCTTAAACAATGGAGATATTATTTTCTGCCCAAATAACTACTTGTTTTTATTTATAACCATGCTCTCAATTTCTTGAATGTATAGGATAAGCTTAACCACAGGCATATGAAGTGGGTTGAATCCTTGCAAGCCTACACCTTCACTATAAAGCACGAGAAAGGTCAAGCTAATAAGGTGGTGGATTCTCTTAGTAGGAGAGCCCTCATGGTGCAATAAATTAAATTCCAATGCATGGGGATAGATTCACTCAAGGGCATGTACCATGATGATGCAGATTTCAATGAGATTTATGAGGTTTGTGAACAATCCTCCAACACCTTCCACAGTGAGTATTCTGATTTTTTTACTTCAAAATAGTTTACTCTTCAAGGGGAGTCAATTATGCATACCTGGATGTTCAATAAGGGACAATATTATTAAAGAGAAGAATTGTGGGAGTTTGGGGGTCATTTTGGGCTTGACAAGACTTTGGATTTGGCTAGGAGATTCTGTTATTGGCCAAAAATGCAGGTTGATGTAAGGAGGTATGTTGAATGGTGTTCTATATGTCAAAAGGCCAAGGGTATTTCCTCAAATGCAGAGATTTATCAACCCTTACCACTTCCCAATAGGCCTTGGGAGAGTGTGAGTATGGATTTTGTACTAGGGCTGCCTAGAACTCCAATAGGTTTTGACAATGTTTTCGTGGTTGTTGACCGGTTTAGTAAGATGACACACTTTCTTCCATGCAAGTGTACTAATGATGCATATTATGTTGCACATTTGTTCCTCAAATAAGTGGTGAGAATTCATGGTTTACCATTGAATATTGTATTTGATAGGGATCCTAAGTTTATAGGTCACTTTTGGAAGACCTTATGGAAGAAACTTGGCACAGAATTGTCTTATAGCTCAGCCTATCATCCACAAACGAATGGCCAAATAGAATTTATTAATAAATCATTGGGGAACCTCTTGAGATGTCTTACCAAAGAACATGGGCATACTTGGGATCTAGTCCTACCTCAAGCAGAGTACGCTTATAATGATTCCAGGAATACGAGCATTGGAAGGAGCCCATTTGAAGTTGTTTATGGGATACACCCTAGAGGTGTGTATGAGTTGAGAGATCTGCAAGGGATTAACATGAGAAGTTCTCAAGGATAATATTTTGTTGTATCAATTAAGGATATTCATCAACAAGTAAGAGAAACCCTTCGAAACAATGTGGAAAAGTATAAAGAAAGGGCATATTTGAAGAGGAGAGACCTACAATTCAAGGTTGGTGATTTGGTATTGGAAAATCTAAAGAAGGAAAGGCTTCCCAAAGAAAAGTACACAAAAATTGTCATGAAAAAGATAGGACCATGTCGGGTGGTTCACAAGTTTGGTCCCAATGCATATGAGATTGAGTAACCCCCCAGGGTAGCCATATATCCCATATTTAATGTATCTAATTTATTTCCATATAAGAACTCTGTGGTTGCAGGTTTTGATGTAGGTACAAAAACAATAAGGATGATGATTGGGTGAAGGAGTTGCCCCCTAGCCAACCCATGAAGCTTGAGTGTATCCTTGACACTAAGGAGGTGAAGAAAACTAGAAGAAAGACATACAAGGAATATTTGATCAAGTGGCAAGATCTTCTTGAAGAAGATACTACTTGGATGACTGAGTATGATGTTAAACAACATGGTGTCTCCATTGAAGACCTCATCTCAAGCGGGACTTGAGAATCTTCTTCCCCGAGAGCATGGTGCAGGGGCAAATTTGGGTCCATGGGACCTATTCAGGATGTTTGTTCTTGGTTTCATGTTTAGTTTTTCATTTTGGATGTAATAAGGTCTCTAGGACCATCTTAAAACCTCTGAAGTCCTTTTGTCTTATTTTGTAAGGCCTTGGTGCCAATTTGTTGAATGTACTCAAATAGGGATATCTAGGTCAAACTAGGTCAATGCCTCCCAAAGTGTGGTATGGGGGTATCTCTGATGTATTTGGTGTTTATATAACCTATTTGAGATGTGTTAGACCCATTTTAAAACTTGAACAATTTTAAACATTCATGCCAAAATCCTCATATTGATAAGCTCATGGTCAAAAGAAGTTATAAATGGGGGATTTCATGTCGACAAAATACAATGTATCAACTTTCTCGCCTACTTGCCAAAATCATCTAAATTATTGACCAGTGTTATAAAAGCAAGAGAAAATTTCGATGAGACATTGTTTGTAGAAGCTATTGGAAAGTTTCAGCACTTCATTAAAACATCGATAAGAGTTACAAAAGGGCATCAAAATTTTATCCAAGTTCACAAAACACTGACAAGGTGATGAAAATCGGTGTTTTGTCCAAGAAGCACAAGTCACCAAAAGGGGAACACTATGTTGCATTTTATATCTTCATCGACAATTGTAACAACATGCTCAAAGTTGGCCACCTTGTATAATAAACTAGAAAAGGGAGGTTAGGGTGCTATTCTTATTGACACTTTCATATAATCGGAAAATTATGCAAAGAGATGAAAAGTTTGATATCAATTTGTTGAGAGAGAACAAAACAATGACGTGAAGGATTAGCAAACTCTTATCGGTAAGTTGGTACACTTTGTAAAGTATCAGACAACCCTGATAAATGAATGTGGTGATTTGGTGAGATGACTTATTCCTCAAATCACCCACATGGTTATGATAGGAAACTTGGCCAAGTTCATAAAGAAGTCGATATGTTTAAGAGAAAATGTGCCAGTTATTATAACTACCAAGATTTTTCTTTAAAGAAGGTAGCACCATTTCAATATATGTACGAAATAGTTATTGACATGCATCAGCTTTGGAATAGGGAAAGGCTTTATCAGCAAGTTAGTGAGCCTTACCAAAACCCTGAAATAGAGGCAAATTAGATGTGCATCGGTGTTTTGTACAACTTAACAAAGTTGTTGATCTATGTTATGGATGAGACTTGGATTGCCGATAGTTAAAAGAAGGTAGTTATTATAACTACCTAAGGCACAAACACATATTTTGTGATTGTAGGGATATGTACAAAATGGAGTTGTTGAAGATGCTTTAGAAACTTCAAAGCAAGTTCAATTTGTAGGTGTAAAGCCACATTCCACAGGTTAAGCCAATGCTCTCCATGATTTAAAATAGGTCATCAGCATTCGTCCAAAGCCCAAAGACATAAGTGTAAATGTGGAAGCTAAGAGAAGGTGTATGAATAGTTTAACATAATGCTCAAAGAAATGTCATCTCATGCAATATAGTGATGGCAAAGTGTCTTACTTGCGGTTTGGAGAGATAGCCAACTTGGAACAGGTTATAAACATCCATCCATGCATGTCGATTTTGTTAGATGTTGTAGTTCGAAATGCTCTCATTGATGTACATGCTGATTGTGGAATCATAGATCGAGCACATTAAATGTGTAACAAAATGCTCGAAAGCATGTGGTCTCATGGTATGAACACAAAATGGATTTCACAAGGAAGCTCAATATTTTTGAATTAATAAAGTGTGACATTTAAACTATGGCATATGTGTGGACATTTTATCTTGGTGTCGTGGTAGATATAAATGCAAATATGGTTGCATAGATGAGGTACATGAAAGCATCTTCAAACACATGTTAACTATTCAACAAAGTGCTTCAAAGAGATGTCGTCTCAAGGAACGAGGTGAAATAATTGTAAGATATGCAAAAAAATGAAGTCTTGAAATGTAAGGCGGATGCAATTGGCAGTTTTATAGATGACTTCCATGCTATTTACCAGCATTCCTCTCATCATGAGATGGGAGATTTGACAATAGTTCATGAGAAAAATATGAAAGCACAAGGTAACAAAAAAACATTGTGGTTGGAATAGCTTTAGGAATAGTTTGCGGTGGCTGCATAGACTTGCTTTCTTGACTTCAACAAATCACTTATTGATGGAGCTTAGAAATGAGGAAGATACATGAACTACTTGACCCAATGTAGTTATAACACCTATTCTAAATGTGAACTTCACCACTCTAGACTGGCGCAAAATGGATTTATAGAAGTTCTCTCAGAAACTCAAATGAATGCAATGCAATCTAATTGATAAAATGCCTTTGTAATCTTTCAAGAAAATGCAATTGATAAGAATAAGGTTAAATTACACCACCTTTTATGTCATCCTCCCTACCCATTCAATGATGAGAACCTCAAAATGACTTATTGACAACCACCAAAGGGAAATGGATTGAAATTTGTTCTTGATGCTCTGATCGAATGACATCTTCAATTACGAGTCTTGCACAAAATGAACTTGGCGAAAATTATTTATAAAATTTCAAAAAAATTCAATTGGCAGGAGTAAAGCCGATCTCTACACTCTCTACCAGCATATGCTTGCAAAATTTGGAAACACAAACCAAGTGCGTGAATGGTTTGTCAAAATCTCTTGATGTGATGTCATCTCATGCAATTGTAACGATTGTAGAATGTATGCAAATGGAAGTCTTGAAAATGGATTTTGAAGACAAAGCAAATGGGAATGGTAGATATGCAATGGAAAAGTAGACAATAATTGTAGTCAATTACCATGATTGATTTGATGATGATAATGATTTCAAATCAATGAATTTTAATGTTTCAGTTTGAGGACCTGTTTTAGAGTCATAATATTACTTGTTGGAATTATTTAGAAAGACCAAACCATCTAGTGGATTCCAAGGGCTAGTGCAAGTGACTCAGACAATGATGCTATTGTTGGAGGATTTTAATGAGAATGGACTGAAGAATCACTTGAAGTAGTAGATTCCCTATATGAAGATCACAATGGGAGCAAGGATTTTGGTTTCAAGAATTCAATAAGACAAAACTATAATTTAATAATGCATTGATTCCAAAGGTGTAAATGTTCCAGTATGTAACTCCACTGCTTAGTGCAAGCAAAGAGTTGATGATGAAATGGTTACAAAGACAAAATATGCAAATGAAGGCATGGAGGTCATCTCAATCAAATTGACAATGAATTCTTTCTTCAATGTAATAGGTTTCCAATTGCCTTTGAAAAAGTGACTTATGCCACTTTTTTTAATTAAAGTTAGTCTTTTGACTTTAATTTGTAAAAGTTAGGTAAATCCTAACTTATCTTCAAAAAGGTAGTTATTCTAAGCATTGACTTAGGTAGTTATCCTAAGTGGATTAGCCAGGTAGTTATCCTAAGTAGTTACCTAAGGTGGTTATTCAAAGTGGTTATGAGTTGGTTATCAAGGTAGTTATTGCAGGATGCCTATAAATACAAGGCTTTGCATTGTAAAAGATAAGACTTTTACAGAAGGGAAACTCTACTGAAATTTTAGGAGAAACTTGTGATGACATTTTGATTTGCACGATATATAGAAAGGATTTTGGACTTGTATATTTCCAAAAGGATAATGAAGAATACATCTTAGTTCGTGTGTTCTAAATGTATTCATGTGTTATCATTGATGATTTCTTGTATGTCAGATTAGTAGTCTTTTTATGCATATGTGATTTATACAATTGATGTGATGATACACAAGCAACCTTTGGTATCTTAGTTTGAATGTGTTGAAGTATCCTATCTCTGCATATGTCAAGATTTGTCATTCTTCTTTATCATCATTTCATGGCTAAACATATTATGTTATAAACTCCCCTTGTAATTTGTTACAAATGTTGAGAAATCTTAGTTGATGTTCGTATGTCTATTATTGGGGTTTCTATCTTTAATTTCTCTTTAGTTTTATGTTTTCTCCTTTATGTACTTTCAGGTTAAAAGTAAACAAAATCCAAAAAAAACCCCATCATATGAGGGAGCTGCCCCTCTCAAACGCAAAGGAAGATTGTAGTTTGATTGCAATCTCTCCAACTATTGGAATGGTTGTCACTACTTTTTGAGCAAAAAAGATCAATTTTGAAGATAAATTCAAAGTGACAAATCTATTTACCAACAAATTTTTGGCATCTTTGCTAGGGAGCGAAATACCAATGTGTTTTGTTTCTCAGAAATTTCAATGTACCTTCTTCAAAATGAAGCTTGGCAACTCCTGCGTGTAGGTTGCAAGTGTGTAGCTGTGTTTGCTGATTCGAACTCCATTTGTAGAGGCAGAAAAACCTTTTTCATTTCACGGATTTTTTCAGAGAACTGTGTGCACTTTCAGCATGGTCTCTACAACTTTTCCTCAAATTCGTGGGGCAGCTTTGTCTTGACATATTATAGCTAGATCCAAGTGCACAACTTCATCTCACGCTTCTATTTCAAGTTATAATCAGTTCTTTGCTACTTTTACACTTAGTCTCGCAACACATAATTCAACCATTTTCCATTCTAAAAGAGGGGTTAGCTTGTCATTTCTATCTCATTATCAATTCATTTAGTATTCAATCTCTTCCCTAAGAGGTTAGATCAAGTGAATTTCCCCCTCTTTTAAATGTAATTGAGATAAAGTGTTTGAAGGGAAATCCGTAGTGAAACTTTCATCTCTTCTCGAAGGGAAGAAAATCTTTCCTCTTGATCTCTCCGTCATTCACCTTTTTCACCATTACAATACTGTGATAATTCAAGTGTTATAAATATTTCTAAGAATCCGATGTTGCATTCAAAGACCAAGAATATATCAATCAAGTTTCATTTCTTGAGAGAGAAAGAGAATGAGAAGGATGTCAGATTGGAGTATGTATCTACAAAGGAACAAATAGTAGATATCTTCATGAAGCCTTTCCCTAAAGATGCTTTTGAGTATCTCAGAGAGAAGCTAGGGGTGATTGTCCCTCTTGATGAGAACTAAGATGCATGGAGTTGTATCAGTCTGGTGAGCTTCACAGAGATATCTTGTGATCTGAATTGATGAGTGTGGCTGCTACTGAGGGGGAGTAGTTAGTGTTGTGGATCAGATGTTTAGATTTGTGTTGTATGTGTCTTTGGCTTTGTTGTCAAAGGGGAAGAGAAGCATGTGAAAAATTGCTATATCCTATGTTGATCTCATGGGGAGATTGTTAAGAGTTATGGGTTGTTGATTTCTTTCTTTGCATTGATTGTTTTTCACATTCATATGTTTTCATCAATGCCAAAAGGGGAGATTGTTTGATATTGTTGAAAAGTTTGTTGGAATGATGTTTTGTCATTGATGTCAACATATTCTTCTATGTATTCCAATATTGCAATCAGATTAATTCAGTTAATTTGGTCAGTGTGTTACCGATGAGTTGTTGTGGTTTAATGGTGTTGGAGTAATCTTTTATTAGCTAATAATTATTTATTTAATTATTAGTCTATTATACTCTATGCTTAAGCTAAACTTAGGAATCTTATAATTCTTTAGGGTTTTTCTCCTTTAGGGTTTCAAGTATCCTCTTACAAGGATTCTCTCTTTGTATTTTTAATAACAACTATAATTATTGAATTGCATTCTTGTTGCACAATCAATATGACTCATTTTTTTTGGATCTTTGAATTCTGGCCTCCATAGCTATTTTTCTTCTCTCTTTTGGTGATAGGTTTGCAAGTAGGTGATATTTGGGAGCTGTAGAGCTGATTTTTCCTCAACTCCAATATGGTATCAGAGCTCCAAATCTGCATGCCCCTATTCTCTTCATGACAAATTTTGGGCCTTGTTCTTTAGATCTGTGTATTCGGAGCTTTGTGCAGTTTTTTTTTTCCATTTCCTGGGGTAGCTGATTTTTTAGTACATTTTGATGCCAAAAGGACCTCATAGATGGATCCAAAAGGTTGATTCCATGAATTTTGATATATAATTTTCTATATTTCGATGACAGGGGCATCTGGGGCATGATTTTTTATTGGCACATTTTTCGAGGCACAAAAATCCGTACGACTGTACCTGCTAATGCATCATAAAAAATTTTGTCAAATTTTTTTTGGTACCCTTTTTATGTCCTACAAGAGGGGTTTTTTTCTTTTCTCCGTAATTTGGTCATACGGAGGTGCTTTTTCAAAAGCCTTATATTGTCAGAAAACTCTTTCTGAGCTCTATCCAGATCTGGAGATTTGAACTTTTAATTTTGTTTTTTTGATGGCATTTTTTTCTGTCAAAGCTAGAGGTTCTTTTTTGCACTCCAGGAGACATAACTTGAGCATCCGAACTCCATTTTTTGAAAACTTTATATTGTTGGAAAGATTGTTCTGTGTTATTTCCATTCATATGAGTTTTCTTTCCAGATTATGCTCCAGGTATATTTTATTCAATTTTTTTTCTTTTCAGCACTTTGGTGAATATCTTGGATGTTTCAGGTCCTAGGATCTCTTTTTTTGAGTAGGATATCTCGTCTTTGGTTTTTCTTTCTATATTTCCAATCTTTTATCTCTTCTGATCATTGTAGTATTTTATTTATGCAAACATACTGAGATAAAGTGCCACCATGCATTGTATACTTGGGATCTTGCACATCTTGTGCCTTATTGTACACACACTACTTATAAAGTGCCATGGGGAGGTTGATATTTGCCTTTGTTTTCCATCTACCTTTTTCACGTGAGTGTTCCTTCTATGACATTAGCCTCATGATGTGTGTGAAGTGAGTGTTCCTTCCATGACACTATGTACTTTATCTGCACCTTCGTTGTTCCTGGTTCTTCATCATGTAGTTCTTGTTGCCCATTCTTTTCAGTGTTTTTGTCCCTCTCCCTTTTTAGAATTATGGGGAGGTTTGTCTCATTGTTCTAATGCTTCCTTGGTTAGACTGATCAGCTCTTTAGGCTTTGGTGTTTTATGCCATCTGTATCTTTGATTTCAGTTGTTTGCCTTTGTTTGCCATCTTATTCGAGTAGTGTCATTTGAGGGCACTCATGCAGATTACAATCTTCTCTACCTGGCCATGTTCTATTTCAGTGGAGGTTCTTCAGATCCGTAGTTACTTTTCAACAATGTTTGCAGCTATTTCATGCTTCAGTGGTGTTCTTTATTCTCTTCTTTTTTGTTCCTATCTTCTGGAGCACTCTTGTTTGGAGGCTTTTTAGTCCTTCACTTGAGCTTTCATCTCTTCCTGGAGAGGAGTTTTGTTCCCACATGGTTTTCTCCTTTTTCTCCACTTTACAAATATTTTTATTGTACTTGGGTACCTCATCAAGCTTAGTTGTCGGGACCCATTGTTGCTTTCCAACATTTTTTACATGTTTTTTTAGTCCTTAGTTGTTTTTTAGTTACTTCCTAAGTTCATCTTAAGGGGGGTGTTAGAGTAATATTTTATTAGCTAATAATTATTTATTTAATTATTAGTCTATTATACTCTATGCTTAAGCTAAACTTAGGAATCTTATAATTCTTTAGGGTTTTTCTCCTTTAGGGTTTCGAGTATCCTCTTATAAGGATTCTCTCTTTGTATTTTCAATAACAATTGTAATTATTGAATTTCATTCTTGTTGCACAATCAATATGACTCCTCTTTTATGGATCTTTGAATTCTGGCCTCCATGGCTATTTTGCTTCTTTCTTTCTGTAACAGGTTTGCATGCAGGTGATCTTTGGGAGTTGTAGAGCTGATTTTTCCTCAACTCCAATAAATGATTTTTGAGATAAGTATCTCTAGTTGATTCAACAAAAGTTTTAGTGGTCTGCATGATGTTTTGATCGAGTTGTGTGATCCAATATTATGGTTGTTATTCAATTGTTTGTGTTATTCGATATTCTGGTTTGTGTTCTGCATTGCTTTAAAATTGCTATATCTTGGTTTGTGGATTTGGCTGAGTGTTTGGGACATTTAGGTGTGTCCTCAATTCAGATGGTTCTTGATTTGGAAGTCCACGAGTGAATATTTTAGTTTGTTAGTCAGTTGAGTTGATGTTATTAAGGTTTGGTATAATGATGATTAAGATTCTAGTAAGTGGTGATGTTGTGATTGTTTCTATTGTGATTCATTTTGCTTGTGGATGTTTCTAGATTATGTTCTTTCTATGTTGTTGGTTTGCATTGATCATTGTGTGCGGTATTGATCATTTTCTTGATCCGGCGGTGTTCTCCATGTTATGCAACATTTATGGTGATTGTAGTGTGTTGTTGATGATCAAAGCATAATTCTTGGAGGTGTTTCATATTTTTGGTGGTTATTTGTGTCCAGACCATGTCTTAGCCGACATTATTTTGGTCTACATGTGTTGTTGTAGCGTGTGAGGTTATTATTTTGTAATTTGTATTAAGGGTTTAGCTGACCTTGAAATATAGGTTGATGAATTGTATAAATACATGTAATATTTATTTGAGAGATGTATCTGTGTGTGTGAATATTACTTTGATCTTTAAGAAGCAGAGGATAAAAGCAAGGAAGTGTGAAAGAGTGTGTAGAAGTGTGAAAGTGCAAAGTCTTGAGTATATGTGCTTAACTCAAACTCTAACCTGACATTGGGAGATGCTATTTCATCAATTCATGTAATCTGAACCATTGTCTGAATCTTGTAAGGAAGTGAGCCTTGCTCAGGGCTATATCCCTTCTTAAAATTTGAGCAGCGATCTCTAGGCAGTGTGTATTCCCCATTATAATATTTCCCCATTGTAATATTTCACTTACTCCTAACAAGGTATTATCTCATTGTGGGTAGGATCCCACTATGGTTTTTCCCTTAACCAAGTTTTCCACATCAAAAATCTTGGTGTTATGTGTGTGGTAATGGTTTATACTTTCATTGCTAATAATCAGATCCAAGTTTGTGTTTAAGTTAAGTTTGTGTGCAAACTGATTCACCCCCTCTAAGTTTGCTACATTGTTGCCTACAAATTGATCATTCCAATGAAATCTAACCCCCGTTGAACTAAGGGTTCATCTACTATAATTGGACTAAGAGGCATAAGTGAATTCTTCTCCTTGCCAATAAAGAAATGGCATTTTTGTCAAGTCTTGATTAACTAGTTGCAATCCGCAAACATGGTGGACAAGAAATAACCCACTCGCATGATCTTCAAAGTATTAGTTTTTGTAGAATAATGGCCTCTAGCAGGACCATTATGCATCTCATGTAGAATTTTTTCAGCATAGACTTTATCAACATAATGGAGCAAAACTCCGTCAAAATATCTTTTGAAGAGTACTCCTTCAATAAGGGTATAGCTTGATCCTTGTAATCTATAAAATCACCTTTTGAAAAAAAGAAGTAGGGGAGGGTATTTACCTGTCTGCATAAAATTTATTTGATCAACTATCTAATCAGTTAGAGTACCAAACAGATTGACCAACACTAGCTTTAGAGCTTCATCTTCTACTATTTTTGGCTCGCTCTCTGTGGCCAGATACTCACATAGTCTCCTCCTATGGATGAACTTAATTGGCTTAATTTCAACATCATATTTCATTATTTTTGTAATCCAGTTGGCCCTTTTCTCTATTATCTCCTTCCATAATATATTCTCAAACTCTTGAGTGTGCTATATACACTAATATTTTGTTTCCAACAACCAAATGTCAAAAATTCTTAGGACCTTTAACAATAGCATAATATTTCTTTCCCACAAAGTTATACTTCAACTCATATCCTTTTAGAGTCCTCAAGTTGAAATAAATTGGGTGTTTCCCTCTATGGTCTTCATCCTTTTGAGTTAACACAGCTACAATGCTATGATTTCTACTATACACATACATGATGAATTCCTTTGAAAAGTTGCGGTTGGCTAATATAGGGGTCGAGGCTATGGCCTCTTTTATTTTTTTGAAGTAAAACCTACCTTCCTAAGTCCATTTGAAATCTTGGTATTTTTGCAACATGAGGGTGATTGGTTGAACCAATCCAACAAAATCAAAAATAAATCTGCCTACAAAATTTATCGATTTGAGAAAAGATTGCAATCCCTTCTTGTTTACTAGTAAAGAAAACTCCTTGATGGCCTTCACGCTTCCAAGGTCAATTTAAATTTCCTCCTTTGATATAACATAGTCAAGGAGCTTCCCTAGTAGGACTCCAAAATTATATTTCTTGGGATTCAATGACACTCCAAACTCCTGGCATTTTTAATAAAATTCCTCCAAATGGTTAAAATGATCTTCTTTTATTCTTGAAAAGATAGTGAGATCATCTAGGTAGATTAGGATTATCATGTTTATTATATTTGAAGGCAATATCCATTGCACACTGAAAAGTAGCTTCAACATTTGAGAGACCAAAAGGCATCTTAGCATATGCAAAATCTTCCCACTTCATGGTGAACATTGATTTGTGTTGGTCTTCCTCTTTGACTAATACTTGAATATATCCCAAAAAACCATCAAGCAATGAGAACATATAAAATCATGTAACTATTTGCAAAATATGCTCCATATAGGGCAATAGATAGTGATCTTTCAGAGAGGATCTATTCAAATCTTATAAATCTCCACATTAGTAAATATCCCCATTCTTTTTTCAGATTGGCACTAGGTTAGACACCCATGTTTTGTGCTTAATCAGATACATGATTTGAGAATCTATAATTTCAACTCTTGAGCCATAAGAGACTCAATCTTTGGATTTATTAGCCATTGTTTCTGTCGAGTTGGTTTAGCTCCCTTAGTTAACTCTATGGTGTGTTGGATGACATTATGATTATAAACCTTAAGGTCATCATAACTCTAAGTGAAGCAGTCACCAGTGAGGAGGGACCTCAAAGAGATCAATCTAGACCGGTCAACAGGAGTAAACACAACAGACACACAAAGATATGATGGAGACAATGCAGAACATATTGATTAATTGCATGAAATTTAATTAAATCCAACCAGTAACAACTGGGTTACAACATACTGGCTCACAAGACTGGTAGAATAGGTCACAATCGGGACCTTGAATCGAAAGATCTATCTTCTATGCACAGTCTAGATACTTGATTCTCTGATTGATTCACTCTAAAGAATGATTACAAATATATATATCGATCCAAAGGATCCATTCGACCCAAAAGGGATCAAAACCCGAAGAACAAGACCTAACATGAAAATGAAAAGATTGGCCTCTGCTAAGAGATTCCTCTGAAAAATCCAAAGGATGAAACTTGGATTGTGGGAAAAGGTTGGCCACACACCAAGGAAAATCTAAATCAATGCCCAAGGCTCCGCAACCTTCGGAATGGGATCCGGTAGATCACCAAAATAGGTCTCAGGCAACCAGTAACAAGAAACTATCATGGAAACCGGTAGCGATATCTTGCCAAAAAGTGATCCAAATGCGATGTGGTCTAGAGATGATAAAATCTTCAAGTAGAGTCCAACTCCATAGGATCCGGTGAGCCAAAAATGGGACACATAGAAAGGAAAATTGAAACTGTAAACAAAAAGGAAAATGTTTTTGGTTGATGCAAGATTGCTATGAACCAGGGATGCTCCTGTATCACCAAGCTATCACTCCTTCAATATATTTATCACACCAGGATATTATTTGGTGTATGTCTTTTTTAGAAACTTCCTTCCCAACTTTTAACTTTCTACAATTTTCAACCTCTATGTCAATATAATCTCCTTTGCTAGTAAAAAACTTAAAATATTTTCTAATGTTATTAACCCTCGTGGAATCTTATTACCTTTTAGCTAGATTATTTGATCTTTGTATGCCTCCTCAATTTTAGGTTGCAATTGCTTTACAAATTCTCTATCTTGTTGAATGAAAAGAGTGATATTAGTATCACTCTCAAATATTTTCCAATTCTCATCATTATCAGGAATTGCTTATCTCACAATCACCCACATAAAGTGTTCATTTGTGCTCAAATCTACTACTAGATCAAATCGAGATCCAATCATGGCTAATCGATTTGCTTCAGTATTTTTCCTTCTTGGGACCACTTGAATGTTGAAAAACTTGAAATTTTCAATCAGGTCCTAAACCCTGTGTTGCAAGATCTCATGTGTATACTATTAGCAGTTGAAGCATTCTATACTTCTTTGACAATCAATTCAAAATCTCAAAACACTTTTAGTTGCTTAATTCACATCGTTTCAACAAGGCTAAGCCCTCTTACCAAGCCTTCATACTCTTCTTCATTTTTTGTGCAAGAAAATTGGAAATTAAAGCTCTTATAGTTTGTTCCCATGCTAGGGAAGTTAGAAAAACACTAGCTCCATATCCCTCCTTGCATCCTGCACCATCAATATGTGTAGTCCATAACTTAGAATCGATCGCAATTATTTTCAACAACTTCCCCCTTCTCTTTAGTAATTAGGGGAATAGGTTGGTCTTCATCAAATATCACATAGGTTCTCATTCCAATTGCGTTAAAATTTTCATAAGGGTCGTTGTCTATAAACCGGTTCAACAGTTTCTCTTCTTTTTCACTTCTTTCTCAAATTACATTATCTTCCTCCAGTATTTCAACACAATAAATTTCATATTTGGAAAAAGAGGTATGAGTGGGTTCAAAATTCATCATAGCATCATTTGCAATGTGTTTGGAATGTAGGGGATCTAACAAAATATTTAATTTGGATATGTATTTGGTTCTAAGGATCAAGTGGGACCAATCAAGTAACATGTAACCACCAATTTTTGCAGTGAAGTCTAAGGATAGATAAAGACCAAAGATAGAAGGAACATCGATAATACCTACTTCTTCAGGAGCCGTAATACTTGTACATGAATACAAATTCAAAGGAAGATCCTTAATTATTCCTATGGACTGAACACTTTTTCTATCCAACTGCATAATTTCTCTTTCTAGGGTCTCATAGTTAATAATAAGAGCTTCTACTCTCTATTTCCACATGACTATAGTATTAGCTAGAGAATCAATCATGGAATTTTGTTAGATTCTTTGATTGATTCTCTCAAAAGGAGACTCTTCATCCCTATTCTAATAAATGATAACTATTAGAAGAGCTCAACAAGAAGTGGCTTTGCCTCTAAAAGAAGTTTTGTGCTTTCTCAGGCCACATTTTTCTCTGTGACATTATATACTCTACAACATAATTACCATGTGGAAATTCTCCTTGATGGTTGTTGCAACCATCTTCACTAACAGTCTGAGCATCATCATGAGTAGTTCATCATGCTTTCAACAAAATGCTATCTGTGACTCTCACCACTATTCTATTGCAATGATCGTAAGTACAAAGAGTCGAACCATGTGAGTGATCTAAAACAAAAACCCCAAATCTCTTTACTTATTTTAGGAGATGTGGCAAGCCGGTGGACCTTCATGAATAAACTTCTAGCTTCATTTTGTTTGAACTCATGAGACATCAACACATGGTCACACTTTGGGGATGCTTTTATAACCTAAGCTCCTTCAAAGACATGACACACAATATTGACAAGTGGTGGTTATGCATGCCTTTGAAAGAAATATTGCACCAAGAGATCCCAAAACTTACATCATCTTGCCACATCTCAATGTAGTTTGGAAGCCTCCATCTTTAACCAAACATCTCTAAAATACAAAATGTTTTTAAAATTCAAATGGGGAACAAGGATATAAGAACTGATGCCAAGGTGATAGAAATATTAAAACTCAAACATATTGTAGATGAGTCTACAAATTCCAAATGACATTCACATGCTTTCTTCAGTTGGCACATGCTACCATCCTCTAGTGCATCCAACTAGAACATCTACATAGACAATGAACTAGCATTGTAAGAACTTTGTCACCTCTAACTTCTTATCTACTTGACAATAAATTCTAAAACTATGGAACTTATCTTCCAAATCTTAAGCCATAACTACCAACTAAAGTAGAATGTGGTACCAAAAAACCATGATAGTGCAACCAGGAGCATATACTATCTTTGAGCCACAAACCTTAGAAACCTACTGTAGACACTTTCAAACCTTTGCAAATATTATAGACAATCAAGAACAACTAATATCAATATATAATGATAACATTAAGAGAGATATCCAATATAACTAGACTTTGTCCTTTACTAGTCTTAAATACTCTGACATAACTCAAACTCTATGACATCAATGACAATACCTATGACACCTTTGACATCAAAGACAACACTATGTTCAATAATTGCAAAATAATGTGAAATTAGAAAATAAAGTACTGGCAATCCTGTTGTGGAAAGTTACATAAAAAGTGATGGCCTTACAGAGATCAAGGAAATAGAATGTATTTTGGGACAAAAAGAAGCAATATACTCATGGCACAAAAAGGTGGAGTATGACAATAAATTTGAGTATTTCAAGAAAAATATGAGAGAGATATATCGTTCCTTTTAATTCAAGAGGAAGCATGGGTTCAAGGGGAGAATTGACTCCCTTTGGCAAGAATGGTCTTGAAAATAAGTGCAAAATGTAATAGTGTATGGATCAAATAGGGGGGAGAAAATATTAGAAAAAGGATCTGAGTGACTCTTTTCTATTGATGTCAAAGGGGGAGAGAGAAAGCCAAAATGCTTCAGGGAAAAGAGTTTGAGGAATGTACTTGTGGCCAACTTGCAAATATTGTAAATATGTTTTATGTCGACATGAAGATGTGTCTAATATTAGAATGCATATATAATGTCAACTTGTTCCTATAGACACTAAAAATTGGTCAACGCCTACATCTCCTATTTTGAACCTAATTGTGCGTATAGTCTTTATTATTCGCGCTATCCTTTCTCGCTTCTCCTTTCCCATTTTCTATCAAGCTGATATGATTTTCTTCCCATTTTGATTTTGTCCCAAAATCCATCCCATAATTTTCATTTCATCCCTATTTTGATTCTATGACATCAATTCATCCCAAAACATATCCCAATAAGGTCAATTTGCTCCTGTTTTGATCCTACTTCCTTTTTCCTATTTCCTATCCAAATAGCATCATTTTCTCCCAATTTCAATTTTGTAACATCATTTTGACCTCTTTTCCTATCCCATGGTGTCACATTGGTCCTATTTTAGTCCTTTGACCCGCTTTAACTTGGTTTACCTACTTTTACTGAAAAGGACAGGTTAGTTGACCTCCTATTTACACTATTTGAGATTTATAAACTGAAAAGTAAAGGTTAATTGACCTCCTATTTATGCTCATATGGATATTTTTAAATAATTTATCCTCGTGATATTTTTAAATAATTTATCCTCGTGATATTTTTAAATAATTTTTAATTATAAAATCTTCATAATATCCTCCTAATTTTTGAATTTTGATTTTAAAAACCAATCTTTCTAGGCAATATCTCATTTTAATTTTAAATTTAAAAATGAGATATACACATTTGAAAATAAGCTTTCTTCCATCTCTTACACTATATCTCCATCATCTTCATCTCATCTAACACGATCTCAGTCGTCCTTTCCTCAAAAATATCTTCAATCTCGGTGGTTCACTAAGTCTGAAGTTTTCTATAAATTGAGACCCTTTTCTTCATTCGAATCATCTAGTTTTTAGTGTTGTTACTATGTCAAATCCATTTAGCCTTCAATTTTTATGCATTCTTACTTTGTTGAAATAATTTAAGCTTAGAATCACGTTTTCTAGTATCCTTGATATCATCCTTGCTTTCATTCATTATTGCACTTGCATATTGAGAGCTAAATCAAATTAGAGGAAGAAGGAAGAACAACAAAGCCACATTAAAGAAATGCTATGGTGATATCATTTCATTTCAATTTATGTTTTACATTTCATTTCAGTGTCTTTTTTGGTTATATTAGGAGGTTTTAGCATAATTGTTTAAGGTTTGTGATTTTCTTTGATTGTGTTAATGGTTTATTACCCAATTTTCCTAGTCTACATTTGGTGAACCAAATGTGAATGCACATCTAGTTTGATATTTATTTGAGTTTTTTATTGTCTGCAGGTTTCAAAAAATGTAAATTTTATCTCTCGAGAAATCCGAGATCAGACCTGTGCAATTGGAGCCGAGACCTCACAGTTGGCCTTTTTTCTTGCATAGTTGGAGCCCAAAACTACGCATTGGGGCCAATTTCCTCTGTATTTGACAGTCTTGTTGCGCAATTGACCAATCCTGTTGCGCAGTTTAGGGCAAGTGCAAGGTAATGAGTCACAAATTCGCGGAAGTCCATGCGTTGGAAAACGCGCTCTTATAAACGGGGGCCCGTTTTCAAAAAATGGGGGCCCGTTTGTGCTTCGGGCTCTCGAGCCGAAAGGTAACGAGGGTTCGAAGCTTAAAAAATGGGCCCTCGTTTTGTTCTAAAATGGGGGCCCGCTTTTAAACAAAACGGGGGCCCGCTTTTAAACAAAACGGGGGCTCGTTTTTAAAAACGGGGGCTCGTTTTTAAAAACGGGGGTCCGTTTCTAAAAACGGGCCCCCGTTTTGTTTAAAAGTGGGCCCCCGTTTCTAAATGGCATTTTTCCTTTTTTTTCCACAAGCCGCCCTTGTTTGAAAACGGGGGCCGGTTTTGTGGAAGTTGATTCCACAACCCACCACTTGGCTTGGGATTAGGCCCGGGATAGGCCTGGGATGGCCACACCTGAGACATGGACCTGCAAATTCAAATCTCCATGAATGAAAGCACAAATATGAACTTCAGAAATAGTTTACGTGCCTCTAATCAGAGAATTTTTATACGAAATTAAAACCCATTTCAGATTATACTGTCTAGATTCTAAATATGTAAATTTATTTAAAAATTGATTATTTTAACTATTTTTCATTTAATTTATACTAAATCGGGTCCATAAATTTGAAATATTAACTAATTTTGTTAATTTAATAACTTTTTTATTTTAAAGAATTTTGGAAAAAAAATTATATGTCATCAATCTACACAAAATTCTTTTGTATTTAAAAAAAAAAATCAAAAAATGTTAAGTTAACATCAAATTATGTGGGTCGTACACGTCAAATTTTTAAAAAGATAATTACGGCCATTAAAAAATTAATTAAAAAAAAATATTAGAAAAAAACATACAGAAAAATATGCTCATCAATCTTTAGTGTGTTACAAACCATTTCCCAAAACGGTTTGAGAAAATAATTTTAATTGTGTCAAAAAGTGTGGGTCGTACACATGCATGGTATGGTCCTGAAATAGGGATTTTTAAAACATAGTTTTCAGAACTCCATTTAAAAAGTTATTTTTTATTATGTGGGTATTAAAATAAATTATATATTTAGAAAGTACACTCAGAGGGCTATCTTTTATATTACTAACTTTTTCCAAGATTCAATCTCTAAGTGTTTCAAAATTTAAACTCAAATGAGACAAAATCTGAAAATCAGGGAAAACACTTCCACTTTTTTGCCAAAAAGTGGACTCATCTTCTTGCACTGACCCTTTATTAGGATTGCTAATTTCATTTCTTATTACACACATGCAAGGCTTTCTCTAATCTAGTTTATCACATGCAAAAAAATTATGATTAGGAGTCTTATATGCAAGATTTTGGGAAGATCTAACGTGTGCATGCAAGGTTTTAACCTGATTAGGAGGTCTAACAATAAAATTTATTAATTAAAAGGCTTGAGATGAACCACAAATCTCACATAGAATAAATAGGAGGTCAAATAACCTTTACTTTTCAATTTACAAATCTTAGATAGCATAATTAAGAGGTCAATTAACATTTCCTTTTCAGTTTACAAATCTCACATAGCATAAATAAGAGGCCGATTAACATTTCCTTTTTAGTTTACAAATCTCACATAGCATAAATAGAAGGTCAATTAACCTTTACTTTTCAGTTTACAATTCTCAAATAGCATAAATAGGAGGTCAATTAACCTTTCCTTTTCAGTAAAAGCAGGTAAACCGGTTCAAAGAGGGTAAACCTTTCCTCTTCAGGTTACAACTCTCACATAGCATAAATAGGTCAATTAACATTTCCTTTTTAGCTCACAACTCTCACATAGTTTAAAAAGGAGGTCAATTTGCTTTTCCTTTTCAGTTTACAAATCTCACATAGCATAAATAGGAGGTCGATTAACCTTTCCTTTTCAATTTACAACTCTCACATAACATAAATAGGAGGTCAATTAACCTTTTCTTTTCAATTTACAACTCTCACATATCATAAATAGGACGTCAATTAACCTTTCATTTCAAAACACAATCGTACATAGCTAAAATAGAAAGTTGAATGAATCACAAAGTTTCCATTTCATCTTGCAAGGTTGTAAAAATCAACTCCCATTTAGTCCGATCAAGACATCATTCTGCATTTAGGACCTTGATTTGGTTAAAAGTTATAAAGAATGAATCAAAATGGTTATCTTTAGTGAGAACGTTACCCATGTGCTTTAGCCCAACCTGGGCTTTCAAGACGAACAAGAAGACATTATCTTTGAGTTGAATAGCCTCGCTTGGAAAACAAAAACAAGTTATGTCGAGTATATGTGAACAATGTTTGTCATAGAAGAAGAAAAGGAAAGAGAACAACGTCACATAGATGTCATATGAAGACAACTTGAGCAAGAATGAGAACAACAATGATAATGAGAGAAAGAACGAAATTAAGATTTCCATCCACCTTGTCCACAACCGCGATAGAATTGAGACTTTGTTTTAGTCAATTTTAGTATTTTTTATCCTCAATTTAAGTTTTTTGTCTCATACATTCATCTTTGAAAATGAATCAAAATGACTCTCCCAAGTGAGAATGTGGCCCTAGTCCTTCAACTCAATTTAGGTCTCCATGACAAGCAAGAAGACATCATTTCTGAGTTGAATATCCTTGCTTGGAGAGCAAAAACAAGTTGGGTTGATTATAGACAAACAATCTTTGTCATAAACAAAGAAGAAGAAAGAGCACAATGTCACACAAATGCCTTAAAAAGAGCACTTCAACAACAATGCAAACAGCAATAAGATCCTCAAGTAGTTTCCACACCTCCTCAATAGAATTGATACTATTTTTTATCCATTTCAATCATTTTATGCTCAATTTAATATTTTGTATCATCAATTTGAAAAATTGACTTGAATTGCTTTCTGTTTTGTAGGTGGGAATCAGAGTTGTGCAATTGGAGGCTCTTGTTGTGCAATTGGAGCTTCCTATTGTGCAATTGAAGCTTCCTATTGCACAATTGAAGCATCTTGTAGTGACATTTCACTCTCTGTGTTTCCCAGTTGACTCTCCGTCCCTATGTAATTGATGGGTATAAGTGCATTCCAGATTAGGGTTTTCCAATAGGATTTGTAGAGATTTCAATTTTGTTAAGCATCAGGGTTTTATTTGTTACTAATGACCTGTGCAACTTCCTTGGCATTAATGGGACAAAGAATGAACACAAAACAAACTACAAACTTGTTTGGCATAGGGCGATTATCAAAGACATTATAAAACCCCCAACAAATTATGTTTTTTATTTTTGTATGTGCGTTTTTGTGTTTTGAGCACTTGCTAGTTCTGTAGGGTGGACCCATAGTTGCATCAAATTTTCTCTCCCCTTACCTTTGATATCTTTGGTGAAAGAGAAATGTGACAACGACACCCATTTTTATTTTATTTTAGAAATATTTTGTGGGGATTTCATCACCTCACACAGTGTTTCAAAACTAGAATAGCTTTAGGGATTTCATATGTCTTAGTGATTTCTAAGTGGTATCTCTCTTTGGGTCGTTATATAAAAGGCTTTTGCCAAAAGGTTGTGTTGGCTCTTTTTTATGCTGAACAACAAAATCAACAACCAGTATAATCCACAACCAAATTTTGAAAGGTAGCCAACCTCAACTATGATTTCAAAGGACTAATTGGACCAACTTAACAAGGATATTTAATCCTTCTTCTCTCCAGGCTCTGTAAGGCCTAGGCGGGTTTACCTATGATGCACTTCAAATACAGTCTAAACTCACACACAACATCATCATTAAAGCAAAAATCTCAAACATAGCTCAACAATAAGGAAAGTACTACAAACTAGCTACATTCACATTGACTCTCAACTACATTGGAGCTTGAGATAGGTGGGACATTACCACAAAACATAAAGAAAATATATTAAATTCTGATTTGATTTTTTAAAATGATACAAATGACCTCTAGTTGTGACAGATCAGTGCCTCATCTTGGGCATAGAGTCAATACAAATAACTACAGATGGAAATCCAAGCTACATATCAAATTTATTGAAAAGATTACCATGTATTAATGCCTGACATGAACACATTCTAAATTCATCAAAGGATCACACATAATCCAAACATTAACCCAAATCCCTAATTTCTACTCATAGAATTTAAACCCCTTCTGTAAAGGATGCCTAAGAATAGGAATTACACTCTCACTTTGAGAAGATAAACCCAAACTTCCTTGAAGACTGAATTTATTGAATTTGAAGAAATGTCTGAAGACAATCCACTATACTGTATATATATGCCTTACATATATGTGACCTGAAACTAAGATACAACCTGCAAAATATATCTACTCCATGACAACAAAATAGGAACATCAACCATTACAACCAAGAAAATCAAAATGCATCAAAATGGAACCTGCAATTTTGGATTTCTCCCTTGGAGAAAATCTCTCAAAAACTAGAAACCTTACAATTGAGAAGAATTGGGAATAAGAAGGAGAGGGAAAAATATTAGAATCCATCAGAACATGCCAAGTGTCCTTTTTTCATAACTGCAAGAATACCTCATTTTCTTCCCATGGAATCTGATCTCAAATTATCCCATATTTGTTGAAACTAACTCCATAACTACATTCCTCATCCCGAGAGCTTTCTGGTGATATATAATACTTGCATATTTGGCCAAAAAACAACCCCTGGGCGAATTAATCTTGAATATGTGCACCATCATTTAAATTTTTCAAATTTACTCTTTCGTTGAAACTATATATTTAATTTTGATTTTTTCACCCATTTTTGGCCTGATTTTGCCTTGATGCCCTGCCATGTGGTGGTCTTTGATTGGCTGATGGGGTCCACTGGGTGCCACCTCGGATGACACATCATCAATCCGCCATGTGTTTGCCTCGTCACTGCCACTAGACTATCACGTGTATGCCACCTCATCGCTACGTCAGTGCCACCTCATCACCACCTCAGCAACACCTGGGAGCTACCTTTCCACCTGGACCCACTACGTGTCTTTCGCCATTTCGCAATGGCTAATGGATGTGCACCTTCGGGCTCCGAAATTGTGTAGGCCGTCAGATCTTCTAAACTTGCTCACTCTTTAACCTTCGATTTTCTTGAGCCTTTCGCTGTTTCACAGAGCTTAACTGACGTGCATCTTTGGCTTGCGAATCCACGCGCACCATCGATCTCCTTGGAACATGCTCGATCTTTAACTCGCCCGTTCTCTACAAAACTCGCCTGCCTCGGGATCCATGTCTACGTGGGGTCCACCTGGTCGCCACTTGTCGGCCTCCTTGGTCACCTCGGGAAGTGCAATCATGCGTGTGGGGTCCACTTGGGCACCCAACTGGCACCATCCGTCAAAAGCCTTGAGGCTTTGACATATTACTTGTGTGGGGCTTTGCTTATAAACATAAAAAATATTACCGCCCAGTCAATGTGGGATAAAGCTCTATGTCTGGGATTGCACCTTTTGAAGACTTCTTTCTGAGTTTTAATGGTGCCTGTTTGCAACCACCTGGAAGTTTCAATGCCCATCGCCACATAGGAAGAGAGGAGTTGCCCAAAGCATTTGCTTGAAAGTTTATTTACTTCCCAAACACCAGTCACGTTACCTACAGATTGCATCACTTGAAAGTTTTTTATGTGCCTTTGACTCACACGTGGGAGGGGCTTTACACCTTCTGATCTTCATTTACTTTAACCCTCCCCACTCTCCACTAGCTTCCACACAAGGAGGTGATTTGCTATGTTTAATGATTTTTGCCTTCCTCAAGACATCATGCGAGAGGAGCCATTGCTGCCATGGGGGGTTCTGAAAATTTCAACGCCCTTTTTCATAGGGTACTAGCTTTACACTCAATGATTGCATTTGCTAAGAGTTTTCAATGCTGAGAGGAGGATCTGGCAGGGTCACGTGGGGTGTAGGATTTGGTTGCTGTTGAATTTTCTATTTCATTGCTTGGAGATTTCACTGTACTCTGCTCAACCATGTGAGAGGGGGGAGGACTTGTTTTGAACTTGCATCATTACATTTGTTTGCAAATTCACTGCACTCCCCAAACACCACGCACAACAAGGAATGGGTGTTGGCTGGGCTTCACACATTTGTCAATTTGAATTTTCTTGAAATCTTGATGGCCACGCTCCAACTCACACACAATAGGGACTGAAGATTGATTGTTGCTAGCAATTAGATGATCTATGCTTTTCCCTTTTCAATAGCCAATGCATAAGCTTGATTCTGAAAATCGTCTATTGTCGGAGTATAAAAGGACTTCTCTATTCTCCAAAATTATACTCTTTACAATTTTGGGAATTGTCTCATTGATCATGTCAATCTCTTCCTCTTCCATACTAGGACTAGAATATTTAACAAGAAATAGTAACATTAATACACAATCCCATATCTTTATGTGTCATGAAGTCATGTATTAAGAACATTTTTGCCATAAAAATAAATGCACAAGCATGAGCTAGGTCGGGCCCCAAAGTGGGTCCAACTAATTTTTTTTTCATTTTCATGCAACTGACCTTTGAAAATGCCTCGCAGACCTTAAACATACCTTTGGAAATGATCGACACCATTTTCAGATCATCAAACTGAGTTTTACAACTTTCAGGCACTTATACCACATTTTCGCATTTAATCGCAAAGACGTAATTTTCAAACCTGTCAAAACACCTTTTTGGACCTCGCCATCTGAGAGGCGTGTACTCTGATATACAAGCATGAACTCTACCAAACAATTTCTTAAGATGAATCCCGAGCGAAGAGATATTAATTGTCAAAAATGACTAATTGGCTTTGTCGACACTATGGACCTGATGAAGTCAATGTTCAGGCAACACATGATGCCTTTCTTAAAAATATCAAACGACCTCCGTAGACCCTCAAAACTAAAACATAGGTACCTTGAAGTACATATTAAAACTTAGAATTCTCAGTTTGACCAAAAGTTTGACTGGGTACAAATGGTGCACTCATGAAAATGGCTACTTCAACTGATATAGCAATGAAAGTATGGAAGACTGAAAAAGATGGCCCAAGAAACCCTTTTGAAAACTGATCAAACAGATTGGCAGGAGCTCAAAACTGGAAATATAGCTTGTCATTTATACTAGTAATAGCCCAAAGGAAACATTCTTACATGACACTCACTAAGGCAACTTTTATACTTATGCAAAACAGGACTCCGACTAGCAACTGAAATAGGGACTTGTCAAACCTCACAAACTGCAAACGGATTGAGCTTTGAAAACTGAGAAAACGGATTCATAAGGACTTGAAATTTTGCATGCTCACTCACATTTATGCATAGAATTGAACCCAATTTTAAACTCTTAATGATGATCAACAGGGCAAAAGATATAAACACTCAAAGTACGCTACTCAATAAAATCTGCATTTGTGCCTAAAATGCACTTTCAACTCACCCCTCGAAATGGGTACCTGATAAATTG
This sequence comes from Cryptomeria japonica, assembly GCF_030272615.1. NCBI lineage: Eukaryota > Viridiplantae > Streptophyta > Pinopsida > Cupressales > Cupressaceae > Cryptomeria > Cryptomeria japonica. The sequence continues at coordinate 131,815,060 of NC_081410.1, read as the reverse complement.
ATCCAAACTGAATTCTGAAAGTTGCACATCACCGCATAGGCCAAATGAAAGGTGTAGGACAAATTTCCTGAGCCTTACCCTTCGAAAATCAACTGGCTCCATTTTGCCCTCTCTCTAACTAGGCCATTCAAACTGACTCATTTGGAAATGCAGAGCAAAATTTTGAAATGGGCCTCTAAACTTGACTCAAAATTAATGATTCCCAATAGGTTGCTTGCAACTGAAGTCCAATTTGAATTTAGGTATTCTGATAAGGGTTGTTAGAACTTTAAGTAGCTCATTCTGTGAAATACACACATCAGCTTTGTTCCTCAAATAATTACTATGAGCCATTATTGTAGAAAACCCAAAACCCATACTCGCTAACTCATGGAATGCAAATCATATCTTGAAGTTAACCCTTCATGTACCCTTCATTGTGAGGTATGAAATTCATCGGTTCAAAAGGTTTTCGAACCTTCGGGGAATGAGATCTGGTCTGCCTGTGTCATGGTGGGGGAGCCAATGTCACCAGATTTCTACATATCCACCTTGTCTAAGGTATTGTTATTTATAGTGAAGAGCCTTAGTGAGTAGTATCCTCTATCTAGCCTAGGATGTACATGTGTTCTAGAGATTTTAATTGTTGATACCAGTAATATAAAATTTAGGCTAATTTAGGCCCCCTTTCAGTCATAACTTTGATTTTATTTCAAAGTCAAGCAAATCAAACATCCACTTTTGTCTATTGTGTTTTATGAGTGTTTGATAAATATTTCCAAAGTCAAATCAAAATCACAACCTCAAACAAACTTCAGACATTTCGAAAAATCAAAATTTTGTCCCAAAAATTCAAACAACCAAAAACCTTGTTTCGAAAATCCAAAATAGTGTCAAATCCTAAAAACCAAAATAGGTTCAAACATCTCACAATTTCAGAAAATGGGAACCTCATATGTTTCAACTTAAGTATCATCTTAGAATGGCTTTTGCATAATCATATGTATCCTAAGTTTTAGGTCTGTTTCATATAATTTCAAATCACCTTAGAATAGATTTGCATAATCATCCCTATCCTAAATTTTAGGCCCATTCTATATTATTTTAAATCACCTAAGAATATCTTTGCATAATTATCCTTCCCCTAAGTCTTAGGTTCATTTCATTATCATCCCAAAAACATCGTCATTAGGTTAGCTTTTGCATAAATTTTTATTATCCTAAGTCTTAAGTTTACTTATCATATCTCAATTCATATTAGGATAAGCATAATCATAATCCCTCCTACATATTAGGTTTATCTTTTCCTTTGTCCAAAAATCATTCTATTCCTAAGTCACAAGATCATTATCATCTTAGCTTGCATCATCTTTAAATCCTCATTTTAGGTAATCTTTATATTGCATTTAGATAAAAAATTATACTTTTAAAAATCCCCAAAATATCAAATCATAGATCAAACCCTACGTCATTATCTAGAAGTCACTACCTTATCAAGAAGTTTTATCCACTATCGATCCCTATCAAGTTAAAACCCTAACTCATTAATCTAGCAACGGGTGAGACTTTGTCCTCAAATATTAGTTTGTCAGGTTTTATCATATCAAGGTCTTCACTTCATAACAATACCTTAGGTTTGTACTTTTAGACTTGTCGTCTTAAATATTTTTTGAGGTCTCAAAAATTTCCAAAAAAATTAGGTGCATTGTCATTTGTCCATTTTCCCAAAAAACACAAAAAATACAAAAACATAGGTTATATCATTAAGTTACATTGCATCCAAAACAAACAAAACATTAGAATAGTCCATAGTGCATATGGTTGAAACTGTTGGAATCCAAGAACACTAAGAGGGGGAGGGGGGTGAATCAGTGTTCTACCGGTGTAAATTTTTTTGAACTTATTGCTGATCAACCAGATGACAAAATATAAAATTAAAGTGCATAAACAAATGAACATATAAAGTAATACCATAACACCAATATTTATACGTGGAAAACCTTGTAAAGGGAAAAACAATGGAGGGGCTGGTAGCCACAATATCTATATACTTGATCAAGGTATATAAATATTACATACAGGGGTATGCACATGCATATAGGCTTACCGCCTAGAGTTCACTACTCAAATACACATATATGGAAGTCTCACTGACTTACAAATCATTAAATAATGATTTTTAACAATATTGAACTTTAATGAAGCATTTGACCACGTTGGACAAGTTCTGGTTATAGCTCTAAGTTCTTCAACTGAACCGGTGATACTCATACTCCATTTTGCTATCGGTTAGGAATGCGCATGTGCAACTGTATACATATGCTATCATTTTCTCATCAATTTGCATACTATCAAACTCTGACTTTTTTGCATCTAAAATTACATCATATAAATATATATAATCCATCGCTAAGTGATCTCTCTTATATGCCCTTATAACTTGTTCATCATGTCGGTTTCCTCTTGGATCATAAAGTATATTTTAAATTAATCCTGATGATCTTATTTGATGTCGGCCTGGCACACTAGCTTCAATTCCTCTAATAGATTTACCGGGTCCCATAATATGAATTACCGATACCAAGAATAACTGGTTAACAAGTGTAAACCATAGGGTATATATCGATTGGCCTTATCTCGACAAAATGATAAATTGATGAGTCCAGATGAAGAAATACCATCTCCTGAAGATGAGTTGCCATCAATGACAAACCAAAAATTCAATTCACCTTAGAATGTGACTATCAGATGAGTGTCAATTGCCAAGAATCTCCCCCTTTGGCATTGATGGCAAGACTCATGTGAAAAATGATATTATCTATGAGTGTGCTCCCCCTTTCCTATACATCCATGCATCTTTTTACACTTGTACTCTTCCCCTGTGATATTCATTCATTTTTCATTGTACTCCTCCCCCTTTGACATCAATGAAAAAGTTGGGTGAATATATACAAGAAGAAATATGTACAAGTGATATATATATATATATATATATATATATATGTATATTGGTCTTTATACATATTTTAGAATGTCTGCATATAAAGTCTTTAAAAATAAAAATTAAGTATCCCATCCTTGCTTAAGTTTACCAAGAATGGAGTTGAACCCATTCAAGATACAAGAATAGTATTCAATATCTTGGGATTTTGTCGGATCCTCTTGCTGCATATTTTTTATACACTCCGTTTTATGACTCAACAGGTTGTCTAACTGGGGACTTATAAAGTTTTGAATCTTTGTGGCTCTCCTTATCATATTGTCCCTTTCCTTTTCTAACTTTAATATTTGATCCATGACTACCGAAATTGGACCTTCAAAATAACTTGTTGGGATTGATGCTTGATTGTAAGAATGTGAAATCCGAAGTAATTAGCCTTTAGAATCCATAATCTGTTTGTCTAGGGAGGTAGTGAGCTTTGAAAAATCTAGACAAGTTTTATATACTTTACCTCCTTCCACTAAGGCTTCATCAATATATTGTAGACATGTGAGAAATTTTGCCTTTTTTGTTGATATTATCTGTAAAAATGTTTGTTTCCTAGCCTCAACAAATTTGTCTTTGGCCTCAAGTGCAAAAATTTTAACCAAAGAATCATGTTGTTTAGGAATGTACTCAATTATTTCTTGAAGTTTCTCGGAAGAAATTGAGCTCTCTTTTGCTTGAAATTCTGGTACAAGCCAGTTCAAAACATCAAAAGTGGACTGTATCAATTGCCTGTCCTTGGATTCTTCGTGGGATAACTCCTACCTCGCCCGAGCTTGGAGTTTAGTTGTAGCCAATACCTTTTATGTTGGTGACATCAAGTGGTAAGGCTTGTCAAAACTAATGGAAAATATCACCATTTTCCCTTTAGCTTTTGTTAAAGATGTGTCAATTGCCAATCTAGAAGGGAAATATGACTCTATCCTTTTGCCTTGGTCTTCAATAGATGTCTTTCGGGGTATATCTATCAGTTCCTTGTTTGCTAAAGTCTGCATCTCATGTGCACTAGTGGCTTCGCCACTTGGTGCACCACTCTCTTTAGGTGCTTCCCCCGATTCCTTTTTTTCTGTAACTTTTTCTTTTTCAACCTCTTCCTCAACATCTTGTACATTTATTTCTGGAGAATTCTGAGTATCCTCAATGTCAAATTTTGGCTCATGAGCTAGTGGAGTAGTAATCAGTGGATTAGTTTTCACATTTTGTTCATCTTTCCTTTCTAGTTCCTTATCCTTTGGTAATTGAATGTTTTGAGACTGTACAAAGCTGAGACTTATCTCATATCCTTTACTCAAAATATATCTATTGTTCCTTTCCAGATCTCTTCATATTTTTCCAACATTAAGTTGTTTATCTAGTGTTTAGGTTTGAATTCTGTCAAACCTGTCTTATTTATTAAATCGACAACCTCTTGTGGAGTGATGGATGGACAAAGATTAATCATTTCTATTTCCTTCACCTATCTATCCAAATTTTGTGCATGTAATTTTCTTATTTCTAATCTATCATATAGTTCTTTGGGAAAAAATTTCTCCAATTCTATCAATGTTCTACTAAATGAATCAAGATATAAGGCAATGACCACTTCTAACTGTTTCTTATCCTTTTCATCAAATTCATCATAAATTGTAGAAATGTTTTTCAGATTACCATCATTAATAATTTGATCTATAATTTCTTGAGCATCTAACCTCTTTTGCTTATTGGTTCTCCTCTTACTTTCCGGTTTATATTGCTCATCTCTTTTGGGCTTCCTTTTGTGTACAATGGTAATCTTGGGAGTCTTCTTGGGTTGCTCCTTCTTTGGTTCCTTCTTTTTATCTTCCTTTTTCTCTCTGGAGGGTTTTCCTCTGACAACTCTTGCAAAAACACCTTTCTTCATTGGAGCTTGTCTGATTTCTTCTTCTGACTCTGTCTCCTCTGAAGATACTGCAACATATTCCCTTGTTGGTTTTTGTTTTGTTTTCTTTGTTTCCTTAGGCTTAGGGCTAGCAAGCTCACCGGATGGTCCTTCGTGTTGTTTAGGTAGTTCAATTGTAATTGGGACAACATTAGGTGTGTCCTGAGCTGCTTTCTTTGCCTCTCTCCTCTTTTCTCTTCTTTTTCTGCTCTTCTTTTCTCCAGGCTTCAATGATTCTAACCTTTTGTTCTACTTTCGCCCTATCATGACCTAGTCCCTTCTCTTGTGCAGTGCCAAATTCTTCTTATTTTATATCAACTGGAGCTGTGAGTAGATGTTGTGCATATCCATCAAGTGTGGCCAAATCTACCTCATAGCCCATTGGCATAATCCAAACTATCATGGGTTGGACAACCTCCATCATGCATTCATCCTTATTAACCATTAAACAAATTATGTCCTAATATTTCTCCACAATTTCTTTGGGAATCCTTACTAGGTTCTTCATCTCTTCTTGAAATGTTTTGAAAAAGGCCCACAAGTTAGCCTTCTATTGCTTGTCTCCGTTGGCAATTTGGAGGAATTGATTATGTGTTGTATTGATGTTTTGCCATTGATGGAAATGCCAACTATTTTGGTTGTTTACTAGTTTTCAGTTGGTTCTGGTAAAGTGGTTGGATTATGATATTGATCTGGTATGCTCCAGTATGCTTTAGTTTATGGAATTGATTTGGATCTATCATTCATGCTATTCAGATGTGTATCATGATCAGTTGGTTTGGGATTTGATGGCTCAGCTACTATCATTTGTTCTAGTAAGCCTTTTGGTCACCGGTAAGGGTTTTACCGGTAGAGTTTTGTTGAAGATCTTTTGATGCACTTGATAAATGGTGTTGGTACAACTTCTAGATGTCTTTTGGGATGTTGTTGGTTATCTTGTTTGTGTTCCTGTTGATCAGAGGTATTGGATTTGGTTTATGGTGACCTATTTTGGTTCCAATGTTATCTAGGTTATGGACCGGTTTATGTAACGTGTTGGAGGATGTTCCTGATGCGTTACCAACGAGATTTAATGATTGGTTTATATTGTTTTCAGCCTAAGACAACTTGGTTGATCATTGGATTGTGGGTTTATGTTGTGAATTTATTATTTTATCTTTTAGGTGGCCGACCTAATTTTTTAGGTCCCAGGTTGGTATAAATATGATGTAAGATCTCTTTGTAGATCATGGGCATATGGGATTTTGGTTATGGGATGGTTATGCAATTACCTATGTGAATAATGTTGTAATCATATGCAAGAGTTTTGGTTGATCATAGGTGGAATTGGAGACTCTGAATGAAGGTGACCATACTATTAAAATTGCTAAAATTGATGGTTATCGAATGAGGTATGAGAACCTAAAGATAGAAGAAGATGAAAGGATTGTTGCTTTTATGGAGAGAGAGTTAATGATATTGTTATGGGAATTCAATGTTGTGGTGGATCTATGAGAAAAGATGAAATAGTTTCTAAAGTGCTGAGAGCTTTGCCACTAGCTTATAAGATGAAGGTTACTGCAATTAATGAGCTGAGAACTATGGCAAACACCTCTGTTAATAGGGATACCTTGGTTGGGAAGTTATTTGCTTTTGAGCTTGAAGAATTTGGACCTTCTGGAGCTGTAAATCTAAACCTATTTTTCATGCATCTACATTATCTACTGGCAAGAGTGATTGAAAATATTTATATGAAAAAGAACTAGAGGATATGAAGAAAGAAGATGAAGAGTTTGAGAAACTTGAAGCCTTATTTGCTAGAAGAGTACCTAAAAGACTGGTAGGAAGTAAGTATGAAGGAAAATCACTTTTTAAATTCTTTGCATGTAATAATATAGGTCAATTTTCATCTAGATGCTTTGAAAGGAATTCAAGATTTGAAGAAAGAGCTAGAAGATCTTTTAGGCCTAACCATGATTATCAAAACAAGCATAAGTACAGGAAGAACAAAGACAAATCATGCTACTTTGTGGATGAGGAACTGACACAAGATTCAACTAGTGGATCCAAAAACGGAAAGGAATGGGTACTTTTGGCTATCAAGGAAGATGATTTGGTACCTAAAGAGAAGGCCCTTGCTGCTAAAATTGAAGACAAGGATGAATGGGTAATTGCCAGTGGATGTTCACATCATATGACTAGAAATAAAAGGAAGTTCTTATATTTCCAAGAATTTGATGGTGGTTTGGTTAGATTTGGAGATGACAAAGCATGCGTGATCAAGGGAAGAGGAACAATATCATTGGATGGTAAGCATAACACTGATAATGTTTATTATGTTGAAGGTTCAAGGCATAATATTTTGAGTGTAGGACAGTTGGTGGATAAGGGATTTCAGTTATAGTTCAAGGATGGAAAATGCAAGAGCATCAACAGATCTGGATTGGAGTCTGCAACCGATACACAGAAAAAAGGTAACATATTTCATTTGAACTCTAGTGAGAAGACATGTTTGATTGTATAAAATGATGAGAGTTGGCTATGGCATAAGAGGTGGTGTCATGTGAATTTTGATTTCATTGTGAAGATCAGTTCTACTAAGGCAGTTAAAGATATACCTAAGATTGTAAAGCTCTATAATTCGGTATGTAAGGAATCTCAAATGGGAAAGCAAGTCAGAACTTCTTTTAAGAGTATACAAGACAAATCTAATGATGTTCTTGATCTTATTCATACTAATTTGTGTGGTCCTGCTAGAATCAAAAGTTTTTCAGGTTGATAGATATTTCATGCTAATTGTTGATGACTATTCAAGAATGATGTGGGTTACTTTTCTAAGGGAGAAGTTTGGAGCATTTGAAAAGTTTAAAATATTTAAAGCTAAAGTTGAGACAGAGATAGGATTGAAGATTAAATGCTTAAGGTCAGATCAGGGTGGAGAATTCACATCCAGTAAATTTAACAGCTATTGTGAGAAGAATGGGATAAGGAGGCAGTTGTCTGCACCCTAGACACCTCAGTAGAATGGAGTTGTAGAAAGGAAGAACAAAACTATCTTGGATGCAGGTAGAACTATGATGATGGAAGCTAATCTACCTCATGTCTACTGGAGAGAAGTTGTAATCATGGTGATATACACATTCAACAGACTTCATATAAAGGAGATGCCGATAAGACACCTTATGAGTTATGGTTTGGTCATACACCAACAGTTAAGTATTTCAAAATCTTTGGTAGTAAATGCTATATCAAAATAGATGATTCGACTAGAAATTTTGATCCTAGATGTGATGAAGGAATATTTATTTGTTATTCTAATGAAAGAAAAACATATAGATGTTACAACAAAAGATTGCAGAGAATTGTGGATAGAGTAAATGTCAATGTGGATGAGCAGAACAGAAGTCAAATTAGAACTTATGAGAGAACCAGCAATGGAAATGATCATAACTGAACTGGTAGCATCTACACCGAAACAAAATGTCAAACTAGTTACTCCGACAGTATCAGAAAATTCAACAGTAACTAAAGATCAGGGCAGAAGAACAAAAAATCAGAAGACTCCTAGGTATGTAAGGTTGAATCGTTCATAAGATCAAATCATTGGAGACAAAAACTAAGGAGTGATGATAAAAAGAAGGTTGACAATTGATGAGGTATGTTTAATTTCTCAAATTGAACCAGCATCAGTAATTGAATCTTGTAAAGATGAATGTTGGATGAGAGCTATGGAAGAGGAATTAGATTAGATAGAAAAGAATAACACATGGACTTTAGTTCCCCGACCTAAAAATAAGAATGTTATTGGAACTAAATGGGCTTTTAGGAATAAATTGAATGAATATGTACAAGTTGTGAGGAATAAAGCTAGATTGGTTTGTAAAGAATATTCTTAGAAGGAAGGAATTGATTATGGTGAAACCTTTGCACTGGTAGCTAGGATTGAAGCTTTGATACTTTTTCCTGCTTATGTTGCACATAAGAACTACAAGGTTTATCAGATGGATGTTAAGTGTGCATTTCTAAATGGAGATCTTGAAGAGGAAGTTTATATTGAGAAACCTAATGGATTTTCACTTTCAGATGACAAAAACATGGTTTGCAGGTTAAAGAAAGCTTTATATGGATTGAAATAAGCCCCTAGAGCTTGGTATGCAAGACTAGATAAATATCTTTTGAAGCTTGATTTCACTAAAGGTAATGCTGATAGTAATTTATATTATAAGATCACTAATGATGACATATTGATTATTGAGGTCTTTGTTGATGATATCATTTTTGGAGGTGAAGATAAGTTGTGTATGGAATTCTCTAACAATATGAAGAATGAATTTGAGATGTCTCTGATCTGGGAGATGAAATTCTTCTTAGGTTTACACATTACTCAGACTGATAAAGATATTTTCATCTGTCAAACTAAGTATGCTAGAGAGTTGCTGAAGAAATTTTGGGTTGGAAAATTCTAAACCGGTTGGTACTCCGATGGTTACAAGTGAGAAATTGACAAAGAAAGATGCATCTGCACCGATAAATCCTATAAGGTACAAGTCTATGATTGGAGGTTTGTTATATCTGACTCAGACTAGACCGGATATAATGAATGCAGTTTGTATTGCATTAAGATATCAGAGTGATCCTAGAGAAAATCATGAGTGCGGTGAAAAGGATTTTTAAGTATTTGCAGGAAAAAATTGAATATGGTTTGTGGTATTCTAAAAATGATGACTTTACATTATGTGCATATACAGATGCAAATTGGGTTGGAGATGTTGATGACCAGAAGAGCACATCTGGTGGAGCTTTCTTTCTTGGAAAAAAAATTGTTTCATGGATCAGCAAAAAGTATTCATGTACCTCTTTATCTACTGCTGAAGTTGAGTATGTTGCTGCTACTACTAATTGTACACAATTTCTATGGATGAAGCAAATTTTGAAGGATATAAAGGTGGATTGTAATGAACTGATAGTTATTCACTGTGATAACTTTGTTGCTATTGATATATCAAAGAATCTGGTATTTTATTCTAAGACAAAGCACATATCTATCATGTATAACTTTTTGAAGGAGAAGGTGGAAGCAAATGAAATTAGACTGGTTTATGTGAACACTAAAGAGAAGATTGCAGACATCTTCACTGAACCTTTTCCTAAAGAATCATTTGAGTACTTCAGAGACAGATTGGGGGTTTCTACCCCTCTTGTAGAGACCCGAGTGATGGTTATTGGCATCAGTCCTATATGCATTATCAAAGCTATTAATCATTCCAGATTTATGTGGTGGTGCTACTACTCAAGGGGAGAAGTCAGTTGTACAAATAAGAGGATTTATGATTTTTCTTTGATATTTATGTCAGATCTTTGGCATTGATGTCAAAGGGGGAGAGTTATTCTTGTGAAAAACATAAGAGAGAGATATATTCATTAGGGGAGTTTGGTTCAAAGCTTCATTGCTATATCATTTTGTGGGAGATTGCTGATTGTCTTTCATAAGGGGAGAATTGTTTGGCATTTCTTGGCACTTGGATGTTTTTCACATCTAGTGTTTCTGTCAATGCCAAAGGGGGAGATTGTTGGAAATTTGGGGTAATTGATTATGTATTGCATTTATTTTTTGTCATTGATGGCAAAACCGATTGTTTTGGTTGTTTATTGGTTTTTGATTGGTTTTGGTAGAGTGGTTGGATTATGATATTGATCCGGTATGCTCCAATATGTTTTAGTTTATGGAATTGATTTGGATCTATCATTCATGCTATTCAGATGTGTATCATGATCAGTTGGTTGAGGATTTGATAACTCAAATACTATCATTTGTTCTAATAAGCCTTTTGGTCACCGGTAAGGGTTTTATTGGCAGAGCTTTGTTGAAGATATTTTGATGCATGTGATAAGTGGTGTTGGTGTGGCCTCTAGATGGCTTTCAGGATGATGTTGGTTATCTTGTTCATGTTCCCGTTGATTGGTGGTATTGGATTTGGTTTATGGCGACTTATTTTGGGTCCAGTGTTATCTATGTTATGGACCGGTTTATGTAACGTGTTGGAGGATGTTCCTAATGCAATACCGATGAGATTTAATTATTGGTTTATATTGTTTTCGACCTAAGACAACTTGGTTGATAATTGAATTGCAGGTTTATGTTATGAATTTATTATATTATCTTTTAGGTGCCCAACCTAATTGTTTAGGTCCTGGGTTGGTATAAATATGATGTAAGATATCTTTGTAGATCATGGGCATATGGGATTTTGGTTATGGGATGGTTATGCAATTACCTATGTGAATAATGTTGTAATCATATGCAGGAATTTTGGTCGATCATAGGTGATAAAACTAGGTTGGTAAGACAGGTTCAAGACCTCCAGTACTGAGCTTAGCTGAAACTGTTCTCAGGCATAGAAGATGTTATCTTTGCAGTTCACTCTTCTTTCTAGATTGTAGTCTAGATTTATTTTATAGTCAGTGAGGCTCCTTTTTTGATGAGTAGTGTGCTATAGGCTGTTGGCCTTACTGCATGTGTAGTCCCCTCATTTTTCAATCACATACTTACTGCAGAAGTATTATCTAACTGTGGGTAGGCTTCCCACCATATTTTTTCCCTTTACCAAATTTTCCATGTACAAATATTAGTGTCAGGTGTTCTAGATGGATGGCAACTATTTTTTAATTTATGTTTATGCTTAATTGCTATATTAGTTGTTCTGGTATTTGGTTTATTGATTCCAGTATTAAATTTATGTGTTCCGGTAATAAGGATTTGAATGCTTAAAGTTTTGTAATTTGTTGACAACTGATTCACCCCCCCTCTCAGTTGTCCTTTGGTTATCTGAGTTGTCTAACATTCTACCTGTCAGTCTAGTATTTGTTCTATTTGAGTTGCAACCGGTCTATCAAATTCCCATTGAATTCTTCCATAACCAAGTACCATATTCAGAAAGTAAAAGGTTAAGCATATAATCAAAGAACCATATCAAAATGTATTCTTCTTATCTTGCTTGATCTTTCGGAGGTTGGTCATCAATTCCTTGAGCATCACACTACATAAGTCATACTTTGCATCTTCTTTCACCATCTGATAAGCAATGTGAATGGCGGTTCCGAAGACTAAGCTCAATTGACTAGATTGGTAAACCTTATAGCCAATCACCATTGCAGAAAATTTCACATCAGGGTCCTTGATATCATTAACCTGTATTGATCAGCCATCATACGTTGCGTCGGTGAGTTTGCATACATTTGTGTTTGATATCTGTCGAAGCCCTAGCATACCTTCGACCTTGTAGAGGCATGTGATATTCTTGATCACTTCATCTGTTATCTTGTATGGTTGGACAACCATAAGAAATCCCCATGAATTTGGCTGAGGATGTACCTCACCCATTCATCTTCGCCAAAGGATGGAAAATACATGAATTGGGTAAAACCTTTCTTGCTCAATTATATATATTCTAGTTTGAGTTGATTGTAAGTGATAAGGTGATCTATGAATACGCAGGACATTTCATAATTCCTAATTTCTTCAATATTGCAGTGAATATATGCCCTAATGTCTTCAGTGTGAAGAACACCATGACAAACATTGGAAAATGCCCCCAAAGGATCATCCTGAAGTGATTTGTAAGGATGTTTCTTGAATTTCAGGCATGGGCAGTTCTTGATTTCAACTACCATGGGAGTATCAACATTTGATGAGGATGCCATGATAAATTTTGAGGATTTTAGCAAATGGTAAATACCTTGATATCTTTCCAGATGATGAAATACTCTTCGGATTCAAATGCTTTCACAAATCACGTTAGGACTCTTGATTGCCTTTGAAATCGCTCTTCAGAATACTCAATCACTGTGTGAAGAAATGATTTAACTTTTCCCCTTTTTATCACCATTAACCCTAATTTTCTATTGTCATAAATGTGACCAGAGAATCTGACCAAATCACATAATCTGCATGTAGGTTCTTGTCGTGCCCAAACTTTTGGGTGAAAAACGGAACAATTTTTTTTTTCAAACACTTAAACTCTCAAAATAATCTACATTTAAATGGAATCAAATAAGTCTTGTCTTAACTAGGATGAAAATAGAATTGTTTTCTAAAGTTGGATTAATTAATCGACTCAAATAAGCAACATTAATTATTGGAGATTAATTAATCCCAAGAGGGTTGTCGCAATTTGGCTTAGTTAATTTAATTATCTTAATTAAGTTGTCGCTAATTAAAATCAAGAGATAATTAGATATCTCAAATGCATTTAAATCATTCTCGTCCAAACAATGATAATGCTATCTTAAATTTAAAATTAATTAATTGAACACACGCAAATTCATTATTTAAATCTAAATGACAAGGGTTCAAATTTCACCATGACATTAGTCAAATAAATCCAATTTTATTTTATAGTCAATTTTAATTTTCTCCTAAACCTTAAAATTTGATGATATAATTAATTTGGCCAACATTGGTCTCAAAGGCTAAAAATTCATACAATAATTATTAATTTTCAATTATAAATTTTCCCAATTTAAGAATATAACTTTACGTCCATATTTAATCAAATATATCAACTAACTATATAGTTTCCCTAGTTGAATAAATCAAATCAACTATGCAATTAATGTATCCATATCACATTAGTTCTCCACTTTAAATTATATAAGATAACTATATTAAAATTAATCTTCTCCTAAATCGGATAAGGAATTTTAAATTATTAACACATATGGCTAAGATTATGTGGGGGAATTTAATTTCCAAAATTTGGAATGTATTTCCCCCTCTTCTTATTTTAATTTTTTTTTTTAATCTCAAACCCTAACTAGGGTTGAGTAATTTTCTTATATTCTATTTAAAACCACCTAATAATCCCCTTCTTTTATTTTTATATTATTAGATAACCCTAATAATTCCTTTGTCTTTTATTGGTATGCAAACCCTAATCCGGATTTGGATTAGGGTTGCATATTTAACCCACAAACAAATCCTAAACTTAATATATTCCCTTTTTACCCTAACCCGAACTGGGTTAGGGTTTTATTATATATTTTTTGTGTTGTGTGTGTTTTGTGCAGGGCTGAACTAGGGCAAGGCGGCGGCCATGGAAAGGAGGAGGCCAAAGGAGGGTTAGGCTACACGGTGCGGGCTCCCCACAGTCACCATTGTGTTTACACACAGTGGCGGGCAGTGTCGTCCACTGTGTGCACCCACAGTGGCGGCCAATGTCGTCCACTATGTGTAAGCATAGTGGCGGCCGTGGGTTGTCCACTATGTTTACACACAGTGGCGGTACCTCACGTGCCAACCACTATGTGTAAACACAGTGGTGCAGCCCATGAGCCATCCACTGTGTTACACACAATGGTTCGGCTTGGTACCGCCCCCCCGATTTTTTTATTTATTTTTATTTTATTTTTATTTTAAACTTAGCATGGTGAAGATGTTTAGTCCTCTTAGTCTAAGGCTAAATATGAATTTCATTTTCTTTTCTAAAATGCCTATAAATAGATAAATACCAGTACCAACTTTAGACTAAATCCTCTTTTTTTTTTTGAATACTTTCATAAATGTTTAAATAGGGAAATAATTAATGACAGTAAACAACAACATTTAAATATTTCAGGAAAATGCTTAAAGAAACACATTGTAATTCTTTTTCTGCATCTTTCATTTCTTTACAAAAATTGCAGAAATAAACACAACAATTTTCAGTTTGAGACAGAAATAAATAAAGATAATAGTAGCAATATTTTACAGAATTTGAATAAAATGTTTTTCATATATGGATGGTTTGAACACAAGTTGTCAATCTTTACAAATGGGTAAAATACCCAAATAGTCTCTCATTCCTAATGAATGAGAACTTAACTAAATAATACATCTCTTTCCTTCAAAATATTTACAATAATTACATTTTTTTATTCCTTACTTTCTACAACTAAATAAAATCTGCATCTCTTAGCTTTCCTTTCCAAGCATCTTGAATTTAAAAATTTAAGGCTATGACCATGGGATGCTCACCTCCTAGCCTAGGTTTACTAGAATCCACCCCCGAGCTTGGAGAACCAAGTCCTAGATGGGTTACACTGAAGCAAACACTAACAAGCAAACGAAAAAACATAACACAACAAACACAATCCCTTCCCAAGTTGAAACTTCATCACATGGTTTGATGTTTTATTAGGGTGGAAGTGGACCAAGTACCCTAGAGGAGATCTACTAGATAGTAACTCACAGTCAACTCATGGCATCCAAGAAAACACAACAAAACTCATCTTAACCCCCATATCCTTATGACCCCCAAAAGGCAAACATGCCATATTTTCTCCCCTTGTGACCCCCAAATGCATAAATAGAACTATGCAGCAAGGGTCACATGGACAAACCCTTGAGATCACTCTCATGACGAGAGCCTCTCACTCTAAGGCTGTCAAACTCCTTCCACCCCCAAGACCATTTTGCCCTCCCAAGGGTAAGATAGTCTTGGATACTCTCAAACACAACAAAATGCATAACAAAAATAGAAAAAGAATCACATAAAGCCTTCACAAATACAATGCAAGGAAACAACCACAATACTTTCATTCAAGCATGCTACAAACAAATTTTAACATATAAGCAAGATAATGCACCAACCTTGAATCTACCAAAGGTATTCTAGGGAAAGCTTGGAGAAGAGCAGCCCAATCCACAAGACTTTTTTGCAACACTTAGCCAAATTTCTTTCCTATTCTCAAACTAGTTTTTCTTCCAAAAATTTTCCAAAATCTCCAAAGATGGAGAGTGGGTGATTAGCTCACTAAGCTTCAATCTCTAGCCTAAGAAGGCTTCTCTCACTCCTTCCAACCTCTTGGATAGAGTGAGGGACTCCCATTGGTTGGTCTTCCCTAGGTCTTACACACTCCCTAACCAAGGTACCTCTAGAAGAGGAATGAAATGGGGAAAAGGAATTACACCTATCAAGAAGGTTATCTAACCAAGGATGGCACTCCTATAGATAGAATTCGTCCATCTTGGGAAAACCACTTTTTTGGGTGGTTAAACAAGCCCTAGGGGAAAGACACATGGCCAAATTTGGCCTTCACCCATAGGTACCCCATGAGGCCTAATAAAAATGCTCTAAAATTGACTCTAGGAGTTTATTTAACCCTTAGAAAGTCCACCTAAAGTTAACCTACGGGTCAACTCTGAGTTGACCCTCCTTGAGGCTCACTATCCTAGGTTTCTTGGTACCTTCAAGGATAATTAGGAAATATAACAATTAAACAAAATGAATCTTTCCAAAAAGGTGACATGACAATTGCCAACACACATACAACATAGGTGTCAAGTGACACTAAAAAATAATTCCACATCACAAATACACACATGACAATTGTCCCTTGAATGATTTAAACAATTCAATAAATACAATTTACACTCATGCAACATTTTACGTTTACGAATAAAATACAATACATACGGGGTGTTGTCTCTCCAGATAGACAACCCCTAGTTTTACGAACGCACATAGGCCTAGGCTTGATTCTCCATAATATTTTCATGGTCACATGGATAATTTCTTACGCATCTCAATTTAAATATTACTACTTTCCAATAGCCTCATATAATATAAAACACATAATTAAGAATACAATTCAATCACTCTGCATAGAATTGACATTATACAATACAATTTGCCACATATCAAAGCAATTCACATAAGAATAAGGCATCCATAATAGTTCCAACGTGAAAATCACTAAAAAGCTAGGATGGGTTGGGGTAGGGCCTCATAGTTTTGATAAACACTTGAATTTGCTTGAGTGTCCATCCATAATCAAAATTCCCTAACTTCAAACCTAATCCAAGGTTTTTGCATGATCTTCAAGGATTTTCCTACCCCTAAGGCAAAGTGCCTTAGTTACCAATTGAAGTTCCTGCTTGCAGTGCAGGACCTGTTTGTTCTACTGGTTGATTTGTTGATTGTGTTTCTAATTTCTGAACCCATCTTTTCTCATGTTTTTTTTTTCTGATATCTTCAACCTTGTTCTTTCCTTTCTCATTTGAATTTACATTAGCTACCAGTGGATTCTTATTCCTATGATACTTAGCAATATGTCCAATCTTGTTGCATGCATAACAGGTAATATTGTTGAAGCAGTCACCAGTGAGGAGGGACCTCAAAGAGATCAATTCAGACCGGTTAGCAAGAGTAAACACAATGGAAATACAAAGATATGATGGAGGCAATGCAAAACAGATTGTTTTATTGCATGAAATTTGATTACATCCAACCGGTAAAATCAGGTTACAATATATTGACTCACAAGCCTGGTAGAATAGGTCACAACCGGGAGCTTGTATCTTATGGTCTAACTTCTACACATGGTCTAGCTACCTGATTCTCTGATTGATTACATTCTAATGCATAATTACAATTATATATATCGATCCAAAGGATCCAGTCAGCCCAAAAGGGATTAAAACCTGAAGAACAAGACCTAACATGTAAAATAATAAGGTCAGCATCCGCTAAGAGATTCCTCCACAAAATCCAAAGGATGAAATATAGATTGTGGTAAAAGGTCAGCCACATGATAAGGAACATCAGAATCAACACCCAAGGCTCCACAAGCTTTTGAATGGGTTTCGGTAGGTCACCAAAATAGGTCCAAGCAACTGGTAACAAGAAACTATCATGGAAACCGGTAGCGATATCTGGCCGAAAAATGATCCAAATGCGATGTGGTCTGGAAGAAATAAATATAATCAAGTCTTTAAGTAGAATCCAACTCCATAGGATTTGGTGAGCCAAAATTGGGACACACAGAAAGGAAAAATGAAACTGCAAACAAAAAACAAAACAGAAAGGAAAATGTTTTTGGTTGATGCAAGATGTTTATGAACTGGGGATGCTCCTACATCAATTGTTCTTTTGAATTGATTTTCTATACCCTGATTTTCTTTTGATCTGCATTGGTTAGCCATATGTCCATATCTACTAAAAGCATGGAATCTGACATTTCTAATACTTTTGCATTCTGGTGACTTATGACCATGTTTATTGTAGTTAAAGCATTGACCAGTGAATGATGCATTGTTCTAATTATTCTTATTTCTGCACTGACTTGCTACATGACCATATTTATTGCAAACAAAACATGTACCATTTAATTTATGAGCATTAGGCTATCTTACCAATGATTTTTGGTTTTGGTTGTTTGGATTTTTTGCTTGATTCTGCTTCTGATTGGATGATTGATCTTGTTGTGCAGTTCTAGAGCTTTCTCCTACTTCATATCCAAGACCTTTCTTATCATAAACATTTTTCTGGCTTTTTATCAATTCATCAATTCTTGCGGAGTTGGCTTTGAACTTGTCTTTGTACTCATCTGCAATGGCCAAATCATCTCTCATGATTATAATTTGTCTTTCAAGTTCCTATTCATTATTCATGGACTGAATCAATTCAAGTTTCAACATATCATTGACATGTATTAGTTTGTTCCATTCATCTGATTTATCCTTTAATGCTTGAGCTAGGTTTTCTTCATTCTTCTTTTTATTTTCAATCTCCTTGTGTATTCTCATAGTTAGGGCTTGCATTTCATTCTTCATGGTAGTATTCTCCTGAGTGAGTTTTTGACATTGATCTTTCAAAGCATCTTCTTCATTACTACTTTGATTTTACAATTGATCATGGAATTCTTTCCTCTTAGCTTGAGAAGCTAATATATTTCCTTTTAATGAAATGATGTATTCTCTGGCTTGCCTTAGTTCATTCTTTAATTTATTTATTTTTCCTTTTTCATCATCAAGATCCTCAAGAGAAAGTTGGAGTTGTTGTTGCAAACCAGTTTCCATTGTTTCCAAGTTCTGAATCTTCCTCAAGTTGTTAAACTTCTTCTAAGGAACTAGGCTCTGATACTAATTGTTGAAATCCAAGAACACTAAGAGAGGGGTAAATCAGTGTTCTACCCGTGTAAGAATTTCTAAACTTATTGTTGATCAACTAGATGACAGAATATAAAATTAAGTGCATCAACAAATGAACACATAAAGCAATACCATAACACCAATATTATGTTAGGATTCCCAAAGATACTAAGAGTGGGGGGTGAATCAGTATCTAACCGGTATATCAAATTACTTGATTTAAAACATGAAAAGCATATTAAAATTGTGTACCGGCAAACCAGAAATAATGTAGTAAATAAGAACAACAACAACAACATGAGAAGCACACCATAACACAGTATTTTAATGAGGAAACCCAGTGTGGGAAAAACCTCGGTGGGATTTGTGACCCACAATATTTGCTTACTGACCAATAAGGGAATATTACTCTTACAATAGAGGCTTGCACATGCAGGAAGACCAAGTGCCTAGAGCTCACTGCTCAATTACAAAAGAAGTCACACTAACTTACAAAAATGGATTATACTAATCCAATGTCTTGTACTACTTCAGATTAGCATCTGCTATGCCAGATTCAATACCAGTTTAACCTCTACTACAACATAAACCTTAACCAATAATTCGCATATTAGGTCTACTATTTCCATACTTTGCATCATATCTCTTCTACAAAAATGATCTACAATGATCTCATACATATATGAGTTATATTACAATCCACCATGTAGGCTTACAAAATATTTTACAATTAATTTATAAAATACATTAATACAAAATTGTTGTCGGCCAGGATGCCGGTATTCTTACTTTTCATTGCCGGTGTTCTATGTGTCAGTGTAGAGTTTGTCGGTATCATATGATTGCAAGGTTGCCATCAATGACAATACCTTCAATCACCTATAATTTCTCATTGGAGTGTGCATTTTCCAATAATCTCTCCCTTTGGCATTGATGGCAACACTCATGAGAAAAATTCAAGAATGCATCCGATCACTAGTACATTCGGAGCTGATTTCCAATGGCCGTTTGTCGGATTTTTGATGAATTTTCATTGGAGTGTCGACAAAATCCACCGTCGAAAACTTGGCATCGGATTGGTTGACGATGCCATTCCCATTGGAAATTTGACAATCCAATGGACTCTACCGATGGTCAAAGAAGTCATCGGTCGAAAGCTTGGTATTCATCATAATTCTAACGATGATCATTTTTATTAAAAAAAAAATAATTATCATCGATATAAAAGAGCCATCGAAGGAAGGAAACACCGAAAGGACTCACCAAAGATAATAACATCATTGATAAAAGATATCGAAGAAAGCAGAGAGGGTCCTCATCGATGGGAAAAGTTCTCAAGGAAATAATACTATCGGTGCAACATAAAAAGGACCCACCCAAAGGAGCATTTTCATCAAAAGAATAATATCGATCAAACAAAAAGAAGCTACATCGATAAAAGATATAGATGAGGATATAGGTTTCGAGGAGGTTAAACTTCATCAACAAAAGATATTGAAGAAAGCAGAGAGGGTCTTCATCAATGGGAAAAGTTCTCGAGGAAATAATACTATCGGTGCAACATAAAAAGGACCCACCGAAAGGAGCGTTTTCATTGAAATAATAATATTGATCAGAAAAAAGGAAGCTACATTGGTAAAAGATATCGATGAGGATATAGGTTTCAAGGAGGTTAAAAGGCATGTTCTTGATATGCATAGTTTTGCCAATGTAACTTTATCGGTGAAGAACGATAAGGGAAAATAAAGAAAAGCTTCAGTGAGATAATAGACGCATTCATCGATGGGGCATAGTGATATCGATGAAAGAAGTATTTCGATGGAAAAAAAAAGGCGGATGCCGAAGCCCAAGGTTTCTTTGACATAAGACACGATGGATATCAGATATGTTTCGATGAGGAGACAGCCATGCTGACCGAATACAATATTTTGATGAAGGGAAAAAATACTTGATCGAAGTAATATTCGAAACAAAAGTATTGTCAATAGAAACAAACAGATTGATGGACTAAAGAAACAAATGATCAAAAGACATATCCTCATCGAAATGATTATTTATTGCCATGAAAATCATAAACAAATCTCATCGCCATTAAATTTAAACATGTGCCCAAGTGACCGTTGTCCAAAGTGCCATTAATAATTGATTAAATGCGCCATAAGTAGTGGCTCAACCATCAAAGGACACGGCAATACGAAATTCACAGGCGACGAACTGAAAGCAGGAATTGGGCGAATTCACAAATAAAGCTCAGTAATTCCAAGTAAGTTGTTTGCACATAGACCTCTTTTTTAAAATTCAAATGGAATCATCATCTAAAACTAATAAGACCAGAAAGGGAAAAGAACCTATCGCTGCAAAAGAAAAACCTAAAAGACAGAAAAGGGAAGGGCATTCTTTGGCCCAAGACATGATTGACCAGTGCCCATCATCCAGTTTGAGGTCCAAGAAGATTAGAGCTGATGAGGAAGGCCTGGAGAACCGGTTTGAGGATCTTGGAGACATATGGACAGAGTTGAGAGGGTATGAATTATTCATATATGGGTACAACAAAAGAGTTGCCCCTCAACCTATCAACAATTTATGGCGATTGAACTTAGGAAGGTTAGTTGTGGCTAATGTATTCATGAATGTGGAGCTCATGAAGGCATTGGCAAACAATTATGACCCTAAAACTAGTACCATATATAACTACATGGGTGAGCCAATTCTTGCAATCACAAAGGAGGTTATTGACACCGTGTTCGAGTTGGATTGGGGATTTGAAGAATTAATTGACCTCAAGAAGTTAACAAGTGAATATTTTAACCTAGCGCACATTTACAAATCGTGGAGACTCCCTATACATAGACCTAGGAATGTAGGGTCCTTAGTGCCACTACGTCAGGATGACAAAGCTCCCTATGATGTCAACTCTTTCCATCCATATTTCTTGTATACCTATTACTGTGTTGCCCAAGTGCTACGGACAAAAGCCCATCCTTTGATGGATATTGCAGCCATGGTCATTTGTGCCGATTTGCAATCTAAGGACCCCTGCTTCTTTGATTTTTCTGCTTATTTGGTTGAGGTTTTGAATCATGGGTTAGAAAAGTTAAAGGGGGATGTCATCAATGTTCATTTCAAGCATTATTCCTTACATATGCATATGCTATTGTATGTGGGCCAAGATGAAGGGTTATGGCCAGAAGAGTTATGTGTTAGGACATATGACAATGTTGTAATGAGAAAACCAGTGCAACTATGGGTTTCTTCATGGGACCAGAGGTATGTGAATAATCAATATTGGCATTTTGAGGAGTTCTTTGTCAAGCCATTATATAGACTGTTGGGATGCTCGTGCGATCATGCCCTTGCAGGAGAGGTTCAAAGGTATCTAAGACCAAAAGATTTCACTAAAGATCCCTTAATTGAACACAATTGGGGAGATTGGTATTGTTTTTCAGACTACACACAAGTCAGGGTATACAGGTTCGAAGGGAGGCCATACTTACTACCACTTATAGTCCCTAACAGAATGGCTTGTCTAGAAATTATGAGGCAACTGTCAATAGTGAGTACAGAACATCTGACAAGCCATGGAAAACAATCAATTGTACTTGGGTTGTTAGTATTTTCAGATTTTATTGTGAAAGTTCAAAGAGTTATGGCCTGCTGCAGACAAAATTGGATTATTATGGCATGGTTATGGGGGATCCAAGGCCCAATTTCAATCTTGAAGGATACATAAGGATAGCCTGGTCATCACAAAAGTTGAAGGCTGGAGAGCATAAATCTTACCTACCGGATGACCTCATTAAGAACATTGGCAGAGAAGAGGCCAGAGTGAAGTGAATAAAGTTTGAGAAAGTAATGTAGGCTTATAAATGGAAGCTTTATAGAAGGAAAATGGATGAGAACGTGCTACAAAAGATTGAAGATCCCTTGGAGTTGGCCAAAAAACTTGTGGAGCATGAATTGGAAATACTTGAGGGAGTCTCGCCTCATGTTTTTAGGGATTACATTGATACTATTAGGAATATAGAGCCTTTGGCTCATATGTCTCCTGCTTCCACATCTAGCATCATTTCATTAAATCCTCAAGAGGATTACCACCCTGGTTATGCAGAGGATACACTGATAGACTTGGTAACAAGACAACTAAATGTCTGAGAAGTGGCTGACATCAGATTCCTGGAGCATGAGGATTTCATTGCTGATATTGACTTCATTGCTTCCAAGGAGTTCACTGCATTCCTCTATCAACATAAAGGATATCAAATTAGGAATAACATGAGAAATAGTGAAGAAGAGCAGTAGCTTCAAAAGTTACAAGAGGAGATGGATCTTATGATGAGAGAAATGACACCTAAGAAGGGAAGACAGATGCTTAAGGAAGCTGGTGTGCTATTATACTCTAGATGGGACATGAACTCTACCTTGTTGTTTGATGGATTCCTCAAGAAACAAGACCCAAGTAGGTAAATGATGCCAAAAGAGATTGATAAACTCTTTAGAGGATCAGGATATGATCCAAATCAGAAGGCTCTTCTATAGTGGGCTATCTATCCCAAAGATAAAAGACCTATATTGGTTGATACAGAAGAAGCTTTTAGACATTTGATGGTGCAGTAGGTTGGAAAGACTGGCCCTAGAACAACTGCCAATCTAAATTTGGATGTCGCTAAACTGAACCAAGATCAGATAGAGTTTCTGGTTTGAGAAAATTGTACAATACAAAAGCCTATATGAGAAAACCAATGAAGAAAAACATAGGCTACAAGCAAGATTGCTTCATATTGATACAGGTACCAATCAAACAGGGATGACATACGGTGTTGACAGAGATGCCATGGATGCCTTGACAAATGCTATGTATTGGAGGAACAGGGCTGAAAAGACATCTCAGCAACTAAAAAAGGAAGAGCAAAAGATGGATAAGTTAGTTCTCAAGGTTGTTGACCATAGATTCAAAAGTATGATGTAGGTTGTAGAAATCTATTGGAAGACATACACTAGAACAATCAAAGCCGTGAAAGAGCATGAAAGGCTCAAGTCTCAGTTGGAAGGCTTGATGAATGACAATAGTCTGATGAATCCAAATGAGAAAATTGAAGCCAAGGCTCACTTGAAGTCCCATGATGAATTGGAAAATCAATTAAGGAAAGATCATCAGAGGCTGGACAATGGGAATAACCCTAGGGTGCCCTCTTTTTACAGTAATGGTGAGTTAGTATCGTTGGAACAGTGGAAACAAGAGTTCAGTGATGAGAAGAATTGAGCAATAGCAGAGTTGGATCAAGACAAAGATTTTTCACTTTGTGTTAACAATATTCTATCCAATCATTTCCAGACAAAAAAGTGACATGAGGACACTAAACAATGATGTTCTAATGTATAAAGATGATAAGTACATTGAACACATAGGAATGTTGAACTTGTTTATCTTCCAGTTTGTTAACAAAAGTGCTAATTAATAGTTATATGCTGAAAAGCCACGATGCTTGGTGACAATGTATACCCTAATATAAATGAGGGAATTTTTGTAACAATAAGGATCATTAGAGAAGAAGTAGAGTATAGCCTCAGGCTTACTATTGTACCATTTTGCGAACATACATAATATAATCAGTCATCTTTCTTTTGTGTATATGTTGTGGATTACTACGTCTTTCTGTAGGCAGTTGCTTGTGATATTATCTAAAGGAGATAAGGTTACTTGTGTTCTTCCAGTAAAACTTTGTGTTTCATATTGTGGATTTGAATAAAAGATTTACTTGCGAGTATAGTTTTGTATATAGTGCGCATGCATATTATCTCAACCATGGTGCGCCTGCATATGTATATAGTTTTGTTTATAGGTGGAAAGCCTGAGGTTCAATGTCAAACTTGGTTGCTTTGATACCATATGTAATATTCCATTAATTCTATACTTAAAGAAAATAAATTGTGATCTATATTAAGATAAAAAAATTGAGCATTTCAAAATAAAACATAACTACTTCAGTTGAAGGAGAAAACTAACTAAATGTTCTTCAAGATAATAAGAATCTAACTAATTTATCTAAAAGGAAGGTAATATTTTAACGATTAAAAACATTGAACAAATATTATTAAGCTAATCTATATGAGAAAGGAATTCAAATGGCAAGTTTCATTTTTGAAGGAAGAGATAAAGGTTCAGAGGTTACTGTTATCACTCTTTAAAAAATGAGTATTCTTTTCCATAATTGGCTAAGTCTATGAAATTCTTGGGTCTAGTATGGCCTTGTGACTTCTATTGCTTTGGGTCCTAAAGAGGGTTTAAGGTTTAGGTTTAATCACTTTCAAAATGTTTGAGAAAAAACCCTTATAATTTTATTCCTGTGTTACTTTATTCACTTAAGTAATGGGTCCTTTTGTCATGCAAAGTGTTCCCCCTGTTGTTTTTTACCTAGGCGGTCCTTTTAAATGTTTTAATTTTTATTCACCTTTAAATTGCCTTTTCTAATGATCGTCGGGCCTTGTAATTGTCGTGCAACTCTCAGTCAATCGGATGGCCCGCGTGGATTCACGAACTCAACATGCTCGAAAGTTACCTATCACGAAGTAGCGAACAGGTTTGGCAGGACCCAGCGATCAGGACTTCTTTCTTGGCTAAAGGGTAATCAGTTTGGAAAGAGATCAATGGCCCACGTTGATTCACAACCTAAAGATGCTCGTGGTTTACAAGTTGTGAAATGGTGAAAAGATGGTGGGCCCAGGTCAAGTGGTTAGTAGAAAGAGTAACAGCAGTGCAAGTCCCTGAGATCTGACACACCGCGTTGTTTTGCGAGATAAAGATAACTGAGTTTTACCCTTCTACAAAATAGCGAAAGGGTTTGGTGGGCCCAACGTCCAAGCTTCATCTGAAGATTAAAGACCGATCATGTTCTATCTGATCAGATGGCCCTTGTTATTTCGTGAGATCAAAGCGCACGTGTTTTAACTATTGCAAAATAGCAAAAGGTTGTGGCGGGTCCTAGAAGCCAGCAGGTTTTCTAATGAGTAAAGAGTGAGTGGCTCAGAGAATAATCAATGGCCTGCATTGATTTGCAACCCAAAGATGCTTGAGAGTTAGTTTTCGTGAAGTGGCGAAATGACATGGCCTTCCAAGTGAGCAGTCCAGGAGGTAGGGATTGCAAATCAAAAGGTTAAATGTGTCCTCCAGATCACATAAATCAAAGAAAAAACTTGGCGACCACGTGGTGGGCCTAGAAGTGACCTGTCAGGCACAGGTGGCATTTCAGAAGTGGATATCGCTGAAGTCTTTCAATGAGTAGGAAGTTGACACGTCAGTTCAAGAGGGATCAAATGCCAAAGTGAATGGCGCTGATTCAGAGGGCCCACATCTACCAGTTCTAACAGGTTGTTAAAGGAAGGGAATCTCAAGAAGGATCTAATGGTGGGCATTATTTCGCAACCTTTAAATGCACGATGGTTACCGTTCGCGAAATAGAAAAAATGGTTAGCGTTAACCATTTTGAATGTGGTTAGTGATATAAACCGCTAGATTAGGACAATGTAAAGATCAATCAAGTTTTAGTTGATCGGATAGCTAGCGCAACTTTGTGAGGTCAAGATGCAAGATGGTTACCCATCATGAAATAGCGAAAGGATTTTCAGCCTATTGCCAAGCAAGGAAGAGTCAAAAGGGTAAAAGTGGTGCAAGTTCTATCTGATCCAATGGTTGGCGTCTTTTCACTAGATGAACATGCAAGAGCTTTACGCTCTGCAAAATAGTGAAAGAGCAAAATGAAAAATACTCAGAGCAGTTTTGATCCGTTGGAGCCAAATTTTTGAATTCTTTCATGAATTCAATTATGAAGGGACGGTCGAAGCATGCGGTGTTAATGTCACATTTAAGGACCCAAATTGCTGTATATATCCCCGCATCAATTGAACAAGGGTATCATTTCATAGAAGAAGTTGCAGAGAGAGCTGGTGCAGAGCAGAAGTTTGCAAACCGAAATCAGGTTCTCTTGCTCTTTGTTCACCCATTGTTTAAAGATTGTTGAATTGTGGTCTTGTCCTATTAGAAAATTGTTTTGATTGACAATTGTCTTAGTTGCATACTCCTAAAATGGGACCCAAAAGAGAATTAACAGGGAAGGTAAATTACCAAGACTAAAATATTTGTGATGACTTTCTTGAGCAGTTAACCATGTCGACCAATATCGGGGCTAGGGCCAAGGAGTTAGTGCCAAAAAACCCCCGTTTGAAAATTGGGGATGGTTTATATGATAAAGAAAATTGGTTGAGGGACCCTGAAATAGGGATATCCGATCTCAGTTTGTTTAAAGTGGGTTTTGGTCAGAGACATGCCCCTTCCCCTATGAATAGTATCTAGAATTTAGATGTAGGGAAGCTTGTGGTCCCAGGTGTTTTCATGGATGTAGAACTGTTGACCCTAATTGCATAGAATTATGACCCTGCTGCTAGATGCATTAGAAACATAAAGGGATCAGCCCTTGTCGAAATCAAAGATGATGAATTTAGGAATGTCTTCAAGATTAGTGAAGCTTCCAACTACCTTGAGCCTATTGATTTTGAGGCATTAACTGAAGTTTACAATGCCCAAAGAGATCATCTTAGGAGTGGCCCATTGAGAGAATTTTTGTCAAAATAGGGGGATTTACAGTTGTAGGCCCTAGCACAATGGAGCCATTTTCCCTAAATTTATTTACCTTGAGAGCTAAGGGTATGTACTGAACATTGTGTCAAATTTTTGGAGAAGATGCTGAGAAAAACATGCCCATCCATTATATGTTAATGATTGCCCAAATTTTGAACCCTTCCCTGGCCATAACATTTGACTTCACTCCTTTCCTCTCTGATGCTATCCATGCAGGCTTAGTAGGAATTAAGAATGGTGAGGTAGAAAAGCCATTTGGATGGTATTCCTTGTTGATGCATATGTTTCTATTCAAAGGGGCTGATTATTTTGCAAAAGAGATGGACCTGGTTAAGGTCAAGGATAAAGAGGAGATGCCAGTGCAATTGTGGAGTACTATTCTATCTTGGGATAGAGAGGATGCAAGTTATCTAAATTTTGATAGATGCTTTGCATCTAAAATTAGAGTTCTCTTGTATGCAGAAAACCCTAGAATTCCCAAGGCTCTTTTGGAATTCCTTAGGCCCAAAGAATTTGCAGAGGATATCAAGATTGTTCATAACTAGGGAGATATGTATCTATATCCTATTTCTACTATTTTTAGAGTGTTTGGATTTAGGGGTACCCCTTATCTACTTCCCTATCAGGTTACATTAAAGATAGGGATTGCAGAAGTATTAAGACAGATTGGAGGAGTGTAGGAGGTCGAGTTAACTAACAAGGGTAAAGGGACAATTTTCCCAACCATCACCATGGCTCATCATTTTGTAATTACCAAAGGTGGATGGAAGTATTTTGAAGAATTATTTAAACCATACATGTTATCAACTACAGTGTCAAGGTGTGCCAACCCTGAAGATTTCTTCAACGGCATGTTCAGGAAGAGAGCAGTTTGTAAAATCAGGCCTCACCAATTCCAATTCCCTGAAAGATTTGATCAGGAATGAATTTAGTCTAGATGAGTAGGAGTTGAGGAAGGAGAAGTGGATTGCATACAGAAGAGCCGTTGACTTTATCCATCAATTTGATTCTAGTTATGATCCTCTCTCTAGTTTTACCCCTTTTGAAGAAAAGGTTAAATTCTTAATTCTTTATTTTGAAGATTTAATGTAAACCTTGAAGGAAAAAAGAGAAGCCATAATGCAGAATGATCCTGACAAGGCTAAATTGGTCCTAGCCAAGCCTGCCTTTGCTAAGGCTATTCCACCAGGTGATTATATAATTCACAAGAGATCTAAGTATACTGTAATGATGCCAATAATAGGTGAACCTTCTACTTCTAGAGGGAAAAGGGCCATTGAAGATACTATTGGCATTTGGGATTTGCCTAAGAGGCAGAGGATAGGTAAAGAAATTGAAACTGATAACCCTCAGTACTCTCCATCTCAGTCCCCTATTCATATAGGAGATGAGCAAGAAGTGGCTGAGCAATTGATATAATTGGGGAGTCTGGGTGAAATTTCCTACACCTACAATGAGACTCAAGAAGGAATGCCAGAAGAGCCACCCTATGCTGAAATGGATGTAACTGATGGTGAGCTACAGGGAAAAGAATTGAACATTACTGTCAAAAAAGCTAGTGAAGAATTCCTAGTTGACAACAATTTTCTCACATCAGGAGCTTTTATGCAGTTTCTATGGAAGCAAAATATTGATCAATTCAAGATCAGATGTGAGCAAAGGGTAAATGAACAGACTCTCAAGGATGTAACCCAAGTGGAGGAAGAGGTTAAACAAGAAATGATGGCTGAGCTCAAAGCTATCACTCCTGAGGCTGGAAGAGAGATGGTGGATAAGGCTGGTGTGCTAATCCTCCCTGAATGGGATATAGCTGATGCATTGGTTCTTGAAGCGGTCAAAAAGGAAACTAAGCCAATGAAGGGAGTGGTATTCAAAAAAGATGACGCTTCTCTGGTTATGTGGTCCCTTAAAAGAGATGAAGGTAGAAGAAGGAAAGATACCTCATAGTCTAACCTTCTAGGAGCTATGATAGTCAGAAGAGTTTAGGATACAGGGGTAGTGGAAGCAGCTAGTACTGTTTTAGAGACTACTAAGTTCAATGTAGTAGTAGCAAAGAAGGAAGCAAAATAAAAAGGCTGATCTCCAAATTAGGTTGGAAACAATTTTAAAGGCTTATAATGAAGCCAAAAAGGAGGTAGCTAGCAAGGACACTATCATTGCCAAACTTCAAAGTCAGCTAATGGGACAATACCAAGGAGGTGAGTCCTCTACCTTCATAATTTCTTCTTCTCTAGCAAGGCCCCCACCTACTAGTCCCATCATAGAATTCCCTCCTTCTCCTATGCCTTCTGGTTGTCAACCAATTGAGACTTATGAACATGAATTGGAAAAGTTGAAATAGGCTCAGGCCTTATTTGCAAATAAGTATGAGGAGAAGATAAAGGCTGCAATTTTGAGTTTTGCTGATACCGTTGACGCTCCCATGATACATATCAATATGAAGAGAATTTTTGGCACTCTTTGTGAGTTAAATGAGGACAAGGCCATTCTAGAGCCTATTCTAAATAAGTGGATCTCGAGGGAAGTAGATTTAGAATTCATGTGTGTATCTTATGATGAAGATGGATCCAATGCCACTATCAAATCCACATGTGAATCGACCAAAGGTTTGACAAAGCTAGCAAAAGGGAAAGCCAATGTGGAAAGGAAGGCTAATTTAAATAGAAAGGAGTATACTGAGCACAAATTTGAACTGTTTCCTAGAGGTTTTGTCAACCAAAATCAGATAAAGGACAAACAGGTATGGCTGGATGAGTTAGGAGCTAATCTGTCTCTAAGGGTAAATGAAATAATCAATAAAGATGACACCTCACTGTTTGTTAAAACAATTGAGGAATTAGAAAAGATCAAATCACATTATGGTTTCTTGGAGTCAGAAGTGAGGAAAATAAGGAACTCTTGGAAAAAGCTATTAAAGTTGAAGAAAAAGATTATTGGCTACTCATGGCCTACCGATGATGTTTTTCAAGAGTGGTCCAAAAAATATGCGGTGTAGGAAGAAGATGCTCCGGAGCAGTTACAAGAGGTTGCAACTGAGAAAAAAGTGCAAGAGGCTGAAGATGCTGAAAAGGACTTGTAACCATTTCTTGGGGAGTATTTTCAGTTTGTAACAAACTCTTTTTGAAAAGGGGTCTGAAGCTTGTATGCATCCATGATTATATAAATGGATACCGGGACTAATGAAAAGGGGGATCGCAAGAATTTGTAAGAAAACTCTGTAGAAATATATTTGGGATTTTCTAGTCTTATGGATAATACTCTAAGTTTTGTAATACTTTTCAAAATTAATATCAATATACAGACTATGAACTTTCAAGCCTAGATTTTGTGTTGTCTTTTGGTTTACTTTCAATAGTTTATCAGTTTCAATTTTGAGTAATCTAGGGTTATTCAGTTGAACATAGACTGTAATGCAGTTTTTATAGACATGTTTCTTAGCTTTTCTCTTTAGGAGGGAAATTAAATATGGAGGAAATATCTCTGTCAATAAGTTGTTTGTTGGGGATCTCAAATTTGATAAACACAGTCTAGTCCAGTAATGATAAATTCTTACATATGTCAGGCATATGTGGGGTTGATAGAAGCCGAGGTGATGAGATGTATGAAGATGTCTAATTGTGAGATTATTGTTTGAACTTAGATGACTCTGTACCCTAGATAAGGCACTGGTATTTGTTAATGCTTTCTTTTCTAAAATCTCTTGAGGATCAACACTGAAAATGAGCCTAAATTTTCATATATTTTTTCATTTTTTTTGTATAATGTGATAAGATCCACTGGTTTTTGGACAATGGTTTACTCACTAGTTTACTAAACAACTATCTAGCAAACTACTTAATGTCTACTAAGAATAATGGTCATAAATGACCATCATAAGATAATTAACATACACTTGAGTCAGTTGATTCATTGGTTACAAAACTTCTAGGTTTAGCCGATCCAATTCATTACATAACAGTCTCATGTCTACTGACATTAACGGTTTACAAGGACCTTCATGGGATTGTGACATAACCTAACAAGCCAACTGCTACAAATCCCCTATCTCTAACAAGCTTCAACTGTCATCATGGAATTAAACATAATACAACATTGGTTCCCTTATTTAGCTAAATTAACACATCATATTATGACTCAACAAAAAATATGGTTCTAATATATTTTTTTGTCTTTCTATATTCCCAAAGGTATGCATCTAATTGATGATAAGAATCCTTCTTCAGGTCTTGCAACCATGGAGATTGATATAATCTGATTATAACCGATGTACATTGAGTCCAAGATGAACCATATTCGGTTAAACTATGATTTAAGAGTGGAAAACAAATAAACATAGAATAGCTGCAAAATATAGCAAGGTATTGTGACTATAAGATAGAAACCATCCTAGGAGCCTCCAATATATCAAAAGTTGAGAAAGTAGCAAGCTTACTGTACAAAGACAGTGATCACTATAAAGTTGTAGTCAAGTTCAAAGCATTGATTTGTGGGAACAAAGGGTTTCATATGGGGATAGAGCAGTCTCATGAAATATCATGACAGTCATAATCATAATCTAAAGAGTAGTCAAATCTTCAAGATAGATTGGTGATAGTGCAGTCATTTTGTTGAGCATCAAATCTGAATTAAGTAAAATATCTTGATTTGAGAAATTAAATCATAGAAGCCATCTCTCTTTGGAAGAAATCATCATTTTCATTGATACTGTAATAACCCATAAGTTATTGAACAAGTCTAAAAGCATTCTATCAAAGTATCTAAGATTCAAATAGTATCGATGAGACCAAGCGATGTCTCATCGATATAAAAGGGGCATCGAAGAAAGCAAATGTCGATGAACTTCAGAAAGGACTCATCGAAGACAATAACTCCATCGATAAAAGATATCAAGGAAAGTGGAGATGGTTCTCATTGACAAGAAAAGGTCTTCAAGGATATTACACTATCGGTGCAAAAAGACTCACTGAAAGAGATGGTCCCACCAACAAAAGGTATCAAAGAAAGCAGAGGTGGCCCCCACCGATGAGAAAAGGATTTTGAAGAAACAATATCATCGATGCAAGATAAAGAAGATTCGTCGAAAGAAGCATTCTCATCGAAAAAGTGATATCGATAAAACAAAAGAAAACTACATCGATGAATGATATCGATAAGGATGTGAGTTTCGATGGGAGGACAAAAGAAGTCACCGAAGTCCAAAGTCTCTTCGACATGAAACCCGACGGACAAAAAAAATATTTCGATGAGAATATGAATTTTCAGGAGACTAAAAGGCATGTCTCTGATACACATGGTTTCATCAATAGAAGCCATCTCTCTTTGGAAGAAATCATCATTTTCATTGATATCGTAATAACCCATAAGTTATCGAACAAGTCTAAAAGCATTCTATCAAAGTATCTAAGATTCAAATAGTATCGATGAGACCCAGAGATGTCTCATCAATATAAAAAGGGCATCAAAGAAAGCAAACACCGATGAACTTCAGAAAGGACTCATCGAAGACAGTAACTACATCGATAAAAGATATCAAGGAAAGCGGAGATGGTTCTCATTGACAAGAAAAGGTCTTTGAGGATATAACACTATCGGTGCAAAAAGACTCACCGAAAGAGATGGTCCCACCAACAAATGGTATCGAAGAAAGCAGAGGTGGCCCCCACCGATGAGAAAAGGCTTTCGAAGAAACAATATCATTTATGCAAGATAAAGAAGATTCACCGAAAGAAGCATTCTCATCAAAAAAGTGATATTGATAAAATAGAAGAAAACTACATCGATCAATGATATCAATAAGGATATGAATTTTGATGGGAGGACAAAAGAAGTCACCAAAGTCCAAAGTCTCTTTGACATGAAACTCGACGGACAGCAAAAACATTTCGATGAGAATATGAGTTTTGAGGAGACTAAAAGGCATGTCTCCAATACACATGGTTTCATCGATACAACTTTATTGGTGGAAGATGACAAAGAGAGGATAAAAGGGGCTTCGATGAGACAACAGACCCATTCATCAAAGGAGCATAGTGATATCGATGGAAAAAGCATTTTGATGGAAAACTATAGGAAGTCACTGAAGCCCAAGGTTTCTTTGACATAAAAAGGGACTGATGGAATATAAAGACTCTGTAGCCCAAACAATGAAGAAAGGCATTGGTCATCTATAGAATACAATTCATCAGTTCACATTTCATTTTAAAGCAATAGGAGTAGCTGAGTAGGAAATATAGAGTAAAGTAGAAATAGTGTATATACATAAATTTCAAGCACAAAAATCGAATAATTTCTACAACAACAATCTTGAACTCATCTGCTATATCTCCATCCTGAGAATTTATGCAATTCTGAGATAGGAGGAAATTAGATCAAGATACTTAATCTTCTATAAAAAGAATTAGTCATTGAAAACAACTAGTGAGTAGGTATACCCGCCTAGGTCCTGCAAAGCCTAAAGTGAGAGAGTTAGTAACCAAGTAGGTTCACTCTATAAGTTGGCCAAGTCAATTGGAGGGTTTGATCATAGGAGTTGGCATTTCCTTAGAACCTATCCAATCTGTTGATTTGAGACCCAACACATTCATTAATTGTTTTGGACATTTCAAGCTATGTTTTCCTAATAGATGGTCAAGTATAGAACAACAACACTCAGAAAATATAGTCTAGAGAGATTGTAGTCTATAGTAAAGCTAGTAGGTAGTCCTACCTAGTACCAAATAAATTGACAGTAATCAAGTCTACTGAGTGAAAAAGAGCAGGGTATAAGTTTCTAAAAGGTCTTTTCAAACCTTAACAATAAATAACACGTTATTGTTGCAGCATTGTCAAAACTTGACAAGAACAACACCTTATTACCTCAAGAGGCATAGAAGTCATAGGGCAACTCATGTCAAATGTGCAACTCAATACAATAAATAATCTTAGTTTGTAGCCCTATAGCATCATAATGTAGTCCTTGACCAAGTATGCATACAAGAAACATCTAGTTCTATTAAGGCACTGTAGGTCCCGAGGACAACTGAGAGGGGGGGGGTGAATCAGTTGTCTAATAAATTCAAACCAAAATCTTATCAACCAACTTAATGCTTAGTACCGGTAAGACAGTTATGTATGCCGGTAAACAGTGTTAACAGAAAATTGCTATACCGGTAAGAATTAATGCATGAAACATAAACATAAAGTCATCCACAACACATGACACAAGTATTTGTACGTGGAAACCCTGTAAGGGGAAAAACCATGGTGGGAAACCTTACCCACAATCAGATGATACTACTGCAGATAGTAAGTGTACAAGAGGGGTCTGCACATGCAGAAAGGCCAACAGCCTAGAGCTCACTACTCAAACACAAATGGGAGTCACACTGACTACAGTTGGATGGTTAAATCCAATGAGAATGTACTGCACAAAATAGCATCTTCATATGCTGGATTCAGTACCGGTGTAATGCTGATATGCTTCTACAAAAACCTAACTTCACCTTCAAATGATGTCTTCATGTATATCTCTGCTTGATCTCGCATATACCCTTTCTTAAAAAAAATTTCGCATTCCACACTT
The DNA here is from genome assembly GCF_030272615.1 of Cryptomeria japonica. NCBI lineage: Eukaryota > Viridiplantae > Streptophyta > Pinopsida > Cupressales > Cupressaceae > Cryptomeria > Cryptomeria japonica. Next base: position 131,780,117 of record NC_081410.1, on the reverse strand, counting down.
GATCTTACATTTATACAATACCCTAAGACCAATTTTAGTAGGTCGTCTCTACAAGATATTACAATAAAATATTTTACAAATAATATAATATCCAATGCAATAACCGATTGAACATGTCGGCTTAATGCATTTACAATAATAATGAATCATCTCCATAGCGTGTCATGCTGATCTGGAAAAGATAAACTTGTCGGTGTAACCCTAGATAACCTGGACCTAATTGTCGGTAAAAGAAAATATGAAAATAAGAATATACCAATGATATTACTTCAAGGAAAAGTGTCCACATGATGTCTTTGACATTACCAAGTGTCTTCCATGTCATTGCAGGTATCGGTGAACATTATATCCTGTCGGTTAACCATATACCGGTGATTGTTTGAACAGTTTACTGATTGCCAGTGAACGTTGTTGGATCTCCAAAGTAGGTGTATTTAGCAGGTGTTGACATCAATGAAAAAACCATACCAAAATACCAACAATCTCCCCCTTTGGCATTGATGGCAACACAAGATGGAAAAACCATCAAAGTGCCAAAATAGAAATGCCAAGTACAAAAACCAATTCTCCCCTTGGGAGTAATATGTGTTTATACAAAGATTTATTTACAATACCAATCTCAAAAAGATAATGCATTTTTTCATATATTTTTCCTTAATGTTTTTCCATATATCTCTCCCCCTTTGACATCAAATGCCAAAGTCACAAAAAAGGTCAAGTTCATACAAAATACCAACCAATTTAATATACCAACTACTCCCCCTGAGAAGTAGCTTCCTCATCAAATACCGAAATAAAAGATTTGTCTATGTAATTCTACTGGTTGATGACAATCATCAACTGTCTAAGTCTCTACCGGTGGAGGTAAGACTTCGAGCTGATCTCTGAGATACTCAAAAGTTTCCTTAGGCAAAGGTTTTGTAAAAATATCTGCAAGTTGTTCTCTAGTATTCACATAAACCAGTTTTATTTCTTTTTCTTCAACTTTTTCCCTTAGAAAATTCAGTTTGATAGAAACATGTTTTGTTTTAGAATGTAATACTGGATTCTTAGATATATCAACTGCTGCAGTGTTATCACAATATATAGTAATAGGTTCCTTGCATTTTACCTTTATGTCTTTCAACATTTGCTTAAGCCAAAGTACCTGTGTACAATTTGTTGTTGTTTCAACATATTCTGATTTTGCTATTGATAAAGATGTACAACTTTGTTTCTTACTTAACCAAGAAACTAATCTCTTTCCAAGAAAGAATGCTCCTCCAGTGGTGCTCTTTCTATCATCCACATCTCCTGCCCAATTTGCATCTGTGTATGCACATAGATCAAAATTTTCATCTTTAGGATACCATAATCCAAGATTTGTTGTGCCTTGTAAGTACCAAAAAATCCTTTTTACTGTTGATTCATGATTTTCCTTGGGATTACTCTGAAATCTAGAAACTATACATACTGCATTCATAATATCAGGTCTGGTTTGTGTCAAATACAGTAAACCTCCTATCATAGATTTGTATCTAGTTGGATTAATAGGTGTAGATTCATCCCTTTGAGATAATTTGTCATTTGTAGTCATAGGTGTGCTTACCGGTTTAGAGTTCTCCATCCCAAATTTCTTGAGTAGATCTTTCAAGTACTTAGATTGACTCAAAAATATGCCTTTATCAGTCTGTAAAATCTGCAATCCTAAAAAGAATTTTATTTCTCCAATCATAGACATTTCAAATTCATGTTGCATTTTAAGAGAAAATTCTTTGCATAATCTATCTTCTCCTCCAAAGATTATATCATCAACAAATACTTCCATAATCAAAATGTCATCATTAGTTACTTTGTAATATAAATTGCTATTTGCATTTCCATTAGTAAAACCAATTTTTAAAAGATACTTATCCAATCTTGCATACCAGGCTCTTGGAGCTTGTTTTAGTCCATAAAGAGCTTTTCTTAATCTGCAAACCATATCATTGTTATTTGTCAAAGAAAATTCATCAGGTTGTTCAATATAGACTTCCTCTTCAAGATCTCCATTCAAAAATGTACATTTAATATCCATTTGATAAACTTTGTAATCCTTGTGAGCTACAAAGGCCAAGAATAATCTAACTGCCTCAATTCTGGCTACCGGTGCAAAGGTTTCATTGTAATCAACTCCTTCTTTCTGAGAATATCCCTTACACACTAGTCTTGCTTTATTTCTGACAACCTTACCATCTTCATTGAGTTTGTTCCTAAATACCCATTTGGTTCCAATTACATTTTTATTTTCAGGCCGGGGAACTAATGTCCAAGTATTATTTTTCTCAATCTGTCCTAATTCTTCTTCCATAGCTTTAATCCAAAATTTATCTTCACATGCCTCATTGATAGATAATGGTTCAATTTGAGAAATAAGACATACCTCTTCATTTTCCAATCTTCCTCTTGTCATGACTCCTTTAAATTTGCTTCCAATTATTTGATCTTCAGAATGATTCAGTCTTACATACCGAGGTGTCTTAGTCTGTTGTTGTTCTTCAATTACTATGGTATCCTCTGATGATACCGGAGTAACTGGATCATCATTCTGTACCGGTGGATTTACTGTTGGTTCATTTGTCATAATTTATGTTACCGGTTCAGAGTCTATATACCTTGAAGTTCCTCTGAATTGTTCATCAATCTTTACATTTGTACTCTCAACAATTTTTTGTAATCTTTTATTAAAGCATCTATAAGCTTTACTCTTAGATGAATAACCAAGAAATATTCCTTCATCACTTCTAGGATCAAACTTGTCAATATACTCATCTCTTCTAATATAACATTTACTTCCAAAAATTCTGAAATACTTAAGAGTAGGAGTATTACCAAACCATAGTTCATGAGGGGTCTTACCAGTTTCGCCTTTGATGTGAACTTTTTTGAGTGTATAGACAACAGTGCTTACTGCCTCTCTCCAGTACACATGTGGTAGATTTGCTTCTGATAACATACTTCTTGCTGCATCCAAAATAGTTCTATTTTTCCTTTCAACAACTCCATTCTGTTGATGTGTCCGAGGTGCTGATAACTGTCTTTTGATTCCATTAACTTCACAGAATGTATTAAAATATCTAGATGTGAGTTCTCCTCCTTGATCTGATCTTAAACATTTAATTTTCTTACTGGTTTCATTTTCAACCATTGCTTTGAATAGTTTGAACTTCCCAAGTGCTTCTGATTTTTCTCTGAGAAGAGTAACCCAACACATTCTAGAATAGTCATCAATAATTAGCATGAAATGTCTATCACCTTGTAACCTTTTAGTTCTAACTAGACCACATAAATTAGTGTGAATTAAATCAAGAGCATTATTGGATTTTTCTGGAATACTTTTGAAACTACCTCTAACCTGTTTTCCAAATTGACATGTAATGCCCCGCCAGGAAACCCCTAAGGGTTTAAGTTAAAACACTCAAATAGAGTGTAAATATATATATTTTTTTTAAATAATAATTAAGAGCGTTAATGAAAAGTTATGATATTAAGATAGTTTGAAGTTATCTCAGTTCATAATTAGACACAACATTAAGATACATTGGAGTTATCTGACAACTTAGATATCACAGCGGAAGGCTAAAACGATCCTAAGGAGTTTCCCAACGTGATTACATAACCTCACACCCAACTCAACTTGCGTCATTAGATCCATTAAACTGGATATTTAAATTACGAGACAATGCATAGATCTTGATTATATATGTGTTCAATGGTTTGACATCTTATAACTTTAGGAAGCGTTCATTTACTTTGGT